>NC_139220.1:15584029-16184029 GCF_055691185.1 Crinia signifera
TTGCCCAACACCACCAATTTGCAGCCCTGATGGGCAATTCAGTTAGTGGGAGATTTCATTTGAAAAAAGAAACGCAGAGTGCGTTTTTTCCAGTTTCTCTAGCAGCGGCGGATCCAGGGGGGGTGCAGCACATTTCATACTCACTGCCACCAACTGCCATACCAAACTGACTCACTATTTATATCAATAGCGCTGTAACCCCTCTGGGGACACCACTGCTTGCTAGTCTCATGCACCCCCAGAGCAAGTCTGATTGTTCCCAAAATCATTCATTTTAAGAAAAATTAGCAGGACTTGCTCTGAGACCTTGGTGGCCCCCTGAGGATTAATAAAGCAGCTGGAGGTTAAAATGAGCTTAATTAGTCTTTGTTAACTCCCCTTCCGAAGTCTTCTGCAGCAGGATATGTAGTGTTATGTGCGTGTGTGAGTGCGTGGTTCCTGGTGTGTGTGGTGACCCCCCCCCCCCCCCGTGCCGTTTGCGCCCGACCCAGCATAGTGATGGAACGGGGTATAGGTAACTGTTAGCCAGGCCTGGTTTCCTATAGTCTAATGAATACATAGTTACTGTTGTCCTGTATCTAGTAACAGTGTATCTCTGAGGAGCGCTGGGCAAATCCCCAAATCCCAAATCAGCAATTATACATGAACAAGGAATGTAATAATTGGTGCCCTACTGCACACGGGCCCCCAGGAGCCAGACGTGTGGGTTTGAAAGATATTTCTGATACAAGGCTCTAATTAATATCAACGTGATATTGGTTAAACGGTACTTGTGAGTTATCCGGGCTGCCGATTTTGTCCTTAAGTTTGGTTAACTTAAGGACACCCGACCGACGCAATGCCCGCGATTTAGCCCCAAATCGGGGGCATCGCGTCGGTCGTGGCCGTTATAATAGGGCCGCGACGCGATGCCCACGATTTCCCATAGACAGTAATGTTAAAAGACACGATGCCCGCGATTTCCCATAGACAGTAATGTTAAAAGACGCGATGGACCCGATTTCCCATAGACAGCAATGTTAAACTAAAATGACAATGTGAAATTGGCCAATATGGCCATTTCACATTGGATATGTTTTAAAAAAAAATGTTTCATGTCCCCCCACCACCGTTAACGCCACCCCGCTATTGACGCCAACCCGAAGCGTGGCGAGCGCAGCGAGCCCAGCGAGGGGACGCGGACACCTGTGAAGGTGTCCGCGTCCCCTCGCGGGGCACGCTGCGCTCGCCACGCTTCGGGCTCGGTGGCTCGCTGCGCTCGCCACACTATTCTATTCTCACTCCACGCCCTAGTGGATAGTAGGGGTATGAAAAGGTCGGAGGACGCGTACCGCCGCCCCTCGCGGGCTCGCTGCGCTCGCCACGCTTCGGGTTGGCGTCAATAGCGGGGTGGCGTTAACGGTGGTGGGGGGACATGAAACATTTTTTTTTAAAACCTATCCAATGTGAAATGGCCATATTGGCCAATTTCACATTGTCATTTTAGTTTAACATTGCTGTCTATGGGAAATCGGGTCCATCGCGTCTTTTAACATTACTGTCTATGGGAAATCGGGTCGGAAATCGGGTCCATCGCGTCTTTTAACATTACTGTCTATGGGAAATCGTGGGCATCGCGTCGCGGCTCCTTATAACGGCCACGACCGACGCGATGCCCACGATTTCGGGCGCGATGAAAAAATCGGCAGCCCGGATAACTCACAAGTACCGGTTAAACTAAGAGTAAGGGCCAGATGCACTAAGCTTCAAAAAGTAATGAAATGGAATGAAACACAGCCAGCCAATCAGCTCCTTCCTGTCATGTTACAGGCTGGGTTTGAAAAATAACAGGCAGTAGCTGATTGGCTGGTTGTTTACCACTCTTACCAGTGGCATCATGACATCACACTTAGGGGTGGAGCTGCCGTCACAGGAAAGTACGAGCAACTTAGAGGTCTATGTACGTCGTTGAGCGATAAAGTCTGCTCCCAACTGCCATTTTTCACATACAGCCTATAACATGACAGTGAGCAGCTGATTGTACTTTATCACCTCTGTCCACTTCATCTCTCTCAAAGGTTTAGTACATAGGCCCTTAAGCGTAAGACACACGGGGCAACCCTTTTCTTGTGTCGACATTTTCCAGTGTCAACGTTGTGCATGTCAAGTCATCCTTTTGGCGTTGACCTAGACATTATCTGTCAACCATCTGGACAACCTGTAGACGGGTACATGGCCGCACCATCTTAGGGACATGGATGGGCATTCTTGGCAGGCCCGTGCCCCTCACAGTCCTGCGCCTAGGCCCTTTGCACTTGCCCCTTCTCCTTGGCACTCCTAGTCAGGCAATGTTGTGCCTCAGTGAGCCAACTGCAGTGTGCCAGCGACAAGAACACTGTAATGATGACAGACTGATTCATCTTTGTGAGTGCCAGTCGTTGTTGCAGCAGGCTCCCTTCCATTTTGTTTTTCCATTGCGCAGGGGGAGGTGAGTAATTGTTCTGGATGACAGAGTGAGCGGCATTAGTACCCACTTACCTGCAATAAGGGGGCTCTCAGCCCTTAAATATTATGCCAACACCATGATGTGAAACATGAGACGACTGCCAACCTATCCTTGTAAATCAGACATCGAAGTGTTAACTAGTGACAGACTGAGAACTGCTGGTGAATTTATTATCACGGTGCCCATGGATACCCACTGCAGTGCCCGGCGCCTGCACCCCCGCAACCCTTATTTCTGCTCTGTAACTTCCTTTCCATGTGAATCTGGTCCTCCCCTCTCTGTGCCTACTCCCCAGGCGATTATGCTAGATGCCAGGGGGGGGGGGGGGGGGGGCAGAGTGCCAGTGGGGACATGTGTAGCTAGTTGGCACTGCAGCATCTGAGAGAGGGATTCTCAGGAGATGGTATTGATTAAACAGCTAGCAGCGCTGCCTGGTGATGCAGAAACATGTGACTTTGCCACCCAGGAGATGATCACCCCCTCGATGCCACCCCTTGCAGATAATCTTTGCCCCGTGAGACGTTGTGCTGATCTGATTGTTAGGAAACCGCGTTTCGTTATAAGTCAGATGCTTTATTGTTTTAAGCAGAACTGAATGCATTTATATATATATATATATATATATATATATATATATATGCATCCCCTGCAGCTTATATTAACCTGAAAGCAAGATTGGCTGCAGGCAATGGGTGGGATGTCCCGCTGTCCCTCCCATTGTGCTGCTATACAGGCTTTAGAGTGCATATGTTACATCTGCCCCCCCCCCCCCCCCCCCCCCCCCTGCAGTGCAGCATAGTTTTGGTGTACATTCAGTATATAATGTGTTGTTATTCAGGCTGTAGAGTGCACATGTTACATCTGCCCCCCTGCAGTGCAGCATCGTTTTGGTGTACATTCAGTATATAATGTATTGTTATTTAGGCTTTAGAGTGTATATGTTACATCTGCCCCCCTGCATTGCAGCATAGGTTTGGTGTACATTCAGTATATGATGTGCTGTTATTCAGGCTTTAGAGTGCACATGTTACATCTGCCCCCCTGCAGTGCAGCATAGTTTTGGTGTACATTCAGTATATAATATGTAGTTGTTTAGGCTGTAGAGGGCACATGTTACATCTGTCCCCCTGCAGTGCAGCGTCGTTTTGGTGTACATTTGGTATATGATGTGCTGTTATTCGGGCTGTAGAGTGCACGTTACATCTGCACCCCTGCAGTGCAGCTGTGCAGCATAGTTTTGGTGTACATTCAGTATATAATATGTAGTTGTTTAGGCTGTAGAGGGCACATGTTACATCTGTCCCCCTGCAGTGCAGCGTCGTTTTGGTGTACATTTGGTATATGATGTGCTGTTATTCGGGCTGTAGAGTGCATGTTACATCTGCACCCCTGCAGTGCAGCTGTGCAGCATAGTTTTGGTGTACATTCAGTATATAATGTGTTGTTATTCAGGCTGTAGAGTGCACATGTTACATCTGCCCCCCTGCAGTGCAGCATCGTTTTGGTGTACATTCAGTATATAATGTGTTGTTATTCAGGCTGTAGAGTGCACATGTTACATCTGCCCCCTGCAGTGCAGCATCATTTTAGTGTACATTCAGAATATAATGTGTTGTTATTTAGGCTGTATAGTGCACATGTTACATCTGCCCCCCTGCAGTGCAGCATCATTTTAGTGTACATTCAGTATATAATGTGTTGTTATTCAGTCTGTAGAGTGCACATGTTACATCTGACCCCCTGCAGTGCAGCATCGTTTTGGTGTACATTCAGTATATAATGTGTTGTTATTCAGGCTGTAGAGTGCACATGTTACATCTGCCCCCCTGCAGTGCAGCATCGTTTTGGTGTACATTCAGTATATAATGTGTTGTTATTCAGGCTGTAGAGTGCACATGTTACATCTGCCCCCTGCAGTGCAGCATGGTTCCCTGTCCCCAGCTAAGTGTTGCCCATTAGCAACAGGCTCTATCTCGCCGTGCACATAATTGTGCATTGCAGCTGCTGTAAGCCGTTCTGCTGCATAAATGATCCCCAAGGTTATTCTCACATAGTGCATTGCTGCGCGGCACTGAGTGCTCTGTCGCTGTGATAATAACAGGGAGCTGCGCTGTCATGCCTGCGCTGGCCATGTGGGCAGCTAATGTTTCTCTCGCTTACATTTGGTGGCAGTTCTCGCTCTCTGCCAGTCCGCCCGCTGTTTCCCATCATGCACCTTGGTGATATTTTTATCTGTCGGTAACTGCATAATTTATAGGCTTTAAATACACACCAGCAGCGACCGCACAGAGCATGGGAGGTTCATTCACGGCCTGCGAGTCTGCCTGGCTGCAGCTGCAGAGAAATCCAGGCACCTGGACCAGGGGGATCCGGATGATGGGTCCACACTGTCTATATACACACGGTCCATAGGTCGACACCAGAAGGTCGACATGCACAAGGTTGACATTAACAAAAAGTCGACACATGCCAAATACCGACATGACGATGGTCAACGCTTGAAAATGTCAACATAAGTTTTCATAAATTTTTCTCAATGTTTGGACTGTTTCATGTTTTACCATCCATCCATTACATGGACTCCAATTAAGGATGGTACAGTGTGCTGAGCGCAGCAGCTGCAGCGCGAGGCACCTGACCTGATGCATGGCGAGCGAAGAGAGCATGTGGACCCTCCGCCTCACTGACAGCAGCACATCCCCGCCTCACTGACAGCAGCACATCCCCGCCTCACTGACAGCTGCCCATCCCCGCCTCACTGACAGCAGCACATCCCCGCCTCACTGACAGCTGCCCATCCCCGCCTCACTGACAGCAGCACATCCCCGCCTCACTGAAAGCAGCACATCCCCGCCTCACTGACAGCTGCCCATCCCCGCCTCACTGACAGCAGCACATCCCTGCCTCACTGACAGCAGCACATCCCCATCTCACTGGCAGCAGCACATCCCTGCCTCACTGACAGCTGCCCATCCCCGCCTCACTGACAGCAGCACATCCCTGCCTCACTGACAGCACCACATCCCCGCCTCACTGGCAGCAGCACATCCCTGCCTCACTGACAGCTGCCCATCCCCGCCTCACTGACAGCAGCACATCCCTGCCTCACTGACAGCAGCACATCCCTGCCTCACTGACAGCACCACATCCCTGCCTCACTGACAGCACCACATCCCCGCCTCACTGGCAGCAGCACATCCCTGCCTCACTGACAGCTGCCCATCCCCGCCTCACTGACAGCAGCACATCCCTGCCTCACTGACAGCAGCACATCCCTGCCTCACTGACAGCAGCACATCCCCGCCTCACTGGCAGCAGCACATCCCCGCCTCACTGACAGCAGCACATCCCCGCCTCACTGACAGCTGCCCATCCCCGCCTCACTGACAGCAGCACATCCCCGCCTCACTGACAGCTGCCCATCCCCGCCTCACTGAAAGCAGCACATCCCCGCCTCACTAAGAGCCACGTATTCCAGCTTCACTGACAGCAGCACATCCCTGCCTCATTGACAACAGCACATCCCTGCCTCACTGACAGCTGCCCATCCCTACCTCACTGACAGCAACCCATCCCGCCTCACTGACAGCAGCCCATCCCTACCTCACTGACAGGAGCACATCCCCGCCTCACTGACAGCAGCCCATCCCCGCCTCACTGACAGCAGCACATCCCTGCTTCACTGACAGCAGCACATACCTGCCTCACTGACAGCTGCCCATCCCTACCTCACTGACAGCAACCCATCCCCGCCTCACTGACAGCAACCCATCCCCGCCGTCACTGACGGCAACCCATCCCCGCCTCACTGACAGCAACCCATCCCGCCTCACTGACAGCAACCCATCCCCGCCTCACTGACAGCAGCACATCCCTGCCTCACTGACAGCAGCCCACTCTTGCCTCACTGACAGCAGCACATACCTGCCTCACTGACAGTGGCCCATCCCCGCCTCACTGAGAGCCACGTATTACAGCTTCACTGACAGCTGCCCATCCCCGCCTCACTGACAGCAGCACATACCTGCCTCACTGACAGCAGCACATACCTGTCTCACTGACAGCTGCCCATCCCTACCTCACTGACAGCAGCACATCCCTGCCTCACTGACAGCAACACATACCTGCCTCACTGACAGCAGCACATCCCCACCTCACTGACAGCTGCCCATCTCTACCTCACTGACAGCAGCACATCCCCGCCTCACTGACAGCAGCACATCCCCGCCTCACTAAAAGCCACGTATTCCAGCTACACTGACAGCAGCACATACCGCTTTCCTTTTGTTTTTGCATCTGTGTTCCACTTTAATTCTACATTTATTTCTGGGGTTAACTGCAAATATGTAGTATCCCCCAAATCACAGAGGGACCGTAGCCGATATTTCCAGTACCATTCGCATCTGCATCTGCAGGTCCGATAGTTTTCTTTGCAAGATGCAATGCTGCCAGATCCAATACCTACCAGAGATTGGCCCATGCAGCTACAGAGGGAACCGTCAGCAAACTTACTGACGGCTGCCAACCATAGCGAATGGCTCGCAGAGGCGTGGAGACCCCCACACCGGCGCTGGTCTGTGAGCACTGCATCTGTTGCAATTACAGTGTCATGCCATCATTCCTGTGGATTCATTTATACTCTCAGAGCAGGAAACCAACGGGGTAATTAAATATGCAAATAGGAAGATAAACATGGAAGTCTGAGAACATCTGGGAACACGCTAGCGCGGGACAACCGCCTGTGCCAGAGACTAATGAAAATTGCAGTTTACTGACACCCGCGGTAATTGTGATTAGCATGTTCCACGGATGGCGGAGACAGTGCGCATTTTGCAGGCTCGCCAGCGAGTGCAGCTGGAGGGTTGACACGGCCACAGTGCGTCGCTTCCAAGCTGTCTAAAATGTCCCATATTTTGACAGACCTAGAGAGATACTTGACATTTTATTTATATTTGCTATGTGCCAGCGTCTGCGCTCAGCCAGAGGAGAAGCCGGTGTTGCCCATCGCCATGGCAGGACGGCCATTTGGCATGCCAACCGAGCAGCTGGTTCTGCGTCCGATATGGCCAACCATAGAGCCACATTATGCTTGGACCTTATACAAAGATAAGAGACCTGCGTCAGAGTGTTGGGAGGGAGGGTTTATAGAATATCCGGGCCTCTATCGGTGCATAGACTTGCCAATGACGCCCCAAGTGCACCTTTTAGTGACGCGACATTACTTTGCAATGCAGCAAAGGCTATTCACAAATGGGCATGGTTATTTCCCCGGTACAAAATAACTCATGGCACCCCTGGACACCAGTATTAGGGAAGGCTGATATGGTTAATAAACCATCGATTGGGCGGTATCATTGGTTAAACCATGTATAAATGGACTTGGTCTGGGGACATGCATGTAAAGTATGGAGAATCCAGTGGCAAAAATGAGGGGCGTGGCCTTGTAGGAACTCTACTGACATAGGTCACGCCCCCTGATGGGAGGCCAAACCTCTTCATTTCAGGTGGCTGTGGCTATCCACCAATCAGAGGTCACCCTTCTTTACCAGCCTCCCAGCCATCAGCCAGACATGGCGATTGGTGCATGGTTGGAGCTATCCACCAATCAGAGTGGTGACAAATAAGGGTTGGCCATCGTTCCCTTTGCCATCGATGGCAAAAGTGCAACTGGCCATCGATAGTGCATTACTATGCAATGGATGACCATCAATGTTTTTATATATAGTTGGTCATCCATTTTCTTTGACAGATTGGCCTGTGGGCCAATTAAAATATGGGGGCGGGGCTTCACGGGTGTCGGGGCGGAACTGTGCTCTGTGTCCCGGCCCCTTGGGTAAAACAGCAAAACAAAACTATTCAGCTAAGCTTGACATCGATGGTGGGAAACCATCTGGTTCACCGCCATCGATGGCAAAACTATTTGACATTGGCCATAAGCCATCAGTGATTTCTAATTATCGATGGTCGCTGGCCATCCCTACTGACACACATTCACTTTATGAAAGGAAGTGGAGAGATGTTGCAGACGTTGATTTGATGCCGGTTGGGTGCCATTCAAAAGGAAGTCGCTTGGTGGGACCCAGATAGACAATGATATGCTGCCAATTAAGTTTTCTGAAACAGTTGTATCTATATTTGAGAACGTAGCTAAACTGCTTTGTGTTTGGGGGCCTGTGCCCCCTATTCTGGGGCAGTGGGAAGATTGCTCTATATCAGTCAGAGCACTAATTGTTGGTAAAATGAATAGTCTTTGCAATCCCCGGTATAGCTGCTCTCGGAGCCCCGAGGGGAGAACGGAACCTTATGTTCTCAGCAGCATACATTATACGAGACGTGTGCTAACTGCGAGCTGGTAATACAATCGTTTTATTGGGACGACTTCGTTAACAAACCTGTAAAAATGATGTGAAGTAATATAGCGCTAGGTACACAAGGAACACAGATGATTTGCTAAGTTGTTTTGGCGAAATGCAAGTTAATTGAGCTCTGTGTTTTTGCAATTAAAATGACCATAAAGATGTTCTTTCAATTCCTTCTATAATGTCAGCGCATTAAGATAATAAGCAAGTCGCGTACCTGAAGGCGATTGGGTGGACGTGTTCATTATGAGAGAATAAAGAGGTCACGTTGCTTCTCCAGGTTCACCTTTCGCTCGCGGCTTTGTGCGCATTCGACGTCATTTAGAGAGACCCAAAATGTCATTGTTTATGTCACCGACTAGGGGACACGTCCGTGTCTGCGCTCATTTGGCGGTCGTCCGTCATATTCAGCTACATTCTGCATCCGTAGACACCGAAATACCGCCTGGTGCGTCAGCAGACTCCACTAATGGCTGCAACTTCCAAACTAACGACAGGTCCTGTGGTAGGTGCAGTCTGAGGTGACCTCCTGTGTATGATGCCCATGTATGCAAACGCTTCAGCCACACGGCCATAAGATGGAACTCCTCCATACATCTGTTTAGCCGCCTCCTGGAGTGAGGGGCGTAACTAGATGTTTGTGGGCCCCATAACAAAAGTTTGTACCTCCCAAAGGTGAAACATTTATATAGCACAGCCCTGGGCCCCATAGCAGCTGCACTCCCTGCACCTATGGTAGCTACACCCCTGTATATAACACATGTAACTGTGACAGGGAAGGTGGCTTCTCTCAGCTCTGGGCCCCATAGCAGCTGCTCTCCCTGCACCTATGGTAGTTGCACCCCTGTATATAACACATGTAACTGTGACAGGGAAGGTGGCCCCTTTCAGCTCTGGGCCCCATAGCTGCTGTACTCCCTGCACCTATGGTAACTACACCCTGTATATAACACATGTAACTGTGACAGGGAAGGTGGCCCCTCTCAGCTCTGGACCCCATAGCAGACGCCAGGGTCCACCTGCAGTAGGCGGGACCCTTGCGCAGGGAAAATAGGGTGTTGCCTCATGGAAAGGAGGTGTGGCATCACAAAAAGGAGGCATTACACTGCCCATTACACATTATGGAACACACCGTTATGCCCATTCCACATTATGCCGCACACCGTAATGCCCATTACACATTATGCCACACGCCGTAATGCCCATTGCACAAAATGCTGCACACAGTTATGCCCCATAGACTAAAATCAAGAGCAGGACACTTACTAGTCTTGGCTTTCACTGTAGGCACTGGCATTGCAGGATGGATCCGACTACAGTCACCACGTGGCCCTCTGCTTAAATAGAACCCTGCCGCCATGGCACCCTGCTGCAGATTCTCCCGCCGCTGGAAATGATGTTTGATGAGTCTGTCCTACCCCTCAGCTCCCCCCTCCTCAGGACTGTCACTGTAAATGTGCTGGCACTGGTGGGTCAGGTGCGGCGGCGTCATGATGCTGCGGCGTCATGACGATAAAATGGTAATGACGGCTGGGGCGGCGCAGACTGTGACGGCCAGGACTGGAGGCAGCGGGGCAGGCTCAGAAGCAGCTGCCGCCTCGTCATGGTGATGATGGGCTGGGTGGGCGGGTGGTGCAGACTGTGACGGCCAGGACTGGAGGCAGCGGGGCAGGCTCAGAAGCAGCTGCCGCCTCGTCATGGTGATGATGGGCTGGGTGGGCGGGCGGCGCAGACTGTGACGGCCAGGACTGGAGGCAGCGGGGCAGGCTCAGAAGCAGCTGCGTCATGGTGATGATGGGCTGGATGGGCGGGCGGCGCAGACTGTGAGTGCCAGGCAGCAATGACTGGAGGAGCGGCCGCCATGTCATGATGTCATGACGCTATGGCGTCAATATGCAAATGACGCGGCGGCCGTCACAGTGATGGACAGGGAGGCAGCGGGGCAGGCACAGGTGCCGTATAACTGCAGCTAAAGTTCTGCACAAAATCGGCCCACAAGGCCATCGGCCCTTCTGGCATTTACTAGAACTGCCAGATGGCCAGTCCGGCCCTGGCAGACGCACCCACTAACCCTTATCCCAGCTCCGAGCAGGAGCCGCAATGGGATACCTCTACCTCGGTACCTCCTGCTGTCAGGGCCGGCGCCACCACTAGGCAAGTCTAGGCATTTGCCTAGGGCGCTGGCCACTGGAGGGGTACCTGTTGTGCCGTCTGGGGAGGAAGGGGTGTCTATTCCGGGATCTGACAGGAGCCTGCGCGGGTACCTGTCCTGCTACGCTTTGTGTATAAACCTGGTGGCGGCGGGGGTCCCTGCAGTGAATAATAAATAACTAGCACTATGCGGCGGCGCGGGAAGCGCTTCTATTTTGAAAACACTGGCCACACGCTGATTCAGCCAATCAGCGTGTGGCCAGTGTTTTCAAAACAGATGCGCTTCCCGCCCGACCGCCGGATAGAGCTAGTCTCTTATATATTTGGCTACATCTGTCACTCAAAGTGTGTCTGGAGCTGTAACGCTGGGTGGAGCCTCTGACTCACATGACTGACTCACATGACAGAGAACCAGCCCAGTGAGCCCACAGACAGTGCCAGACACCCTCTGCCTCTCCATGTTACACAGCAAAGACCCTGCTACTCACCAGACACACCAGGTGAGCGCCCCACACCGCCATACCTCCCAACATGACACTCTCCAGGAGGGACAGAATGCTCTGTTTGTGGACTTCCATCTTAATTTATGATTGTCATCACCTGTTTTAAACAGGGTAATTGATAAGAAAGGCGTTTAAGCACAGGTGATGGTAATCCATAAATTAAGAAGAAAGTCCAGAAACAGAGCAATGTGTCATGTTGGGAGGTATGCACATGCAAAACACTGGCACGGCTATGGCCGACAATGAAAAAGGTTGACGAGTTTTTGAAGATTTATTTTTCTTTTTTTTTTTATGTTTTCATATTCATTCTCATGTGTCGACATGGACACCAATGAGGTGTCACACTTATGTTAACATTCACATGTGTTGACCTTTCTATGTTGATTTTTTCTTGTGGCAATTTTTTTCCAGTGACAACTATGTGCACGTCAACCTACATCATCATCAACCAATTCTTTGTATAATATATAACACCTGTTCTGTTTTACTGTAGGTGTTTTAAGTCAGATCTTTTACTGCTACTATTACTGTTTATGTAAATGCATTCTGAATGACAGCAACATCCTACCATCCTTCTACAAGAATATATAACCAACTAGGTGATTCATTGCGCCCCGTGCCCCCCCCACCCGCAATTCACGGACCCCCCGCGCACCCCCCCTCCTGCGATTCGCAACCCCCCCTCGCGCAATTCACACACCCTCCCACGCTTTGCGGACCCCCGCCCTCTCCCGCGATTCGCCGACATCTGCACCCCCCCCTCCCTTGATTCACGGCACCCCCGCGCCCCTCCCCCAATTCACGGCACCCCTAAGCCCCTCTTTAGTCCCCCGTATACTCACACACCCCTATCACTACCCAGCTTCCTGCTCTCCTGAACCGTAACTTCCACCACTGGGGAGTCACTGACGCTGTTTTGCCCACATGCCCCTATCATGCCTCATAGCCCAGCCTCCTGCTCTCATGCACCCGAACTCCCACCCAGTAGGAGGAGACACTGACTAAGGGCCACCATCCTGTACTGCCATGCTGGACCCTCACCCACTGGCAGAAGCTGCACAGTTTCTCCCACCCTCCTCTTTAGTCCCCCTTATGCCCACACACCCCTATCACTACCCAGCCTCCTGTTTTCCTGTATCGTGACCAGCAGCGTAACTATAATTTTGGCGCCCCCCCCCGCCGATAATAAAACACGCGCCCCCCCCCCCCCCCCCCTCACCCTCACCCCCACTCCGGACGCCGATGCCCCCCCCAACCCCCCATCCCCCGCATACTTACCTGTATTCGCTGCGCTGGTCCCGGCTCCCATTCTGGCTTCATTCTGATATGAAACACGGACCATCACAAAATGGCCGCCCCCATACAGCAGACAGTTTCAAAGAACTGGCTGCTATATGGGGGCGGACATTTTATGGTAGCCCGTCGCAATAGCAGAATGAAGCCAGGGGAGCCGGGACCGCCGCAGCGAATATAGGTAACGCTGCGGGGGATGGGGCATTACGATAGCACCGCAGCCCCCCGGCGCCCGCACTTACCCAGCGCCTCCCCGCGACCGCGGGGGCTGCGGTGCTGTAGTTACGCCAGTGATCGTGACCTCCGCCAGTGGGGAGCCGCTGACTCAGAAACACCCTACTATACTATTGCACACACACACACCTAAACAACATGCACACACAGCCCCCCCCACACCCACAAATGTCACTGTACCATCCACACTATTAATGTACATCTTACTCTGTAACCGCTTTTTAATTAAACAAAACAATACACCCCCCCTTCCACATCATATGCTCTCTATTTAACACATTTCACCTATAACTCGAGTTGCAATACAGGCATCTTTCATACAATTCTAACCATCTTTCTCATATACAAATGTTCACAAATTAAGGGGGCGCAGCCCCTTACGACGGTGTGAAGAGCGCCCGTAGGGCGCGATGAATCACCTAGTTATTTATTATTCACTGCAGGGAGCCCCGCCGCCGCCAGGTTTATACACAAAGCGTCGCAGGACAGGTACCCGCGCAGGCTCCTGTCAGATCCCGGAATAGACACCCCTTCCTTCCCAGAAGGCGCAACAGGTTACCCCCCCCACACACACACACACACACCATGGCACTGGGGCGCCCCCACCCCGACTCGCCTGGGGCGCTCCGGTGCCTTGAACCGGCCCTGCCTGCTATGACACGATATATAAGGTTCCCCTGAATAAGCTTCCTTATTCTCCATAAAAGCTACAGAGGGTTTTTGCCATTTTCGAGGGTGAACAATGAACAGAAGCAGCTAATATGCACTCGATGGGAGGCGGTAAATCTCCGCTCGCACAGAACTCAGCAGGCGGGTGACCGCTGTCATAAGCAGACTCGTGTCCTGGGTGGGGATTGGGAAAATAAATCCAGCATTCAGCTGTGCCCGTCTGCTCACGCAGAGAAGTCATCTAGCATCACGTCAGGGAACTCCAGCTACTGCACCTTACTACCTCCCTGTATATTCGTTATGTATCTATGCAAATCACCGCTGCCTGGGGCGCATGTACCAAAGCGATTACTCGAGAATATATTATTTTGGAAAAGTGGAATATTTTCACTTTCTGTAAGTCATGTCCACACACAATTCATCGCACAGGGAACCTTATCCGGGAGGGTTGCCCACCTTTCTGGGGGGCCAGGTGGGGGACCCGATTTTCTGGGGCCAGGTGGGGGACCCGTTTTTTTCGGGAGCCTCCTGGCCATTCCGGGAGAGTAGGCAGGGTTGCTTCAGTTAGGAGCTGGCTGGTTAATACTTTATCTCTCTCCACCTTATCACTCGCCAATGCTCAATACATCTAGCATCTAATTAATAACTTCTTGAAGGTGCCAGATAAACAAGTAAAATCTGATTGGTTGCTATGGGCAACATCTTGACTACTAAAAACCTGCACTTAAGTACACATACCCCTTACTGTCACTCAGTATTAACCGACCAGCTCCTAACTGTCATTTTACACCATCTGTAACCTGGCAGCTGATTGGTTGTTTTCTACTGTATCTCTCTCTCTAAGACTACCCCAAGGAATCTACAATGAAGGGGGCCCATCTTTACTGTGTAAGTTATAGAATAGAATAGAATCAACTTTATTGGCTAGGAATTTTCTGCAGATTTACAGTGCAGCATCAAGCAGGGATAGGGGGGGGGGGGGACATTGCATACATTACATTTAGTACATTACATGTAGGGAACACATGCCCGCCGAGCTGCCCAGCGCCTAGGCAGCCATCAGCGGTGCCACTGGTCGTTGCAGCAGTCGGTAGGTAACAGTATAAGCAGGGACAGTTACAGTTATCACACAGGGAACCCATACCCGCTGAGCTACACAGCGCCTAGGCAGCCATCAGCGGCGCCACTGGTCGCTGCACCAGCCAGGCAGGTAATATTGGAGCAAAGACACAGGGTTACATACAGTAGCTGAGTGCACAGTTCCTTGGCAGCCATTTGCGGCGCCATCTTGTAGGCCTCAACGGGTCATCTTCCTGTAGGAGAAACCAGCTTGGAAAGCTGGTGTGGTGGTGGGAATTGGTGGTGGGGGCAGAGAGAGTCACTGAGTCACTGGGGAGAGACAGTGAGGCCTGGGGCTGTAGTTGGGCCCTCCCTGGGCTGAGAGTCACTGAGGGGGGGGGGGTGATCCTGCTGGCCTCTGGGTGTCATGCCGGGGCCCCCATGGTCAATGGTGTTGCCGGGGGGGCCCGCAGTGCTGCCCGATGGTGCTGCCGGGGGGGGGCGCAGTGCTGCCCGATGGTGCTGCCGGGGGGGAGCCGCAGTGCTGCCTGATGGTGCTGCCGGGGGAGGCCCGCAGTGCTGCCCGATGGTGCTGCCGGGGGACCCCGCAGTGCTGCCTGATGGTGCTGCGGGGGGGAGCACAGCGCCGTCCGCCTCTGGTCGGGTGTCGCCGCATCCTGCGCCAGGGACACAGCGCTCGCTTCCTCACCGTCTCCTGCGCCAGGGACACAGCGCTCGCTTCCTCAGATCGCCTCCTCCGCTCTACTCCCTCCGACCGCCTCCTCTGCCCACCGCCGCCGTTTCCATCGCCACGCTGCTCCAGAGGCCGGGGATGGTGGAGCTCCGTGGATGGGAGATCGGAGCTCCACGTGATGCGACCATCCCCGGCCCCACCGGAAGTATAAAATGTGCTGTATTATATGTGCTGAATACATTTATGTGGGAGTATTTTATGTGCTGAATACATTTATCACCATTAGTTGGTACATAGGGACCCTTACAAACCTCTGCTATGGGGCCTATGGATATCTAGTTACACCCCTGAACAGAGCAGTTTATTTCCACATATATACAGTATCAGTATCATGTAGGTTCTAAAGCTCAACAGAATTTGCTACACTGTATAAGAACCAGTGAATAAATAAGTAGGTCTTGATTCTTCGTGTTTTGCCTCTTGTCTCTCTCTAGTCTCGCCGTCCTCTGACTCCCTTCATTAATTCACTGGCGATTTATCACTGGCTCTCTCTCTCTCTCCTCCAAATCCCTCTGCAGAACGATTTTGTGAAGTCTATAATTGGCACCAGGAAGGGTGTCCGGTGACTTCATCCCTCAATCTCTCTTTACTGGGTTATTAGCAACAGACCTAGAACTGGAGATATACAGTAATTTGCTTCCCCATCACCTACCACCAATTGAGCGCTCAGTCCGCCAGTAGATTTTACCATTTATATGAGTTTATCCCTAATGGCTCCTGCTGTCAGTGTGGCGTTGAAAAACAGTCTTGTAAAACTATTTAACTCGCTTGTTTTTTTTTTTCCTTTCCGGTAGGCAAAGAAATCAGAGTAGGTGTAATAGCGAAAACCACTTATTATTATTATTTACAAATATGTTTATTTATTCTTCTTGTTATGTTGCTTTTCGTTTGTATATGTATGCACTGTATCTGGAATTGCAGTGCACTTGAGACCTGGGTCCCACATCGATTTGCTTAAGTGGCCCAACCTGGCCTTTAGTATCTGCTTACTGTTGCCAGCTAGTATCGCTGGGAAACTGAGATGCCCCAGTGATTTTCTTTTTTTATTATTGTCATCCTAAAAATATATAAAAAAAATGTATGGATATATGGGCCACTATGTATTCTGGTAATTGTTATGCTAATATCTTTTTGAATCTCGCATTTGCCGGGCCATCGCAGATCATTTTTTCATTTGAATGTGAAAGCGCCTAGCCTGACCCGGGTTGGAGCCAGCTTTGCAGTAAGCAAGTGGCGAAATAAAATGTTTCTTTTTAGGATTTTACCTCTTTGTTAGGCTGAACCGGTCAAACAAATCCTGGAAAATAAAAACCTTTTTTGGCAGGCGTCAACCTCAACCGCACAATACTAATTGAGTTGTAACCTAGAATATTCCCACTGCTGGAAATCTGAGGATCAATACCGAAACCTCTCCAGTGACGACGGGTTACGTTTCTTCAGCGCAGACACCAAGGAGGGGAATTTTTCTTCTTCTTCCATTGACCATTTAACGTGAGATCTCAGCGTACACAGGCTCAATTACAAAGACAAGATCAGAGTACAGATGGTTCCCCGCAATATCCCAAAGACACAGATACAAGCGGCGGCTCAGAGACAGAGCAGCGGAAACGGATATAAGATTCAGATAGAGAAACAGAGACTGCAGTCGAGTAAACACACTGAATTAATTTTGTCCAGGAGGTATAGAATGATAAGGGAAATTGCTCATTTAACTTGACAGTCTGTCAAGCAGACGTAATGCACAGATTAATGCCACCTCCCCGGTAGTTCTCCCCCGAGGACTGCACCAAAATTTCCCAGCTTTTCATATCACAACTAGCACTCCAGCCTGTTCTCTCCCTGCCTTGTGCAAAGGAACTGGGAGGAGGTCTCGCTGGCGCTCACGAACAAAAGACCTGGGAATATATAGAGTTGAATCAAAGAACATGAAAAACATTCATATCATATTCTAGCTTTATGCCCATTTATTATTAATATGCCATGGCTGCCTTGTGTATAAAGTATTCTGTATTCCCTTCTATATCAGCTCAACTGTGTATATCAAAGCATGAATAGGGCGAACTGCATGCCACAGTTTAAATCAAGGATAGTTCCTGGGCCAGGATCTGCATGGGAGGTTACGCCGAGATCCCCAGAGCTCTGCGGTTAACTGCCAACTGCCCATGCGCCACGGCTGCACTGTTCAAGCGAGGAAGAAACCAAGCGATGTCACTGGCATCATCGATGGTCAGGGACCATTTGGGTGTGGTGATGGGGGAGTGACGGTAAAGAAGCAGGAGTGCCGCAACTATTTCCAGGGCGCAGAAAACATGGCACCAGTGTCAGTGATGTAACTAGAAATTTTTTGCCCCCCCCCCCCCCATCCATTTCAGGTGCCTTCCTTTCCCTCCGTACATTAATTATTTTTTTACCTACATACTCATTGCCAGGGATTTTCATGCTCGTTGCCAGGGATTTTTCAGTTGTTACCAGGGTTTTCTTGGTCATTGTCATGGGTTGCCAAGGGTTTTTATCTCATTGCCAGGGTTTTATTTTTTTGCTCGTTGCTAAGGGTTTCTATCTCATTTATTTACTTGCTCATTGTCAAGGGTTTCTTGGTCGTTGCCAGGGGTTTCATGCTCATATTTTCATGCTCATTGCCAAGGGTTTCATGCTTATTGCCAGGGGTTTCAAGCTTGTTGTCAGGGGGGTCACCCTCATTGCCAGGGGATACATCCTCATTGCCAGAGTTTTCATGGTCAGATTTTCAGGTCCGTTGTCAGGGGTTTCAGGCTTGTTGCCAGGAGTTTCTTGGTCATTGCCTAGGGTTTCATGATCGGTGCCAGGGGTCTCATTGTCAGGGGTCTTACGCTTGTTGCCGTGGGTTTCATGCTCCTTGCTAGGGGTTTCTTTTTCATTTCCAGGGGTTTATAGCTCATTGCCAGTGGCTTCTTTCTTGTTGCCAGAGGTGTCATGCTCCGATTTTCATACTCGTTGCCAGGAGTTTCACGTTCATTGCCAGGGGTTTTAGGCTAGTTGCCAAGGGTTTCATGCCAGATTTTTATTCTTGCTGTGAAGGGTTTCATGCTCGTTACCAGGATTTCATTTCCAAGTAACGTCCCTGACAGACGCTAGAACAATGTTAAATGGCCCACAGACCCCAAATAGCCACCCTGAAGTGTGAAATGGCCCCCCCAATTGTTAACGCCACCCCACGATCAACATGAACCCGAAGCGTGGGTTCACACTTTCTATTCTCAACTCCACGCCGACGTGGATAGTGGGGGTATGAAAAGGTCGGAGGACGCGTACCGCCGCCCCTCGCAGGCTCGCTGCGCTCACCACGCTTCGGGTTCACGTTGATGGTGGGGTGGCGTTAACAATTGGGGGGGCCATTTCACACTTTAGGGTGGCTATTTGGGGTCTGTGGGCCATTTAACATTGTTCACTATGTAAAATCGGTAATCGCGTCGATCGCATCGCATGCGATTTTTTGGCCGCATGCAATGCGACCGACGCGATTTACATTTCACCAAGCATTTCTATGTAAAATCGCGGTTATCGCATCGGTCGCATCGCATGCTATTATAATGGCATGCGATGTACATGCGATGCCCGCGATGGCTCGTTGCCAGGGAGTTACGTGTTTGTTGCCTGGGGTTACATGCTTGTTGCAAGAGAGTTACTGCTCAGAGCACACGAATTCTGCTGGGCTCACTGCCTTCTATCTGATAGACACTAAGGGGTTCATTTACTAACATGGGAGTTCTATCTCAGATAGGATGTTGCTATGGGCAACCAATCAGATTATATCTAATATCTTCTAGAAGGTGCAAAATAAGTAAGAAGTAGATTCTGATGGGTTGCCCATAGCAACATCCCATCTGAAATAGAACTCCCATCCCGAATTTCCCCCTCGAGGTCTAGTAGGACAACTAGCATCTGTCTCCTAGAAGGTGGCGCCATTTTTGGGAGGCCGTTTATGCAGAATTCATGCTGTTCACATGGAATCTGCAGAGACACGACTCCCCCGCCATGCTGCGCAGGAGATCCACTGGCCTCTTGTCTACCCTCCCCTTTAACAGCGGCAGCACGCTTTCATTTTCACAAACGGAGGCTGACTCCGCCCCAGTGGCGTAACTATGCCTCCGCAGTCCCCGCCGTGGCCGGGAGGCGCAGAGTAACTATGGGCGCCGGGGGGGCTGCGGTGCTATAGTTACCCACTGCGCTGCTGCCCGGCCGCATCTGCGGTCACTGTCCCGTCACTCGCTCCCGGCGCCGGCTCCTGCTGATAATGAAAACTGACACTTAGAAAATGGCTGCCCCCGTATTGCAGACAGTTTTGGCAGCCATTTTCTAAGAGTCACTTTTCATTATCAGCAGGAGCCGGCGCCGGGAGCGAGTGACGGGACAGTGTCAGTGACCGCAGATGCGGCCGGGCAGCAGCGCAGCGGAGACTGGGGCAGCGCAGCGGAGACTGAGGGAGACTGGACGGGACAGTAACCGCAGATGCGGCTCTGTCAGGTATGGGTATGGGGAGGGGCGCCGAGGGGAGGGAGAGAGAGAGGGGGAGGGGGGCGCCGAAAAAGTTTGGCGGGGGGGGCGCAAAATATATAGTTACGCCACTGCTCCGCCCCCTCCCCTCTCTCTAAACTGCGTTACAACCCAATCATCCAATCAATGTTTCCAAATACTTAAAAGCTAAACATTCCCTTTTTTTAATTTAGAAAAACAGATTTTTAAAATCTATTCTGGAATCAGACGGCAGAGTATTCCAGAGCTTTCCGTGGGGGGGGGGGGGGGGGGGGGGACGAAATTGCCATCCACAGTTAAAAGGAGCAGCGGAATACGGATGCAATATGTTTTTAATCGTATTTTGAAGTTCCACCATGCCGCAAACATATTTCCTTTTTTAATACTCAACCGATGTATTAAAGTGGTTGTTTTATGTGAGTCCGTGAGGCTTCTGAAGATAAGATGTGCTAGATTCGTTCCGACCGGCTGGGACGAGGCACGCTGCATTACTCGCTACGCTCTGATATCCTCTGTCTTTCTTCTCCGCTGTGATGATCGGGGAGGTGGGAGTCTCAGATAACTTTGTGAGTTTGGAAACATTTGTAAAAGTCGACGTTTAAAAGGAAAAAATAGATAATTTTTAAATATTTCATAAAGATAAACGAGCGACTGCCCCGTAATAGCCAAAAGCATTTAATCAAAAGGCGGCTGTACTATATACTGGCACGATCACAGGAGCTGGCAGGTGCCAGATTAGGCCTAGGAAGACTGGGGCATCTAAAACATGAGGGTATCTGCTCTCGTCAGCCGGTCCCAGGGCTGCTGTACTGTATGCCAGGCTGGGACCGGCTATGGTGGATGCCAGGTTGGTAATGGCTATGCTGGACAGTCATTAGCCCGACGTCGTGATCCCGACTGGCCGGACCCAGACAGCATGGTGAGCGCAACTAAGCCCCTTGCGGGCACGGTGGCTCGCTGTGCTCGCCACCTATTCTATTCTCTCTCTATGGGGGTCGTGGACCTCCACGAGGGAAAATAGCCGACGGCCGTCGGGAACCCAGCTGTCTGTGTTTTGACAGTCAGGATCCCGATGTCGGGTGAATGCCTGTCGGGATCCCGACTGTCGGGACCCCGTCCGGCACCAGGGCTGGGATAGCTGTGCTGGATGCCGGGCTGGGAACGTCTGTGCTGGATGCCGGGCTGGGAATGTCTGTGCTGGATGCCGGGCTGGGAACATCTGTGCTGGATGCCGGGCTGGGAACGTCTGTGCTGGATGCCGGGCTGAGATAGCTGTGCTGGATGCCGGGCTGGGATAGCTATGCTGGATGCCGGGCTGGGATAGCTGTGTTGGATGCTGGGCTGGGATAGCTGTGTTGGATGCCGGGCTGGAATAGCTGTGTTGGATGCCGGGCTGGGATAGTTGTGCTGGATGCCGGGCTGGGAACATCTGTGCTGGATGCCGGGATGGGAACGTCTGTGCTGAATGCCGGGCTGGAATAGCTGTGCTGGATGCTGGGCTGGGAACGACTGTGTTGGATGCCGGGCTGGGATAGCTGTGTTGGATTCCAGGCTGGGATAGCTGTGTTGGATGCTGGGCTGGGATAGCTATGCTGGATGCCGGGCTGGGATAGCCGTGCTGGATGCCGGGCTGGGATAGCTGTGCTGGATGCAGGGCTGGGAACGTCTGTGCTGGATGCCGGGCTGGGATAGCTGTGTTGGATGCCAGGCTGGGAACGTCTGTGTTGGATGCCGGGCTGGGATAGCTGTGTTGGATGCTGGGCTGGGATAGCTGTGTTGGATGCCAGGCTGGGAACGTCTGTGTTGGATGCCGGGCTGGGATAGCTGTGTTGGATGCTGGGCTGGGATAGCTGTGTTGGATGCCGGGCTGGAATAGCTGTGTTGGATGCCGGGCTGGAATAGCTATGCTGGATGCCGGGCTGGGATAGTTGTGCTGGATGCCGGGCTGGGATAGTTGTGCTGGATGCCGGGCTGGGAACATCTGTGCTGGATGCCGGGATGGGAACGTCTGTGCTGAATGCCGGGCTGGAATAGCTGTGCTGGATGCTGGGCTGGGAACGACTGTGTTGGATGCTGGGCTGGGATAGCTGTGTTGGATGCCGGGCTGGGATAGCTGTGTTGGATGCCGGGCTGGGATAGCTGTGCTGGATGCTGGGCTGGGAACGACTGTGTTGGATGCTGGGCTGGGATAGCTGTGTTGGATGCCGGGCTGGGATAGCTGTGTCGGATGCCGGGCTGGGATAGCTGTGTTGGATGCCAGGCTGGGATAGCTGTGTTGGATGCTGGGCTGGGAACGTCTGTGTTGGATGCCGGGCTGGGAACGTCTGTGCTGGATGCCGGGCTGGGATAGCTGTGCTGGATGCCGGGCCGGGATAGCTGTGTTGGATGCTGGGCTGGGATAGCGGTGCTGGATGCCGGGCTGGGAACGTCTGTGCTGGATGCCGGGCTGGGAACGTCTGTGTTGGATGCCGGCCTGTGATAGCTGTGTTGGATGCCTGGCTGGGAATGTCTGTGTTGGATGCCGGGCTGTGAATGTCTGTGCTGGATGCCGGGCTGGGATAGCTGTGCTGAATACTGGGCTGGGATAGCTGTGATGGATGCCGGGTTGGGAACGTCTGTGTTGGATGCCAGGCTGGGAACATCTGTGCTGGATGCCCGGCTGGGATAGCTGTGCTGGACGCCGGGCTGGGAACGTCTGTGCTGGATGTTGGGCTGGGATAGCTGTGCTGGATGCAGGGCCGGTGCAAGGGTGTCCGGCGCCCTCCTGCAAACCATACATTTTGCGCCCTTTTACATTGCCATTGCAACAAGCTGCAGCCCGATTGTGGGAGTGTATGCAACATGCGATCCTATGGAGGATCTCGGGTGCATGTACATGTATGCATACACCATCTCAGTGCTGTGTCCGCAAAATGTTGCAGGCACTAAAGGTGCCCATACACACTGCGAAAATCACGTTATGGGCTAGATCGCATCGCATGGCATGCATGCAATGTGTGTGCGATGCGATCCAAAAGCAGTACAAAAAGTATGTGCAGCACTCGTGACTGAGGAGGGGAGAGAAGGAGGAGATGGAAGAGGAGGGGAGGAGATAGAGGGGCGGAGTGTTGAGGACTGGCAGCGGCACTGGCACAGCACACTGAAAAGACAGAAGGAAGGGGAGGCGGCGCTGCTGCCTGTTCGTCATTTAATAGACAGCTGACAGGCGCAGGGAGCAATGGGCAGGGGGCGGATCCGGACATGACATGTCATCCAGGCATTCACAGACAGCGCTACATGCCTCAGCGCAAGTGTCCGTGAGGAAGAGGGGGCAGGTCGCAGGAGGAGGACAGTGTGTGCGCGGTGCAGGGAGCTGCTCAGCCTCTCCATACTGCCGCCCGCTGTCAGACAGGGGCTGCGGGCGGTGTGCAGGAGGCAGTGACAGTGAGGTCTGAGGCAGCTTTAGCAGAGCAGGGAGGGAGACAGCGCCTTTTCAGTATGGCGCCTCCCTGCTTTGCAGGAGCTGCTGAGTGGGTAGCGCCGGCCCTGGCTGGATGCCAGACTGGGAACGTCTGTGCTGGATGCCGGACTGGGAACGTTTGTGCTGGATGCCGGGCTGGGAACGTTTGGGCTGGATGTTGGGCTGGGAACGTCTGTGCTGGATGCAGGGCTGGGAACGTCTGTGCTGGATGCCGGGCTGGTAACGTCTGTGTTGGATGCCGGGCTGGGAACGTCTGTGCTGGATGCCGGGCTGGGATAGCTGTGTTGGATGGCGGGCTGGGAATGTCTGTGCTGGATCCGGGCTGGGAACGTCTGTGCTGGATGCCGGGCTGGGAACGTCTGTGCTGGATGCCGGGCTGGGAACGTCTGTGCTGGATGCCGGACTGGGATAGCTGTGTTGGATGCCGGGCTGGGAACGTCTGTGTTGGATGCCGGGCTGGGAACGTCTGTGCTGGATGCCGGGCTAGGAACGTCTGTGCTGGATGCTGGGCTGGGAACGTCTGTGTTGGATGCCAGGCTGGGAACGTCTGTGCTGGATGCCGGGCTGGGATAGCTGTGTTGGATGCAGGGCTGGGAACGTCTGTGCTGGATGCCGGGCTGGTAACGTCTGTGTTGGATGCCGGGCTGGGAACGTCTGTGCTGGATCCGGGCTGGGAACGTCTGTGCTGGATGCCGGGCTGGGATAGCTGTGTTGGATGCAGGGCTGGGAACGTCTGTGCTGGATGCCGGGCTGGTAACGTCTGTGTTGGATGCCGGGCTGGGAACGTCTGTGCTGGATCCGGGCTGGGAAAGTCTGTGCTGGATGCCGGGCTGGGATAGCTGTGTTGGATGCCGGGCTGGGAATGTCTGTGCTGGATGCCGGGCTGGGAACATCTGTGCTGGATGCCGGGCTGGGAACGTCTGTGTTGGATGCCGGGCTGGGAACGTCTGTGCTGGATGCCGGGCTGGGAACGTCTGTGCTGGATGCCGGGCTGGGAACGTCTGTGCTGGATGCCGGGCTGGGAACGTCTGTGCTGGATGCCGGGCTGGGAACGTCTGTGCTGGATGCCGGGCTGGGATAGCTGTGTTGGATGCAGGGCTGGGAACGTCTGTGCTGGATGCCGGGCTGGTAACGTCTGTGTTGGATGCCGGGCTGGGAACGTCTGTGCTGGATCCGGGCTGGGAACGTCTGTGCTGGATGCCGGGCTGGGATAGCTGTGTTGGATGCCGGGCTGGGAATGTCTGTGCTGGATCCGGGCTGGGAACGTCTGTGCTGGATGCCGGGCTGGGAACGTCTGTGCTGGATGCCGGGCTGGGAACGTCTGTGCTGGATGCCGGACTGGGATAGCTGTGTTGGATGCCGGGCTGGGAACGTCTGTGTTGGATGCCGGGCTGGGAACGTCTGTGCTGGATGCCGGGCTGGGAATGTCTGTGCTGGATGCCGGGCTGGGAATGTCTGTGCTGGATGCCGGGCTGGGAAGTCTGTGTTGGATGCAGGGCTGGGAACGTCTGTGCTGGATGCCAGGCTGGAACCGTCTGTGCTGGATGCCGGGCTGGGATAGCCATGTTCGATGCCGGGCTGGGAACGTCTGTGCTGGATGCCGGGCTGGGAACGTCTGTGCTGGATGCCGGGCTGGGATAGCCATGTTCGATGCCGGGCTGGGAACGTCTGTGCTGGATGCCAGGCTGGGATAGCTGTATTGGATGCCGGGCTGGGAACGTCTGTGTTGGATGCCGGGCTGGGAACGTCTGTGCTGGATGCCGGGCTGGGAAGTCTGTGCTGGATGCCGGGCTGGGATAGCTGTGTTGGATGCCGGGCTGGGAACGTCTGTGTTGGATGCCGGGCTGGGAACGTCTGTGCTGGATGCCGGGCTGGGTAAGGCTATGCTGAATTAGCCTGGGTGGACAGTCTTGTGTTAGGGTTACCTTTAAGCCACCCTGCGTCACTCCTCACCTGCCTGTAGCTCAATCTTCCCTTCCTGTGGTATAATGTGACCAATCAGCTGAGGCCTGAGCAACAGTATCCTCCCCCAGGGGAATAATGAGCGCTCCTCAGTAAGATCAGAGCAGGTCTTAGCGGGACTGACGATCAGAGGCACTTCCTTAGGGATACAGCCAATTCCCAGGATACGGCAGAGACAATACTGTACAAACAAGGAAGACTGACACATCGGCATAGAGAACCTTCATCATGTTTCACATTGTACAATAATACCAGTTGCACTTACATATTACATGTATACCAGGTGACAATTAGCATGTAGGAGTACCATTCACCACATGTATGTACCACAGTGTAGGTTATATAGATATTATGTACAACCAATGTTAGCTCATACCTGTGTTTGACAGGACTAGGCAATAAGGCAGGGAGTGGCTTCCTGGCAGTCCCGGAGGGGGTGGGGCTAAAATAGTGCAAACTGCATCATTTTAGCCCCGCCCCCTATCCATAGACCCACAAATAATGGCATTTGGCTGGAAAGGGGCTTGATGATGTCAAACTCTGTCTGCACCCCTCCAGCCTCCGCATCTCCTCTCTCTTCATTGCTAGGCTTTACATGCTTGTTATCAATATACTCTACCTAGTAGGACCTCCGTCATCTACCCATCTGTCCAGTAGGACCTTTAGCATCTGTCTCCTCCAAGGCGGCTGACATTTTTGGAGGGACATTTTCATCAGATTCCATACGGACAGCCAGAATTGACAGAGACCATGCCCCCACGCAGCGCGGGTTCAAATCCCAATCCGCCCCTTCCCCAGCGCCACTGTTACACCACTGAACCTACAGTATACTCGGTTTACAGGATCTGCCTGCTAGCAGGTGTATTTACGCTTCCACCTTACTTTCCATAGCCCGCAGTTGTGTCACCAAGATACGCTCTGCAAACAGACCCCCCCCCCTCCCCCCGTGCGCTCCATAATGAGTTCCAGCTTTTTTTTATAGGACTTGTTTTCCCCCTAATAAAACAACATTTCTTCACATCATTCGCCGGCTGCCGCCATGTAGCCGCTGCTGGGAGCCAGCGGGGATTCAGTTTTCTCCTTAAGCTCCAAATGCTGAGGAATGCAAAGAGCAAGGAGGATTATTGATGAGGGTGCTGCTAGCAAAATGCAGAGAGATTGATTTCCCACAAGGAAGGCTTATCTGTGCTCGTCTGAATGCCCTGCTGCCGTCCCAGTGCCCAGTAACCGGGGGGAGGACCGGGCCTCTGCTCCAATAACCGGGCCCAGTGGGAGGACTGGGCCTCTGCTCCAATAACCGGGGGGGGGGGGGGGGGACTGGGCCTCTGCTCTGTCCCTCTGCTCTGTCCTTCCTCTTATGTTTGCATTATATTTATTACTTTTAAAGGTCAAACCATTTACACTTTTTTTTCTAATCTACCCCTCCAGCTTAGAAGTGTGTATTGGATTTGTGATAAGCGGGAACAGTTTAAGCCTATAACAAATCTCTCCCCGGCTTACCATACATATACTAGATTTCCTAGGTGTGTAAATAGAAGTTACTATCTGGGATTTATTTATTACCAGTTATTTCTATACAGATGTAGCGCCACTCGTCCAGCGCCGGCGCACGCCAGACCGCCCCCGCTGGCGAGCGGACGCTACATCTGACTGAGAGCGTCCCAGTTTACCATTGGAGAGGGACTGCAATGATGGAGCCGGCTCCATCTATAGCGCACACATATTCCGCAGCGCTGTACAGGGAATATTTTGAACATTCACATCAGTCCCTGCCCCCAGTGGAGTTTACAATCTTATGGAGGCAATCCTAATTTGTTCGCCCCTCCGCGCGTTTGACCGATGTTTTCCTAATAAAAAGGTGCATTTCTACGCAAGTGCAAGCGCCGGGTGTGAATGGGCACGGTGAACTGCAAGCTCGCCGTCCCATTCGCACATGACCAGAACGACCTCCATATTGTATCAGCATCCTGTAATATTTACTGGTCGGGCGACTTGCCCTTTAATAAGAATGACAGAACGGAAGTGGCAGTCTGTTCCGCTGTATGTAAATCAGCCGCTCGTACATCTCTTATTAGTCATGGCATGCAGACTGCTCTGCTACACGTGTGACTCTGCTGTCTCCCTGTATAACAGAGCCGCCGCGCTCCTATCACTGCTCTATAAATAGGAGGAAATTGC
Organism: Crinia signifera; assembly: GCF_055691185.1. Taxonomy (NCBI): domain Eukaryota; kingdom Metazoa; phylum Chordata; class Amphibia; order Anura; family Myobatrachidae; genus Crinia; species Crinia signifera. The sequence continues at coordinate 15,611,649 of NC_139220.1, forward strand.
GTTGGATCTCTATCCTCTCGGGAAAGCGATTATCCTGCCACTCACACAGCGCTCTGCCGCTTCCGGTCCTCGCACTGCCTCCTCAATCTTCTCTTTTTTTATCCTGCTCCCCCCCCAAGCGTCTTTCTTTTAATTATGTGTCTCATTTACTATCGGCTCACAGTGTATTCATCTTCCCCCACAAGCTGCTATGTAAGGATGCGTTCTATGTGTTCTCACCCTGGCAGCAGAACAACACCTGTTACACTTTCAGGCGCAGCGTTGCGTCATGCACAGGAGTTCTATCAAGTCCCCAAATGTGATGCTTAAAGTGCGGCACCTGTCAAATAGGCATAGTTGCCTACCCTCCTGCATTCTGCAGGAGACTCCCTGACATAGCAGCAACCTCCCTATCTCCCTCATTAGTCTAGCAATCTCCCTCATTTCACCTAGCCCACATTACACTGTTACATCATAGTTACCTCCCCTCCTGCATTCTGCAGGAGACTCCCTGACATAGCAGCAATCTCCCTCTCTCCCTCATTAGTCTAGCAATCTCCGTCATGTCAGCTAGCCCACATTACACTGTTACAACATAGCTACCTCCCCTCCTGCATTCTGCAGAAGACTCCCTGACATAGCAGCAATCTCCCTCTCTCCCTCATTAGTCTAGCAATCTCCCCCATTTCAGCTAGCCCACATTACACTGTTACATCATAGTTACCTCCCCTCCTGCATTCTGCAGGAGACTCCCTGACATAGCAGCAATCTCCCTCTCTCCCTCATTAGTCTAGCAATCTCCCCCATTTCACCTAGCCCACATTACACTGTTACATCATAGTTACCTCCCCTCCTGCATTCTGCAGGAGACTCCCTGACATAGCAGCAATCTCCCTCTCTCCCTCATTAGTCTAGCAATCTCCGTCATGTCACCTAGCCCACATAACACTGTTACATCATAGTTACCTCCCCTCCTGCATTCTGCAGGAGACTCCCTGACATAGCAGCAATCTCCCTCTCTCCCTCATTAGTCTAGCAATCTCCCTCATGTCACCTAGCCCACATTACATTGTTACATTTTTTGGGAAAAAAGGAAGGAGAGATAGATACAGTTACATCGAATCATCAGCACTATTTCCCAGCATTTTACCCCAAGTATAGTAGCTCTTACTAACTGCTTTGGGGCTCATCTACATTTGGATATAAGTCATTTTACAAGATTCATCTCTTGTGTAGCAGTACACACCCACGCTTCTAGGTGCCACATTCACAATCTCTCCATATATGGAACTAGACACGCCCTTTGGGTGGACCATGACACGCCCCCTCAATGGGGCACTGTGCTAAATTCTACTACCAACTATAATCTCCCTGAAACTAGTTTTCAAAAGTAGGCAAGTATGCAAATAGGACCTGGTAGGAATTTGGCCCCACACCCATGGCCTGTACCTCACGGGCAAGTCTGGCCCTGCCCTGCCTGAGTGACAGGGGCGGTATGCAGATCCTGGTGGTTTCTGCTGCTGCTGCCGACGTAGGACGCCAGAGGATTTTAGGACTCACATATGCTAATGTGTCGGCAGGTGTCGTAGCAAGAATTTCAAAAAGCGTTTTCACATTAATGTGTATGGACTGCTATTTCCATCCGTGGTAAATAATGTTCCACACGTTGCATTGGGAAAATGATCACCGGAGAGAGTTGCGTCACAGCTTGGGCAGCAGCCCTTGTAGCGCCATCGTTTTATAAACAGGTCTAAGAGAGGGAATAGAAGCTGAAACATCTAATCTTATATCCCAGATCGTATGCCGAATCTGAGGCACATGGCGCAAAGCATCGATGTTCGGTACCTTGCGCAGGCGCTGGACCCACACTCACATGTCAATAGACGCATTTCAGCTGCATGTCAAGAGAGTGACAGTCTGAAGCCGTTTGGGGGCAGGGCTGAGTGGCAATGGCCTCTTTTGCTCCAAAACGGGCAGGTGTTGCTGCCATTTTGGGGGATTGCTGGGGCCGAGATTTCCATAAAATGCTAATCACTAATCCACGCGTCTACTTATATTAGAAGCCTTACGGTGCATTACTGTATCTGTGCACTGCTGCTGTATTACTGTATCTGTGCACTGCTGCTGTATTACTGTATCTGTGCACTGCTGCTGTATTACTGTATCTGTGCACTGCTGCTGTATTACTGTATCTGTGCACTGCTGCTGTATTACTGTATCTGTGCACTGCTGCTCTATTACTGTATCTGTGCACTGCTGCTGTATTACTGTATCTGTGCACTGCTGCTGTATTACTGTATCTGTGCACTGCTGCTGTATTACTGTATCTGTGCACTGCTGGTGAATGACGGTATCTGTGCATCGCCGGTGCATTACTATATCTGTGCACTGCTGCTGTATTACTGTATCTCTGCAGCGCTGGTGCATGACCGTATCTGTGCATCGTTACTGCATTACCGCATCTGTGCATCGCTGCTGCATGACCATATCTGTGCATCGCTGCCGCATTACCTTATCAGTGAATCGCTGCCACATTACCATAACTGTGCATCGCTGCTGCATGACCATATCTCTGCATCATTGCTGCATTACCGTATCTGTGCATTGCTGCTGCATTACCTTGTCTGTGCATTGTTGCTGCTGCATTACCGTATCTGTGAATCGCTGCTGCATTACCGCATTTTTGCATCGCCGCTGCATTACCGTTCCTGTGCATCGCTGCCGCATTATCGTATCTGTGCATCATTGCTGCATTACTGTATCTGTGCATTGCTGCTGCTGCATTACCGTATCTGTGCATTGTTGCTACTGCATTACCTTATCTGTGAATTGCTGCTGCATTACCATATTTTTGCATCGCCGCTGCATTACCATTCCTGTGCATCACTGCTGCATTATCGTATCTGTGCATCATTGCTGCATTACCGTATCTGTACATCGCTGCTGCATTACTCTATCTGTCCATCACTGCTGCATTACCGTATCTGTGTATCACTGCTGCTACCAAGCAAACAGCCACAATGCCACCTCCACCCACCTCTGAATTAGGTGCAGAGATCACCCACTACAAGTATATATTTTTCAGAAATGTTCTATGACAGTGGGTTTTGCAACAAAATAAATCACTGGATTGTGTTTGGTTTTGGACCAGGCTCCTGTACAGGACATTAGGTTACTGTTATCCCGCAGCCGCATTGCTGAATAAATGGACCTAAAGCATTCACAGGAGACCTCCCAGCCCAAGCGTTAATGGTCTGCCCGTCGTTGCGCTATATTCTGCGCCTGGGATTAGCAGCAGCAGCCGCAATGTAGCAAGTAGCTGGGAGGGCTGTACACAGTATCCTCTATCTATATATGACAGCCCTGATGTATCTTTATTTCCCAAATTCTAGAACAGCTAGATGATGGGTATAAGGCGTAAATGTGATACAAGGCTGCACTGCGCACCAGTGATGATGTCATCCTCAGGGGCATGGAGAGGGGAGACAGGGACTGATTACCCCAGGGCATGGCTTCTTGGATGAGCACAGCATGGGCCCAGGTCTGCTGCTCCCTCTGAGAAGTTGCATAAATATATGAGGGCCTTTAGTACGTAGTACGTGGGGAGTGGTAGCGGGACGGGGGACGTTTTAGGTTTAGGCCAGGGTTGCCTACTTTCTAGCTGCCCTCTCAGCCAGCTCTGTGAGGCAGGGTGGCGGGGCCACCAGTGTAACGAGAAAGGGGTGGAGGCGTCATCGTGGACACGCCCCCCTCATTGTGCAAAGTCGGTTTTACAGACATTGTGCATTGGTGGGTGGGGCTACATTGGCATTATTCGCGGGTGGGGTGGTAGGCAACCCTGGTTTACGCACCAGGTGGGGACTTCAAACTATTTCCCACACTCTTATTGCCTGACAGTTGTTCTTTACAAATGCACCGCTGTATGAATTTGGGGGTGGGAATTAGTGACATCAGGTTGTGGGGAGCTAAAACCGCACACCAAACAACCGCCGTGTGTGAAAGGCTCCCATCGCCCCCTGAACTCACTGATCTGTTAGGACGGGATGGCCACGACCCGGCAGCCGTCCTTTCCAGTGGTTCAATCCGGCTGCAACCCAGCGGCCCTGGCATGTCCCGCGTGAAAGTACACATTAGCTGTCCACTTTGAGTTCTATGTACAACACAGCTTCTGTCCGTGCGGAGTTTAGCTACCCGGGGTCATCCATATAGTGTGAAATGGCCCTTAGGCTGCGAGGGGCCTTTATGTCTCAGCAAATGAAACGGGAGCAGTGATATATTCCAGTGTAGGGGGACGGAGCTGAGGATAGTAGTCCTACCTCCGGCACAGGTCAGAACCCCAGAAAAAGACATTCTACTGAAGTAAAAACTAAACACAATAGATAATAATAAATAAACGGTATAAATGATAAACTAAGGAGCTTAAATCAATCACTACGCTGCAGGTATCATATATGAAATACATGGAACACATATTTTATATATATATATATATATATATATATATATATATATATATATATATATATATATATATATATATAAATAAAATATAGGCCAGGAAAGGATGGAACAATATGTAAGGCTATTATCGAATCAGAGACATGTCTACATACGGACAGTTTTCACGCTCAGTATTAATCCTCCTCTCCGTCACCATTCCCTCCAACGCCGGTTGTCTGTCCTTGCCGGCTTCCGCCTCCTCCGTCCGTCCCCTATCTCTATCTCCCATACGCCCTCACTATAGGCCTCATTCTCCCCTTCACAAAAATGCAATTTCATGCCTAATGCATTTTAAGATTCCATCAGGAAATTTGGTCTTTGATCAGCGGGACGGACGCCCTGCTGGGCTATTTTTTGCTGGCAAAACGCAATTCTCTTAATTAACACAGCGTGTCTGTTTATCGCTAAATAGAATCAAGCTGAGTCCTATTCATTTTACTGCTGTATAACCCCTGTTAGCTGAATCGCAACCAGGCCACAGAAGAGAAAACCTGAGGACTGGGGGGGTTTGTGCCAACAAGATTTTGACTTTGCTCTTATTGCCTGACCTCTAATCATTGTGGTGCAATGATTCCGCCCAGAGCTTTGCGCCGGCCCGGCCATTATTACACACTTTTTAGCATTTTATCTTTCTTTACTTCACCCATAACTGGGGAGTGATGGGGTGACTTATACACCCCTTTTACACCAAAATCCCAGATCCGACCCTGTTTCCCATTTGCACTGCGGTGCAGACCCGCAGTGTAAACGGGGGCGGGGCTTGGAGATGACATCATCTCTGAGCGTCGGACAGCTGATTGCCCCGCTGGGACCGCCACTTGCCATGCTAGAGGCAAGCCCAGCATCAATGTAAGCTGCTGGGCTGCCCCTAGCCTCCGTGCACCGCTAGCCCCCCATCTGTGAGGTGAATGGATGCCACACACGGACTTTCCCGCTCGCTGGCTAGGCCCCAGGACTGTGCTGTAAAGAAACAATGCAGAGAGCGCGTTCAAACTCACAGATACACCTTTTAGAACAATAAAGCCTATATTTTACTCGCTATAAAAGTCATAATAGATTATAAATACACAAACATAGATTTAGACTGATGCAACTTCATAAAAAAGGGATAAAAGTCCAATATTAGATGGCTTGATCACAAACAATATTATTTAAGGCGCTATATGCTCGACCTCCTTTAGAAAGCTGTTATATTATTCAGGATATACATTGTTTACGTCCCAAAGATTGAGGATTATTATCCGAATAGTGAACGGCTCCATGACTGGTCGCAAGTGCGTCCTTAACAGCAGCGCTGTGGATGATTAGGCTGGCACCGATGGATATCCCTACATTGCAGGTGGCTGCCAGATTGTTGTATGGACGCAGCCAAGGGCTCGCCAGCTGGATGTAGGGACTGCACTGGGCACAGACGGACAGCGGTAGGTGGGTGTGGCTAGAGAGGTGGGTGGGCGCATCAGAGTAGCAGTTGGGGATCATTCATCAGATGAGAAGATAAATCAAACTTGACGCGTTTCTCCGTTAAGGTAGAGCAGCAGTTCTCAAACTCGGTCCTCAGGACCCCACACAGTTCACGTTTTCCAGGTCATCCGACAGGTGCCTTCATTACTCACTGACACATTTTAAAGATCCACAAGTGGTGCTAATTATTTCACTTGTGATTCTGGGCCTTATTCTGGTCGGTGCGGTCTGTTCCGAATTCTTTCAGAGGGCGCTTTTTAGCCGTCTGCGCATGCGTAGGCAAAGCTATGCGCATGTACCACGCATGGTCTCCGTACTCTTTCTCAGTAATACCGTCCACAAATTTGCACCGCATTGACTCGGGAAATATGGGCGTAATATGGGCGTCATTCGGACCTACACAAGGGCGTGGTTTCAAAGTGGGAAAAACTGGGCGTACACGAGGGAGTGCACTAACTCTGGTAGGCGTGCATTCGGACAGTACACCTACTGCAAACGAAGCAACACACATGAAATATGCGGTCTTCATAAGCAAGTTTCACTTTGCGGAGACCACTTGTTCATGTACTAGGCATTCGGTTCGCCCAATTAGTATGGCCGCACCTGAAGCACTCTCAGCTGAACACAATACAATCCACTCCTCTACTCATTAGTGATTAATTACACTCTGAAAAGAGTGCTTCAATTGGAAGCATTGCTGCCTAAATGGACCATTAGTAAATACACAAATATAAGCTGAAAACACAACTGCATGTTTGCTATTTTACCCACATTTACACTGCAAGCAATGGTCAGAAATTGGTACCAATAATATAATTTTACATGTCACTTTTACATTCAGCAATAACAGCACACATTTGGGGGTAAAAATAACATTTATTAAATTGGTGGAAAACATATGAATTTTCTAGCATGTTATTTGGCACATGCCAAAAAAGAAAGGTAACATACAAATAATTAGAAAACAAAAAAACATGTATAACATTTTTGCCATTTCATACATAGGCACAGCAGAATCATTAGGAACACATCAGGTGGCTTCACAACAAAAGTATAGGACCAACACTTCATGAACAGTGTATGGTAGCAGAAAGAGGGCAACTGGGGAACCAACCAAAACATTCCAACCGAAGGAACCACAAATTATTGTACCCTTTGCACGGGATTGGGTTGCACACGTGAGGTTGACACACACAGCAAAATGAAAGATTTGGGACGACATAAGGGTGGACATTAATGCGGAGGCCACTTTGACCGTTTGGCCCTGATAGGGGCCTTGCCATGTGCAGCAGCTCCTCGGCCACTGCCACGTTGTGATGGTGGGTCAGGTGGAGCAGACGATGTGGAAGGAGCGGATGGTGTTTGCATTTGACGAACAATTATGATATAATATGCATACATAACACCTAGGTAAAGGGGCAAGAATGAATGAATAGCACTTTACATGATGTAAGGGTTAATCTAAAGTGGTAGTAATGTGTTTAATTATCAATTAGGAAATAATTGATGACAAATAAAAACAATCCCTTTTTTATGAGGTTGCCTAATTGCATAAGTGTGTCATGTGTCTGATGTATGAGTTACGATGATAGTAGTATGTTTTGTGGAAATACACTGCATCGGTGCGTACGGGCAGCTTCCCGTGTGTTCTGACGCTGTAAGACCGTGCAGAATCTTTGTGTGGCCACCGCACACGCACGGTTTCGATGTTGTCTGAAAACAAACCCTCTTCTTAGAGAGCGAGTCCGTCCGAATGCGGAGGACCTGTGGGCGTTTGTTCTTACAAAGTCCGCACAGCGTGGCGTTTGGTCAGCTCCGAAAGAATTCGGAACGGACCGCACCAACCAGAATAACCTCCTCTGTGAGGAGACCTGAAAAACATGCACTGTGAGAACCTGTGAGGTAGAGTTACGGATTCCTCAGATGGAAGTTTTGGGCCAATTCGTTTGGGTCCAAATTCGTCTCCGATGTTCGGGGGTTCGCGCATGCGCAATCGCAATTATGTGCAAAATCGCCGTTTCAAACATATAAAACAAATTGCGTTCATCTCTATTTATTGCGCGGCCACGAAGGGTTAATATAAAGATTCTCCCTCTCAGGGCAGGTTTTTCGTCTTCTTTTAACTAGTTTCTATTTATATGCAGATGGCCCTGTCTTCTCCTATCTCTGTCTCTCCTTCTCCCGACCGGCCGGTGGAAACGACGTCTTCAATTTAAATGTTAATACGAGACAAAACTTGAAAATGGAGCAGGAGCGGGGAGCGGGAAGGGCGCCTGACAGTATTTAATATCTCTTTATACCCTTTCCCTTCTATTAAAAAGCATTTTCTGTAATGGGAGCGCACCTTGCATGAAGTCCGGAAGTGGCTTATTTAATGCTGCCGTAAAAGATTTGCAGATGGACCTTTTTATGCCGGCGAAATGGACAGGACAGCGGAGAGCGCAGAACACAGATGTGTATAGACAGGTTTATGTGATTTGTAGAGAGCCGCCGCCGCCGCCGCGCGCAGGAGGCTGCCGCCGCCGCGCACTTGAAAAGAGTCCATAAAAAAATAAACTCGCCTGATTACCATTTTAATCCTGTGGATCTATACAGCAGAGTATAACGGTACTGTGGAGAGGAGCCGACGGGCTGCTGGAGGATTATGGGTAAATTTACTAAGATGGGAGTTCTATTGACGATGTCGGATTCTATCTAGTATCTTCTAGGTCAGTGGTTCTCAACCTCGGTCCTGAAGTACCTCCCCAACAGTGCACGTTTTCCAGGTCACCTGACCAGGCGCACAGGTGCACTCATTATCCACTGACACATTTTAAAAGATCCACAGGTGGAGCTAATTATTTCACCTGTGATTCTGGGCCTTATTCTGGTCGGTGCGGCCGGATCCGATTATGCGGCCAGGACCGTGCGTGCGAAACCCCGCCTTCAATACGGATCGCCAACTCTGTCCGTACGCAGTAAGAAGCTGGCCGAACGGACCGCACGTGTATTTTACACGGAATACGCCTCCTCCATCTAAGGGAACCTCCCCCATCATTCCGAGTGCTCCACCAGCACCCGCAACCTCAGACCACACGGACATTTTTCCGTGCAAAAGCAGGGATCTGGGCGGGCAGCTGACATCCGGCGATGTCATATGTCCGCCCCCTACACGTGCGTCACGGCCGCATTACCATACGTACGCCCAGCGTTTGCATGGGAACGCCCATGAAACGCGGGGCGTATGCATATGGTAATGAGCCCAAATAGCCCTTCACGCCCCTCTCCACCCCCTGTTCGGAGTGTTCACATATCATGCGGGATTTGGCCGTACGCCCCGCTCGCACATGCGCAGAGACGCCTCTGCACATGCGCAGAAACAAAACATCGGCGGGCCGAACGCACGCTGATATATCCGCACCGACCAGAATAAGGCCCTCTGTGTGGAGACCTGGAAAACATGCACTGTTGGGGGTCCTTGAAGACTGAAGTTGAGAACCACTGTTCTAGACGGTGCTAAATTAATAAGAAGTAGAATCTGATTGGTTGCTCTGGGCGACATCCCATCTTCAATAGAACTCCCATCTCAGTACATTTACCTCAGAGTCGTATGCAATACCCAGCCTCCTCATTGACCTCTCACTGAGGGTGGGATTCATCATCGCTTGGAGACTGATACTATAGCAAACGGTAAAGTACCACCCACATAGCTCCTAACTGTCATTTTTCTGTAACCTCAGCATGCAATATGACAGGAGCTGACTGGCAGCTACTTTATCTGTCTCTGCTTTATCTCTCTCCAAGGAGATTGATAACTTACAAATTGGCCCGTATTCTATTTTACTCGCAAAGGCAAATTCCTTCTCAAATGGACAAAACCATGTGCACTGCAGGTGGGGCAGATGTAACATGTGCAGAGAGAATTAGATTTGGGTGGGGTTTTTCTTCAAAGTGAGATCTATATTGCTGTGTAAAAATCAAGCAGTCAGTATTTTCCCTGCACAGAAACAAAATAACTCACCCAAATCTGACTCTCTCTGCACATGTAACATCTGCCCCACCTGCAGTGCAGCATGGTTTTGTCCACCTGAGAAGGAATTTGCCTTTGCTAATGATACAGAATAAGGCCCATTATAAGGTGGTTTGTGTCCGTCTTCAGATTGACCATATTACATAGTCATTGCCATATAGATTATATTCTGTAACACGCTCCGCAGCTCCCTCCTCTGGCCGGCGTGGGAGACGCACCGAGCAGAAATTGTCCATCTGTCCAGTCGGTGCCTACAGCCAAATGTTGACTGTGCCCATTTGTACGTCTCACCAGCGGGGTGAGCGTTCCTTTCGGCCATCCACCTGCAATATGCCAGGCCCAGGGCAGGGAGGGCAGTGCTGTGCCACCAGGTGACGCACAGCGGAGTAATTAGATGTGACACCACCGCGCTCAAGGAGCAGTTTTACACGTACAGGAAAGGACAGAAAAAGTCAGACAGCAGCGAAATCAGCTGACACAGTACCTGCAGAACCCGGTGTGTGGGGACAGAGCGGGAGCAGAGTATATGGACAGCTCTGTAGTGTAGTGCAATGCGATGGAAGCAATACCAGGATTTATACATTCAACATATAGGTTTATATATCTATATCGGATCACCCGAGGCCCAATCGGCTGGCTTTATGACACATGAGGAAATCTTCAGACGCAGGGCCTGGCCTCATCTCCCCTAACAATGGCAGCAGCATGGAGGTACGGGTCATTGGATCGATTTCGTTTTAGGTCGACATGCATTTGGTCAACCATTGAAGGTTGACAGGCTTTACGTTGACACCTGAAATAGGTCGACATGGCCCGAAAGGTCGACAAAAGCATTTGTTCGACTATGGGAAGGTTGACATGAGTTTTTCATGCTTTTTTTGTCCCGAATGTCAACACCGTTGACATGGTGACAGTCTAAGTGTACCACGTCCCCTCGCTTAGCCCGCTGTCCTTGACACACTATTATATTAGTGGATGGTAGGGCATGAGATGCCGCCTGTCGGCACATTCTAGCTCAAACCCCCCTCCCCCCCCCCCCTGAAAACTCATGTCGACATTTTGACTGTTGAAATTCCCATTGTCAACCTAATGCTTGTTTTCAACCTTCCGACCCTGTCGACAAATGTCTGTGAAAACCTCATGTCGACATTTTCTACCTATTGCTTGTGTCATCTTTTCCACCCTGCCAACTTAAGCCATGTCGACATTTTTTTATGTGTCGACCCAATGACTTTGGCCTTCTTATAGTCGACCCTATGACCCATTCTCGGGGGGCCGTGAACTTTCCCAAATGGCATCAATCTGTCAATCACCGACAGCCTGTCGCTGTACTGCGCCCCACATCGCAGACACGTGCGCAAAGTACCGATCATCGGTTCCATCCGTGTCTGAACAAGGACCACAGTCCACAAATGGCTGCACCTTAGCGACGGATACGCCTCAATGTCCCCGCATACAGTACAAACCCAATAGCGGCCGATATCGGATCAGCGCACCTCGCCCCGGTGTCTGCAGATAAATAATTCCTGGCCTAAAGCCGTTTATTGCCAACACATTTACTTGTTCCATTTAATAAATCCTCTGATCTGAGTCCCGATGTTCCCATTGTTTTATAGAACCGCCGGCCGGCGCCTGGAAGAACACAAATAAGATGTCTACGAAGAGACTCGCTGGGCTGTAATATAAGCAGACACATTAGTTAAGAGATGTTTTTCCTAAATTGCGAGCTGTCCGTGGCTGAGATTCCTTGCCCGATTTCATTTCGTACTCCGTTATATAAGGGGAGGGGGGAAGATTATTGACTGCGATTTTTCTGCCACTGGAAAGCGCCATGCCGCGGGGGGGTTACGTTACAGCCGTGGGGTAATGCTGTTAGGGGAATTGTGCTGAAGTGAGAATGATTAAAGTGCAGCCCTTCGCCCGCCACAGAGCGTCAGGCCTTTAAGAATGGCATCTGGGGATGAGGCCCACTGTCTTTGATTGCAGAGTTGCCGCGGTGGACAACGTGTGAGCGTTTGACCCCTTCCAGCCTCGTCTCTCCTCAATATGCAGATGTGAGGCAGGATAACGTCAGCACCCCCGCTGCTTTTAATTTGAAGAGGGCCCCTTTTTAGCAGGTCGGCTGCACGCTCTAAAAATCGCTCTGGATGCTACTGAGGTTTTCCCAAACTCGCTTTCCCGCACACTCCACCGTTCTCAGAATTTTTTTTTTTTTTTTTTTTGCAGGTTTAGGAGTTTTGGGTTCCAGAGGCAAATAAAAGGAGTTGGGCGTTCCCATGGGTGCGCAGAGGGGCCGAAGTCTTCGTCCCTGTCTTTGTCCATCCCACGCAAATAAAAGTCAGTTTTCACTGAAATCATTCGATGGGCAGCGACCATGGTACCTAACATGGTACCAAGGGCAGATGAAAATGATGTGTGTTGCGCAAACAACAGCTGCTGGCACGGGGTTGTCACTCCCCAAAAAAGACTACAAATGAAAATCATATGTGTTGCGCAAGCAACAGCTGCTGGCACGGGATTGTCATGTGTGTTGCGCAAGCAAAAGCTGCTGGCACGGGGTTGTCATGTGTGTTGCACAAATAACAGCTGCTGGCACGGGTTGTCATGTGCGTTGCGCAAGCAACAGCTGCTGGCACAGGGTTGTCATGTGTGTAGCACAAACAACAGCTGCTGGCACGGGGTCTCATGTGTGTTGCGCAAGCAACAGCTGCTGGCACGGGGTTGTCATGTGTGTAGCGCAAACAACAGCTGCTGGCACTGTGTTGTTTTAACCAGTGGAGGGGGTATAAATTACCCTCACTTGAGACTGGTATTATTCATTTGCTCTTGAGGAAGCTGGAGCATTCCGGGGAAACGCATTGAGCTAAGATTTACCACCAACTGGCATCAACCCATCCAATCCACCACCAATTGGCATTTCCACCCTTATTGTTGCTGCTGGAAAAAAAGATGGTTTCTGCTCCTGCTGGACACTGGTTCCTAATTATCCAGCACCTGAGTACAGCTCATCAAAGATTCCAGCAGATTCTGAAGAATCACAAACCTTTCTATGTGGATACAAGCATATTGGCCCTTATTCTGATTGAGTCGGATGGCTCCGAATGCGGACGGACGATGGTTGGTGTTTGCGCATGTGCAGAGGTGTTTCTGCACATGTGCAAACGCCACGCACGTCCGAACATGGCGTGAATTCTGTACAGAAAACGATCGGTTGGAACAATCCGAACAGGGGGTGGAGAGGGGCGTGAAGGGCTGTTTGGGCTCATTGCCATATGCGTACGCCCCGTGTTTCATGGGTGTTCCCATGAAAACGCTGGGCGTACGTATGGTAAGCCAGCCGTGACGCACGTGTGTGGGGCGGACATATGACATAGCCGGATGCCAGCTGCCCGCCCATATCCCTGCTTTTGCATGGAGAAATGCCCGAGTGGTCTGGAGCACTCAGAGCTGTCTGTCCGCTCGGTCCATCATTCGATGATCGACGACCATCGGAGGATGGGGGAGGTTCCCACAGATGGGGGAGTTGTTCACATGAAAAATCCACTCGCGGTCCGTTAGCTCGGCGTCTTACCGCATACGGATGGTGTGAGCGATCCGTACGGAAGGCGGGGCTAAGAACACTCGGTTCCTGTCTGAAATCACGCATCCGACTGATTCAACTAGAATAAGGGCCACTGTGAAGAGAAGATTTCAAGATTTCTTCTAAATATTGTCTCCAGCAACTTCAATTATTACAGCAACTTTCGCTCCACCAGTGGATTGGTAACTCAATTATTTATTTTTTCATCCAGTTGGATCATTTATTCAATGACCAGTGGTCTACGTAAAATACCAGATATTATACTAGCTAAATGTATTTGCACTTTGTGACCCCTTTTTATTTATATTTCATGTTTTATATTTATATGTAGTATTTTTAGTCATTAAAATTATATAATTTTGAAATCAACGTCTTGTAAACGAATTATTCAGCCAGCGCTGGCACTCATATTATTTTCTCCATGGTACCAAGGGCAACCGCTGGTGGGGAGGGAGGTTATTTGGCGGTGCAGCACCTCAGGTGTTTGGTAAGCTGCGATGTTTGCAGCGTACCGATCAAACCCGAATCAGTCCCTAAATATCACCTTGGTACTTTCTCTCCCCTGCAGCAGGCCGCTGTGTTAGGAGCCCGGCGCTGCGCTGCAGACTAGCTAGTTGGTTTTCTTTATAGTCAATATGTCGACAACACCAGATTTGAGAATGCAGTCATTATGTCGACGTGGTGGTACAGCATTTTTGCTGTGTCGGCATTAACGAACTTGAAATCTTGAAGCATCATTTTAAAAGTTATAATGCTGACAACCGTGTCGGCATGATGTAGACATTCTTCCTTCTACTTAGAGTTTTTCTAAATGTTCTCTTAACTAACAAAAACAGAGAGCCCACAATTTGTAATGGCCGTCCTGGAAGTCCGGGACGTTCGGAAGGTACATACTGATCCCTACTGTTTGCTAGATTGGGTGCTGCATGCTTCTGACATGGGTTCTTGCATGGACGACCTTAGGGAAAAGTGCGGGAGGGTGGCAGTCTACAGCAAAGGGACCCAACCATACAGTATGTCCATATCCATTTCCAAAATATGGACTGACAGGAGGTATAAGTTACTAAGAGTGGTCACAGCGCCCTCTGCAGAAATTCTCTGTGCCGATTGGTTGAGCAATGTGCCCGGTAAGGGAAGTGATGTCACAGCAACTCATATAACTGCAGCCTGAGCAATCTCAACTATGAGATTGACATCGCTCAAGCCTTCTGTAACTAATTTGGCGGTAATGCTGTGCTTTATACCATAGATGAAGCAGAAAGTCTGGCTTTCATACCTACATGGTTTATGTCTATAAATGTCAGTCTTCCGATAAGTATTTCTTTAAGACTGTCTTAGCAGAGGGGTCTGTTAGCAGCTTCTTTCAGTGACCTATGAAAAATCCATGCTTCAAACGAGCTGGACAATATACTGACTGCCTGGTAGTTTATGGTCATTCCAAGACTGTAGCAGGCCTAAAGGCCCCGGGTCTACTTTGTGAGGGTCTGGGCCACGTCCTTCGATGACACAGAGTTGGCCAAGGCGTCGAAGATGTGACACAGCTGCCAGAACAGGGAGATTGATCTATTGCCGTCAACTGTCTGAATTCTGATTTCCAACTGGGACACGGGACAGGTTACCCACAATGCAAAGGGTGACCGCCTGACACCTCTCCCGCGGGAGGCTGATACCAGAGTTCAGGCATGTTGGTTTGCAGAGAATTACACAGCTTGTTAGGCACAATCCCTTATGACATTCAGTCTGTAGCTCAGCTGGGAATGTTTCATTTGCATCCTTAAGTCCTAAACTTAGCTCTACAAATAAAAATTATACATTTTAAACCTTAAAGTAAGAAATATCAATGAACTTGAGTGAATGCTGTTGATATTGAGTAATATTTGTATATATTAGTTCTAAAACCACTGACTGATGATTGGAAATTGGTCATGATCATAACCGCATGATATTTAAATTAGTAAAATACCCAATAGGGAAAAGACTTAAACAGAAATATGGCATTGTGAAATGACCAACTTTTTTTTTTTCTTCAGATTATAAACCAGGGCCAACAAATTATTTTGTGTAGCCTCTGATATTATTTTGTTGTATATATGAAAGTGAAAGAGCTTGGGATGTAGGTAGTGTTGGAGTATAGTAACAGCTGCAGGCTAAGTATGACATGATAAAGTTATACTGGAGGGGCAGTAGGTGGTGCCATATCATACATTCCAACTGATTTCATGATTATTTAATACTCTCCTTTTCTACAGACAATGATGTGTGATGTATGTCAACATCTTGAAATGTAAGTACAGTGAGCCAAGGTTGCCTACTTTTCTAGTCTCCTGTCCAGAGGAAACACCGGAGAGGAGATTTTCAGCAGCACTTCGGGGCTGCTGAAATATAGGCGCTTATGCATCAAGCAATGAAAACAGTAGAGAAGCAGGCCAGTAGTTACCCATAGCAACCACATTTGAGGTAAATTCTTTCTAAATTATATATCATGCATCAACCCCATGGTACCCACCGGCCAACATGTCCCCCCCCCCATAGGTGCTGAATATGTGGGTGCTTGAGGGCCCGAGCACCCACGGAAATTGATGAGCACCCACCCGCTCAGCAGCGGCCCACCCCAGTAGCACATGTAGGGGGGTTTCTGAGTACCCAGAAACCCCCCAGGAGTCTAAGGGCCCTGGGCTGAAAGCTGAGGGTCCCCTCTTTCCATGGGTACGAGAATTTTAAAAATCGGCCCTTGGGAACCGGAGATATCTGACTTCAAAACAGTGGTCCCCATCCAAGCCTGTTAATTGCTCTTCCCAGTCAGATATTTCAGGTTCAGTCTGACTTAGAGTTTTTCTGAGGGTATATTGTATTCCAAAAGCTGAGACTCTTCCTCTTTGAGGGACACTAGTAGCTTGTCTCTACTGTTCCCAGAACCAGAGATATCAGCCTTCCAGCAGCTGGTTACTGTAGTTTTATATACTCATTGGCAGATTGCTCTGCCTCCTGAACTCCGATCCCCTAGTCCCCAATATCATTTGGTAGGGGGGATTCTCTAGATTTTAATTCCAATAAAATCTAAGAAATCTTTTTCCGGGAACTGGAGATATCTGCAGTCAAGCAAGCTGTCCTCCCACCAGAAAATTATGAATAATAAGCCCACTCCACTATACACCCCTCCTCTGCATATTAAACATCCTCTACCACCCTGGAAGTTATGTATCAGGGCCCCTTCATTCAGCCCAGTGCCCCCTTCTCCCACCCCATCTCCCACCATCTGTGCAGTAAAGGGTAATTAGTAGAAATTACTAATCCAGGTCCTACATGCTGAGCGGTTGATATAATACCCCCTACCACCCGCGGGACATCAAAGCTTCCCCCACCCCTACCGCTGGAGGATCGGTAGGGGCCCCAATACATTGCTATGCCCAGGGGTCTACACTGCTGTTGAAGCCCCTGTTATATATATATATATATATATATATATTATTATTTATATACATTTGGTCTATCTATAATACTTTAACTGACTCATATACTGAGTCACCTAAGTGTCCATTGTGAGGTTATCATACTCACTGTAAATCTGTAATTACTATATTTTATTAGGTGTAGTAATTAATGTACTATTTTAGTCCGTCGGTACCCTCTTATTCTCCATAGATGTTTCTATCCCCCAAATCTGTGTGTATTTCCAGATCAGATCGCTCTTGCCCTAATATGGTCTGCCAGGAAATACCCAGGAAATAATTCACCAAAAGGTTATGTCCCATTACCATACTTTTGTTCCTGCTATCACAGGAGGGTGTTAGCTGAGGGACAATCTTCACAGGGGGTGATCCAATTCCCCTGCTACCAACAGGAAATGTTCACAGGGGGTAATCAGGACATAATGTAATCCGACTATGATTGTGTCTCTACCTTCAGCTCCTTTGTGTCAATACCAGACTTAGTGGAACCCGGCACCACAGGGGGTGATCAGCCCATAACGTAATCTTGTGTTGTATTGTATCTTGCTCTGCATATCCCTGGCCACTTCCAGACTTACTGGAACCGACCCAGCAGGGGTTGAGAGCAGCAGTTGGACAACTGTGGATTGAAGGTGGGATATACCTTATGCTTGAATCCACCAATCAGGAACTTGGGCAACCCCACAGATGATGCGATCACCGTGGGAATTTGAGAAGTTTTTAAAATGACTTGCAGACTAGCCAGGAAGAGAATTGATGGACTGTCCTGGACTAAGAGGTTATGCTCTGTCTAGGTATCGTGTGGACTTATATGCTATCACTGCGGTGTGGGATAAGTGATAGTTTGCCCTGTGGAACTGATCTGGGACTGTGACTATACAAGGACTGTCTGTTTGGGCCTGCTACCTGAATATCTTTCTACTCTGCAATTTACCTTTGCCACTGTTTATTGTCTATTTGTGCGTGCTGTGGAAAATAAACCATTCTTCTGGTTTCATCTGCTCGGTGTCTGAGTGATTGAGGAACTCGTACCCTCACATTTGGCGGCAGCGGTGGGATCATTCAGACACCAACCATCGAGCACAGAAAGCACAGAGAACAGAGGATCAGACCATATGTAAGGAAACGGAAAATGCAATAAGGTGATGTTCAGCAAGTGAGCAGGTGTCAGTCCTGTGAAAGGGAAAATGTTTCCAAGGGAAGGAGCAGAGGAGCTCAGGGATGGAGGTTCTTCAGTGTATCGGCAGGCTGGGAAGCCGGATCTGTTATTTATTGTCAGAAAGATGCATTATATCTGGGAGTACTGGCAAGAAGCTCAGCAGATGGTCAGCGGGTGGAGAGTATCCAGCATACAGGACAAGTTGTGTTACCTGGGGGATGCATTCCTGCACTGTAAAGGTGAGGCCACCTCGTGGAATCTGCTGGGAGAGCCAGAGTTTGTAGAATTTACAGAGGAAGTGATTGCTACAGTTACCCAGATGCTACAAAGAGGACAATATTCTGAGGCTGAAGGACAAGTCCAGAATAAATTGATGCCCCAGATAGAACCAGAGGAAAGGTCTAGAAGGGGGCTACTGCAATCTGGGCAGACAACCGAGGGGTCTGCCACAGAATTAATTGTTACTGCAAGAGAAGGGTCGTTGTCAGGAGGGCCCCTAACTGCCCTTGAAGAAATGAGTATGGAGGAGCTGATAGCAGAATGTCAGCTGCGGGGTATACCAGTTCAATCCTGCACTCGCGGGGAAATCCTTCAGCAGATCCTTCACGATCAGGGAGATCCTACAAATGCATTTGCTGATTATCGGGCATGGATCCTCCATTTCGGTGCACAGCTGAGTGTGTGGGAACAATTGCAGTGTCTGGAGGAGTGCTTCGTGGTGGCAGAGGAAGAGGCGATTGATCGCGGGCTCCTGGATACCCCAGCATGGCAAGATCAGTGTCGCAGGGGGCGTGATGAAAGGCACCGTTTGCAACTGCTTCTCCCCCATCCTAGGGAGGAAGCTGCTCAGTGTTCTCTGCAGGGGGAAGTTATCCCCAACGTGAAGGAAGTGAGGCCTCTGAGCCAGGCACCCCGGGAGGAGCTGCACTACTGCTTCCCTTTTGCTGAGGTGGGAGATGCAGAATTATTAACCTGCTGCCAGGGGATCTATGAGGACTGCGTCCAGGAGGAGATCACCGTGGTTAGAGGAGTATCCAACAACATCCAGGCCACAAGCATACCAGTCGCAGATGATGTCATGTTTCGGGCTGCCCAGCATACTCAGCTGGGGAAGGAGGCTATCGCGGAGAAGGAGGTGTGCGCAGAAGTAGCTGCAGGTGAGCATCTGGCTTTTAAGGGTACAGAGCTGACACAGCCTGTCCTGCAGCCACCAGCGGAATTGTTTGTGATGGAGGGTCCCTCCTCAGCCCTGGACATTGAGACCAAATGCTGGACTGAAATTTGCCATGCCCCTAGTTTGGGTTTGGGGGAGGAAGGACAGGACGGGGTGGTGGAAGTGCCAGGGCCAGAGCCCCTATATTGGCCTGCTGTTTGGCCCCTGTTCCTTGGGCAAGAGGGGGAGGTGGAAAGTGGTCCCTGCCCCATTGTGCCCGAGGCAAAAGTATTAGTAGGTTACAATGTTGCAGAGGGGGGGTACCCAGAATCCGAAGAAGAGGAATCGCTACATCCCTTGTTAGTTCCAATGTATGACTTAGACTGTAATCATGCCCTTGCTGGTTCTGCAAACCAGCCGCCTTTTACAAGATGGGTTTGGTATGATGTCACCCTGTGGGACTCAGGTGGTAAATCCAAACCCCAGATTCTCTGCTCTGCATCCCGCTATTCCAGGTTGTTATTGGTTCCAGAACAGCTTGGTACCGGGACTACAATAGTAGGGGAAGGAATGTGAGGTTATCATACTCACTGTAAATCTGTAATTACTATATTTTATTAGGTGTAGTAATTAATGTACTATTTTAGTCCGTCGGTACCCTCTTATTCTCCATAGATGTTTCTATCCCCCAAATCTGTGTGTATTTCCAGATCAGATCGCTCTTGCCCTAATATGGTCTGCCAGGAAATACCCAGGAAATAATTCACCAAAAGGTTATGTCCCATTACCATACTTTTGTTCCTGCTATCACAGGAGGGTGTTAGCTGAGGGACAATCTTCACAGGGGGTGATCCAATTCCCCTGCTACCAACAGGAAATGTTCACAGGGGGTAATCAGGACATAATGTAATCCGACTATGATTGTGTCTCTACCTTCAGCTCCTTTGTGTCAATACCAGACTTAGTGGAACCCGGCACCACAGGGGGTGATCAGCCCATAACGTAATCTTGTGTTGTATTGTATCTTGCTCTGCATATCCCTGGCCACTTCCAGACTTACTGGAACCGACCCAGCAGGGGTTGAGAGCAGCAGTTGGACAACTGTGGATTGAAGGTGGGATATACCTTATGCTTGAATCCACCAATCAGGAACTTGGGCAACCCCACAGATGATGCGATCACCGTGGGAATTTGAGAAGTTTTTAAAATGACTTGCAGACTAGCCAGGAAGAGAATTGATGGACTGTCCTGGACTAAGAGGTTATGCTCTGTCTAGGTATCGTGTGGACTTATATGCTATCACTGCGGTGTGGGATAAGTGATAGTTTGCCCTGTGGAACTGATCTGGGACTGTGACTATACAAGGACTGTCTGTTTGGGCCTGCTACCTGAATATCTTTCTACTCTGCAATTTACCTTTGCCACTGTTTATTGTCTATTTGTGCGTGCTGTGGAAAATAAACCATTCTTCTGGTTTCATCTGCTCGGTGTCTGAGTGATTGAGGAACTCGTACCCTCACATCCATCTCCGTGCTTTGCTCCGCCTCTCTGGAAACCCCCTTCTGAAAATCCTGCGTTTGCCCCTGCACCCGCCCGTGTCCCACTGCACTCACCCTCCCTCGACGCTGGCACAGGTACTGTGTGGGCATTTATGTACCTGCACTGTGGGGGCATTTATGTATTGGGCACTGTGGGGGCATTTATGTATTGGGCACTGTGGGGGCATTTATGTATTTGGCACTGTGGGGGCATTTATGTATTTGGCACTTTTGGGGGGATTTTTGTACATGCACTGTGTGGGCATTTATGTATTTGGCACTGTGGGGGGGATTTACGGATCTTCAATCTGTCCTTATCTACGTCGATTGTTCCGTCATGCTTTAAAAGCACTACCATTATCCCGGGGCCAAAAAAAATTCCAGGCCGATGAATTTGAATGATTATCGTCCTGTGGCTCTCACACCGATAATCATGAAGTGTTTTGAACGGTTGGTGTTAGCACATCTGAAGGCTGGTCTTTCACCTACTTTGGATCCACTTCAGTTTGCTTATCGCAGTTGAAGCATTGACGACGCAATTTCTTTGTTGATGCATTCTGTACTATCACATCTGGATAAAAGTAATACGTATGTCCGACAGTTGTTTGTCGACTTCAGTTCGGCGTTTAATACGGTGATACCATCTAGGCTAGTCCTAAAACTTTCTGAGCTAGGGATTGATAGTTCTCTATGTAACTGGATAGGGGATTTTTTAAGCAATAGGCCTCAGGTAGCCAGAGCAGGGGTGGATAGTTCAGATTCAGTGACGCTGAATACTGGGGTACCGCAAGGTTGTGTATTAAGCCCGTTTCTTTATTCTATTTTCACGTCCGACTGCAAACCGGTTCACAATTCTAATGTCATTATTAAATTTGCAGATGATACAACATTAATAGGCCTCATTAATAACAACGACGAAACGGCATACAGAGAGGAGATTCAGCACTTGGCTGAGTGGTGTAGTGCCAATAATCTCTTTCTCAACGCAAGTAAAACTAAAGAGATCGTGGTAGATTTTCGTAGGAAAAAATCCAGCCCGGTTATGCCGGTACAGATTAGTGGGACGAATGTTGACCGTGTCTCTAGTTTTAAATTTTTGGGCACTCATATTTCTGAGGATCTAACATGGTTAACTAACATAAAATGTTTGGTAAAAAAGGCCCATCAACGCCTTTTTTTCCTCAGAATGCTGAAAAATTGCCATTGCCCATTTTGGTAAACTTCTATCGTTGTGCAGTGGAAAGCATTCTGACCAGTTGTATCTCCGTTTGGTATGGGAATTGTACCATTGCAGAACGGAAGTCAATCCAGAGGGTAATTAAATTGGCCCAACGGATAATAGGTTCTGCTCTCCCTTCTGCCGATGACATTCAGAGGAAGCGTTGTCTGCATAGCGCGCATAATATCTTGAAAGATGGAACCCACCCGGCTAATGGGTTGTTTGCATTACTGCCATCGGGTAGACGGTTTAGTTGCCTAAGGAATAGGACCAGTAGGATGAGAAATTAGTTTTTTTACTAGGGCTATTTTAGAGTTAAATGCTAATTTGGGTAATGGGGGGGAGGGTTAATGGGACTTAAGTTTTATTGTAAATTGTCTGTGGATCATTTGGTATTTTATTATATGTATGTATTTGGATGGATGCTAAACTGAATTTTGTCGCCCTAATTGGGGTGATGACAATAAAGACGTATCTAATCTAATCTAATTTTTGTACCTGCACTGTGGGGCATTTATGTATTTGGCACTGTTGCCATAATTTGATTGGAGACAACTGTGCTCAGTATTATTTTGTGGCCAAGCCCCTTTCCCATGAAGCCACTCCCCTATATTTTTGGCTTGAGCACCCACCAGCAAAAACATAAATCGGCACCTATGCCCCCCCCCCTTCTTGGCAAGTGGCACAAATAAGGACAACAATAGCGAAGATACATAATACTATAACTACAGCTGTGCTCAGCACATCTAATGACCATGTACCCCACTTACATTGGTGGCTTAGTTTTATCTAAATCCACTTTTTGGATGGGCTCACAAGCAGGGCCACTGAGAGGGGGAGGGAGCGGGTACGAATTACCTGGGCCTGGGCTTGCTGGAGGAGCCCGGCGGGGGTCCTGGTCCAAACCCCCCCCCCCCCTTTCCCTTCCATCCCTCCCGGGGACCAGCAGCAGCAGCACACACCTACAGCATCAGCATGTGGTGTACTGACAGCAGGCTCAGCATTAACGTCTCACTGACAGAGTGCTGTAGCTGTAGGTGTGTGCTGCTGCTGAGGGGGGGAGGGCAATAACACTCCCCCCTCGACTTTAGAGTGTTTTTTCACCCCCCCTCCCCCTAAACATTTTGGGGGCGTGGACTTATCGTGGGGGGTGGCCACTCCTCCCACAATTAGGTCACGCCCTCAAGATTTTACCGGGGCCCGGTATACCTCTTGGCGGCCCTGCTCACATGGCTTTCATACTGTATGTGCGTGTCCGTGTGTCAGTGCGCATCCTACATATGTGTGTGTCCGTGTGTCAGTGTGCATCCGATGTATGTGTGCGTGTCCGTGTATCAGTGCTCATCCTACATATGTGTGTGTCAATGTGTCAGTGCGCATCTTACTTATGTGCGTGTCCGTGTATTAGTGCGCATCCTACATATGTGCGTGTCAATGTGTCAGTGCGCATCCTACTTATGTGCGTGTCCGTGTATCAGGTGCGCATCCTACATATGTGCGTGTCCGTGTGTTAGTGCGCGTCCGGGTGTCAGTGCGCATCCTACATATGTGCGTGTCCGTGTGTCAGTGCGCATCCTACATATGTGCGTGTCCGTGTGTCAGTGCGCATCCTACATATGTGCGTGTCCGTGTGTCAGTGCACATCCTACATATGTGCGTGTCCGTGTGTCAGTGCGCATTCTACATATGTGCGTGTCCGTGTGTCAGTGCACATCCTACTTATGTGCGTGTCCGTGTGTCAGTGCGCATCCTACATATGTGCGTGTCCGTGTGTCAGTGCGCATCCTACATATGTGCGTGTCCGTGTGTCAGTGCGCATCCTACATATGTGCGTGTCCATGTGTCAGTGCGCATTCTACATATGTGCGTGTCCATGTGTCAGGTGTGCATCCTACATATGTGCGTGTCCGTGTGTCAGTGCACATCCTACTTATATCCATGTGTCAGCGCGCATCCTACATATGTGCGTGTCCGTGTGTCAGTGTACATCCTACTTATATCCATGTGTCAGCGCGCATCCTACATATGTGCGTGTCCGTGTGTCAGTGCGCATCCTACATATGTGCGTGTCCGTGTGTCAGTGCGCATCCTACATATGTGCATGTCCGTGTGTCAGTGCGCATCCTACATATGTGCGTGTCCGTGTGTCAGTGCGCATCCTACATATGTGCGTGTCCGTGTGTCAGTGCGCATCCTACATATGATGAACA
The DNA here is from genome assembly GCF_055691185.1 of Crinia signifera. NCBI lineage: Eukaryota > Metazoa > Chordata > Amphibia > Anura > Myobatrachidae > Crinia > Crinia signifera. The sequence continues at coordinate 15,635,906 of NC_139220.1, forward strand.
GAATAGGTTCCTTGATACAAACTTCCATGTAAGTCCCATCACGTTCCCTCCCAGACCCGTAATTATTGATGCCTTGTCTGTTTCCCCCCTGCCAGCCCCAGTTATGACTTATGAGAGTGGGTGCACATTGGAACCCTAATATACTGACCACGTCTGGTGTACAGCGCACAGATTCCTGCTCTTACACCGTCATGTACCATTATTCCAGCCGGAAATCCTGACATGACTGAATAACCCCCTAATAGCGTTATGGCTGTCACCTGCTGTGTCCCCTGGGTATAAATACTTCTGATATTATATCTAAGTCTGGTTTATAAATCCCCTGTATAACTCTGACACAGAACCAATAAACGAGGATACATTGGAAAACAGAATTGTGTTACTGAAAACCTCAGATTTTATTTATTGGCCCCTCAGATGGTGCTGGGGGCCCGCGGGTTTGGCAGATGGTGCTGGGGACACTGGCTTCCCCTATGGTGATGATGGGGAGACAATCATGGATCCCCAAGTTCGATATCTCGCACCTTCTGTTGTGTTTTCACACGATACATTAATGTTGAAATGATAATAAAATTGATGATTAACACCGCGAGTAACACACATAATACAATTCTTTTGGTGGAAGCGCTGGCCTCTTCTTTGTTGTTAGTAGTGGTGCTGACCTCCCCCACACTGGTGCCGGGAGCACTGGCCTCTTCCTTGGTGGTAGTAGGGGTGCTGGGTTCCCTCACACTAGGGCTGGGGGTGCTGGTCTCTCCCGAGGTGATGCTGGGAGTGCTTCCTTCTTCCAGTCTGGTGCTGGCTTCTGCCAGTCTAGCATTGTCCTTTTCCAGTCTGGCACTGGGGGCCTTCGTCTCAACCAGTAAGGCACTAATGGTGCTGGCCTCAATCAGTAAGGCACTGGGAAACGTGGCCTCTTCCAGTGTGGCACTGGGGGCGCTGGCCTCTTCCAGTGTGGTGCTGGGGGTGCTGGCCTCTTCAAGTCTGGCACTGGGGTCAATGGCCTCTCCCAGTGTGGCGCTGGGGGCGATGGCCTCTTCCGGTGTGGCGCTGGGGGCGCTGGCCTCTTCCGGCATACTGAGCACTCCTCCCAGTCTTGCGCTGAGGTCCTCATCCTCATTCAGCATACTGCTGCTCTGCATTCTGGGCGCTGCTACTCTTGCGCTGAGGTCCTCATCATCTTTCACGTAGCTGGAGATGTGGGTGATCTCCCCGATGTTACTTTCCACATTTATCCCTGGTGGTAATTCTGTATTCTGTAATATAAAAGATAAAGAAGTATTAAGCAACGACACAGCTATAAAGATACAAAAATAACATTGTGACTCACATATAACAAAACTGTGAACAAACAAAATGTCTATACTTACATTCAGATCCTCCATGTCAGGAATCTGGCCATATATCAATGGCAATAACGCAATAACTGAAATACAAAGACAATAGATTAAATCAAATGTCATCCTAGCCCCGCCCCCCAGTAATATCTGAATTATATATAGCAGTGGGTGTGGTTACGATGATGAGTCTCAGCAACCACGCCCCCGTACCGCCCCCCTCACCTACATCTACCACTATATACAAACATAGAACATATAACTGTACTCTCTAATCATTTACTATTGTGCTCTCTGCATGACTACAGGGGAACATCCTGAGATTTGGGATATTATACACAGGGGTCTGGGATATTCTGGGACAAACTTCACAATGTATTTATCCCAGGAATAGGCATCACCTATGTACAGAAACATGGCTAATCCCCTGGGATCTATCTGGTTACCTGACAAATATAATATAATGTTACATATACCAGGTTGTTATACTCACAGTATACGATTCGTACACACACAGTCGCTGTCATTCTCATCCTCATCCTCTTCATAACAGCTCTGAGGCCTTTGCCTTGGGGGGGAGTTTATATAGCAACACCAAGAGCATTGTGACATCACTGCACTGTGATGTCATAATACATATGAGTTTTTTTTTTTTTTTACATTTTACAACTCATACTTCTGTGATGTCACAATGGTTCAGCCATCTGACATGTCTGCAGGTGACAGATAAAATGAATAAAGACCTTTTTAATCTAGGGACGCTGGATCATCACATATACTGCAATAAATGTTCACCGCTAAAATGGAAATATCCCCTCTTTATCCAAATACCTATATATGTGTGTGTATATATCAGAAACAAGTAGTGTTTTCTTAGCACCCAATACATTGATTACAATTAATTGTCTGTCATATAAAGATACATTTGTTCATGGAAAAAATATTTATTAAAAGTCCAATAAAATTCAACAGTTTCTTTACACGGCTCCTATTGGCTGGAGCCATTCACAGTGTTTAAAGGTGCCCACACACTAGAACGATTTTTGGGCTGATTGGCCGATTTCCGATAAATGGTCCGATGTTTATCGATAATCGGTCGAAAATCGGCTGATATCGGTCCGATGCGCGCTCCTGTGGATCTTTAGCTGAATCTTCTGATCTTGCGTGCTGCACGAAAGATCAGAAGATTTAACAAAAGATCCATAGGAACGCATGCGGGATCTTAAGAAAAATCTTTGGTAAAGATGTGCGCTTGCCTGAAATCTTTTGTCCAGGGCGGAAAAAAGATTTCAAGGCTAATTTATGCGCACATCCTACGACCGCAGATCTTTCTAGTGTGTGGGCACCTTAACAGTTGTTTGCAATCACAATTGTGGCAGTTACCCAACGCGTTTCGCTTTAACACAATTGTAATTGCAAACAACTGTTAACACCATGGGTAGTAATCAATGTGAATTCTCGGCATGTGCATGTCGCGTGTTCCGGATGGCTGGAGCCTTCGATGCCAGCGCTCGCTGTCACCGGATTCAATGCCGCAGGGGCTTGCTGCCCCTGAATGTGATCTTTAACCCCTGCGCCGCAGACGCCGCAGGGAGCCGGGGGACGGCGGCAAGCAGGGAGATGGAAGCCTCCCTGCCTGCCCCAGAATGTATGTGGGGGGGGGGGAGAGGGCTCCCCGGGACCCAGGCAGTACAAGCTGTCCCCCAGGAGAGCTAGCAGGGGACGCATGTAGGGAGCCGCTTGCACTGCTCCCGATCGTGCATATGTAATGATTGGGAGCAGTGAATATATGAATATCTAATAAGCGGCTCTCGGCTCTTGGCCCCCTGCTGGCTGTTATGTGTAAAAAATATATATAATTTTTAAATTATATATTCACTAGGTGATTCATCGCGCCCTATGGGCGCTCTTCACACCGTCGTAAGGGGCTGCGCCCCCTTAATTTGTGAACGTTTGTATTGTGAGAAATATGGTTAGAATTGTATGAAAGATGCCTGTATTGCAACTTGAGTTATAGGTGAAATGTGTTAAATAGAGAGCATATGATGTGGAAGGGGGGTGTATTGTTTTGTTTAATTAAAAAACAGTTACAGAGAAAGATGTACATTGATAGTGTGGATGGTACAGTGACATTTGTGGGTGGGGGGGGCTGTGTGTGCATGTTGTTTAGGGGTGTGTGTGCAATAGTATAATAGGGTGTTTTTGAGTCAGCGGCTCCCCACTGGCGGAGGTCACGACACAGAAAAACAGGAGGCTGGGTAGTGATAGGGGTATGTGGGAATAAGGGGGACTAAAGAGGAGGGTTACTGTGCAGCTTCTGCCAGTGGGTGAGGGTCCAGCGTGGCAGTACAGGATGGTGGCCCTGAGTCAGTGTCTCCTCCTACTGGGTGGGAGATAGGGTGCATGAGAGCAGGAGGCTGGGCTATGAGGCATGAAAGGGACATGTGGGCAAAACAGCGTCAGCGACTCCCCAGTGATGGAAGTTACGGTTCAGGAGAGCAGGAAGCTGGGTAGTGATAGGGGTGTATGAGTATACGGGGGACTAAAGAGGGGCTTAGGGGTGCCGTGAATTGCGGGAGGGGCACGGGGGTGCCGTGAATCAAGGGAGGGAGGGGGCGCAGGTGTCCGCAATCGCAGGAGAGGGCGGGGGTCCGCAAAGCGCAGGAGGGGGTTGCGAATTGCGGGAGGGGGGTGCGCGGGGGTGACTTGAATCGTGGGAGGGGGCGTGAATCGCGGGAGGGGGGGTGCGCGGGGGGTCCGCGATTTGCGGGAGGGGGGGCACGGGGCGCGATGAATCAACCTAGTTGGTTAGATATTCTTGTAGAAGGATGGTAGGATGTTGCTGTCATTCAGAATGCATTTACATAAACAGTAATAGTAGCAGTAAAAGATCTGACTTAAAGCACCTACAGTAAAACAGAACAGGTGTTATATATTATACAAAGAATTGGTTGATGATGCCTAGGTTGACGTGCACATAGTTGTCACTGGAAAAAAATTGCCACAAGAAAAAATCAATGTCGACACATGAGAATGAATATGAAAACATTCAAAAAAAGAAAAATAAATCTTCAAAAACTCATGTCAACCTTTTTCATTGTCGATCATAGCCGTGTCAGTGTTTTGCATGTGCCATTTAATCCTGGGGTTGCCGTGAATCACGCGCGGGGGGGGGGGGGAGGGAGGAGGTGAGGGGTGTCCGCGAATCACGGGAGGAGGGATCGTGGGTGGATGGGAGGGGGGGGGCCGGGGGGTTGGCGTGAATCGTGGGAGGGGGGTCGCAGGGTGCGGCGAATCGCAGGAGGGGGGTGTCACGGGGTGGGGCCGCGAATCGCGGGAGTCGCTGGGGGTGCCGCAAATTGTGGTGGGGTGTGCTGCGAATCGCGGGAGGGTGCCGCAAATCGCCACAAGAAAAAATCAACACAGAAAGGTTAACACATGTAAATGTTGACATAAGTGTGGCACTTCATTGGTGTCCATGTCGACACATGAGAATGAATATGAAAACATTCAAAAAGTGAAAAATAAATCTTCAAAAGCTCATGTCAACCTTTTTCATTGTCGACCATAGCCATGTCAGTGTTTTGCATGTGCCATTTAATCGTGGGGTTGCCGTGAATCGGGGGGGGGGAGGTGGGGGGTGTCTGCGAATTACGGGAGGGGATGTCGTGGGGGGTGGGTGACACGAATCGCGGGAGGGGGGTCGCGTGGGGAGGTACCGCGAATCACGGGAGGGGGTCATTTGATCCTGGGGTTTCTGTGAATTGCGGCGGCTGGGGGGAGGGTGGTGGGGGGTGTCCACGGGAGGGGGGGTGGCGGGGGGTGTGTGCCATGAATTGGGGGAGGGGGGGTCGCGGGGGTGGGTGCTGCGAATTGCGGGAGGGGTGGGCGCGGGGGTTGCAGCGAATCGCGGGAGGGGGGGTCAGGGGGGGGGTGCCGCGAATCACGGGAGGGTCGTGGGGGGTGCAGGGGGGGATGGGCGCGGGGGGTTGCAGCGAATCGCAGAAGAGGGGACGCGGTGGGTGGGTTGCCCCGAATTGCCGGAGGTGGGGGTCGTGGGGGCTGGGGTTGCCGCAAATCGTGGGGGGTGCCATGAATTGCGGTAGGGGGGTTCGCGGGGGAGCACGCAAATCGTGGGAGGGGCCCGCGAAACGCGGGAGGGGGATGCTCACCTGGTGTGTCTGGTGAGTAGCTGTGTCTTTGCTGGGTAACATGGGGAGGCAGAGGGTGTCTGGCACTGTGCATACCTCCCAACATGACCCATGCCAGGAGGGACACAATGCTCTGCCGCTGGACTTTCTTCCTAATGTATGATTACCTCCATCTGTGTTGAACAGGTTAATTGATAGGAAAGGTGCTTCAACACAGGTGATGGCAATCATACATTAAAAGGAAAGTGCAGGAGCAGAGCAATGTGTCCCTCCTATGACTGTGGGCTCACTGGGCTGGTTCTCTGTCATGTGAGTCAGAGGCTCCACCCAGCGTTAGAGGGTCAGACACATTTTGAGTGACAGATGTAGCCAAATATATAAGAGATGTGCTGTAAAATTCCAGATTTTTTTTACACCAAATTTAAAAAAAAAAAACACTTTATTTTAATAGTTCACATTCCAGTTCACCATGAAAAGATGGCGATTTGCTACACGGTGACACACGACGAAAATAACTTAGAAAGCAATTCGCCTTCTGATCATTGAATACACTTACGGCAAATCACATTGAAAAACCCATTGATAAACCACAGCGAATTACGGCGGCTATTGTCCGTCATCCACTGTTCGCCGTGGGCGAATAGTGCTCGATGAATAGGGTGATTCACTTTTTGACACAAATAAATTGCCTTCCAACACGAAAATAGCTCACATTCGCCGTTGAACATGGAGAAATAGCCTCATTGAATACTGCCCCATGAATGACTCCAGCCACTAGGGGCCGTGTATATATATATATCCAGTGGCGGTTTTTACATATCGGCTGCAGGGCTGCATCCCCCCCCCAGGTAAAATCCGCCACTGTAGTGAAGCCAGATGCAGTCTGTGAGACTGCACTGGCTTCACTGTGACTGGCAGTGACTTCCAATTGGAAGTCTGACCTGCCAGTCACAAAGGCAGTCCCATGGGGAGGTGTTCCCTCCATCCGGGACGCAAAAACGGCAGATGCGCAGTGCAGTGCCTGTAACTTACATAGTACAGGCGCCGGGACCAAGATTGCTTCTATGGGCTGCTGCCGAAGAAGCCCATAGAAGCTGGCCGCATGCGCGGTACACGTGTGTACTGCGCATGTGCCAGTCCCTGCACCTGTCAATCATCACAGCACACAGGCGCCGGGACCAGGACGGGAGGCAGCGGCGGCGACAGGGGGAGGGGGGTGAATCGCAGCAGACACGAATCAGGTGGATGTGGCCTGGCAGTGGGACTTAGGAGGTTGCGTGCCAGTGGGTGCTCATAGTTTTCTGTGGGTGCTCTGGCCCTTGAGCACCCACAGAATCGGCACCTATGGTTTGTGTCCGTCTTCAGATTGACCATATTACATAGTCATTGCCATATAGATTATATTCCATAACACGCTCCGCAGCTCCCTCCTCTGGCCGGCGTGGGAGACGCACCGAGCAGAAATTGTCCATCTGTCCAGTCGGTGCCAACAGCCAAATGTTGACTGTGCCCATTTGTACGTCTCACCAGCGGGGTAAGCGTTCCTTTCGGCCATCCACCTGCAAGATGCCAGGGCAGGGAGGGCAGTGCTGTGCCACCAGGTGACGCACAGCGGAGTAATTAGATGTGACACCACCGCGCTCAAGGAGCAGTTTTACACGTACAGGAAAGGACAGCAGCGAAATCAGCTGACACAGTACCTGCAGCACCCGGTGTGTGGGGACAGAGCGGGAGCAGAGTATATGGACAGCTCTGTGGTGTAGTGCAATGCGATGGAAGCAATACCAGGATTTATACATCTATATATCTATATCGGATCACCCGAGGCCCAATCGGCTGGCTTTATGACACCTGAGGAAATCTTCAGACGCAGGGCCTGGCCTCATCCCCCCTAACAACGGCAGCAGCATGGAGGTACGGGTCATTGGATCGATTTCGTTTTAGGTCGACATGCATTTGGTCAACCATTGAAGGTTGACAGGCTTTACGTTGACACCTGAAATAGGTCGACATGGTCCGGAAGGTAGACAAAAGCATTTGTTCGACTATGGGAAGGTCGACATGAGTTTTTCAAGCTTTTTTTGTCCCGAATGTCAAAACTGTTGACATGGACACAGTCTAAGTGTACCACGTCCCCTCGCTTAGCCAGCTGTCCTTGGCACACTATTATATTAGTGGATGGTAGGGCATGAAATGCCGCCTGTCGGCACATTTCAGCTCAAACCCCCCCCCCCTCCCCCCCCCCTAAAAACTCATGTCGACCTTTTGACTGTTGAAATTCCCATTGTCAACCTAATGTTTGTTTCAACCTTCCGACCCTGTCGACAAATGTCTGTGAACACCTCATGTCGACATTTTCTACCTATTGCTTGTGTCATCTTTTCCATCTTTTCCACCCTGCCAACTTAAGCCATGTCGACATTTTTAATGTGTCGACCCAATGACTTCGGCCTTCTTATAGTCGGCCCTATGGCCCATTCTCGGTAGGCCGTGAACTTTCCCAAATGGCATCAATCTGTCAATCACCAAGAGCCTGTCGCTGTGCTGCGCCCCACATCGCAGACACATGCGCAAAGTACCGATCATCGGTTCCATGCGTGTCCGAACAAGGACCACAGTCAAATGGCAAATGGCTGTACCTTAGCGACGGATACGCCTCAATGTCTCCGCATACAGTACAAACCCAATAGCGGCCGATATCGGATCAGCGCACCTCACCCCGGTGTCTGCAGATAAATAATTCCTGGCCTAAAGTCATTTATTGCCAACACATTTACTTGTTCCATTTAATAAATCCTCTAATCTGAGTCCCGATGTTCCCATTGTTTTATAGAACCGTCGTCCGGCGCCTGGAAGAACACAAATAAGATGTCTACGAAGAGACTCGCTGGGTTGTAATATAAGCAGACACATTAGTTAAGAGATGTTTTTCCTAAATTGCGAGCTGTCCGTGGCTGAGATTCCTTGCACGATTTCATTTCGTACTCCGTTATATAAGGGGAGGGGGGGTGATTATTGACTGCGATTTTTCTGCCACTGGAAAGCGCCAAGGCGGGGAGTTACGTTACAGCCGTGGGGTAATGCTGTTAGGGGAATTGTGCTGAAGTGAGAATGATTAAAGTGCAGCCCTTCGCCCGTCACAGAGCGTCAGGCCTTTAAGAATGGCATCTGGGGATGAGGCCCACTGTCTTTGATTGCAGAGGTGCCGCGGTGGACAACGTGTGAGCGTTTGACCCCTTCCAGTCTCTTCTCTCCTCAATATGCAGATGTCAGGCAGGATAACGTCAGCACCCCCGCTGCTTTTAATTTGAAGAGGGCCCCTTTTTAGCAGGTCGGATGCACGCTCTAAAAATCGCTCTGGATGCTACTGAGGTTTTCCCAAACTCGCTTTCCCGCACGCTCCACTGTTCTCAGAATTTTTTTTTTTTTTGCAGGTTTAAGAGTTTTGGGTTCCAGAGGCAAATAAAAGGAGTCGGGCATTCCCATGGGTGCGCAGAGGGGCCGAAGTCTTCGTCCCTGTCTTTGTCCATCCCACGCAAATAAAAGTCAGTTTTCACTGAAATCATTCGATGGGCAGCGACAATGGTACCTAACATGGTACCAAGGGCAGATGAAAATGATGTGTGTTGCGCAAACAACAGCTGCTGGCACGGGGTTGTCACTCCCCAAAAAAAGACTACAAATGAAAATTATATGTGTTGCGCAAGCAACAGCTGCTGGCACGGGATTGTCATGTGTGTTGCGCAAGCAACAGCTGCTGGCACGGGGTTGTCATGTGTGTTGCGCAAACAACAGCTGCTGGCACGGGTTGTCATGTGCGTTGCGCAAGCAACAGCTGCTGGCACAGGGTTGTCATTTGTGTAGCACAAACAACAGCTGCTGGCACGGGGTCTCATGTGTGTTGTGCAAGCAACAGCTGCTGGCACGGGGTTGTCATGTGTGAAGCGCAAACAACAGCTGCTGGCACTGTGTTGTTTTAACCAGTGGAGGGGGTATAAATTACCCTCACTTGAGACTGGTATTATTCATTTGCTCTTGAGGAAGCTGGAGCATTCCGGGGAAACGCATTGAGCTAAGATTTACCACCAACTGGCATCAACCCATCCAATCCACCACCAATTGGCATTTCCACCCTTATTGTTGCTGCTGGAAAAAAAGATGGTTTCTGCTCCTGCTGGACACTGGTTCCTAATTGTCCAGCACCTGAGTACAGCTCATCAAAGATTCCAGCAGATTCTGAAGAATCAATAACCTTTCTATGTGGATACAAGCATATTGGCCCTTATTCTGATTGAGTCGGATGGCTCCGAATGCGGACGGATGATGGTTGGTGTTTGCGCATGTGCAGAGGTGTTTCTGCACATGTGTAAACGCCGCGCACGTCCGAATACGGTGTGAATTCTGTACAGAAAACGATCGGTTGGAACAATCCGAGCAGGGGGTGGAGAGGGGCGTGAAGGGCTGTTTGGGCTCATTACCATATGCGTACACCCCCTGTTTCATGGGTGTTCCCATGAAAACGCTGGGCGTACGTATGGTAATGCGGCCGTGACGCACGTGTGGGGGGCGGACATATCACATAGCCGGATGCCAGCTGCCCGCCCATATCCCTGCTTTTGCATGGAGAAATGCCCGAGTGGTCAGGAGCACTCAGAGCTGTCTGTCCGCTCGGTCCATCATTCGATGATCGACAACCATCGGAGGATGGGGGAGGTTCTCACAGATGGGGGAGTTGTTCACATGAAAAATCCACTCGCGGTCCGTTCGCGCGGCGTCTTACCGCATACGGACGGTGTGAGCGATCCGTACGGAAGGCAGGGCTAAGAACACTCGGTTCCAGTCTGAAATCACGCATCCGACTGATTCAACTAGAATAAGGGCCACTGTGAAGAGAAGATTTCAAGATTTCTTCTAAATATTGTCTCCAGCAACTTCAATTATTACAGCAACTTTCGCTCCACCAGTGGATTGGTAACTCAATTATTTATTTTTTCATCCAGTTGGATCATTTATTCAATGACCAGTGCAGTAGCGCACGCAGGGGGGGTTACTGAGTACCCAGAAACCCCTCCAGGAGTCTAAGGATGCTAGCCTGAAAGCTGAGGGTCTCCTCTTTCCATAGGTGCAAGAATTTTGAAAATCGGCCCTTGGGAACCGGAGATATCTGACTTCAAAGAAGTGGTCCCCATCCAAGCCTGTTAATTGCTCTTCCCAGTCAGATATTTCAGTTTTTGTCTGACTTAAGGTGCCCACAGACGCATCGATCCCGGCGTGCGTTCTGTGTTTAACTAGCACACATAGCATTGCATCGTATGCCTTGTGCATGCGATGTGATGCTATGCGATAAAAAGCTAGTACTTTTTGTACTGTGCGATGAGGTGCCGCGGGAGCGCGCACCCCATCGCATAGCATCGCACCGCCGGGATCGGTGCGTGTGTGGGCATCTTTAGCGTTTTTCTGAGGGTACATTCCAACAGCTGGGACTCTCCCCCTTTGATGGACACTAGCCTGTCTCTACTCTTCCCAGACCCAGAGATATCAGCCTTCCAGCAGCTGGTTACTGCTCCAGCTCCACACACCTGGTATGTAGTTTTATATACTCATTGGCGGATTGCTCTGCCTCCTGAACTCTGATCCCCTAGTCCCCAGTACCATTTGGTATGTGGGATTCTCTAGATTTTAATTCCAATAAAATCTAAGAAATCTATTTCTGGGAACTGGAGATATCTGCAGTCAAGCAAGCTGTCCTCCCACCAGAAAATTCTGAATAATCAGCCCACTCCACTATACACCCCTCCTCTGCATATTAAACATCCTCTACCACCCTGGAAGTTATGTATCAGGGCCCCTTCATTCAGCCCAATGCCCCCTTCTCCCACCTCCTCTCCCAACATCTGTGCAGTAAAGGGGTAATTAGTGCAAATTACTGATCCAGGCCCTACATGCTGAGCAGTTGATATAATACCCCCTACCACCCGCGGGATATCAAAGCTTCCCCCACCGCTACTGCTGGAGGATCGGTAGGGGTCCCAATATATTGCTATGCCCAAGGGTCTACACTGCTGTTGAAGCCCCTGTTATATATATATATTTTATTATTATTATTATTATTATTATTATTATTATTTATATACATTTGGTCTATCTATAATACTTTAACTGACTCGGCATATACTGGGTTACCTAAGTGTTCATCTCCGTGCTTTGCTCCGCCTCTCTGGAAACCCCCTTCTGAAAATCCTGCGTTTGCCCCTGCACCCGCCCGTGTCCCACTGCACTCACCCTCCCTCGTCGCTGGCACAGGTACTGTGTGGGCATTTATGTACCTGCACTGTGGGGGCATTTATGTATTGGGCACTGTGGGGGCATTTATGTATTGGGCACTGTGGGGGCATTAATGTATTTGGCACTGTGGGGGGGATTTTTGTACATGCACTGTGTGGGCATTTATGTATTGGGCACTGTGTGGGCATTTATATATTTGGCACTGTGGGGGGGATTTACGGATCTTCAATCTGTCCTTATCTACGTCGATTGTTCCGTCATGCTTTAAAAGCACTACCATTATCCCTGTGCCCAAAAAAATTCCAGGCCGATGAATTTGAATGATTATCGTCCTGTGGCTCTCACACCGATAATCATGAAGTGTTTTGAACGGTTGGTGTTGGCACATCTGAAGGCTGGTCTTTGGATCCACTTCAGTTTGTTTATCGCAGTATTAGAAGCATTGACGACGCAATTTCTTTGTTGATGCATTCTGTATTATCACATCTGGATAAAAGTAATACGTATGTCCGTCTGTTGTTTGTCGTCTTCAGTTCGGCGTTTAATACGGTGATACCATCTAGGCTAGTCCTAAAACTTTCTGAGCTAGGGATTGATAGTTCTCTATGTAACTGGATAGGGGATTTTTTAAGCAATAGGCCTCAGGTAGCCAGAGCAGGAGTGGATAGTTCAGATTCAGTGACGCAGAATACTGGGGTACCGCAAGGTTGTGTATTAAGCCCGTTTCTTTATTCTATTTTCACGTCCGACTGCAAACCGGTTTAACAATTCAAATATCATTATTAAATTTGCCGATGATACAACATTAATTGGCCTCATTAATAACAACGACGACACGACATATAGAGAGGAGATTCAGCACTTGGCTGAGTGGTGTAGTGCCAATAATCTCTTTCTCAACGCAAGTAAATCGTGGTAGATTTTCGTAGGAAAAAATCCAGCCCGGTTATGCCGGTACAGATTAGTGGGACGAATGTTGACCGTGTCTCTAGTTTTAAATTTTTGGGCACTTATATTACTGAGGATTTAACATGGTCAACCAACATAAAATGTTTGGTAAAAAAAGCCCATCAACGCCTTTTTTTCCTCAGAATGCTGAAAAAACAACAATTGCCACTGCCCATTTTGGTAAACTTCTATCGTTGTGCAGTGGAAAGCACTCTGACCAGTTGTATCTCCGTTTGGTATGGGAATTGTACCGTTGCAGAACGGAAGTCAATCCAGAGGGTAATTAAACTGGCCCCACGGATAATAGGTTCTGCTCTCCCTTCTGCCGATGACATTCAGAGGAAGCGTTGTCTGCGTAGGGCGCATAATATCTTGAAAGATGGAACCCACCCGGCTAATGGGTTGTTTGCATTACTGCCTTCAGGTAGACGGTTTAGTTGCCTAAGGAATAGGGCCAATAGGATGAGGAATTAGTTTTTTTCCTAGGGCTATTTTAGAGTTAAATGCTAATTTGGGTAATGGGGGGGAGGGTTAATGGGACTTAAGTTTTATTGTAAATTGTCTGTGGATCATTTGGTATTTTATTATATGTATGTATTTGGATGGATGCTAAACTGAATTTTGTCGCCCTAATTGGGGTGATGACAATAAAGACGTATCTAATCTAATCTAATTTTTGTACCTGCACTGTGGGGCATTTATGTATTTGGCACTGTTGCCATAATTTGATTGGAGACAACTGTGCTCAGTATTATTTTGTGGCCAAGCCCCTTTCCCATGAAGCCACTCCCCTATATTTTTGGCTTGAGCACCCACCAGCAAAAACATAAATCGGCACCTATGCCCCCCCCCCCTTCTTGGCAAGTGGCACAAATAAGGACAACAATAGCGAAGATACATAATACTATAACTACAGCTGTGCTCAGCACATCTAATGACCATGTACCCCACTTACATTGGTGGCTTAGTTTTATCTAAATCCACTTTTTGGATGGGCTCACAAGCAGGGCCACCGAGAGGGGGAGGGAGCGGGTACGAATTACCTGGGCCTGGGCTTGCTGGAGGAGCCCGGCGGGGGTCCTGGTCCAAACCCCCCCCCCCCCTTCCCCTTCTGTCCCTCCTGGGGACCTGCAGCAGCAGCACACACCTACAGCATCAGCATGTGGTGTACTGACAGCAGACTCAGCATTAACGTCTCACTGACAGAGTGCTGTAGCTGTAGGTGTGTGCTGCTGCTGAGGGGGGGAGGGCAATAACAGTCCCCCCTCGACTTTAGAGTGTTTTTTCACCCCCCCTCCCCCTAAACATTTTGGGGGCGTGGACTTATCGTGGGGGGTGGCCACTCCTCCCACAATTAGGTCACGCCCTCAAGATTTTACCGGGGCCCGGCATACCTCTTGGCGGCCCTGCTCACATGGCTTTCATACTGTATGTGCGTGTCCGTGTGTCAGTGCGCATCCTACATATGTGTGTGTCCGTGTGTCAGTGTGCATCCGATGTATGTGTGCGTGTCCGTGTATCAGTGCTCATCCTACTTATGTGCGTGTCAATGTGTCAGTGCGCATCCTACTTATGTGTGTGTCCATGTGTCAGTGCGCATCCTACATATGTGCGTGTCCGTGTGTCAGTGCGCATCCTACTTATGTGCGTGTCAATGTGTCAGTGCGCATCCTACTTATGTGCGTGTCCGTGTATCAGGTGCGCATCCTACATATGTGCGTGTCCGTGTGTCAGTGCGCGTCCGTGTGTCAGTGCGCATCCTACATATGTGTGTGTCAGTGCGCATCCTACATATGTGCGTGTCCGTGTGTCAGTGCGCATCCTACATATGTGCGTGTCCGTGTGTCAGTGCGCATCCTACATATGTGCGTGTCCGTGTGTCAGTGCACATCCTACATATGTGCGTGTCCATGTGTCAGTGCGCATCCTACATATGTGCGTGTCAGTGCGCATCCTACATATGTGCGTGTCCGTGTGTCAGTGCACATCCTACATATGTGCGTGTCCATGTGTCAGTGCGCATCCTACATATGTGCGTGTCCGTGTGTCAGTGCACATCCTACTTATGTGCGTGTCCGTGTGTCAGTGCGCATCCTACATATGTGCGTGTCAGTGCGCATCCTACATATGTGCGTGTCCGTGTGTCAGTGCGCATCCTACATATGTGCGTGTCAGTGCGCATCCTACATATGTGCGTGTCCATGTGTCAGTGCGCATCCTACATATGTGCGTGTCCGTGTATCAGTGCGCTTCCTACATATGTGCGTGTCCATGTGTCAGGTGTGCATCCTACATATGTGCGTGTCCGTGTGTCAGTGCACATCCTACTTATGTGTGTGTCCATGTGTCAGTGCGCATCCTACATATGTGTGTGTCCGTGTATCAGTGCGCATCCTACTTATATCCATGTGTCAGTGCGCATCCTACATATGTGCGTGTCCGTGTGTCAGTGCGCATCCTACATATGATGAACAGAATAGGTTCCTTGATACAAACTTCCATGTAAGTCCCATCACGTTCCCTCCCAAACCCGTAATTATTGATGCCTTGTCTGTTTCCCCCCTGCCAGCCTTAGTTATGACTTATGAGAGTGGGTGCACATTGGAACCCTAATATACTGACCACGTCTGGTGTACAGCGCACAGATTCCTGCTCTTACACCGTCATGTACCATTATTCCAGCCGGAGATCCTGACATGACTGAATAACCCCTAATAGCGTTATGGCTGTCACCTGCTGTGTCTCCTGGGTATAAATACTTCTGATATTATATCTAAGTTTGGTTTATAAATCCCCTGTATAACTCTGACACAGAACCAATAAACGAGGATACATTGGAAAACAGAATTGTGTTACTGAAAACCTCAGATTTTATTTATTGGCCCCTCAGATGGTGCTGGGGGCCCGCGGGTTTGGCAGATGGTGCTGGGGACACTGGCTTCCCCTATGGTGATGATGGGGAGACAATCATGGATCCCCAAGTTCGATATCTCGCACCTTCTGTTGTGTTTTCACACGATACATTAATGTTGAAATGATGCTAAAATTGATGATTAACACCGCGAGTAACACACACAATAGAATCCTTTTGGCGGAAGCACTGGCCTCTTCTTTGTTGTTAGTAGTGGTGCTGACCTCCCCCACACTGGTGCCGGGAGCACTGGCCTCTTCCTTGGTGGTAGTAGGGGTGCTGGGTTCCCTCACACTGGTGCTGGGGGCGCTGGTCTCTCCCGAAGTGGTGCTGGGAGTGCTTCCTTCTTCCAGTCTGGTGCTGGCTTCTGCCAGTCTAGCATTGTCCATGTCCAGTCTGGCACTGGGGGCCTTCGTCTCAACCAGTAAGGCACTAATGGTGCTGGCCTCAATCAGTAAGGCACTGGGAAACGTGGCCTCTTCCAGTGTGGCACTGGGGGCGCTGGCCTCTTCCAGTGTGGTGCTGGGGGTGCTGGCCTCTTCAAGTCTGGCACTGGGGTCAATGGCCTCTCCCAGTGTGGCGCTGGGGGCGATGGCCTCTTCCGGCATGCTGAGCACTCCTCCCAGTCTTGCGCTGAGGTCCTCATCCACATTCAGCATACTGCTGCTGTGCATCCTGGGCGCTGCTACTCTTGCGCTGAGGTCCTCATCGTCTTTCATGTAGCTGGAGATGTGGGTGATCTCCCCGATGTTATTTTCCACATTTATCCCTGGTGGTAATTCTGTATTCTATAATATAAAAGATAAAGAAGTATTAAGATGTGATAAAGAAGTATTAAGCAATGACACAGCTATAAAGATACAAAAATAACATTGTGACTCACATATAACAAAACTGTGAACAAACAAAATGTCTATACTTACATTCAGATCCTCCATGTCAGGAATCTGGCCATATATCAATGGCAATAACGCAATAACTGAAAATACAAAGACAATAGATTAAATCAAACGTCATCCTAGCCCCGCCCCCCAGTAATCTCTGCATTATGTAGCAGTGGGTGTGGTTATGATGAGTCTCAGCCACCACGCCCCCCTACCGCCCCCTCACCTACATCTACCACTATATACAAACATAGAACATAGAACTGAGCTTTCTAATAATTTACTATTGTGCTCTCTGCATGACTACAGGGGAACACGCTGAGATTTGGGATATTATACACACATACCTCCCAACAGTCCCTATTTTAGCAGGACAGTCCCGATTATTAGGGCCTGTCCCGCTGTCCCACCCGCGGGCGGCAGTATCCCGCGGTGAGGGGGGGGCTGTTGGGAGTCCCCCCTGTCGGCTGCTAAGCAGCGGGGAATAGACGCTGTGCGCATGCGCACAGCGTGTATTCCCGCAGCCAGGGGGCTGGGGGCATGGCTAGAGGCTCACAGAGCCTCTGGGTCATGCCCCATAGCGGCAAATGGGGGCCACGCCCCGAAATTAGGTCACGCCCCCCGGAAATTTCCACGCGCCTTCGGCGCGCATCAGCAGTGTCCCGGGTCCGGCACTCACAAAGTTGGGAGGTATGTACACAGGGGTCTGGGATATTCTGGGACAAACTTCACAATGTATTTATCCCAGGAATAGACGTCACCTATGTACAGAAACATGGCTAATCCGCAGGGATCTATCTGGTTACCTGACAAATATAATATAATGTTACTTATACCAGATTGTTATACTCACAGTATACGATTCGTACACACACAGTCGCTGTCATTCTCATCCTCATCCTCTTCATAACAGCTCTGAGGCCTTTGCCTTGGGGGGGAGTTTATATAGCAACACCAAGAGTTGTGACATCACTGCACTGTGATGTCATAATACAAATGATTTTTTTTTTTTTTTTACATTTTACAACTCATACCTCTGTGATGTCACAATGGTTCAGCCATCTGACATGTCTGCAGGTGACAGATAAAATGAATAAAGACCTTTTTAATCTAGGGACGCTGGATCATCACATATACTGCAATAAATGTTCACCGCTAAAATGGAAATATCCCCTCTTTATCCAAATGCCTATATATATATATATATGTGTGTATATATCAGAAACCAATAGTGTTTTCTTAGCACCCAATACATTGATTCAAATTAATTGTCTCTCATATAAAGATACATTTGTTCATGGAAAAAATATTTATTAAAAGTCCAATAAAATTCAACAGTTTCTTTACACGGCTCCTATTGGCTGGAGCCATTTACGGTGTTTAAAAGTGCCCACACACTAGAACGATTTTTGGGCTGATTGGCCGATTTCCGATAAATGGTCCGATGTTTATCGATAATCGGTCGAAAATCGGCCGATATCGGTCCGATGCGCGCTCCTGTGGATCTTTAGCTGAATCTTCTGATCTTACGTGCTGCATGAAAGATCAGAAGATTTAACAAAAGATCCATAGGAACGCATGCGGGATCTTAAGAAAAATCTTTGGTAAAGATGTGCGCTTGCCTGAAATCTTTTGTCCAGGACGGACAAAAGATTTCAAGGCTAATTTATGTGCACATCTTACGATTGCAGATCTTTTTAGTGTGTGGGCACCTTAACAGTTGTTTGCAATCACAATTGTGGCAGTTACCCAACGCGTTTCGCTTTAACACAATTGTAATTGCAAACAACTGTTAACACCATGGGCAGTAATCAATGTGACTTCTCGGCATGTGCATGTCGCGTGTTCCGGATGGCTGGAGCCTTCCCTGCCAGCCCTCGCTGTCACCGTATTCAATGCCTCAGGGGCTCGCTGCCCCTGAATGTGATTTTTAACCCCTGCGCCGCAGACGCCGCAGGGAGCCGGGGGACGGCGGCAGGCAGGGAGATGGAAGCCTCCCTGCCTGCCCCAGAATGTATGTAAATATCTATTTCATCCATTAATTTAAACTAGGTTTGTTTCCTACTCTGTATCCCGTGGCTTTTGCTATGTATCTTGACCTCCTTCCGTCTTTATTTCTTTAATAACTCTCTCTAAATCATTCCTTTAGAATGGGTGTGTGCCTAATCGTAATATTTCTGAGTTATACCAAGAGGTTGATTGAATATTTTTGTCTCAAAAAAACTTTTCATTTCTATGGCAGGGTTGCCTACCCTCCCGGAATGGCCGGGAGGGTCCCGGAAATCGGGTCCCCCTCCCAGCCCCCCGGAAAGAGTGGTAATTCTCCCGCATATCCCCCCAGCTCCCGCGATGTGTCCCTCGGCGGGGGGTCCCACAGGTAAAATGCCGCGATCGCGGCATTTTAGCCCCGCCCCCCGCCGTGCAATGCCTGAAATAACGGCATTGCACGGCGGGGGGGGCTAAATGATGCAACGCTGTAGGAACGCCCCCCAACAGGGCAGCATCTGTGTGGCAACGCCCCCGACCCTCCTCTTTTTCACTCTGGGATATGGCCCCGCCCCCTGCCTAACAGAGCTGGCTTCCCTCTCCCGGAGAGGGCAGCTCAAAAGTCGGCAGGTATGTTCTATGGATAGTGATTTATCGTGAGGTAACCAGATGAAGAAAAACGTCTTTATTTTTGTTTCCTTTTTCAGTGACATTTCTAACCAATCCATTTGAAATAAATGGGTGATTCGGGGCTCCAGCAATGTTATTGTTAATGTGTTGGATGAGACCCACTGGGATAGGATTGTTTTCCGTGTTGCCGCAAATATTTTTGTCCTGATGTAAAACTTATATATTATATATTTACTCCAGGGAAAATATCCCAGAGAGCCCATTCCGGTGTAATAGGGCAACGTATTCCATATCTAGACAGTATTTACTGACTGATTTCATACTTGCCTACCCTACCGGAATGGAGGGGAGGGTCCCACAAATCAGGTCCCCCTCCCGGCCCCCCGGGAAGGTGGGCAAGTCTCCCACATTGTAGCCACAGCCCCTGCTCCCCCCTTCCCCACGGTATAAATTTCCAAATTTTGCGGGTCCGCGGGGAGGGGGAGGGGCTAAATTATCATTTTGCGTCATTTAGCCCCTCCCCCCATCCACGGACCCGCAAATTAATGTGGCTGCCGGTCGTGGGGGCGGGGCTTAGTGACATCAGCATCGCCCCGCCCTCAAAATGGAGCCTCATCCAGCCCCCCTTTCACTCCTCTCTGGGCTTCTCCCGGACAGGAGTTTTCAAAAGTAGGCAGGTATGACTGATTTCCAACCAAAATGGTTTGACTTCTGGGCATTGCCACATGCAATGCCATATACCCGCATTCAGTGCCTTACATTTAAAACAAGCTGAGTCTGATGATATGCCCATCTGCATTCTACGTTTAGGTGTATAATATGCCCGATGCAGTAATTTATACTGCATCTCTGCATACGTAGCAGAAACCACAATTGTGTTCAGGCGGACAAAGGCAGTTAAAAGCATATGTAGCGATGTGTCTGGGAGATCTATTAGCCATTTTGCCAGACCTGTGTTTGTTCCTTCTAATAATATTTGTCTCTTGATATACGGATATAATGATGAGGTTTTGCTTAGTCAATTCCCATTCCGCCTTATCATAGCATCTAGGCCTCCTGTATTTTCTAGTGTCTGTATTTTAACAAGTACACTCGTCACATGACTTCTTAATTGAAAAAGGACATACAGTATATGGGTATAGATATATTTGCATATTTTTCACCTAATACTTGATAAGGCAATATGGCTGTACATTCCTTGTCCAAAACATGAAACAGAAGGCTTATTCCTGCCTTACTATAGTCTTTAACCATCCTAGCGTCTTGCAGTATCATTGTATCGGTGGATACAGGGCCGGTGCAAGGCACCAGAGTGCCCCAGGCAAGTCGGGGTGGGGGCGCCCCGGTGTCTGCCGCCCGGGTACCTGTCCTGCGGCGCTGTAAAGCTGGCGGCAGCGGGGGGTCCCTGCAGTCAATAAGAAATAACGAGCGCTATCCGCCGGGCTATGCGGAAGCGCTTCTGTTTTGGAAACACTGGCCGCACGGCGCACGCTGATTGGCTGAATCTCAGCCAGTCAGCATGCGGCCAGTGTTTTCCGCATAGCCCGGCAGATAGCGCTCGTTATTTCTTATTGACTGCAGAGACCCCCCCGCTGCCGCCGCCACCAGGTTTTACGCACATATACGCCACAGGACAGGTACCCGGGCGACAAGGGGGGAGGAAATACCGCCCTTTAGTGGCCGGCGCCCTAGGCAAATGCCTAGATTTGCCTAGTGGTGGCGCCGGCCCTGGGTGGATATATTATAAAATAAGGATTGAAAAAGCATGTTATAATAACATATTCCCAGTCTAGTCCTGGCCAGTCTCCAGGCTGTACAGGTTGAGGTTAACAGCAAATTGCTGGATACCGTCGAGGGATATTTTAATGGTCTCATATGTAACAAGCTCACTAGAGGAATTTCAGGACAAAGGGCGAGATGTATTAAAATGAAAATGCGGTAAAATGCACCGATATCGCCGGGCAGGGTATCGCCATCTTTGGGTGGCGATACCCTATAGAAGCCTATGGGCTTCTTTTCGCCGCAACCCCGCCACCTCGCTGACACCCCTATCCCCCTCCCTTGGGCTTACGTTCCTGAAAGGTCCTCCTGGACCCTGGAAGGTAAACCCCTCCTCCCCCTAGCAACACAGCCGGACGTCCATCCGGCTGCAGGGGGGAGGAGGAGGTGGCGCCAGGGACAGCCAAGCTGAGCTGTCCCGGCTGCAGGGGAGAAGTAGGCAGCTGGGAGGTGACGAAGACCCCCCTCAGACCACAGTACAGGTATCGCGGGGGGCCTCTGTCACCGCAATGCCAGCCGCATATGTTAGTACATGTGTTGGCATCGCGGCGGGGGGCTTGGCGAAGGGAGGCGATATATGATAAAGGAAGGGCCTGCCATGATTTAAAATCTGCCCAAACTTTTGCTATTATAGGGGGATAATTGGCGAAGTAAAGGTCAGCTGGGTCCCTAGTTATAGTGGGGCCAAGATAGGTAAGAGAGTGTTCTGCCCATAAAAATGGGAAATCCTGAGACCACCCCACTTTCGCACCTTCATTTAGCGCTAATGCTTTCGTTTTGAGTTTGTTAATTATAAACCCTGAGACAAATTCAGAAAGTATTCGCAATAGGTTACGGAAAGCTCTTTGGGGGTTGGCAAAGTACAAAATGAGATTGTCAGCATATGCTGATACCTTCAATTCTGTAGGTCCCACTTGTATACCCCGCCAATCCGACTGTAAATGAAATAATCAAATTAAAGGGTCAATCGCTAAATTAAATAATAAAGGGGATAAACGGGCAGCCCTGCCGAGTGCCTCAGGCCAAATGAAGCCTTGTGCTTATTGACGTGTCGGCAGTGTATGACGGTGTTGGCAGTGTATGACGGTTTCGGCAATGACGGTGTCGGCAGTGTATGCATGGCGGTGTCTTGTTTGGCCTGGTGTTAGACCCCGTCTAATCATTCTTACGTTTGTTCCCACAGATTTACGCAGGATGACAGCCGGATTCATGGGCATGGCAGTCGCCATTATTCTGTTTGGTTGGATCATCGGAGTGTTGGGCTGCTGCTGGGACAGGGGGCTCATGCAGTACGTCGCTGGCCTTTTGTTCCTCATGGGAGGTAAGTGCTGTAGATCCAATGCCTCTATGAGTTTTGACACAAAAAAATTAGTCTCCACTGCGCTGTTCCCAGGATAAACCCAAAGATCCTTTCTAGAAGGAGAAGTAGTTATCCAGATCTCCAACCATAAAGGGACAAAAGAAGATCCTTATATATTTGACAGGGAGATATTCTTTAACCTCACGGGTGAACCCATATGAGACTCACCTAGTCTAACTTGAAGACATTCACATAAAGGTATCTTTATAAACAGGAGACTTCTTAACATAAAATATAGACTCTCACCTAAGAGGTGGTTCCTATATTCATACAAAGGCTTCTTTATTGTATATTCCAAGTGGGAAAAAGGTCTCCAATCCAGGTATATACAAATGTATTCTAAAAACTTTCATAAAATTTGGGTCACCCTTCAGTCTCCTCAAACAGAATGACAAGAGCAAAGTTGATCAGTCCTGAGAATGTTGATAGGGAGGTGTGAGTCCCAAAAGTTAAGTATAATCAATATCACCGACGCGTTTCAAACATGTTGTTCTTCCTCAGGGTGTAAGTATCACTGATCAAATAGTGAGGGTTTATAGACCACCACTTATCCTTCAAGTATCAAACATGGAACAGAATTAAATACAAAAAGTTTACATGATGCTAAACAATCTTAAAAAACATCCATACAGTATATCCCTCATCTATTTCTACATATAATCGCTGTTTAAGTCATAGTAAGTACATATGTTCTTAGACAGAAACAATGAAAAGACATCCAGTCCGTTTTTTGCATCTAGGCTAGACAGTCGTGACGACGCGGTCTATTTCCGGTATCGATGACAACTTCCGGTATTCCTGTTCTGTACAGTGCTTAAAGTGGTTCTGTAGAGGTGTGTGTGTGTGTGTGGGGGGGACTCAGGAGGTTATTCTGGTTGACACACAGTGCTGAGTGTCATTTTAAGCCCGCCCGCCGCTCGCACCTGCCACCACCCCCTTTTGCAGGACAAATTCGCCCGCACGGCTGCGAATGCATGTTTTGCATAAACATCCATTTGCAGCCTATGGGGCCAAACCCACATCATTCGATTGATGTGGAAGGTACACACAAAACGAAGACACTCTCAGGTGTCTTAGCTTTGCGTGTGTTCTGGAGGGGAACATGGGGGGCAGCTGACATCCGCGTCACTGGGTCATCACCGTGAGAATGCCCAGCGTTTTCATGGAAATACTCATGAAATGCTGGGACGTTCCCATGGGCGCGACTACCTGCCGCCGCCCCGCACCCCCTGCCCACACCGGTGGGTGCGAGCGCCAGGTGAACACCCTATGTGGATTAAGGAAACATCGCTCACCGTTGTGAATTCGCAACGGTGCGCATAGACCAGAATAAGGTCCTCACTTCCCTCTGCCACCTAATAAGTGTATGAACTGTTATAGAGCCCAAAATATTAGGTCAGCGCCCCATGTGGCAGAGTGGAGAAGCAGACGACACGGCGAGGTAAGATAATGGGGGACCATTCGAAATGTTGCTTTGGACCCTCAAATTCTACTCCTGTCCCATCTAATGATATTCAGTATTATAAACTTTCTGTGCTGTTCCGCCATACGCTATAGGGTCATGGGTCGACTTATTGTATGTCGGCCTTCATAGTGTCAACCCAGCGACTATATTCCACGCTATGGGTTCATATTTGCCCTCTATTACATTATATCTGACTAGCTGAACCCACTCGAAGCAAAAGCTTTGAAAGCTAGTCCGCTACCTTGTGATTGCCTCTGTGTTTCTGTATGTGTGATTGCCGCTGTGTTTCTGTATGTGTGATTGCCTCTGTTTCTGTATGTTTGAAAGAGAAAGAGATGTAGTTTCACTCCCTGCCACCAGATGGCAGTGTTTTGGTTACACACGGTTATATATATATATAAAATTTCCCTAAGACTTTAGTTGCATGTTAGTTTATACTTATGTAATATTAACCCTCTCCTCTCTTCTTCTGTAGGCACTTTCTGTATCATTTCACTGTGCACTTGCGTTGCGGGGATCAACTTTGAGCTCTCCCGTTACCCCCGGTTCCTGTATGGGCTACCTGACGACATCAGCCATGGTTATGGATGGTCCATGTTCTGTGCCTGGGGGGGCTTGGGTCTGACTTTAATCTCGGGTTTCTTCTGCACCTTAGCACCTTCAGTACAGCCTGTCCTGAGGACCAACTGCCCAAAAACACGTCCCGAGAACGGAACAGTGTGCTAAAGAGCCTCCACAGAGCACAAACGGGAGAGAGCTGGGCCAACTCTTATCTTTAAACTGAAGCTTGGACTACAAAAATATCTCCTTGTCTCAGATCTCATTCATTCCCATGTGGCCACGTTTGGATGCCGCAAAAGGGGTGATATTAGCACGGGAGAATCCGTAGGAACTAGAACTCCTCATGATGGCTGAGGACATGTCATGGGAATGTGTATATAACTCATTGACCAATGCTCTTGTTTTATTGGCCGGGACGCCAGCTGTATCTCTCACCAGGGTTCCCTCATCCTTAACCTCCGTCATGACCTCCCCAGTTTGTCACAATAATTGATTTCATATCTATAGGTTGTCACCAACCCTTGAAGGATGGCGGGGGCTACCTTAGTGGATCAGTCCTAAAAAAATGACTCTACTTTGGGACCTAATATGGAAATCATCTCAACACGCCCTGCTCGACGCCAGTGACGAAATTTTAAGGGGAAACTAAACTCAAAATTCTATTTTTTATTTGCCAAAAGGAATATTACCGCCATCGGCATCGTCCCAACTGCTGTTGACTTACGGAATTAAAAAAATTCCATCGATTGTCTTTCATTGAAGATGACAGTGAAGTCTGTGAACACAATGGCATTTAAGGACTCATCGGACGATCTCTATTCGCCCTTTGCTGGCGTCTCTCTCCTGCCTACGCACGTGCCTCGGCCGGACTCTACTCGATGGCAGGAGCACAAGACTTCTCTCCATCTTCAAGTCCCAGTTGCGTTATTAGACACCTGGTTTTAAGAATAAAACAATAAAAGGTCCAGCTCCTTCGTAATGTTGGTTAATTGATGTATAAGATGTAAACGAGGTGGTGTGACAAATGTGTATCAGTGACAACACTGAGGTTACAGGTCATGGGAATTAATAAAGGTGGACGTCAAAGAAACGGGAGTAATAAAAACATATATTAGTATCGGTCTGGGAGGCAGTGTCACGTTTTACCCAATCGTTCCCTAAAATATCGTAGAATCCATCATAACTTGACTGTTTTAAATAATATTATGGGGTAAGTTTACTTACGCTTCTCAAAAGTGGGGATGTTGCCATAGCAACCAGAGTCTAGCGTCTTCTAAAAGTGGGGTCGTTGCCATAGCAACCAGAATCTAGCTTCTTCTAAAAGCAGGGGGATGTTGCCATAGCAACCTGAGCCTAGCTTCTTCTTAAAGCGGGGGTGTTGCCATAGCAACCTGAATCTAGCTTCCTCTAAAAGCGGGGGTGTTGCCATAGCAACCAGAATCTAGCTTCTTCTAGAATCGGGGATGTTGCCATAGCAACCTGAATTTAGCTTCTTCTAAAAGCGGGGGTGTTGCCATATCAACCGGAGTTTAGCTTTTCTCTATTGCACCCAGAAAATTATAGACAGATCTGATTGGTTGCTATAGGCAACAGTACCACTTGACATTTGAAAAAGCTCGAGTAAATTTACCCCTACTTTTTTCCAATTTCGAGTTTGAGACTTATCTATGAAATGCCTTTGGTGGACCATCGAGGCTCAGAAAGAACGCTTTCTAATTGTCGCTGGTGCCCATAACATTATTGTAATAATTGGGGAAGGTAGGAGGAACGTTTTGCTAAACAATTATGTTTCCAAATTCATGTTTTTTTTAATATGTATTTGAATTCTCCAGCTCACAAGCGGATAGGTTAGAATCAACATGTCTGCTTTGTTTGCCTTATCGTTTTATCTCCAGTCAGGCAAATTTGTAATGAAATTTTTGCTGTGATCCCGTTGAAAGATCTGCTACATTAATACGACACGAATCACCATTATATTCTGTGCTATACTGGCGTAATTAAAAGGTACTGAGTTTTATGTTATTCTGCTGAGTTACGGGGCAGCGATGAAGTCATTGTACTTATATATTCATTACTGCTATCAACGCAACCTATGCTTAATTACCTTCTGGGGTTTATTAGAATAATTATTTCAACGCCGTTACGAGGAAGCCGTTACTTACGGGCTGATGTTACCGGAGGCAGCTCAGGGCAAAACAAGAGATATTCATCATAAATACTATCATTTAATCGTCTTTAAGAAACAAAAACTGTCCGCGATTGTGTTTAAAGAATGGAGAAATAACTTGTAGGAGTTTTACAGCTGTCTATGGGGGAGATGTTTCAAACATTGGCGTGAAATAAAGTGATGAGCGATCAAGTACCGGCTACTGTCAGTTTACAGGCTATAGGCCTAATTCAATACCACTCGCTAAGCACCGCCCGCTGAATGAAGGAACGCCCACCCCCCGCCACCCTGCGAATCTTCCCAGAAGCATGCGAATTGATGTGTGCGCCGACCATCCCCCCGTTCTCTAATAAAAGACAGTCTTTTATTTGACTTGAAAATGTCCAAGAACGAGGCAGGCGCTGTCGTCATGTGATGTTAACCGCCCGCCCCATGCAGGCTTGGGAACGCCCAGCGTTTTTCTGTGGCCACGCCTCCATGCACCAGCCTTCTGTCCGTCCACTGCCCGCGCCTCTCTCTGCGAACGCCCCAGCGGCTGTGACAGCGGCCCGGCAAATGCCTATATTCGCTTATGCGCAGAGCTGCACAATCGGTCCCCGGAGCAAATACACCGGGGACCGATCACTAAAATGACTGCTAGGTGCTGATTGGTTGGTACTTTGGGGTACTTTATTTGAACAAATAAGCCCCTAACTGGCATGTTAAAAGCTGTGTTTAAAAAATTAGTTGGCTGGTACATTCTCTCTCTCTAAGGCTTAATATATAGCCATTTATCTCTTTCCACTTTATCTCACCAAGTTTTGATACATCTTCCCTGATATGTCATAAAGGTAACAATTTATTTCCACTCCCAACGGCAGCAGCGCCGAATGGCTGAACACGGCGATAGCGCGCGCCGGTAATTTTGCTAATAAATTAAAAGATTGTAATTAATCACACGGAACGCAGCGCCGGCAGAAATCCATTAATAAAAGACAAAGTAATTGCACCGAACTTTGTAGGCATCCGCAAAAATCCTTCAGGAAGGTCAAAAGCGTTACTGCCGCGTCTTAACTCCGCATACGATGATTGATAAGTGGAATGGCCCATCTGACAGGCAATGGGCAATTTGTTTTCAAATCCACTGAAAAACGACGTATCCCAGGTAATTACTTAGAGCCCAACTCTCCTTGAGTTCTATCACCCTGCGCTATTACACCCTGATTGCCTTCATATTGGCAAAGCACCCGTTGTAATAGGATTCCGTGACCCCAAAAAAGTAACATTCCTTCTTAAGCGAGGGTCATGGCTTTACCATACAATCAATAGAACAGGCATGGCCAACCCAGCTGTTGTGAAACTATACGTCCCAACATGCCTTGCCACAGTTTAAGCATTCCCTAATAGCAAAGTTGTGGCAATGCATGCTGGGACGTGTAGTTTTCCAACAGCTGGTCAGCCACAGGTTGGAAAGGTCTGTAATAGAAGATCTCATTATTCCCCTTCCCCAACCCTCTGAAGAACCACTTATGATTTCTTAATAAAAGCCGCCGTTTTGGGCGCTACTGTGAACCTGAAAACAAAAAAACATCTTTCCGAGGCTTAAATAATTGGATGACTAATTATCTCCGAGTGCTATAAAGTTGACTTATAAACTCAGTAACATTTCAAGTTTCCGGAAATTGCTGCGCACAGGTCCGTTGGGGAGATTCGCTGTACATAGTAAATTTTCTTTTCTTGTGAAGGAGAAAGAGGTTTAAAAGCTCATTTACAGAATACAGACCCTAAGGGTCTTATTATTTTTTATTATATCTCTAATTACTTACCGAAGATCTGAAGCACATAAAGACATGTATACAATTAATGTTTGTGGACTCCCTTTTTTTTCCCCTGTAAACAGGATGATGGAACCAGGCCCGATACCCGGGGTAATTCATAATCCCATGTCTAGGTTTTAATTATTTCTGCCTGATTAATGGAAATTTGAACGGACAGCACAGGATTAGGAGAAGGGTGCGGAGAATGGGCGTCGTTTTGGGGTGGGAAGGACGCGCCTCGATTTTTCTAAGACTGTTACGGTTTTGTAAATGGAGATAGATTAGACTCAGAATTCTCTTTCCGATGATCAAAAATAGAAAAAATGTATAATCATTAAAACTCATTATTTTGAATCGGCTTTGTTCGCAAAGTAAAAAAGCACACAAATGAGCAAAAAAACATGCTGCACTGCAGGTGGGGCAGATGTAACAGGTGCAGAGAGATTTAGTTTTGCGTTCGTTGTATTTTATTTGTGGAGATTAAATACGGTGTGCTTTATTTCTACTCTGCAATTTAGATTGAACACACTTCCACCCAAATCTGAATAGGTCACCGATAATGTGACAAGATTCAACGGCTCATTTTTAAAGGTCTGGAGCTTTTAGTGTCTAGTCTGGGGGCAGTGGCGTAACTATAAATTTTGACCCCCCCCTGCCAAAAGGTTTGTGGCCGCCCCCTAGGTATAGACTGGAAAATGGGTACAACTTCCCCCTGAAAAAAAACCCAAAACATTGGTCTATAATAATAGTAAATAAACCCCAGAACAACCAAACGCAACAAATAAGCGCAATGGTCGGCGATTAAGACAAGACAGCACGTAGCGATGACCATTCACCTCCGGAGTTTGATTAATAAGCCTTATTTGGGGTTTATTCTAGCTGTGTGGAAACCGTCACAAGCCTGCGGCCTCGGATCTCGCACAAGCGCCCCACAGTAATGAGGCAGACTGGTAAACGTACCACTTTTTTTTTTTGCTTATCTTATACCTTTTGGCAGCTACTAGCTAAATCCGACGCGACGGAAAACTTAATGAGAAAATACAATAAACAGAGCACAAGACTTTACTGTATTTTCCGCCTGCTCAGCAGAACTAGAGAGAACAGCTGCAGACTGTTAAACCTCTTCGTCGCTCACTTTGGTCAAACAGTGCCTCGCTCTACCCCAGTCCGGTGCTATACGTACCAGTTCGATTGTAACACGAGCCTCTGGTGCTCCGAAAAGCGCTGGGACGGAGGGGCTAAGACATACAGGGAGGGGAATTGATTTTTTTTTCCATGTGTGTATTTTTAAATCTGTGGGTTCTTATTTCTACCAATCCCCCTTAGAATCCAATCTCCCACGTTACCTTGAAACTAAAAAAGACAGGTCGGAGGTCGACCCCTGTTCTGCGTCAACCGGTATGGCGAGATAAAATTCTGACCTCGGTGTGCGTCCCAGTACCCCCACCTAATAATTAACACCCTGATCTGTGACCTGTTCGCCATTATGTCACCATTATTTCCACATGAGTCCTGCTGTGAGAGTGTTTCTTTTTTTTTTCTTTCTTTTTTTTTTGTATAAAAATGTCTGTACAAATGTAAAAAAAATAAAAATATATAAACTTAATATATGAAAGAAAGGATTAAGTGGCAAAAAAATTGTCATGACTCTTAGCATCCCTGCCGCTCAAACCCATCTAAGGCGTAGATTTGCGCTAAAATTAACTGGTGGTGTTTCCCTTGGTAACGATCAGAGTGTGTCTAACATTCTCTGGAATGCAACCGGGAAATGACAGTTAGGCTCTGAGACAGGGGCGTAACTACCATAGGTGCAGGGGGTGCAGCTGCTATGGGGCCCAGAGCTGAAGGGGGCCCATCTTTGCTGTCAAACTAATATGTTTTGCATTTATTTATCACCATCAGTTGTTAAACTGCTCTGAGAGGTTGCTATGGGAAACACCACCACTTTTACGCTTAAGTAAATCTACCCTTATGATTGGACTCTTAAGGTGCCTGAACCTGTATTTTGGCCACATGGATGTTTAAGTTTATTGGACATTAAAGATGCAGCTGTGAATACACATGTAACCAT
Source organism: Crinia signifera (assembly GCF_055691185.1). Taxonomy (NCBI): domain Eukaryota; kingdom Metazoa; phylum Chordata; class Amphibia; order Anura; family Myobatrachidae; genus Crinia; species Crinia signifera. The sequence continues at coordinate 15,666,237 of NC_139220.1, forward strand.
CTAATGTATTCCAGAGGAGACCTTTCTGGGTATGAGTATATTGCTCAATAAGGCAGCGGGTATCCCCAAATTGTAATTGGGGGGCTGCTAGAGGCTCTCTGCAATCACTGTGCCTTTACCTGTTGATGTTTTGGGGTTACCATCACCTAACACTGATATACTATTGATGTCTGTCTATGTAACAATAATCTTTTGTTGATAAGTTCATTGAAATGTCCACGGCCACTGATTTTAAATTGATTTGTACGCGTCCTCTCGTTTTAGCGCTCTGACCCACTCTGCAGGTCCACACTTTTGATTTTAGATATATATTTGAGGGGAAGGGTAGTAGCCACGCCCCTGATTATGCCACACCCCTATGCACAGTATGTCGGCCAGATGAGCCTCTCTTTGTCCCGGCATGGGAACTGCTGCAGTATCCAACGATCACCTCCTGCATGTGTCTCAGCGTACCCTGCCACAGTTTCACCTCTTAGGGCATGACAAAACTGTAGCAAGGCATGCTGGGATCTGTAGCTCCACAACAACGGGCATACCCTTGTACTATAATAACGAAAGCTAGCCTCTTTTTATTTATTTCGTTTGCACAATTACGTGTTCACTGACCTTCAGAAATGTCCCGCAATCTGCCGCTCATAAAAACTCATTGAATGAAAAAATGGCCGTAAAGCAAACAAGCCGGTAGCGATGTTTCGCCGTGCGTAGTAAGTTGTGGTGCTTTGTTTATAATTCAGCACAATTACGGGGATAAACGTCAACTATAAAACAAAAAAAACACATGAAAAATGCTCAGTTTTATTGCATTTGCTGCACACGACAAAAACACCCTCCGTGCCAAACTGAACAATCATCGATGAAAGAAATATTTAGAAATTGTATTTATGTTTGTTTTATGTAAAGCTCTGATGTTTTATGCATTCGGACAGTGTTGTGTGTCGTGAACCTTAAGCATTAACGGGGTAGCCGTAAATAACTGACACTCTTACCGCTTTGCAGTAATGTTATGCTCCCGTTTTCCCCAACGGTTTTTCCACCTTCAATCATTTGAACGGCTGATTTACCTTTATTTAAAAACAAATATCTTGAACAATAAATACAATGTATGACCTAAGGTTACTTGGCGTAGGCAATAGGTGGGCGAACAGGAACAGAACATTATTACACTGTGCAAATGTTTTTGGGTGGGGAGGCCAACCCTATTTATATAATGTCATCAGGGTTCCCTGGGGCACAGGGTAATGTGATTTACATGGCTGCATCTTTAATGACGGTGGTAGAGGGTCTGCATTACTCCCAGCTGGAAATCTGTCTCATAGATAATTAAACAATTTGTTCATGAAGAATACAAATTATTAAAATGTCAGTTGTGGAATGTAAACTGATTAAACAAACAAAAAAAAACTTAATAAACAATGTTGTGTGTCTGCTGTTCTCTTTCTTGGTGTGGCCCAATAGGATGTCATTACTGTGCGTCATTGATGGAGTCAATGTTGTCACATAAACAGGTTTAGTCAGTGACCAAACCTACGTTCAATAAAATAAATGATTACGTCATTGATAAAAGTGAATTGTTGGGTGTGAGAGGCAGCAACGTATCCCATTGGCCATCCATATGTACTAGACAGGCCACACCCATTTCAGTGACCTCAAATCACAAGGAGGTGGTAACATCCCATTGTCAATAGAACTCCCATCTGAGTAAATTTGCCCCCAGAGACTCTTGTTGAGATCAACGGATTAATGATGTCATCATGGAGATGGTCATGTGACCTGCATGATCTCATCTGTTGGAACCTAAGATCTTTTCCTATCAGAACCTGCTGTCATGGTGGTATCAACTACAATCCTCAACAGGTCGTGTTTTCAGGATTTATCTAATCACGCATAGGTAAGTTATTCTATTTGGCAGGATCGGTAATTATCCCACCTGTTTCCACAGACAGATATCCTGAAAACATGGCCTGTTGGTGCACTTGAGGACTGGAGTGGATATCCACATGACCATTACATGTATTCTGTCCCCATTTGTACAATTGATGTATCACTACTGCACAAGCTACAAAAATCCCCTATTGCAGTCATCAGCAGTCCCGGCTGATGACTCTCATAATCCCCCCTTGTGGGAAATGGAACACTGACATGAGAGAGAGACAGAAGCACACAATCACACAGGGTCTTCTTATCTGTGCTGGTGTGCACTCATCTATAGCATGCTGCTGCTAATAAGTTTAGGTAGTGCCTACAAGTTGCAGACAGTGCAGTGTTCGCAATAAAATAACATTTGATTTAATACACAGAAAACATACTTATAAGATTAGGGATGAATTTACACAAGGTCAATTGCATTCTGACTCTATTGCATAGTCATGACATTAATCATGTATACTGTGCTGAGTGAGAAGGAAATAAATATCACAGCGATTATATAGCTGCAAACATGAACCTCCGCATTGCAGGCAGCAATAGTATCAATACTTGCAAAACTTCCTAAATATATAGTTACTAATGTTATATAGAAATATCTCGCAGCAACAAGCATGTAAGCATAGACACGCCCATTGGCCAGAGTGAGACACGCCCTCTCGGCTGCACATTCTACTGTAATTTCCCTGATTCTAGTTCACTCCAAGACAACAGGACAGTTTTGCTCTTCTTTGGAAGATTAATAATTATTAGAACAATGGTGCACAGTGGTATAATGCCTGGGCTGCACCGAGGGACCACCGTTTTGACTGCATTCCTAAATTTCGCTATTAAACATCTGCAAGGGGAAATCGTATGTGGAAAAATGACAGGCAGCAGGTTCGACAGCGAGCTGGAGGCGGGCGTTAGTCACAGCGCAGACCACGCGTCTGATTGGACCACACAGGAAAGTTGTCTCACACTAAGGGGCATATTCAATGGTTTGCTGATTGCTCGCTCTCACAGCTCACACTGTCAGTATTCAACTGACCCCCTGCACACACCGTTCATCGTCGCCTGGTTTTTGCAGGGATGGGGAAACGGTGTGTGCGGCCGCTAAAACAGCGAGACTCAAGGCTAAATCCAGCGGGCTCCCTGCATTAGCTGCTAGCCTCACTGGGGGAATCCTCACCATCATCTGACAGAGGGCTCCCCCGGAAGATTGTAAAGGGTGAGCGGCCGCCGCGGGAGTTAAATGGCAAGGGTGGCTTGTGTTCGGCGTTTCCCGCTGTTTAACCCCCTCGCCGGCCGCATTGAATACGGTCCTAAGAGACGTGCTACAGCTCCCTATCCATGCAGACCGACGGACACTGACTCTTGGCCTGAGTGACGTCACACCTGTCAGGGTCAATGGGCACTGCCTCCTGGTAGGCAACCGGGATGCTGGGCCGCTTCGGCGATCCTGGTTGCCTAGCTACTCCCTGCAGGTGTTGTTACACGCAGCACTTCACCTGCCAATTGTTATACAATTAATTACCTGTCTCCTCTGGGCCTCTGGTCCATTAGTGAGACCTTCTAATAATGGAGCAGATGTATACCCAGAGATAAACACCCAGCCAATCACCTGCCTAACTGTCATGTTACAGGCTGAGTTTGAAAAAAGTCAGTAAGGAGCTGATTGGCTGGAAGTTTATCTCTCCTTATCACCCTTGCATTTATCTCTTGTTAAGGCTTAATACATCTGCCCCAAAGTCACTTCTGGCTAGCACATCCCTGCCGGTTATAGTGTGTATATTATTATTACTGGTCCCGGTCTGTGAGGTTACGTCAGTGTCCCTGGGGATACCCTGTCCTTCTGTCCATTTACCTATCCTGCTGGTGCTGCTTCACAATCCAGGTAGGCAGTGCTACCTGTCCTGCTGGTGCAGTTTCGCATTCTAGTAATCTGGTGCTACCTGACCTGCTGATGCTGCTTCGCAATCTGGAAATCTACAACAACCTGTTCTGCTGGTGCTGCTCCACAATCTGGCATTCCTGTGCAACCTTTCCTGCCGGTAATGCTCCACAATCTGGCAATCCAGTGCTACCTGTACTGCCGGTAATGCTCCACAATCTGGCAATCCAGTGCTACCTGTCCTGCCGGTGCTACTCTGCAAACTGGAAATCTACAGCAACCTGTACTTCCGGTGATGCTCTACAATCTGGCATCTGGCCCATAGAAACATCCCCTGTGAAATAGAACTCCCATTATAGTAAATTCCCCCCCTGAGTGTCAATGCAGTCCTCACAGGGATCAATGCTGGGCCTAAAGTGGTCCTGGAGAGGTGATGGTTTATATATCCAAGGACATCTACCCCACTCCCGTTAGACAGAGCCAGCGCCAGTGCTAGAGTTTTCTGCACCCACCTGCAAACTTTACAAAGGAGCAGGGTCACACAATAGTACCCCCAAGTCACACAGTAGCACAAACGTATATACATTACACCACGCATAGTGCCCCTGATTCATATTACACCTTATACTAGTGCCCCTTATTCACATTATGCTACACAGTAGTGTACCACTTATACACAGTAGTAGTGCCCCTTACACATAAAGACTAAAATAAAGCCACATATACATCAGGGCCGGCACCACCATTAGGCAGCATTAGCCACTGGAGGGCGGTACTGTGCAGCAGAAGAGGGCAGCAGCAGCGGCAAAGAAGAAGAACGGAGCTGAGACTCGGAGCAGGTGAGTGACCTTCGCCCCCGCCTGGTGCCACATTCCCAACCCCTCTCCCCCCGCCACATCTCCCGCCAACTCTCCCCCATGTAGCGCAGCGGGCGGCTTACATCCCCCCCCCTGTGGAGCGCAGCAGCGGCAGCCGCATCCCCCCTCCCCCTCATCGAGCGCAGTGGCGGCTGCATCCCCCCCCCTGGAGCGTGTGAGCGTCGGGGCGCCCCCCCCCCCCCCCCGCGCCCGGCTGGCCCTAATATACATATATTTGACACTGTCCTTCAGCAGCTCGCCACTCATGTCCCTGCAGTAGCTCCATGCCCTGTGTTTCTTCAGCAGCTTCTCCGCCTCTCTGTGTCCCTCCAGCCCCTTCGCACCTTGTTTTCAGCATGCACAGAACCTGCACCTCTTTGTGGTTCTTCTTCACTTCAGCGGCGGTGACGGCATGACATCACATATGCTGTGCCTGAGGAAGGGTCAAATTCATGTGACAGACGCAGGGTGTGTGAGTACCAGGGGTTAGGGGAGGAGAATCATCGAGCCGCCAGGTCTTGAGGAAGGGGGAGGAGGAGGCTGCAGCTCATCAGTGACACTAGCGCTTCCTGTATTATCTATTAACATGGGCTGGCTTTTCTGTTGGAATTACTGTACAGGGCCATGGTCGAGGTGGAACTACAGTATTTCCACTTACCATTACAGGTTATGGAACTCAGTTCCTCTCTGTCTTAACTAGATTACTAGCAAAAATTCTTACCCTAAGTTACATCTCACTAACAGCAGAAGCAGAACATTATCGGTCAGTACTCACAAGCACTAATAAGAAGACCCTGTGTGATCATGTGCTGCTGTCTCTTTCTCCTGTCATGGGTTCCCACAAGGCGGAAGGGGGGAGATAGCTGCCAGCAGGCACTCCTGAGCAGCTACAGCAAATCACAGCGATTACAGCAAAGAAACAACTTAGTGCCACACCTGGCAGAATCTGAAGAATACAGGAGATTAGAAGTACAATGCTGGGCAGAAGGAGATTTATGACTAAAATGGGAGCCTCCTGCAGGATGCAATAACCAACAACAATAGTTAATAATGTAAATGTGATTACTTGTTTTGCATGGGGGAGTTCCTGCATTTGTCACCTATGAGCTTGGTTAAAATGATGTACATAGCATCTACACATACAGGCACATACAGGCACACACACGCATACACACACCTACACATAAAAACTATGTTTCTATATATGGTTTGAGGTAACATATTTAAAAAAGGGGCAGACTAGATGGGCCAAGTGGTTCTTATCTCCCGTCAAATTCTATGTTTCTACTGAATAAAAAGGAAGCAAAATAAAAAAGTGCTTTTATATATTTTTGGCCACACCTCTGCCAATTAGGCCACACCTCCTGAGGTACCTGGGCCCAGACAGGATCTCTATGGCCCTGTGTGAAATGATGCAAGCACCAATGTCTACGGACATCTCAACATACACTTTGGGATCTATTTGTCAAAAAATGAACAGTCCTATAGCCACAGTCCCTGTTCATGCTGAAATGGTGATAACCGAAAAAAAAAATCTCTGTTCATAATGTCGACATGATCACCGACATTGAGCGTGTCAACACTGATGAAATTTCGTCATGCTAACAATGTCTGCTACTGCTGCCGATTGGAAAGGTAATTCCCGTAACAGTAACCTGCTGGCTGCTAATGTCTAATGTCACAAAACTGCAGTATGTCCCTTATTTCTTACCATAATGTCGTTTTTTTTATAAAATGTTGGCATTTCTGTTAATATTTATGAGGCAACATTCCAAACCATGTGGATATTTTGCAGATGACGACATGTTAACTATAATTTCGACATGTGCTGACCACATTGCTGGTCACATATTTTCTCTGGTTTTAATATTGACAAGCTCATTTACCGTAGTTCAGAACGTTTTCTGCATTTACTTAGTGACCTCTGGTGGCCACTGGAGAATTACAGGCGTTACCCTACTCCCTGCAGCAGAGGCTGGCACGGGATTGGGGGCAGTCTAGGCCTTTTTTAACTATTTATATTTCCTCTATAAAGTAGGGCCCTTATTCTAATTGATTCGCTCCCCTGCGTGTTGGGACATTACCACAAAATTACCTTTTTTTTTTGTAAAAAAAACAGACTCTGGCCCTTATTCAGATCTGATCGCAGTACAACTTTGTTCTCAAAATGGGCAAAACCATGTGCACTGCAGGTGGGGCAGATGTAACATGTGCAGAGAGAGTTACATTCGGTGGGTTGTGTTCAAACTGAAATCTATATTGCAGTGTAAAAATAATGCAGCCAGTATTTACCCTGCACAGAAACAAAATAACTCACCCAAATGTAACTCTCTCTGCACATGTTACATCTGCCCCACCTGCAGTGCACATGGTTTTGCCCATTTTCCAAACAAATTTGTACTGCGATCAGGTCTGAATAAGGGCCTCAATCCGTAATTCATAGACCTATGTTATTTTTCACTGTTGCGATTGCAAAAGTAAAGTACTTATTGGGATCTTTTCTTTCCCGGAACCACAGCAGGTTCAGAAAACAATATCTGCCGGCGTCGGGCTGACTTTGGGGCTAATTGAATAGCTCCATGGGACCAATCATCCCGCAGTAACACATGACTGCTATAAGGATTTTCCTCTTTGCCAGGGCCTTGTGTGGTTCCGGTTCCCAAAGAGATGGAACTACCATTGGTGGAGCACGTGCAGTGCACCGGGGCCCTTTGGGGCCCACTGTATTCCTGTCACCCACTGTTTTTCACTGTCACACTCTCCCTCCCCCTGCCTCTCCCTGCCACCCCCTGCCTCTCCTGGTCACACTCTGCCATGTTGCATACTGGGAACTTGGGCTGGGGTGGAGTACGGTGGCCCAAATGATCTTTTTGCACCTGAGCTCACCACCCGCAAGTTCCTCCACTCACTGATGCTCAGGTATTGCTCCCTATTGGCCGCACACAACACAATGTCCCTGTCCCTGCAGACTTAGCGCAACCTTCGCTTCAGTGGGAAGATCTGATTACGTCCCGCAGCAATCTTCATCTATCTCACCCTGGGTATTAATCATAATAACGGCCTTCACAAAGCGGCCTGTAATGCACCTCATTACAAAAAAATGATGTATTATTAATCCTATTTTTCATTGTAATTACAAGGAAAACCCGAGCCGTGTTCTTAACGCGGTGAGCTCCAGCCCGCCGTGGGGACGCACAGATTGACTGGATGGGTGACCCATCGCAGGTTACAGTGCGGAATATGGAGATAAGGAGAGCGACTGGTGCTGATGGTCTGGGGGAGGGGAGGGGGGCTGCATAATATAATTGGGATTAATGAAGGTAAGGAAAATGCAATCACACCGGCACTTACAGCACAATCACACACTGATTCCTGATCAATGCAAAATGCTTAATTCCTTCTTTCTTTTTTTTGTTGAGGGACCTGTAGCATTTGCAGCGAGGGGTTCAGGTGGTCGTTTAAATAATAAATAGCCTATACTGAGGAAAGCCTATGGCTGCATCCTAGGGGTACATTTACTGGCATTGTATACATGTATATGTTACAAGAATGGATCCCCATTTTACTCCGACCCATTCCATATAACAGACTCCCCCTTTTCCCCAGTTTATTCCCTATAACTAACTCCCCCTTTTCCCCAAATCTATTGCCTATAACCAACTCCAGCAGGATTTTTAGAGGGGCGTTTCCAGATGTAATCCAAAATCCCCCACTCTGCAGCGCATTGGAGTCTGGGGGAGCGGTAACAGCCCAGAAAATTGGTGTTTTTATACACTGGATACTGTATGGAGTACAGTATTAATATGAAACAGCTTATGGGGGGGGGGGGAATCTTAGAATGCACACCCAATATACATGAGGTGCTATCATGCTGGGACTTGTAGTTCTGCAAAGAAAAACATGTGGTGCAGATGCACACTCCATATTATTAATCAATCAATCAATAACAGAGGTTCTTGGTATATCAATTGGCCAAGAAATATTTGCCCACCAACCAGCTTCACGGTAACCTCATTTCTGGTGGGTCCCTAATACTAAGTTTGGATCTGGGGCGCGGAACCCCAAACAGGCCAGCATAAGCAAGTCACCCCAGGGCAGCACACAAGTGAAAAAACTAAGCTAGAAGTGTGTTAATAAGAAAGTAGCAGAAGCTAGAGGTTAAAATGTGTAGTGCTAGAAAGTATAATATTAGTGAAAAATTAAATAGTGCTAAATAAATGTTAGGGTGTGCCACCCCGAAAGCAACTCTGTTACACCAACCCGAGGGGAGCCGCGCCCCAAATCCATCCCCAAGACTAGCAATAAGTGTCAATTTTTAGGTCTTACCTTCATTGTGCCCTCAGTTTGCAGTCTGTGGCTACCAGGGACCAAGCTGGTGAAATAATATTCAGATCAGGTGGGCGGGGTGCTACTCTAAGTTGAAGGAGTCCCAACCTTCAGGTGTACAGGTGTACACAATTTTAGCTTATGGGGGGGGGGAATCTTAGAATGCACACCCAATATACATGAGGTGCTATCATGCTGGGACTTGTAGTTCTGCAAAGAAAAACATGTGGTGCAGATGCACACTCCATATTATTAATCAATCAATCAATAACAGAGGTTCTTGGTATATCAATTGGCCAAGAAATATTTGCCCACCAACCAGCTTCACGGTAACCTCATTTCTGGTGGGTCCCTAATACTAAGTTTGGATCTGGGGCGCGGAACCCCAAACAGGCCAGCATAAGCAAGTCACCCCAGGGCAGCACACAAGTGAAAAAACTAAGCTAGAAGTGTGTTAATAAGAAAGTAGCAGAAGCTAGAGGTTAAAATGTGTAGTGCTAGAAAGTATAATATTAGTGAAAAATTAAATAGTGCTAAATAAATGTTAGGGTGTGCCACCCCGAAAGCAACTCGGTTACACCAACCCGAGGGGAGCCGCGCCCCAAATCCATCCCCAAGACTAGCAATAAGTGTCAATTTTTAGGTCTTACCTTCATTGTGCCTACAGTTTGCAGTCTGTGGCTACCAGGGACCAAGCTGGTGAAATAATATTCAGATCAGGTGGGCGGGGTGCTACTCTAAGTTGAAGGAGTCCCAACCTTCAGGTGTACAGGTGTACACAATTTTAGCTTATGGGGGGGGGGGGGGAATCTTAGAATGCACACCCAATATACATGAGGTGCTATCATGCTGGGACTTGTAGTTCTGCAAAGAAAAACATGTGGTGCAGATGCACACTCCATATTATTAATCAATCAATCAATAACAGAGGTTCTTGGTATATCAATTGGCCAAGAAATATTTGCCCACCAACCAGCTTCACGGTAACCTCATTTCTGGTGGGTCCCTAATACTAAGTTTGGATCTGGGGCGCGGAACCCCAAACAGGCCAGCATAAGCAAGTCACCCCAGGGCAGCACACAAGTGAAAAAACTAAGCTAGAAGTGTGTTAATAAGAAAGTAGCAGAAGCTAGAGGTTAAAATGTGTAGTGCTAGAAAGTATAATATTAGTGAAAAATTAAATAGTGCTAAATAAATGTTAGGGTGTGCCACCCCGAAAGCAACTCTGTTACACCAACCCGAGGGGAGCCGCGCCCCAAATCCATCCCCAAGACTAGCAATAAGTGTCAATTTTTAGGTCTTACCTTCATTGTGCCTACAGTTTGCAGTCTGTGGCTACCAGGGACCAAGCTGGTGAAATAATATTCAGATCAGGTGGGCAGGGTGCTACTCTAAGTTGAAGGAGTCCCAACCTTCAGGTGTACAGGTGTACACAATTTTAGCTTATGGGGGGGGGGGGGGAATCTTAGAATGCACACCCAATATACATGAGGTGCTATCATTTTTTTTTTATTCACGGTAACCTCATTTCTGGTGGGTCCCTAATACTAAGTTTGGATCTGGGGCGCGGAACCCCAAACAGGCCAGCATAAGCAAGTCACCCCAGGGCAGCACACAAGTGAAAAAACTAAGCTAGAAGTGTGTTAATAAGAAAGTAGCAGAAGCTAGAGGTTAAAATGTGTAGTGCTAGAAAGTATAATATTAGTGAAAAATTAAATAGTGCTAAATAAATGTTAGGGTGTGCCACCCCGAAAGCAACTCGGTTACACCAACCCGAGGGGAGCCGCGCCCCAAATCCATCCCCAAGACTAGCAATAAGTGTCAATTTTTAGGCTTAGGTTTTCTTAATATGAAACAGTACAGATGGTGTATAGTATAGGCTGTTTTAAACATTTAAATAAGTGGTCAGAGAAAAAATCATACTAAATACAAAAACATAATAGAACCAGTGCTGCACTTTCTAAGCTCACAATCTCCCACCTCATGGTAAGGCTCCTGTCTCTTCCTCATGGCAGCTGCTCTCTGGTCCAGTGCGATGTTTGAGGGCTCAGATCCGCACATACGGTAATACCCCTTTTACACCGAGGCAAAATACCCCGGGGTTTTGCCTCGTGGACCCGGGTCAGCATTGGTGTAAAAGGGGTAGCTGGTGGGGCAGTGTCATCCGACCCGGCTCCCGTTTACACCAATTGGGGAGCCCAACCTCTGTCCCGCAGTGTCCTGTGGTCAGTGTGGAGGTTTGCCCCCAGCACTTGGAGATTATGTCAACTCCAAGCGCGTGTTGGCCTGGACAGGGCCGCCAAGAGGGCCAGGGCATGGCCCCCCTTCATCCCTCCCAGGCAGCAGCAGCACACATCTCTACAGCATGTGCTGAGCCTGCTGTAGGTGTGCTGCTGCTGAGGGGGGGGGGGGGGCAATAAGACCCCCCCCCCCTCGACTTTAGAGTGTTTTTTCACCCCCTCTAAACAATTTTGGGGCATGGCCTAATTGCGGGAGGTGGCCACGCCTCCTGCAATTTGGCCACGCCCCCCATTTTTCCAGGGCCCGGCATACCTCTTGGCGGCCCTGGAATATTCCGGGTCGGCACTGCAGTGTAAATGGAAAAAATCCTGGATCTGACCCGAATATCAGGTCAGATTCGGGATTTTGGTGTAAAAGTGGTAATGGTATGTGGAAACTAAACCCCCCCACCCCTATTTCTTATATAATAACCTGGAAAAAATTATGTTCTCAATTTACCCCATTTGGTGTTGATTGTGTCACCATCATTTATGACTTTCTTGCACCCAGGGCCGGTGCAAGGCACTGGAGCGCCCCAGGCGAGTCGGGGTGGGGGCGCCCCAGTGCCATGGTGTGTGTGTGTGTGGGGGGGGGGGGGTACCTGTTGCGCCTTCTGGGGAGGAAGGGGTGTCTATTCCGGGATCTGACAGGAGACTGCGCGGGTACCTGTCCTGCGACGCTTTGTATATAAACCTGGTGGCGGCGGCGGGGGTCCCTGCGTGAATAATAAATAACTAGCTCTATCTGGCGGTCGGGCGGAAAGCGCTTCTATTTTGAATAAACACTGGCCGCACGATGATTGGCTGAATCAGCGTGCGGACAGTGTTTTCAAAATAGAAGCGCTTCCCACGCCACCGCATAGTGCTTGTTATTTATTATTCACTGCAGGGACCCCCGCCGCCGCCGCCAGGTTTATATACAAAGCGTCGCAGGACAGGTACCCGCGCAGGCTCCTGTCAGAATAGACACCCCTTCCTCCCCAGACGGCACAACAGGTACCCGTGGCATGGGGGGCGAAATGCCGCCCTCCAGTGGCCGGCGCCCTAGGCAAATGCCTAGACTTGCCTAGTGGTGGCGCCGGCCCTGCTTGCACCCGTAAGTTGGCGTGGCAGCAGCAGCATTTTACGTCGGCCCGAACTAACACAAAAGTGTTTGCCCCGTAGAGATTTAGCCATTTTGAGTGAGTACACAAAAAGATTCCTGGGTTACTTTTAATAAAACAGAGGACCTCACTAGCAAACCAATTGGAGGTACATTGATAGGCAACCAGCCACACTTTAAATGCCTCATTTGCGGCCCTACTACCTTCAAGAGGGCCACACATTACTGTTCAAACCTTCTAAAAATTTAAGAAGTTGCCCATAGCAACTAATCAAATCCTAGCTCTGCGTTTCCAATCTGCGGTACTCAAGGCACACTTAGGTGATATTTACCAAATCCTGGTAAGAGAGATAATATTCCAACCAATCAGCTGCTGTTATTTCTCTAGCACAGCAGTTCTTTGTCGGCCATCTTAGATTCAAAAGGAGGCTGCCTCTTCCCCTTAAGCCAGCTGAGATGCACTGAGGAGAAGCTTCAGCTAAGAGTTGGGGCTACCGAAGGGCAACTCGCCTACTCTATCTGATACTCTAGAAGGTTCCTGAATTTCGTGTAGCCGCCCACTTCTCAAGTAAAGTAAGTGGTCCAGCCCGCTGATGATGCATCATTGTGGCCGCACCCCCTGCTTACTAATGACGGTATTCAAGGTAATGAAGGAGGTGGGACAGCGAACATGCAAATTAAATTAGTCCTGGATAGTGGTGGCTCCAATTTATATTTGGCAGAGGGACTAGGTATGTCCTTCGTTGCCTTTGCCATTGATGGTTGCCATCGATGGCAAAAGTGCAACTGGCCATCGTGAGTGTAGAAATATTAATTGGATGACCATCAATGTTTTTACATACTGATGGTCATCCATTTTCTTCGATTGATTGGTCTGTGGGCCAATCAAAATGTGGGGGCGGGGCTTCCTGGTGCTAGGGGTGCTCTGTGTCCCAGCACCTTAGGTAAAAAGCAAAAACGAAACTATTCGTTTAAGCTTGACATCGATGGTGGGAAACCATCTGGTTCTATTCGACATCAGCCATAAACCATCGATGATTTCTAATCATTGATGGTCGATGGCCATCCCTAAGAGGGACTGACCCAACTTTTGTACCTGAAGAGGAGACAGCCGCCAGCCTCAGGTCTTGGTACCTTCAAAATGAGTCCAACTTGTGCCGGGACCAGTTCACTGTGCATGCGCAATCCCCCGGCTTCTATAGACTGCACCAACTGCACCACATTCAGAGAACCCATTCCTGATGACACAGGACGCGGTGACAGCAAGACGTTCATTAAGTCCACTGCAAAATAATTGCATTTTACATTTTTTAAATTCCTCAGCCGCATTCTCCGGTCCTTTGTTTTGACTGTAACACAAACTCTCCAGAAACTGCAAACGTCTGCGGTTTCTCTAAGGTACCACTGAGCGGTTAACAACACGCTTATCTGGGTTCACAAAGTTTTCTAAAGGCATGCTTAGTTAAATTCACTGTTCCCGAGGGATCGCACCACTAATCTTAATGGACGTCAATGGTAATGAGATGCAAATGCTGCAATAAAAAGACTTTAATATTTGACATTTCCTATCTGACCTATTTATTAAGTGCTGCGCCTGGAGTTTAATGCGCTGTAAGTATATTTTGCGTCTCGGCTAGATGTGACCTCGGCGCGGCCTAGTGACATTGAAGTTTGACCGGCATGAAGTCCTGTGACAGAAAAGAAGCAATTGCTGAAAAATATTACACTCAATAACATAACATTGTGTAATAAGGGTCACCTACAAACCGTTTATTGTGCTGTGCAAATGTGAATTTTTTTTACGAACACTTATGAAACAGATTCTAGCCACCATTTTATAGAATATACTAGCTAAATGTGGGGTAGAATTTTTTGGGGAGCCAGTTAACCTAATAACCTATTTTTGGATTGTGGGAAGAATCTGGAGTACCCAGAGGAAACCCATGCAAGCATGGGGAGAATATAAAAACCACACTATTAGTGCCATGGTGGGAATCGAACCCATGACCTCAGTGCTGTGAGGCAGTAATACCAACCATTAGACCATCCATGAATCTACCGCATTATCTTTCCAGTCTTGTCCTGACCCTCATCATCCCTTCTTGTGGGAACACCTGACAGAAGAGCGGGACAGCATCACATGAACACGCGCATGGTCTTATCTATTTTGTGCTGGTGTGCACTGACCCATAGCATGCTGCTGCGGTTAGGATAAGATTTTTTTGTTGGAACTTTTTCTTCAGTTAAATACATTTTTGTAATTAGAATATCTGGTGTCCATAATAATTTGGCTAATGCTATAATGGTATGGAAAACAGCATATCACACACACGTGCCGACGCACCCGCGATATATTGCCCAGTGTGTACTGTAAAGTCATTTTATCGGCTGCGCTGGCAAAATGACTGAAGCTGATTGGGTATTGCTTTATATCTACACATTATGGGGCCGATTCTGGATCAAGCGCAGTTATCCGAAATCGGCCCCTGCCCCGATGGTCGGGGTTTGCGCATTTCTGCAAACCCTGACTTGCGAACGGCCACGTCGAGTTACTTACTCTCCGGGCCATTTGCAACAGGAAGGGAGGGATAGGGGCGGTGGCGGTGCTGAGGCATGGGAACGCCCAGCAATTTATGGGTACGCCCATGGGTACGTGGGTTGGCCGATGCAGCTGATGTCACATGACTCACATGTCTTCATCCCGGGGCAGGAGAAATCCTTTGATGGTTGGCAATTCATTGAATGATTACTCCTGCAGCGGCAGCATGCGTGGGGGTGTGTCTTCAGTACAAATTCCCTCGCATGGTTTATTATTTATTAACAGTTTCTTATATAGCGCAGCATATTCCGTTGCGCTTTACAATAGTTGCTAGGGGAAACAGCGGCGGGGGTGACGCTGGTGAGATGCAGGGGCGGACTCTGGTGAGATGCAGGGGGTGACGCTGTTGAGATGCAGGGGGTGATGCTGGTGAGATGTATACAGTGATGACGGGGAGATCCAGGGAGGGGGTGACACTGGTGAGACATAGGCGGTGACAATGGTGAGATGTAGGCGGTGACGGTGGTGAGATGCACCATCAACCCTCAGAGTAGTTCAGACTGATGGGTGGGGGGCAGCTGGGGAGTCAAGGACCACCCCTAAACCCTGCTTCCAACACCTCAAGTGTATTATTGGTAACAGAATTTGCATTATGCCAAAGAGAAAACCCCGTTCACATGTGCCACAGTGCCCCTCTCATAGGTGTGTAGGGTCCTAGAGATGTCACAGAGCAAACAAGTAATTGCATTGTGATCAGTATACCTGTATTGTGCATTAACCCCTCCAGTTCCATCCGAGGAGGTCACAGTCGCTTCCTAAATAACTACATTACCGAACGCTCTAACCCTGGAGGAGGAATGTCACAGGCTATTCACTCTAATGTTACCGAGTGACACAGGCTCCGTAATCTTCCTGGGATCATTAAACGCGAGCCAGGTCACTCCTAACACGTCTATGACATTAGTACATAACTACCAGGCCATGCTGAGCACTTATAACTATAATACAGTACTTGAAAAACAAGTGCAACCAGATGTGGATGTTCTGCCTGTCTGTCTATAGTACATGACAGGTGCATTTTTGCAAGGAGTGGTTATTTCCATTCTTTTGCTTCCCTATGAGGAATTACTCGCAAAGGTGCCATATCCCAAAAAAGATCTTTAGTTCGACAAGTATGGTCAACTTATCTCATCACATAACCACCACACTGCATCATCTTCCTCAGCTGCCTTACCTTCCTCAACCACCTAACCCTCCCCAGCCACCTCACCTTCTGCAGAAGCCTCAGCCACCTCACCTTCCTCAGCCACCTCACCTTCCTCAGACATCTCACCTTCCTCAGCCACCTCACCTTCCTCAGCCACCTCACCTTCCTCAGCCACCTCACCTTCCTCAGACATCTCACCTTCCTCAGCTGCGTCACCTTCCACAGAAGCCTCACCTTCCTCAGACATCTCACCTTCCTCAGCTGCGTCACCTTCCTCAGCTGCGTCACCTTCCGCAGAAGCCTCACCTCCTCAGCCCCCTCACCTTCCTCAGCCACCTCACCTTCCTCAGACATATCACCTTCCTCAGCCACCTCACCTTCCCCAGACATCTCACCTTCCTCAGCTGCCCCCCCCCCTTCCACAGCCGCCTTTAACCTTCCTCAGCTTCCTCACCTTCCTCAACCACCTAACCCTCCTCAGCCGCCTCACATTCTGCAGAAGTCTCAGCTTACTCAGCTGCATCACCTTCCTCAGATGCCTCACCTCCTCACCCACCTCACCTTCCTCAGCCACCTCACATTCCTCAGACATCTCACCTTCCTCAGCCGTGTCACCTTCCGCAGAAGCCTCACCTCCTCAGCCGCCTCACCTTTCTTAGCCGACTCACCTTCCTCAGCTGCCTCACCTTCCTCAACCGCCTCACCTTCCGTAGAAGCCTCACTTTCCTTAACAACTAAACCTCCTCAGCCGCGTCATCTTCCTCAGCCACCTCACCTCCTCATCCGCCTCACCTTCTCAGCCGCCTCACCTTCCTCAGCTATCTCACCCTCCTCAGCCATCTCACCTTCCTCAGCCCTCTCACCTTCCTCAGAAGTGGTGGAATGTGGATTTTTTGGTGCGCCAAATTGTATTACTTCCTATGGGTTATGTCAGGTGTCTCTACATGGCTGACAAGCCAGTACAGTACAGTACAACTAAATATCTGTTAAAGCCAATAGCGGTGATATAAAATCATCTATTGACATTTAGCAATATAGTCTCAGCTGACTTGGTGATACCGGAATGGAGCAGTGAGAGTAATTTTACCGATTTGCTGGACTAGCCTCTATGGCAGGGGTGGGGAACCTCAGGCCCGGGGGCCGTAGCCGGTCTGAGTGGCCCTCCCACCAACAAGAAGGAAGACGGCCCTGCTCTGAGGAGCTAACAATCTAGTGGGAAGGGGTGACAGACAGATGTATGAGGTGCAAGCAAGCGAGAGGTGGCCTGGTGGCAGGAAGTAAGCAGGCAGAGATGGACAAGACATGAGGCAGCGGGTTGGAGGAGCAGCCTCAGAACTAGGTCATGCAGCAGAAGGGTACGCTTTGATAAATAGGTGGGTTTTCAGTGCCCGTTTGAAGCTTTGCAAGGTCAGGGAGAGTCTATTGAAATGAGGGAGCGCGTTCCACTGAAGAGGTGCAGCACGGGCAAAATCTTGAACTCGAGCATGGGAAGTAGTGATCAGGGTAGAGGAGAGGCAATGGTCATCGGCTGACCTTAGCATGCGGGAGGAAGTGTGAAGGGAAATAAGGTTGGAGATGTATGGATCAGTGGAAGTAGAGATGTCCTCTTATATGAGGGAGAGGATTTTGAAGAGGATTCTGTAGGGGAATTGGAGCCAGTGCAGATTTTGACGAAGGGGAGCGGCAGAAGGGAAGCGGCAGAAGGGGACTGGCAGAAGTGGATCGGCAGAAAGGGAGCAGCAGAAGGGGCGTGGCAGAAGTGAATCGGCAGAAGGGGAGTGGCAGAAGGGGAGTGGCAGAAGGGGAATGGCAGAAGGGGAGTGGCAGAAGGGGAGTGACAGAAGGGGAGTGGTAGAAGTGGAGCGGCAGAAGGGGAGTGGCAGAAGATAAGCGGCGGGAGAGGAAGATAACAATTAATTCGCAAATTCTCTAAATTTAGCAAGGGACTGTTTTTTCTTTCTGTCTGGGCGGCGGCTATCTACTCGCAGTCATCTGCAACTTCTTAGATTATCGGCCCATGCAGATTAACGATGTCCAGTCTGCACACTCCTGCGGTCCCGAGTGATATTAAGCAAAAGCCGATATAGTGAAGTGCCGCTTTTTATTACAACAAATATTTACATTATAAACAAGGTATGCCACAGCTGACTCTCACCGAGTAATGATGTCTACAGCAGGTTTATAGACAATACAAGCAGATGGTGAAACAAAAAACATAAATATTTGTTGTAATAAAAAGTGGCACTTCACTATACCGGCTTCTGCTTTATTTACATATTACATCTGGAACTGGAGCCATTCTAGACCTGGTGGTGACGTTACCGCTCCCCAAATAAGCGATTTACGTCTACCCTGAAAAGTAGACTAACCTTAAGGGTACGAGTCCTACTGTCTTTGATTAGCTCCCAAACAATGGCCCTTATTCTGATTGACGCGGACTTTACCGCGTACTTACGGATCGCGTCTTTATGGCGTCTGCGCATGCGTGGAGAACGCTACGCGCATGTGCCACGCCTTGACTCGGTACCAGTTCGGGCAAATCCCGTCCAAAACTGTTCACCGCTATCAGTCGGGAAATAGGGGCGTATTATGGGCGTCATGCGGAATGACACATGGGCGTAGTTTCAAAGTGGGCAAAACGGGGCGGAAACATGGGCGGACACGGGGGAGTACACTTATGTTGGGGGGCGTACATTCGGAAACCACTCCGAATGCACGCGATCAAAAAGGGCAGAAATGTGCGGTGTCCACAAGTGTACTATTGCTTTGCGGACACCACTCGTTCATGCGGTAGGCGAACGTACGCCTAATGACTACAACCATTAACACCTGAACCCAATAGAATCTACTCCTTTACTCATTACTCACTAATAGGACGCTTGTCAGTGCTTTAATTGAAACCATTGCTGCTTCAAGGAACCCGTACTAAACACCCACATATGCTGTACTTGTCAGACACTTTCAAATTGCTAACAATGGACATGACAGAATATTAATACTAGCAATACACATGTGTATTTGACATGTACTCATGAAACCACACATTTTGGGTAAAGTAAACACATTTATTTATATTCATGCACTTACATTGCTGTAAGGGTTAATGTGTGCAATGCATGTGTTAGGCATGCTTGTAAGGATATATTGGAATCTAATTGATTCCAATTCCAAATAAGCAGTTTTTTATGAGGATAGGTAATTGAATAAGTGGGTCATGTGAT
Organism: Crinia signifera; assembly: GCF_055691185.1. Classification (NCBI taxonomy): domain Eukaryota; kingdom Metazoa; phylum Chordata; class Amphibia; order Anura; family Myobatrachidae; genus Crinia; species Crinia signifera. The sequence continues at coordinate 15,685,564 of NC_139220.1, forward strand.
GTATTGCAGAAGATACTTCATAGTGGGTTGTTTGGCGTAAATACTCCGCTTACGTGCGGTAGCACCGCTTGGCTCCCGTTCGGATGCGGTATTCCCGAGCATACTCTGTAATACTCTGTAATACCGTGCCGAATCGGAGTGTTTCTCCCGCACACGCATGCTTTGTATGTCGTCCGTAAACACGCCCTGTTCTTAAAGAGTGAGTCCGTCCGAATGCGGAGGACACGTGGGCGTTTCGACGGACGATGGCCGCATGCGGCAAAACGCCGTGGCGTGCGGACCGCTCCGTAAGAATGCGGGAATTTCCGCACAGATCAGAATAAGGGCCATATCTTGAAATGTGATAAACTGTATTGCACTATTGTTGTTCTCTTTTTGTTTTTGGGTACTATCCACAAGAACAAAAGAGAAATCACTGTCTGTGCCAAGGATTTGTCAGTATTAGGGATGGCCATCGTTGCCATTGTCATCGATGGTTGCCATCGATGGCAATTCTGCAACTGGCCATCGATAGTGATAAACTATGCAATGGCTGACCATTGATATTTTTACATATCGATGGTCATCCATTGTGTTTGATTGACATGTGGACCAATCTTGTGGGCGGGGCTTCATGGGTGTCGGGGGGCAGAGCTATGCTCAGTGTCCCAGCACTTCGGGAAAAAAAAGGCAAAACATCGTTTTGCTGTTCCATCGATGGAGGGAAACTATCTGGTTCTCCCACCATCGATGGCAAAAGTATTCGACATCGGCCATGAACCATCGATGATTTCAAATCATCGATGGCCATCCCTAGTCAGTATTTTTTGGTTTTAGATTCTATTTATTATCCTAGGTGCTAAATAAATAGATTCTGATCGGTTGCTATCGGCAAATCCCATCTTTAATAGATCTCCCATCTTTTTTATTTTAATTGAGTAATTTTTTATTATTTTTTTCACAAAGCAAACATAAACTACAACTTATGGTGTGTACACACGGCAGGATATGCCGTGAGATGCGAGTCCCGATGCGATCAGATGATATCGGGACTCGCATCGCACGGCATGCTAGAGGGGCACAATTTACACTATATAGTGCAGATCTGCACTATATAGTGTTGCCTGCCCTCTCTATCTGGCTGCCGATTTGCGCTCACACGGGAGCGCGCATCGTCAGTGCATCGGGCTCGGAAGCCCTAAAAAAGCATGTGATTTGGCTTCCGATGTTCCCTATATCGGGAACATCGGAAGCCAAATCGGTACTTGTGTACTTTCACGGCTCCCACGATGTGCATCGTACAGGGAAAAATCGCATCGCATCGCATGAGATCTGATGCGATGCGATGTAATTTTTCACAGAAATTATGGACATGAGTTGAAATCATGTAAAATGCACCCCAAATGTCATTTTTCACACTGTACCACCCCCACTATCAACGCCAACCCGAAGCGTGGCGAGCGCAGTGAGCCCGCGAGGGGCGGAGGTACGCGTCCTACGACCTTTTCATACCCCCACTATCCACGTCGGCGTGGAGTTGAGAATAGAAAGTGTGGCGAGCGCACCAAAACCCCGCGAGGGGACACGGATACCTGTGAAGCCCGCGAGGGGACACGGATACCTGTGAAGCCCGTGAGGGGACACGGATACCTGTGAAGGTATCCGCGTCCCCTCGCCACGCTTCAGGCTCGGTTGCTCGCTGCGCTCGCCACACTTTCTATTCTCAACTCCACGCTGAAGTGGGGGTATGAAAAGGTCGTAGGACGCGTACCGCCGCCGCTGGCCACGCTTCGGGTTGGCGTTGAAAGTGGGGGTGGTACAGTGTGAAAAATGACATTTGGGGTGCATTTTTTTTTATACGTTTTTATTGATTTTTTGAATCAACACAGAAAAGAGCATACAATAGATATGTACAAACAATAGTAAGCCCTTATTCGTATCAGAAGGGGGAGACAGCATTAGTACAACAGTACTTCCAATAAACAATTTTAAAACAGAGAATTTTGTCTACATCTTTCTTATTTCGTCCAGTTTCTAGCACCTTCAAGATAGTGGGTGGTCGTATCATAATAGGAATAGTTAATAAGTAACTACTTTGCAGTTAAGATTTGGGGTGCATTTTACATGATGTCAACTCATGTCCATTATTTCTGTGAAAAATGACATCGCATCGCATGCGATTTTATCAAAAATGCATAAAAACACGGGAAAATCGCATGCCATGGCATGCCATGGGAGCCGTGAAAGTACACAAGTACCAGTTTAATGGTGTACACACCATTAAACTAGAAAAAAAAAAGGTACTCTTTACCTAGAACGGCGCCCGTCGCGGGCATCGCGGGTACATTTATGTATGGCCGCGACGCGACCGACGCGATGCCCGCGATTTCCCATTGAAACCAATGTTAAACATGGAAATCGTGTCGGTCGCGTCGCGGCCGGCCATAAATGTACCCGCGATGCCCGCGACGCGATGCTCCCGATTTCCCATAGGAATCAATGTTAAAAGGCGCGATGGACCCGATTTTACTGTTAAATGGCTCAATCCACCCGATTTGGCCATAGGAATCAATGTTAAATGGGCCACAGAGCCCATTAACCCTTAAATGTCCCCCCCAATTTTTAACGCCACCCCACGATCCACGCCAACCCGAAGCGTGGCGAGCGCAGCGAGCCCGCGAGGGGCGGCGGTACGCGTCCTCCGAACTTTTCATGCCCTACTATCCACTAGGGCGTGGTGTGAGAATATAATAGTGTGGCGAGCGCAGCGAGCCACCGAGCCCGAAGCGTGGCGAGCGCAGCGAGCCCCGCGAGGGGACGCGGATACCTTCACAGGTATGCGCGTCCCCTCGCGGGCTTCACAGGTGTCCGTGGCGAGGCGGACACCTGTGAAGCCCGCGAGGGGACGCGTCTACCTGTGAAGGTATCCGCGTCCGCTCGCCACGCTTCGGGCTCGGTGGCTCGCTGCGCTCGCCACACTATTATATTCTCACACCACGCCGACGTGGATAGTAGGGCATGAAAAGGTCGGAGGACGCGTACCGCCGCCCCTCGCGGGCTCGCTGCGCTCGCCACGCTTCGGGTTCGCGTGGATCGTGGGGTGGCGTTAAAAATTGGGGGGGACATTTAAGGGTTAATTGTGCTTATTTGGGCTCTGTGGCCCATTTAACATTGATTCCTAGGGCCAAATCGGGTCCATTGAGGCATTTAACACTCAAATCGCGGTCAATCAGCCTTTTTAACATTGTTTCCTATGGGAAAATCGCGGTCATCGCGGCCATCCCGATTTACCCGCGATGCCCGCGATGACCGCGATTTTTACCCCTGATCACCGCGATTTCAATCGCTGGCGCCGTTCTAGGTAAAGAGTACCAAAAAAAATAACTAAATAAATAAAAAAAGTTTTTTTAAATATGAAGACTATCACATGATATCTTAGTAAATAAACCCATAAGATGGGAGTTCTATTGAAGTTGACATGTTGCCCATAGCAACCCATAAGATTCTACGTGTTATTTATTTTTGCACCTTCTAGAACAAAATAGATAGAATCTGATGGGTTGCTATCGGCAACATCCTATCTTCAATATAACTTCCATCTTGGTAGATTTACACTTCAGGTTAATAATACACATTAACACAGTGCGTTCTCTACCTGATATATGACTGGAATGTCTTTACATGCCTCTGTGTGTGGCCCCACCTGTCTCATTACTCCTGTCATTCCCCAGTCTCCTCCTGCTGCTGCTGCTTCTGCTAATGACACCTGTACATAGATTATATAGGTGACACATATATATATATACCTGTCACTGCTATTTACAGCCACTCATTATGCAGCCCCGTCATAGGGAATGCTCATGCACGCAATGCACCTAAGGTTGCTGTACACAGTACAATGAATGCAGCATGCTACAGCCTACAAGTCACTGCAGCGGCAGCACCCTGGGGGGAGGGGGAACCAAAATAAGACAGAGTCCTCATATTAACACAGGGACAACATATGTTAGTGCTGGGGACTGTGTGATGCTTGTGGCATTCTGTTTGCCATACTTTGACACGGAATACCCTTCGCTTATTATCGCAATGCCGGCATGGTACCCGGATGCGGAAGTCCCGGCGCTCGCTAATGTGTCGCTCACACGGGGGAAAGGGTTTCCGGTCGGACCACTTGTGCAACGCAGTTTTCCGTCCCCCGCAGCTCATGAGCCGGTTACAGGCCTGCTGGTGTCACAGAGGACAGGGGAAGTGAGTAGGGTGAGTATCATTTGCAGGGAAGGGGCACAATACAGATATAAGGGCGCTTTGTACCTGTCAGGTTACTGGGGCACTGCCTTTGCCCCCCCCCACCACACATATTTAGTAGTGAAATACCAATGGTTGCCCTCACTTGGTTATTGCAGATGTGACTTTAGGGATTCTGGGGTCTGATTAACAGAAAGCGGTGATCAAAGGCATTTACAGTAACTGCAACGAAAAATGTCGCCTCTATTTATTATTATAATGGTTTCGCAGCAGCTATGGCACCTGTAACCATAGACTTACCTCTTTGCCAGTAAGTTGTAGTCCTTTATGCCCATGCACACTGCACCAGAATATCCTTTTCTTTCGTGTACGGGAAACGCAGTGTAACGCACTTTTTCATTGCATCTTCGCTTGCAGCTGAAGTGGCGCTGTCATGCTGTAAAAGGGAAATCTCACATTGGCGGAGTTCATTAATGACAGTTACTTTAAAAATGTACTTAACGTGCGGTGTGCTTGGGCTAGGTACACACTAGGAGGATGGGTCAGCTGCCCGGCCAATTCGCGATCTATCTGACAATTGGTAAGCGTGCAGTTGTCGACCTGATATCACAGAAGGCTGGGCATTTACATGTGTGTGCCAAGTTGTGATGTTACTCACCATCAGCCTTTGCCACAAGTATACGTAGCCGTCATCTGACCCTTTGTACAAACGGCACGATGACCCAATATATCTGCCGGCGGTTGTGCTGCACAGCTGTCGCGATATGCCTGTGAATGTCCTTGTTCACGCATGCTGCCGACACGGCCACCGTATATGGTCTGTTCAACTGGATGTATCAAGCCTTGGAGAGAGATAAAGTTGACCAAATCAACAATTAGCGTTGAACTGTCATTTTGTAGACTCTGTTGACGTGACAGTTGAAGTGCATGCTGATTGGTGGCTTTGAACAGCTTGTGCACTTTTTCTTTCTTAAGACCTTATAATGTACATCTCCCCTTTAATCTACTACTACGACAACTTGTTTTCTCTGCACATATGGAACCATCAGTGGTTATTATAACCTTCAGATGTTCCCAAACAATGTAAGCAATTTATTATTATTTTAATAAAGTAGCATCATCATTGTCCTGTTAATACTGACAAGTAACATAATGGGGGGGAAATTTACTAACATGTGATTTCTATGGGCAACCAATCAGAATCTACTTCTCATTTACTCAGAACCGTCTAGAACAGTGGTCCTCAACCTCGGTCCTCAGGACCCCCGAACAGTTCACGTTTTCCAGGTCTCCTCACAGAATCGCAAGTGAAGTAATTAGCCCCGCCTGTGGATCTTTTAAAATGTGCCAGTGAATAATGAGTGCACCTGCCGGGTGATCTGGAACACGTGAACTGTTGGGGACCGACGTTGAGAACCATCTAGAAGATAATGGACAGGATATGATTGATTGCCCAGAGCAACATCTCATGTGAAATAGAAAATTCCCTCAATGTGTCTTTTTATATGTTAATTTCCCTAGCAGCAACCTTGCCATGTCCTCCCTATCAAGCTACGCCCTCCGAATGTCGCGACTGAGCGCCAGGATCTTTGGAGAGGTGGTGAAGCCGACTGACACTCGCTCCATGAAAGTAGTGAAGCTTTTCAGTGAGCAGCCGCTTGCTAAAAGGAAAGAGGTCTATGACTGGTACCCGCCACTCAATATCTATGGGCCCCTGATGCGCAATCTGAGGTTTCTTGGGCTGTACAGGTAATTATTTACAGAGCGCTGTGTGGTGTCACCATTGTTCTGCAGCAGAAATACCCTAGCTCAGATTTGTCGTTTGAACTGGTTTCAGCTCAGAAGCCTCCCAGTGTGTATGGGCCAGCGGAGAGCGTGGATGCACAGTCCCGCATCATTGCCTCAGCGGGGTGGATGGCTTTTCATAGCGTCCTGTTATGGAAAGTCGTCCACAACAGGTAAAATCACTGAGAAGCGCAAAAATCGCTCAGTGTGTATGCACTGATTGATTTTTTATTTATTTTTTTCAGCCCAGCGATTTTCCTCATCATCGTTCTCCATACACGCTGGGCAAAATCACCCAGTGTGTATGGACCTTAATAGATGCAATAAATACAGTTGAGTATAACAAAACATAGGTATTACAGCCAGCACCTATGCAGGTACAGATTGCACACGTTTGATTTAATAAGCAGCGGAATGGTTTACCATGAGAGTGCACTTGTAAGGTTTTATTTTCATGACTCCTGGTTTTATTAACTTGATTTATTGTAAAGACAATGTCTCATGGGAAAAAAAAAAAATAGTCACACTGTAGGCGCAGTCACAATATTCAAAAGTTTTGATCATTACGGAGCTTAGCAGTGGTATTAAAATTAATTGCAATGTGTTTGGTTGGTGTTATACAGCACTTGCAGGCAGCCGCCTCTCCCCCCCCCCCCCCCCCTTCCCTACTAGAGTGCAGCCTTGGTGGGATGCTGTGGGGAAAGCGTGTTAATCATATTTAATAAATTTGGTTGAAGTCGATGGGTTTTCCACTTTGTGTATTTATTTATTTTTATCAATAAATACGCCTGCGGTGACTTTTAATTTTTTTTTTTTTTTTTTTAAATAAAGTTGTTTTTATTGAGAGTAGAGTGTTACAGACAGATCTCAGCGAGAAACATTCATATATCAGTTAAATATATTCTATAAGCATACAGAATATAATACAAATATTGTATAATGCAATAACTAAGCATCAATCTAAATTCTGTATTACCAATTATACTGAACAGTTATTGTAAGTAATAAGAAGATATACCTATATTTCTAATCTGAAATCTGTTTCCGATCTATTCATTCAAATATCATTATTTTTATTTAATTTTATTAAACCTCTTACCTAAGAATAAGAGAAGAAAAAAATGACAGTATTGTACAAATCCTATATATTAACGTCAGTGCTCTGACTGTTGTTCTTACAAAATCAAGCAACCGCATGTAGAAACAGCAATATTAAATATGCAAGTGGCTTGTGCAGCATAACTGCTTAACTGTTGCTTCACCGATGTCTCCACCAAAACGGAAATTTATACAGGAGGCTCAGGGTGATTTTTTTCAAATCAGGAACCAGCATTATTCTTCATGCCTCTTGTGAATAATAGGGTCAAAGGTAATAGGGTGTGAGAGATTTTGGGAGAGTTTTCCCAATTTTTTTTAAAGCGGCAACCATTTACATTGTAAAGCCAGGTTGTTTTTGCCATGTAATTGATTGGTGCTTTAAAAAAAAAAAAAAAAAAAAGGGAAAACTCTCCCAAAGGGGCCAATTATGATCACATATACAATGCAATCTCGGTGGTGCCCCGACAATGGGCTACCGCCATCTCAAAATGGTGGTAGCCCGGGGACCCGAAGCAATGTTGCTACATTGGCCAGCTTTGCATTCCCCATAGTAACCTTTCACTTTCTGATTCTCACCCCCCATTACATTTGGGTGAGGATGCCAGGAATAGGAGTGGGTTTAATGCATGGGTACCCTTGGGTTGGTGTGGCATGAATTGCTGTGGCTGGGCTGCTGTGTTATTGTAACACTTGATGTAACATTTTGTGTAACTAAAACTTTTTTTTTGTACTAATTTTACCCATTTAAACACCTTAATTACCAATCCTCACCTACATGACCCCTCTAGCACTTAGTTGCTACTTGTTATTAATGTTAGAATTTTTAACAATTTGGGCCAGATGCATCAAGCTTCAGAAAGTGTTAAAATTGAAAGCGATAAAGAACCAGCCAATTGGCTCCCATCTATCATGTTGCAGGTTGGATTTGAAAAAAAATGCTAGTTAGCAGCTTGTTGTTTATCACTCTCTCCATTTTATCACTTTTCTTTGAAAGCTTGCTACATCTGGCCCTTAAACTGCTACATCCTACTAGTTTAAAGCCTTGTGGTTGGGTTGTGCTGGTTCTGGAGGTCACCTGACCGTGGTAGGTGTGTCCATTATTTTGGCTGAAAAATTATGCATAGAACCTCAATTTTATGCTGTTAAATTTCAGAGTTTATTATATATGTTCTTAGGCATTAGAGCAGTGGTTCTTAATCTGTGTGCCGTGGCACCCTGGGATTTCTCAGCTGGCCTTTGGTGTTGCAACAGTGGATCCCACATGTATGCACGAGGCGTCTATTTATACCAGGTGCATCCTGCTGCATTACCATAGGAAGCCTCGTTTGTTGCATCCAAGGAAGCGGCTATGACCAGGAATGTATGGTGTCAATGTAACATAACATGTTTCCTCTTCTAGGGACGAGCATGAGGACTTTAAGGATGAAATGAAACGTTTGCGGCGACTACGTGGTAAAGGCCCGCCCAAGAAGGGCGAAGGCAAGAGAGCCATGAAGAAGAAATAATCTCCTTCCTATCCGGACAATGCACTTATACATTACAGCTGGGAAGGAAGGACATGGTGAAAGGTGCAGCAAGTCTCCCGTACACCAGCGTCGCCCCCCACTGGTCAGCCGGCAGAGGCGCATGCGTCACGGACTGCCACTGCTTGCATATAAAGAAGCCTGGCCGCTTCCCTAAATAAAGTTACCGTCACACCTTCCTGGGAACCGTTTGTGCCAATGTCATTTTAAATTCATCTGTGATTGGAGAACTTTGCAGATGATGCAATAATCTCCCATGGTAACGGGAAATATATATTCGTGTCATCCACTGTTAGGGCAGCTGTCAATCACAACCAACTTAAAGAGACCAACACCTTTATAGCAGAACAGGTTAACAGCCGCAGGTTCCCCAACATCGGTCCTTGGAACCCCACACAGTCCAGGTCATCTGTGGGTTTTTAAAACGTAACAATTGCCGATACGTAGTGCACCTGCCGGGTGACTTGAAGTGGTTAAACGTGGAATGCTAGTGCTACTTGTGGTTCGAAGCAATGCCCTAGGCCACATGTTATTTATATAGCGCACACATACTCCGCAGCGCTGTACATAGAATATTTAATATTCGCATCAGTCCCTGCACCAGTGGAGCTTACACTCTATATTCCCTACCGCATGTACACACACAGACATTCTAGGGTTGTTCTTATACTCTGTCCCCAGGGCCCCCACACAGTTCATGTTTTCTAGGTCACCTGAAGTGTGTTGGGTCCTGGGGACCGAGTTTGAATACCACTGCTCTAGGCTAGAAGCAGGTGACATAGGGCCTGGTGACTCGGAGGTACATGCAATGCCTGACATTTCATCTTTGTACGCAGCGGATTGGCCAGTGGCGTCTGATCCACCACCTGCATGCAAGGGTGCACCATTATGTCCATCGCAGCTAAGAGTATGGGGCCAGAACCACTGCGTCAGAGGGTGCACCATTATGTCCATCGCAGCTAAGAGTATGGGGCCAGAACCACTGCGTCAGAGGGTGCACCATTATGTCCATCGCAGCTAAGAGTATGGGGCCAGAACCACTGCGTCGGAGGGTGCAGTTGCTGGCAAGTCATTTATAATGTCATTTGAGACATATCCTCCAAAATGACCCATTCCATTAGGTACAAAATGCTATGGGCCGAGCAAAAATTCAAACTGCTGCCCCAACCTGTGCCAGACATCCCTGGCCGGGATTCACTGGCAATTGGTTTGGCTCTTCTAGTTGAATACTGCAACCACCAACACCAGACCACCATGGTATTCACGCACTTTGATGCGTGCAAAGTAGAGAGAGAAACAGCCAACTGGGCAAAACCTCGGCATTACGCCTACCTCTGAATCTGATCTATAGCCTGGAACAAACCTTTATTTTTTATTAACAGTGTCTTATAAAGCGCACACATATTCCGCAGCGCTGTACAGAGAATATTTGTACACTCACATCAGCCCCTGCTCCAGTGGAGCTTACAATCTATATTCCCTGCCACATGTACACGCACGCAGACATTCTAGGGTTAATTTTGTTGGAAGCCAGTTAACCTACTTGTATATTTTTGGATTGTGGGAGGAAACTGAGTACCCCGAGGAAACCCACGCAAGCACAGGGAGAATATACAAACTCCACACAGTTAGAGCCATGGTGGGAATGGAACCCATGACCTCAGTGCTGTGACCCAGTAATGCTAACCATTACACCATCCGTGCTGCCCCGTATATATAACACATGGTGGGGATAGAACCCATGACCTCAGCGCTGTGAGCAGTAATGCTAACCATTACACCATCCGTACTGCCCTGTATATATAACACATGGTGGGGATAGAACCCATGACCTCAGCGCTGTGAGGCAGTAATGCTAACCATTACACCGTCCGTACTGCCCCGTATATATAACACATGGTGGGGATAGAACCCATGACCTCAGTGGTGTGAGGCAGTAATGTAACCATTACACCATCCGTACTGCCCTGTATATATAACACATGGTGGGGATAGAACCCATGACCTCAGCGCTGTGAGGCAGTAATGCTAACCATTACACCATCCGTACTGCCCCGTATATATAACACATGGTGGGGATAGAACCCATGACCTCAGCGCTGTGAGCAGTAATGCTAACCATTACACCATCCGTACTGCCCTGTATATATAACACATGGTGGGGATAGAACCCATGACCTCAGCGCTGTGAGGCAGTAATGCTAACCATTACACCGTCCGTACTGCCCCGTATATATAACACATGGTGGGGATAGAACCCATGACCTCAGTGGTGTGAGGCAGTAATGTAACCATTACACTATCCGTACTGCCCTGTATATATAACACATGGTGGGGATAGAACCCATGACCTCAGCGCTGTGAGGCAGTAATGCTAACCATTACACCATCCGTACTGCACCGTATATATAACACATGGTGGGAATAGAACCTATGACCTCAGCGCTGTGAGGCAGTAATGCTAACCATTACACCATCCGTACTGCCCCGTATATATAACACATGGTGGGGATAGAACCCATGACCTCAGTGCTGTGAGGCAGTAATGCTAACCATTACACTGTCCGTACTGCCCCGTATATATAACACATGGTGGGAATAGAACCCATGACCTCAGTGGTGTGAGGCAGTAATGCTAACCATTACACCATCCGCACTGCCCCGTATATATAACACATGGGGGGATAGAGCCCATGACCTCAGCGCTGTGAGGCAGTAATGTAACCATTACACCGTCCGTACTGCCCCGTATATATAACACATGGTGGGGATAGAACCCATGACCTCAGTGCTGTGAGGCAGTAATGCTAACCATTACACCGTCCGTACTGCCCCGTATATATAACACATGGTGGGGATAGAACCCATGACCTCAGTGCTGTGAGGCAGTAATGTAACCATTACACCGTCCGTACTGCCCCGTATATATAACACATGGTGGGGATAGAACCCATGACCTCAGTGCTGTGAGGCAGTAATGTAACCATTACACCATCCGTACTGCCCCGTATATATAACACATGGTGTAATGGTTAGCATTACTGCCTCAGTGCTGTGAGGCAGTAATGCTAACCATTACACCGTCCGTACTGCCCCGTATATATAACACATGGTGGGAATAGAACCCATGACCTCAGTGCTGTGAGGCAGTAATGTAACCATTACACCATCCGTACTGCCCCGTATATATAACACATGGTGGGAATAGAACCCATGACCTCAGTGCTGTGAGGCAGTAATGTAACCATTACACCGTCCGTACTGCCCCCACAGTTATGGCTTCATATGTATCTGTTCATTTTGGATGCAGGTAGCTCAAGGTGTGGTATATGGTCCCGGCAGTCTGGATCCCGACAGTCATTAGCCCGACGTCGGGATCCCGACTGCCCGGACTCAGAGAGCATGGTGAGCGCAACAAAGGGTACTCTTTACTTAGAAGGGCGGCCATCTCGGGCATTGAATGCACTAAAAAATCAGGTGCGATGCGACAGACGAGATGCCCGAGATTTCCCATAGGGAACAATGTTAAATGTCTCAATTGACCCGATTTTCCTGTTCAATGCCTCAATTGACCCAATTTTTCCATAGGAAACAATGTTAAATGGGCCACATAGGCCAAATAGGCACCCTGAAGTGAATAATGGTCACCCGAATTGTTAACGCCACCCCACGATCAACGTCAACCCGAAGCGTGGCGAGCGCAGCGAGCCCGCGAGGGGCGGCGGTACGCGTCCTACGACCTTTTCATACCCCCACTATCCACGTCGGCGTGGAGTTGAGAATAGAAAGTGTGGCGAGCCCGAAGCGTGGCGAGCGCAGCGAGCCCCGCGAGGGGACGCGGATACCTTCACAGGTATCCGCGTCCCCTCGCGGGCTTCACAGCTGTCCGCGTACCCTCGCGGGGCTCGCTGCGCTCGCCACGCTTCGGGCTCGGTGGCTCGCTGCGCTCGCCACACTTTCTGTTCTCAACTCCACGCCGACGTGGATAGTGGGGGTATGAAAAGGTCGTAGGACGCGTACCGCCGCCCCTCGCGGGCTCGCTGCGCTCGCCACGCATCGGGTTGACGTTGATCGTGAGGTGGCGTTAACAATTCCGGTGGCCATTATACACTTCAGGGTGCCTATTTGGCCTCTGTGGCCCATTTAACATTGTTTCCTATGGAAAAATCGGGTCAATTGAGGCATTGAACAGGAAAATTGGGTCAATTGAGACATTTAACATTGTTCCCTATGGGAAATCTCGGGCATCTCGTCGGTTGATCGCACCCGATTTTTTAGTGCATTCAATGCCCGAGATTTTTTTACTAACGATGCCCACGATCAAAATCGTGGGCGCCCTTCTAAGTAAAGAGTACCCAACAAAGCCCCTCGCCACCTATTCTATTCTCCCTCTATGGGGGTTGTGGGCCTCCACGAGGAAGAATAGCGGGTGGCCGTCTGTCGGAGTTTTGACAGTCGAGTAAATGACTGTCGGGATCCCGTCCGGCACCCGGTAGCTCAATACTAGCATTGAGCATTGTTTAATCCCGGGATTGAAATAATGCCCCAGAATTAGCCACCCTAGTCTAAATGCACTCTACCTTGACTGACCTTCTAATATATGATTGCCATCACCTGTGTTGAAATATTTAATTGATAACAATGTTATTTCAACACAGGTGACTGCAATCATTAATTAAGAGAGAAGTCCACGTAGAGAGCATTGTGTCCCTCCTGCAATGGGTCATGTTGTATGGATTGCCTGTATTAAATTAAAAATAATGGTGTCTGGCTACTGTGACACCTATATGATTGGCAACTATTTTAAAAAGTATTCTTGTAGTTGTTCCTGGCTGTTGTTAGGCATTAGTTACAGCTGCTGTAATCAGCCTCTGTGTGTCTGTCCTGCCCAGCTGGAGTAATGATGTCTCTGTGTGTGTGCTCTGGCTCTGTTTCCTCTGTGGTGGACTCGCTCGTTACCTGAGCTTTGGCTGCTGCTTTGTGATTGGTTCTGGGCTGTATCCCTTCTCCTTTATCTTACTCAACCCAGCTGTGTTCTGCTAGTCAAAATTCTGAGCCTTAAGGTGCCCATACACGTACCAATTACCCGGTACTTTTTGTGCTAAAATAGCATCGCATCCCATGCACAACACATGCACAACGATGCTATTTTAGCACAAAAAGTACCGGGTAATTGGTACGTGTATGGGCACCTTTAGGCCACCCGCAAATGCCGGCTTCCTGTCAGTTACCACCGGCCACATTTCAATTACGCGCCATACGCATGTGCAGTCCTTATAATCACTCGGTCTGCGAATTCGCTGATCAGCGATCAATTCTGAATCAGGCCCTTGGACAGGTCTCGGGAGAACTTTGTGTACCTCACTCTCTAGTCCAGGGCTGGGCAACACCGGCCCTCCAGATGTTGATGGTGTTGCCTAGCCCTGCTCTAGTCTCTATTGCTCTCATAAGACAACACAGGACTCAGACACCCAGGTTTACTTACAGTTCACTCCCACCTCCTATCTATCCTCTGGCCGGGATGCACGGTCCGGTAAATCATAAAACCTGTGGTTCCGATTGATAGACAAGTCTACCCCAAAGGTCAACATGCAATATGTCGACACAGACAAAGGACCTTATTCTGGTCCATTTGCGCGGCCGCGTTACTTCGCACAGGGCCGATGTTTCTGTTTATGTAAAACATCTATTCGCATGCCGTGTGCACGTATGCGCTGTGCGAATGGTGGGCCAACGTACCACCATTCGCAAATTCGGAAAGTCAACATGAATAGGTCCACATATAGAGTTTTTTCAATATTGGGGGATTGTTTTTTTCATTCTTTACCATCCACGTGGACTACAAGGCCCGAAGCATGACGAGGGTACATGTTACAGTAATTGGGGGTCCATGTCGACAGATGTTGACATTGACACATTTTTAGAAAAACCCATGTTGACATTTTCCACGTGGACACTTTGTTTGTGTCGACATTTTGACCATGTTGACTTTTTGGCTAATGTTGACCTAGTGCATGCGAAACCTTTTTCATGTCAACCTATAGATGTCGATTTATTGACTGTCTGCCCGATTGTGCTGCTGCACAAGCGGGAGAGCTAGTGATGTCAGTGTGCTCCAGCTGGAGAGCCCCTTGGCAGATCGTGACCTGACTGTACAGTATCTCCTCGTTAATCTGGCTATGGGGTTTAGCCATGTGGCTAATCTGGCTAAGCCCCATAGCCTCCGCCTCCTCTAGCTTCCTCAAAAACGGTCTGCAGTATGGGGGCAGCCATTTTCTGTGTGTCACATTTTTTATGGCAGCAGGAGCAGGGAGAGCCGGACCGCAGACTGATTCGCCGGCAGCAGGTCCTGGGCAGACGCAGCGAGTAACAATAGCCCTGCAGCCACTGGGCGTGCTCTCATTTATCAGTATGTTAGCCATTGACAAGTTGGAGTGTGGGCAAACAGAGACACTGGAGGCTGCGCTGCACAGACACCCGAGTTTTCTGTTTGGCTTGACCGACCCAACAGGCCGTCGGCAGTCCGGCCCTGCAGTCGTCTGTTCGTGAGTTTCTTGCAAGTGCCGACACAAACTCCTTCCCCAATCACAGGAACGCCCATCACTTTTCTCATAGGCAGATGTATTAAGCCTGAATAAGAGATAAAGTGAAAGGAGATAAGCACCAGCCAATCAACTCCCAACTGTCATTTTCAAACACCGTTCATTGGCTGGTGCTTTATCTCCTTTCACTTTATCTCTTCTTCAGGCTTAATACATCTGCCCCACTGTTTGTCCCAAACACTACAGCTTCTGTGTGCATAGGGGTTTCCAGAGTTGATCACGTATGTGCAGTTGCGAAACTACTGTACATTAATATCGGCATTTCGACAGATCTGAATTGGGCACATTTTGAGGAAATCGGTTGGTTAATTACTGACCCAGCAAAAAATATTAACTCACCTGTTCATGGATAGAGAAATCCAGAAAACATGACCCTGTTGGTGGTGGTTGAGTACGGAATTTGAGAACCACTGATTACATAATATAGTGGATAAAGGGATATTTAAAGCAACAACTTATGTGCAGCAATTATAGGGAAAAGAAATCCTGGAGCCGCGCGCAGACTTTCCACCGTATTTATCAAAATATTAAGCAATGTATTTTCTCGTGGAAGAACTCTGTCACGTCTCTGTTATAGTGACAGATACTTCTGGAATCTGGGCCAGGCTGCTCTGGGGACGGTCTGTCTCCCAGGTACAATGTTTGACCCTTTCAAGCTGGTTAATAAGTCCGTGGGAAAGCGAGGTTGCAGATGTATTCATCTGTGCCGTCTTGCACTATTTGTGTGTTTCTGCAAAAATGCTAATTTCTATATTCACAGAGTATGAGTAGCAACTGTCACTGCTCAATTACCCAGAAACCAGGCCAATCTCCACAGAAGTTTTCCCTGCATAGGTATGTGGAATAATACAGCTTGTATTTCATACTCAGTAGCACATATTGGGGTGGGGTGGGGGGGGGGGGGGGGTGGGGGGGGGGATTCCTGAGTATCCAGAATCACAACTGATGGGCTAAATTCCTTTTTTTTCAGAGATGGGGACAGATGTGTCTCAGGAGCCTTAGTGAGGGCACGCTTGTATTGTAGACCACAGTACGGTTAACATTTGGGATTCCTTTCTCCCTAAGGGCCTTGTTCCCTTTCAACCAAATAAGAGGATTTGCCCTATCTACAACCTTATAAGAGCAATATACAGCAATAACCGTCAAACAATTCTTCATAATATCATCTCTAAATGAAGATTTACTCTACAATTTCTGATAGTTACGGCTGTTGATCAATTTTATGTATCTACCCCTGATGAAGTCAGTTTTGAGGAAACGCGTTGGGTTCCATATTGTTGATGATTCCATTTCCGTCAATCTGTAACTCTTATCCAGCGGATGATCATCTTCATTGTTGATGTCAATAGGCTGACTGCTAATACCTACATGGTGTGCTCATTTTAATTGTGATAATACATTTTTAAGTGTGAAAAATTATTTTTATAATGAAAAAAATTAAAAATATGTTTGAGAATTAGTTTTGATCAAATGCTAAAAGTATATGTATTAACACCTAAGGTTTGTACATCAGCCCCCTCTGAATCTTTGCTATATATATCTAGAGAGAGAGAGAGAGAGAGAGACATAGAAATTAGAGGCAAATCGGGACTGGGGGTGGGATGGAGAGTTTTTGGACTAAAAGCTGTCACAGCTCAGAGTGAAAGTAAAAACTGTCACAGCTCAAAGGGAAAGTACATTGCAGAAGCCGTCATTTTGACAGCTTTTTAACTAGTATATAAATGTCAGTCATATGTCAGTATGTATCAGTTCTTTGCAATCATATAACAGTACTACTAAGTCCGCTCTAAGCTAATGCTTCCAAAGCTAGTAGATGTACCTTCACTTGCTTCCAACAAATGGCTGTGTTTTGCAGTCACTTGTACACTAGACACAGTGGTCGAAGTGGGGCGGTATACGGGGGTATGCCATACCGCCACTTTAATCTGATCACTCAGCAGCGCATATTGTGCTTTTGTAATACCCCTGTACAACGGGGCAGTCTGGCAGGGGACGTTGATGGACAGGGGGGTGTCCGAAGGTGCGCACTATATTCACTCTTTACTTTTCCATACCCCCACTTCAAAATTTCCATACCCCCACTTCAAAATTTCCACTTCGACCACTGACTAGACATATATAGTAGACACATACTGACATGATATATAACACTTATATGGAACCCTCAACCCCATCACCACACACACACATATTTTGTGATGTATTTTTGTTGTTATTATAAATAAAGCTTGAAGGGCCCCACACATCACTGGTGTGGCACATAAATGGCCAGCGGCACGCGGTCTCCAGGACAATAAAGTTTTCTTATTCAATGACATTTTATGAACAAATGATCACATACAAAACTTGCTACCTGACGATCTTGCATTTTCCGTTCATTAGTATAGGGCTATATGTCTTGGCGGGTTGGAGCTGAAAAGTTAAAGAGGCGCTCACATTCTGTGTACACCAAGCCGAGCGTTAAGCTGGGTACACACTGGAGCGATATCGACCCTTCATGTAACTTCCAAATTAATTGGAATAACATATTGTCCGGATCGTTCAGTGTGTACTGCCAGTCTGTAATTGCATGCGATATCGTACGGACGTGCTGCACGGCCAACCAAATGCTGTGATGCTGTGCAAGGTAACATTGCTTAGATGTGTACAGCGGTTTCTATATGGTGGCCTGTTGGTTGCCATTCCGACCAGGTACACCTCGCTCCAGCTTTACACTAACTTAGTGCCGATTTCAAATTTCAGCTCCAACCCCCCTGAAAAGCAATCAGGCCTGGATATCTGTATCCACCATACCTGTCTACACATATATTTCTCTATATACTTCTCTATATACTTACACATATTCCTCCACTTATACCTGTATCTACCATACCTACATCTACAATATCTGTCTACCTCCAGATCCATCTATATATCTGTACTCTACCGGTCTACAGTATGTATGTCTATATCTGTATGTTCCCTACCTGTCTAGCTCCCTGTGTGGGTACACCTGTTTGTCCTGCCTGTGTCTACACCTTTCTATGTATATACCTACAACTACCTTTACCTATGGACGCTACACCTGTACCTGTCTGACTACCTGCTTATGTCAGTACACCTGTGTATACACATCTATGTATGTGTCTTGCCAGTGTAACAATGTAGATACATCTGTCTATGTATACACCTGTCCCTATGTGTCATACAGTACCTGTGGCTCTGTGTAGGTACACCTGTCTGTGTATACACCTGTACCTATGTGTCCTACCTGTGGCTCAGTGTAGGTACACCTGTCTGTGTATACACCTGTACCTATGTGTCCTACCTGTGCCACTGTGAAGGTACACCTGTCTGTGTATACACCTGTACCTATGTGTCCTACCTGTGGCTCTGTGTGGGTAACCTGTCTGTGTATACACCTGTACCTATGTGTCATACCTGTGGCTCTGTGTAGGTACACCTGTCTGTGTATACACCTGTGCCTATGTGTTCTACCTGTGCCTCTGTGTAGGTACACCTGTCTGTGTATACACCTGTACCTATGTGTCCTACCTGTGCCTATGTATGTACACCAGTTTGTGTATACACCTGTACCTATGTGTCCTACCTGTGCAGGTACACCTTTCTGTGTATACACATGTATGTATGTATGTATGTGTCCTGCCTGTCTCCCTGTGTAGTTACACCTGTCTGTGTATACACCTGTACCTATGTGTCCCTGTGTAGGTCCACCTGTCTGTTCATACACCTGTATCGAATTGTACCTATTTGTCCTGTCTGTGTCCCTATGTAGGTGCACCTGCCTGTGTATACACCTGTATCTATGTGTCCTGCCCGTGTCCCTGTGTAGTTACACCTGTCTATGTATACACCTGTATCTATGTGTCCTGCCCGTGTCCCTGTGTAGTTACACCTGTCTATGTATACACCGGTATGTTTGCATCCTGCCTGTGTCATTACACCTGTCTATATATACCCCTGTACAGTACATATGTGTCCCCGTGTAGTTAAACCTGTCTATGTATACACCTGTATCTATGTGTCCTGCATTTGTCTCTGTGTAGGTACACCTGTCTGTGTATAAACCTGATTCTACTTGTGCCCCTCTGTAGGTACACCTGTCTGTGTACACACCTGTATCTACCTGTACCTGCCTGTGTATGTATTCTACCTGTGTCCCTATGTAGGTACACCTGTCTGTATATACACCTGTAGCTGTCAGCCCTTTCTGTGTATACACCTGTATCTACCTGTACACGTCTGTGTCTCTGTGTAGGTACACGTCTGTGTCTGTATCTACCTGTAGCTGTCTGTGTCTCTGTGTAGGTACACGTCTGTGTATACACCTGTATCTACCTGTAGCTGTCTGTCCTGCCTGTGTATGTACACCTGTATGTATGTGTTCTACCTGTATCCCTATGTAGGTACACCTGTCTGTGTATACACATGTAGCTGTCAGCCCTGTCTGTGTATACACCTGTATCTACCTGTAGCTGTCTGTGTCTCTGTGTAGGTACACGTCTGTGTCTGTGTCTACCTGTAGCTGTCTGTGTCTCTGTGTAGGTACACGTCTGTGTATACACCTGCATCTACCTGTAGCTGTCTGTCCTGCCTGTGTATGTACACCTGTATGTATGTGTTCTACCTGTATCCCTATGTAGGTACACCTGTCTGTGTATATACACCTGTAGCTGTCAGCCCTGTCTGTGTATACACCTGTATCTACATGATCCTGTCTGTGTATACACCTGTACCTGCGTGTGCCCCTGTGTAGATATATTTAGCTCGCCCCTCTGCCCCCCTCTCACAGTGGAGAAGGGAACTGTGTAGTGTAGAGAAGACGAGAGGAGAGCTCTGACGTCAGGGCCGTCGCGGGAGCGCGCTCACTGCACCTGAGCAAGGGGAGGAGCCAGCCAGCGAGGGTTCCCCTTGTCTGACGTCAACCGCACCGTTCGGGTCACGCCCCGCATACCCGCGATTGGCCGAGCTTGAGGCGAGAGCGCGCTGCTGCCCGCTCGTACATCCCTCCCTCCCCTCCCACCATCCCTCTGTCCCTGCAGCCGTGCTGACAGGGGGCGGGGAGAGCTGTCCCGGACGCGCGCTCCCCCCCCGCCTCCCGCCCGCGCTCCCGAGGGCTCCGGATCACTTTAAGATGGCGGCGCTAAGCGGGGGATCGGCCGAGGGGCCCTTACTGCTCAACGGGGACCTGGAGTCCGAGGCTGGGAGCCTGAGCGGAGCCGGGGAGATGTCAGCGGCTGGGGGTTACCCGGAGGAGGTGAGGTGGCAAGGGAGAGCACCCCAAACCCAGCGGGGTCCTCTGTCAGTGAGATGCTGCTGTGTCTGCCCAGGACCATGGTCCTGTGTTATTGTCATTATCGTGCCATGTCGTGACATATCATTGCGTGTGCGTGTTTCTGACTAGCAGCATGCCTTGCCGTTATTATTTTTATACTATATATGTCATGTCATGATAGGGGGCTGAATGTTATTGTCTGTCTGTCGTGACATATGTCATTTTTCCCTGCCCATCATGATAGTTTTGGTAGTATATATGTTGCTAATAAAGAATCAGTGCTTACATTGTTGTGTGTATGACAGGCCATTATTATGACAGGCCATTATTGGGTTGCTGTATGTTTTAATTGCCTGTCTGTCGTGACATAAGGCTTTGTCTCTGCATGTCATGACCATTTTGTGAGTGTATCTGTTGTTACTGAGAACTTACTACATTATTATGTGTATGACAGGTCATTCATTATAGGGGGCTGTATGTCATGCCTGTCATGACTGAAGTCTTGTTCTCTGTATGTCATGACAGTATTAGGAATCTATATGTTCTTACACAAAATAATGTAATAGTGCATTTTCTGTGTGTCAAGCCATTATAGGGTGATGCATGTTATGTCTGTCTACCTGTCATGACATAAGTCATCATCTTCTGTGCTTTCTATGACATTGTTTATATTTTATTCTGACAGAGTATATATCGTGACATTACTGTGACTGTGTATAATATTATTGTTATTAGTCAATCATGATGGCATTCTTGTGTCACATGGCGTGAATACTATTTTAGGTATAATACAGTGTGACATATTGAGGCTTATTCAGAGCTGATTGCTGTTGCGCGACTAGCAATCTGAAAGATTATCGTAGGACTGCGCATGCTTGCGCATCGTAGCACAAGGCCAAATGGCAAAACAAATTAGCAGATGGATCCAATCGCAATCCCCTTCCAATTTGACTCACAGGAAGCCGCCGTTCTTGTGGTGTCAGGAAAAATGCAGGTATGTCTGTGACTTCAGCTCCGGCCTCGATCAGCCCGATTCTGTAAGCTGTATTACTGTCTGCAAAGGTGGGATCGCGGGGGTCTGTACCAGAGAGCTGATGCTACATGTGTTTCGCTGGAGTCCTTTTTTTTTTTTTTTTTTTAGGTTCCCGCAGCAACGCGGCGCCTTGTCAGTGTGGTAGACATGGCACAGTACCTGTTTGGTTGGAGTAAATATCCGTTATTCGTTAGTGCTCTCGTTCCATAGTCTCCTGTGCAGATAGTAAATAGTGGCCGCTGTCCTTCATGTTGTACAACCAGTCTCTTTGGACAAGTTGGGCTTACGCAATCCTTGGGGCCTAATAATAATAATAATAATAATAATAATAATAATAATAATAATAATAATAATAATAATAATAATAATGTTGAACTGTTTAGTAGCCCGGAGTGACCAGTCTGAAATGTGTTAAGCTAATGTAAATCCATACTGATCGGTTGCTCTGGGTAACCACGATCTGTTCTCCAGAACATTGATCTCTTTGGTCGCCATTGGATTATTTCAAATCCTTATTTCTACACCTCCTCGTCTTCTAGGTATTCTTGTTCTGCTCCGCCATTAACAGCTGTTTTTGGTCTTATATTTTTGTTTTGTTATCGCCTTACAGAATTGCGCATTTTCTTGTTGGTCGCACAGCTATTTTTATGTTCACGTACATACACAGGCTGTGTATACTGTCTCTTGCAGGTGGTATATGGTCTGCGAGCTTCAATGCAACACAGATGCATGTGATTATTGCAGTTTGAATTGATCAGCCTTTTGCAATGTATTCATGTATGCATGCTTCGTGTAAGGCAGTGCCGGACTGATCATGGGAATGAGGTCATCCTTGAGCTGGGTGCACACTAGGGATGGACATCGATTTTTGTTTTGATGGTAGTGCTTTTAGCATTCGATGGTGGCATTCTGCTGTTTGCTGCCATCGAATGGTGAGTCGATGGTCCCGCCCCTTCAGCAAGCCATGCTGCAGTGCATGTGCAAGAAGGCTTTTTTTAACGCATGCACAAATCATCAGGGCTGTGGAGTCGGTAGATAAATGTTCCGACTCCTCGTACTTCTGATGCCAACTCCTCGACTCCGACTCCTCTGTATTAATATGCGAATGTATTTGATACATTCCTTGAAGGAAAGAAAGGCAACATACATATTATTACTACAGAAACTAGAGGCTGGGAAGCCAACAGTCTAAAGCAAAGGACAAACACAATGAAAACAAAGTTTTATTAATTTTTTAATTAATTAAATGGCTGGATAGTAGCAGTAGGCATAAACATCAGGAACAGGAACTTTACCAGTTCAAAGATAAAAACCACATTTATTTGGTTGTTTTGGGAACAAAAACAATAGGAAAGGTTCAGAAGTGTGGCGCATGAGTTCCGCATGCTTTGTGACGACAACAAAAATCAACGAGCCACAATCTCCGCTGGTTTGCTCTGCTCGTCACCGTTCAATTCATGGACATAAGGAACGATTTCTTTACCGAATCGTTACTGGCGACGAAAAATGGTGCCTGTACATCAATATGAACCAGCGTAAGGAATGGCTTAGCCAAGGTAAACAAACGACCCCGCGCATGAAACAAGATCTTCATCCGCGTAAAAAGATGTTGTGCGTATGGTGGGAGAGCTCGGTTGAATGAATTTTTCGAGTCTACATCAGGTGATTTCTACCAACGAGGTATTGAAAACCTTATTGAACGTTGGAAATAAGTTGTAAACTACAAGGGAGAATACATTTATAAGTATTGGTGCTCCGAATTGTGCGTTGCGTGCCATATAGTGAAGCACGTGAAAAGCATGCTTTTTCACGGTCACTTAACGTGTTCATTTTGCGGTTACGTGAGGCACTGCATGCATTGGTCTTTATTCTTACAGTAGAGAAGTCATTAATCATCATTTTCGGAGTTGGTGCATTGTTTGCCGACTCCGACTCCAGGTACTCAAAATTGCCTCCGACTCCACAGCCCTGCAAATCATCATCATAATTTTTTTTCTGTTGGTGCCATGGTCAGTTACCATCACATCAAAAGAGTCGATGACAGAAGCCAACCCATCATTTAATGGTGGGCTTCCGATGTCCGTCCTTAGTACACACTGGGGGATACATCAATAACGACGATATCGATAACAATATAGTGTGCATAACGTCCAGTGTTCAACATCGATAACAATGGGCGGTTTTCAATGCAGGGATCGCCGTTTAACCCCCGTGCTGGCCACTCACCCTATTCTATGTTCCGGGGGAGTCCTTGCTATCAGAGGACAGCAAGGATTCCCCCAAACAGAGAGGCTTGTGGCTAATGCAGGGAGCCCGCTGCATTTAGCTGCGAACCTCGCTGTTTTAGTGGTCGCACACGCTGGTTTCCCTGTCGCCACAAAATCCTAGCAAGGGGGAAACGGCGTGTGCAGGGGGTCAGTTGAATACTGACCTTGCGAGCTGTGACAGTCAGCTGTCACAGCGCGCAAAAATCATTGAATACACCCCAATGTGTGCGGGCGTTGGTCGTTAAATACTTTTTGTCAGCGACAGCATGTACAGAACTGGAGGCTAGTGACCTCACTGACCAGTACCGGGAGCGATTTTGGTCAGTGTATATGCGCTATATCGTCCTCCCGCGGCACCGCCGATATAGTTATATTCCCGGCCGCAGGAATCGCTTCAGTGTGTACCCACACACAGAAAATATAAGTTACTGGGCCGGATGCACTAAGGTTCAAAAAGTGATAAACAATCAGCTCCTACCTGCCATGACTGTTTCAAAAAAATGTCAGGCAGGAGCTGGTTGGTTGGTCATGACTTTCTGAAGCTTCGTGCATCTGGCCGCCTCCTAACTAATGGAACAAATTTTCTTGGCCGTAGAATAAACGCCTAAATCTGATTTTAATAAGAGCGCGGACCTCCGTACACAGGGTGGGAAAGCTATTGTGCCCAGTTACCAGTAGCCTAGCGCAGGTGATCGGTTCTGTAAGATCTCCTCTGGCTCTCAGGAGTATTGTCCTACTACCAGCTGACAGTCCTCCCATAGTTCCTGCAGTGACAGACTAAACTTATGGGCTATCTCCCCTTACCTGTCACACGGGAGCAATTAAGCTATGAAGACTCAGCGTACAGCATTTTCTGAGGATAATCACCCCTGTGGCACCAGGTGTGCTCCCCCTTGGCCGTTACCTGCACTGGAGTGATTAAGCGTTGACAATTTTTATTTTATTTTTCCCTTAAGAAGCAAGACCCTCAGTAGGGTGTTACCTGTATACATCTCCCCTATTGTCAGCACTCAGTCTGCATTAAATAACTCTGGGTCACCAGTCGTCATTCCGGCTAACTATATTCCTGTAACAAATGATCTAATGAAACTAAGGAAAGCGCAACGGAATTTGCACGGAACACACAATGGGTGAAATGTAATAGGATGAGAGAATCAGAAGGTGAGAGATTTGGGAAGAAATCTCCAGGTGTGTTTTTTTATCTATTTATTTTTATTTTATTTTTTTAAGCGGCAATCATTTACACAGCAAAACCAGTTTGATTTTATCTCTTCATATCCAGGAGGTGATAAATAAGTAGAATCTGGTTGTAATAGGCAACATTTCATCTTCACTAGAACTCCCATCTTAAGGTGCTATTGCCGTGTATGATGCGATTCGCGCTCCTGCGGGCGTCCCATCGCACAGTTCAAAATGTGCTGCACATACTTTTTGAACTGGGTCCTGATCGCATCGCGTGCAAATCGCATGCGATGCGATATAGCCCACAAACGCATGCGATAATTGCAGAGTGTATGGGCACCTTTAGTAAATAGATGGATCCTATGTGTCCATTTTCTGGAGGACTCTTCTACATTTTGAGCAGGCTTACTTCGCCCCTCCGTGCATCCATTGATTGTGTTATTTCAACTTTTAAAAAACTTTTTATTTATTTTTTTTGCTCTATTACTATATAATGAGCTGTATACAGAGTTTTTTTTTTTTTTTGTCTACTGTAGTATCAATTTACGTCCGTTTTAGGCATTGTGGCATTTCATGCAGGTTCCCTAAGAGGGCAATGTGTTCTTCAGCAGTACCCTTCATTGCCACTAAAATGTGTGTTTTTATTTTTCTGTGTTTATTTATTTTTTTGATCTTCATCCTATAGGCGCAGCCTATTAATATGTGTCATTTAGGAGCGTGTATCTACCGTATTGATGCACAAAGCATCCCTCCTGTAGAACTGGGGTATGGGTCATTGGGTCGACCACAGGAAGGTCAATGTGGGCTTAGGTCGACACCTGGAAAGGTTGACATGGGCTTAGGTCGATAGGGTCATTAGGTCGACATTGGTTTTTCATGATTTTGTCCCGAATGTCGACATAGACGCCATATCGGTGCACCGCGTCCCCCTTGCTTTGGGAACGGGGCCACATTACGCTTGGCACAATATTCTATTCTCCCCCCACGCCCTAGTGCAGGGGTGTCAAACTAATGGCCCTCCAGCTGTTGTGGAACTACACGTCCCAGCATGCCCTGCCACAGTTTTATATAAAATCTATGGCAAGGCATGCTGGGATGTGTAGTTCCTCAACAGCTGAAGGGCCATGAGTGTGACACCACTGCCCTAGTGGATGTAGGGCATGAAATACCGAGTGTCGGCACAGAAAAAGTGAAAAGCCCATGTCGACCGTTAGTGGTTGACCCAATGTCTACCTTAGGTATGTCGACCTGACCGTATAACTGAATAGACCCTAAAATGTCCTGACGGCTCTGATAGCCCCGCAATTGACTTGTATGAATGGACCAGTACAGTACGAGCCCAATGAACAGTCCTTGTTTCAGCACAGCCTGCAGCCCTCGTAAGCATTTACCGTTTATTCGGTACATGAAGTATACTCCCCAACCTATTCAGTACATGACACTGGAGTCTTATGTGAACGCTCATTGAGGTATAATAATAATAATAATAATAATAATAATAATAATAATAATAATAATAATAATAATAATAATAATAATAATATATCCTCCTTTTATGCATCATTTACACGGTGACACAAGGGTCCTGCAGCGACTAACTGTGACTTCCAGTGCAAGGACATGCAGGAAATGTGTATAAACATTGCAGCAGCTTGCAGGGAGACTTTGAGGACCTGCTTGAAAATCTGTGAAAAAGAGAGGACAGGGGGTGGGGGATATAGTTTAAATCCTGACCATCTCGTCAGACAGCATGTTCCTGGATGTGGCTGCTGAATGGTATCATTTGTTAAGGAGCTTAGGCAGTTGAAGGGAAAATCATATTGTGTAATGTGTACCCAGTTTATCAGTGCAGGGTGTAATCTACCCGTGGGTCAGCACATTTGGTTAAATCAAATGATCTAAGGTACTTATTAAGGGTGTGATTCTGATTCCTATGAGAACCATTCGATTAGCATACAAGTCCGATGGAGGAGGACACTGCGCTTCTGGAGAACGGGTTGGAACCAAATCCTGGTAATGGATGAGAGCAGATGACCGTTGACCATTTGCTTTGAATTGCTGGAAAACTGCCCAAAACGGTCATTCAGATATTACCAGGTGTCTGTTCCAACCAGCCCAATCTGACAATCGATCTGTAGATGTATGGCCACCTTTAGTCCTTGTCTGCTTCTGGCAGTATTACTGACCTCACAGACCAGGGACGGAACCTGACTCCGATGACCAATGGTCACGCAGGGTGATCTGATTAATGTGTTTAGAGACCCAACAGGAGATCACTGAAGCGGACAGCAGGTGGCTGTTTACACCAGACGCCCCCTGCTGCATTAGCATGTAGCTGTACGGTTTTCCACCGCTGCTTCCTGCCCCTGTGCAACTCTGAATCAGGCACAAATTGAGTCATGCGGACAAGTACGGATATACTAAAAACCCGGACCATTCGGGTGCCATGAGGATAGAGTTTGAAATCCTATATTTGTCAGAAGATTTAATGTTGTGGCTTTACAAAAAACCTATTATTTAAGAATGAAACCCAGCAGACAGGTGTGACTCACCCCTGTTTATGTACAGCCCCACTTTATGCCTGTCTGTAGGAAATGGACGTACCTGCGTGAGGCACCTGGCAGCAGTCTGCATCAAATTCTAACAGGGGTCTTATTGTGGTATATGCTTTATACTCGTTCAGTACAGAGGTATGAGGCATCTGGAGTCCACCTCTCACATCACTTTCACACTGCAGTCCGTCTTCCACCCATGCCTGACCCGGGATACTGAACATTTGTTAAGGTCGGCTGTCAGGTCTACGGTCAGACTGCTGGATTGTCCTGGGTCTTCATCATTCAGGCTTGGGTGTTTAGCCGTCACCCTCTCCATGTGCTCCTGAACCTGCCAATACACTCCTTTTAGGCGTGACCTGGTTAATGCTTTTCACACCACAGCCTACACTGGCTAAACCATGGTTCCATCCGGGTAGCAGACCCAGGAAGCTTAACCCGGTTGACCATTGCAGACTGAGCCTGGAACTGAGTCACACCGGCCTTTCCCCAGCAATAACTTGGGTTCACCGATCGGCGTGAACGGGGTATTAGTTTTAGCATTTCCTAATAGCAAAACTGTGGCTAGACATGATGGGACTTTTAGTTTCACCAGTGGCGTAACTATTAAATTTGCACCCTCCCCCCCCCCCCCCCCCCCCCCCCAGTAGGGTTAAAAAAAATTGCGAATTCTAGGAACCTTGCACATGTTCCCTCTTTCCAAAAAACCTGCCAAATTTGGTTTACAGTGCTCCTGCTAGCCCTATGGTTCTTGGCACAGAATGCTTAGATGCACTTTTGCCAGGCGGCACAGTCTGCCCTTATTTCTGGCAATGATCGCTATAAAGGAACATTTTGAACGAATGTTACACTTGACAATAAATTCTGTTCTGTATAAGATTGCGTGTCCTGGTCTTCTGGGCTGGAAATATATGGGAGAAGATGACCATCAAAAATTTACTACCAAACGCTGGAAAACAGACAAAAATGTATTGTATTAAATTGATTTAACCAATTTGTCTGAATGAGTATTGTCTGTTTTCCAGCATTTGGAGCAAATTTTGGATTGTCATTTTCTCCCATATATTTCCAGGCTTTTTTTTTCCCAACCAGACAGATTGGACAGATAAATCTGTGTGTGTATGGCCAGCTTTACTGTCTGCGGGGTGGGACTGTGGGGGGGTACCTGTGGCAGAGGTTAGAGTACCCCTATTTGAGCAACTAACATCTGAGGCCTTTGATCTAGAGTCAGAATAGCGGGAGGTTACCAGCGGTGAGTCCCGGGCAGTACATAATTCCATTGGAGGAACATTTACTGTACAACCCTGAAGGTCCAGTGAGCGATGTCCTTGTTAAAAAAATAAAAAATATATATATATATATTTATTTAGACTTTTTTTTTTTTTTTTTTACAAATTATCAAACTTTTTTGGAGTAATGAAGTGTGTCTGGTTCTGTGGAAAATATTTAATGAAGAGATGTGTCCGATTGCGTGGAATATATTTAACCTTCCAGTATTTAAAAGGGTTTGTATTTAAAAGGGTTTTTTCCCTTTTAAGCTTCATACAAAAAATTTTTTTTTTTTTCTTTCTTTCTCTATCTTTTTGGTGTTTGAATCACTACTTCCATTTTTTTTTTTTAACTCCATTTCATTTTACATTTTCCAATACATACAAAAAGTGTACGGATTATATTCTCAATGCATAATATCTTGATTAGGTACATTTTCGTTTTGTCTTTACATTTAGTTTTTCCGTCTAGTGAGTTCCGCTATTCCCACTTAACCAACTGTGTTATTATTATCTTTTACCTAAATTTCCGTCTAATATTTACTTACTCTCCTCTAACGTTCTTCATAAAACCCTGGGTTTCTATATCAACTTACTCAACTCTTACGGCGTGTCTTCCACGCTAAGTATATTTTATGCTTGTATCTTTTCCATTTACTAATGTTCCCATCTTTTTTATTATTTTCTCTGATCTTTTTCCACCGTGTTATTAGCTATCGGCTTCGTGTTGACATATCCAAAAGGAAAAAGTTTTAAAATAGAAATAAAATATAGCTTTATATAATTTAATTTCACTTATCCTTTTCCCTCTGTCCCTGGGAAGCCCAGAACTCACTTCACTACTTCAAATGCGTACCGTTCCGTGTTTATAATAAAGCGCACATCAAGAGTGTCCGTCCCCCCCCCACCACCCACCCATGTTAGGGTAACTTTCCTCACTATTTTTACTATAAGGGTATCTATACTGTATGGACTTTGATCCGCTGCTGTTTACTTGTTTACTTATTTGCACTATCTGGGACTACCTGATTCGCAATGTATATAAGATTGTGTCCTTCAATAAGATAGCGTGAATTATATACCTTTATTAAAGCTAAACATCTGACACAGCGCTGCAGTTTTTCATCTATCTGTTTATAGTTCTGTCTTTTTTTTGGTAGTTGTGGTTAACACTATCATTGGTGAAGTAGGACCAGCAGCAGTGTCTTTGTGTGTGCGTGAGGACTTTTTTACTTATTTGTATAAAACAAGCAAAGTGACTTGCTGTACAGATGCATTGCAGAGCATGTACTGTCTACAGACCCAGCAGCGGGACAGCCGGACCCTGGTGCTGGTGTTGGCCGCGGGGAGATGATTGACATGTGAGAGAAGAGCTTACAGTCTTATGGGGGAGAGTACAAGGATTCTGTACCTTACACCTGCCTCCCATTGGCCACCTCTTTTGTCCATTATCTGGGAGGCGGAACTTTTTTCCTTTTTAAGTCTTTGTAATCCCATTGGTTCCCATCTCTCCCCTTTTTTTATGGATCAGGTGACTAGGGGCAGGTGTATTAAGCCTGGTGAAGTGATAACATGGCTGGTGATTATAGTACCAGCCAAATTAGCTCTTAACTGTCAAATAAGTCTGAAAAATTACAATTAGGAGCTGATACGCTGGTGTGTTATCACAGCCACTTTATCACTTCTCCAGGCTAAATATATCTGCCTTAGATGCATTATTAAGGGTCCCTTTTGGCTTCTGGATCACGCACCCACTCTTCAACTGGGTATATACTCCAATTCTCCAGGGATCCAACTCCAAATCAGACTTCGCAGGGATGAATTGGGCAATCTGGAAGCGTAAGCACTGCTACGGTATGTTGCTCTGATGATTGGCAGTTGGGTCTTCTGATTTCCAGTAGGTTTAAAAATCATTTCACAAAACCAGACTACTGGCATTGGATGAACCCAGGGATCTTGTGAGTGCACACTCTACCAGCTTCTGCCTGTCCGGCCAATGAGAGATTGTGTCATCACCTACACTGCACCATCTTTATACAGGAACTAGCAGTGCGGGTAGGGATCATGGGGTCGACACCAAAAGGATGACACTGACAAACGGTCAACACATGAAATGGTCAACATGATTATTTTTTTTCACCTGAGACCATTGACCTAAAAAAGTGTAGTGCAATCCACTACCACCGTGATTGGCACATGTGACCGTTCCCAATCGGAGTCCGCATGGATGGTGAGAAAAAAAAAGAAGAAGAAATCTTGAAAAACTTTTTGTCAATGTCGACTTATTGACTGTCAGTCCATCATCTGGATCCCAACAGTGCTCCGGTTGCATTCATCTTCTCTTATTGCAATGTGGTTCCTGATAGAAACATAGAATGTGACAGCAGATAAGAACCACTTGGCCCATCTAGTCTGCCCCTTTTTTAAACATGTTACCTTAAACCATGTTTGATCCTTATTTTTTTTGTAAGGATATCAATATGCCTATCCCAAGCATGTTTAAATTGTACTACTGTATTTGCGTCTACCACCTCTGATGGGAGGCTATTTCACTTATCTACTACTCTTTCTGTGAAGTAATTCTTCCTCACATTTCCCCTGAATCTTCCTCCCTCTAGTGTCAGTGCATGTCCTCGTGTTCTGCTGCTCCTCTTCCTGTGACTAATGTCTCCCACCTGAATCTTCCTCCCCCTAGTGTCAGTGCATGTCCTCGTGTTCTGCTGCTCCTCTTCCTGTGAAGAATGTCTCCCACCTGTACCTTGTTAAAACCCTTGATATATTTGAAAGTTTCTATCATGTCCCCCCTTTCCCTTCTCTGCTCTAAAGTATACATATTAAGATCTTTTAGTCTTTTCTGGTACGTTTTGTGATGTAGGCCATGCACCATTTTAGTTGCCCTTCTTTGTACAGTCTCCAATGTATCTATATCCTTCTGGAGATATGGCCTCCAGAACTGAACACAATACTCTAGGTGAGGTCGTACCAATGACCTATACAGTGGCATTATTACTTCTTTCTTTCTACTGCTGATACCTCTCCCTATGCAACCAAGCATCTGACTTGCCTTCTTCATTGCTTTGTTACATTGATGACCTGCTTTTAAGTCCCCTGAAATAGTGACACCTAGATCCCTCTCTTCCTCAGTAGTTTCCATTATAGTGCCATTTATACTGCCACCGACTCTGATGGAGTCGTGGCACAGTGGAGTCCAGCTTGGGGTGTGGATATTGGTGGTGGGCATTGGACATAGGTTCCCAAGCTCCGCCATTACAGTCCAGGTTTTCGGGCTAGATATACTTAATTAGTAACTCAGTTTGGTTTTAACCATTTGGACTAGAGCAGTGGTTCTCAAACTCGGTCTTCAGGACCCCACACAGTTCACATTTTCCAGATCACCCGGCAGGTGCATTCATTACTCATTGACACATTTTAAAAGATCCACAGGTGGAGCTAATGATTTCACTAGTGAATCTGTGAGGACACCTGCAAAACATGCACTGTGTATGGTCCCGAGGACCGAGTTTGAGAACCTGTGGACTAAAGCACGGATATCCTCACTACCTGGCCTGCATTGGGGTAGTTTGGACGCATCTGGCATAGCATGTAGGTGAAGCTGTATAGGGCAGTACAGGTACGGCCCTTGGTGGTGTCTAATCTGAAGTGCACAGAATTTACTATCTCACCACACGTAGAACCCTTCTCTGTGCTCCTATGTTACGGCTTCTCCATGCACTTGTGTGACGTCTTACACTTTTCCTGGAATCCTTGAAACCCGACGTTATTTGGAAATGCTTCTCCTGTGCTGTATGATTCGTTTTTATTAACCGCTGCAAACTCCCTCTAAAAAACAAACCATAATAGAAAAAAAATCAGGCGAAAATTTGAATTTCTGTGTATGTGGCTCCCAATTGTAATCTTGAATATTACAAATTTTTAGATTAAGAAATATCTCTCAGAGAACGCAATGGTTGAATAGTTATTTAATTCATTTTTAATAATATTTTTATCTGAACATAGATAAAATCATCACAATTTCTAAAAGACAAAAATAAAATAAACCAATTACATATACACTTTAAAGAGGGTTAATGTCCAGTAGTTGGGTCATCCAAAAAAACCAACCAAGGAGGCTTTTTTTCACTGGTAAATCAGGGCTAACTCACAAATCGCCGGCACCAAGGTGGTGACAATGATAAAACTGCTGACACCCGTGTTGATGTTAAAGGACTCCGAAGGGATGTGGTCACAGTCGGGTCGGCTCGGGGGTGTCACCCGGATGGATAGATGGAACAGCCACCCGGGGAACCACCACGTTCCTCTTCCGATGAGCAGTCCCGAGTGCACACGGGTGGCAGATGGTAACACGGCGGGTCGCCCGCAGCTGTAATTTACCGGGCACTCACGCTTGTTTGGAGTGCAGCGGCAGATGATTTGCCGGTATCAATATGGCGCTGAGGACTTCGCTGTCAAACAGGCGTCTTCTCAATGGGTCTCCCAATCGGTTAACCGCGGGTGCAGGACTGGTGTGTGAGTGATGCCAATATATTTCTGGGGGTGATAAATCAAACGTATCTCATTAGCTTGCTCCGGTGGAAAAAGAGTGTGGATTATTGTCCAGTAACCTAAGGACTAGACAGTCATTTCTCTTATTTTTTTTCCCTCTAATTACCCAAGATCACTTATCGCGAGTTATTGCCTCACCCAGGGGGCCATCCAATTAGCCCGGATTATGGTGGCGCTTGCCGCGACTTATCAGGAATTTTGCTACGGCAGGGGAAAACACACAGGTTACTTGTGTGTTCTGGACATTTTTATTTCCTCCCCCCCCCCCCCCCCCCAAATAGCAAGTCAGTCTCCCCGACATGTTGCTTAAAATGTTTATATTTATTTCTTCACTAATAACTAAAGATCTATCTCTCCCTACACAACCAATCACACTACCAGGTTTTTTTTGGAGTGTGTTGGAAAACTGGAGACACCTTGTGGAAATCTGTCCAAAAAAACAAGAATGCCATACAAACTGGATACGGTCACTAGGTCGACCTACGATATAGGTCGACCTAGTTAAGGCAATGGGAAGGTCCACATGAGTTTTTAAATATTTATTTGCGCCGACAGGCGGTATACATAGTTACATAGTAGGTAAGGCTGAAAAAAGACTTGCGTCCATCTAGTTCAACCTGGTATAGATATCCATTGCTGATTTGGTAGGTTCTGGTATTTTACAGACAGATTATATTTCTTATTTGTACCCATGGATGTTTTTCTCCAGTAAATGTTTGTCCAACTTTGCCTTGAACGCATTTAATGAGCCAGCCGTTACCACCTCTCTGGGAAGAGAGTTCCAGAGTTTGATTGTCGGACCGTAAAGAAATTCTTTCTACTAGCTGAATAAAATCTTTTTTCTTCTAATCTATACTCATGCCCTCGCGTCCTAGATTCCTTTCTAGTAGAAAAGAGGGTGCGTGACAGTTCCTTATATTGGCCCTTGATATACTTGTACATGTTGAGCATGTCCCCCCTTAAACGTCTCTTCTCTAGTGTAAATAGTCCCAGCTTGCTTAATTTCTCCTCGTAGCTTAAATTCTCCATTCCCCTAATAAGCTTTGTTGCTCGCCTTTGGACTTTTTCTAATTCTATGATGTCCTTTTTATAGTGCGGGGCCCAGAACTGTACTCCGTACTCGAGGTGAGGTCTCACCAGTGCTTTATATAGTGGCATAATTACCCTTGAGTCCCTAGTTTCCATTCCCCTCTTAATACATGCCAGAATTTTGTTGGCCTTTTTTGTAGCTACATTACAATGGGCACTACGTATTTCATGCCCTACTGTCCAGTATGGCGCGGTGGGAGAATAAGTGGTACTCTTTACCTAGAACGGCGCCCGTCGCGGGCATCGCGGGTACATTTATGTATGGCCGCGACGCGACCGACGCGATGCCCGCGATTTCCCATTGAAACCAATGTTAAACATGAAAATCGTGTCGGTCGCGTCGCGGCCGGCCATAAATGTACCCGCGATGCCCGCGACGCGATGCTCCCGATTTCCCATAGGAATCAATGTTAAAAGGCGCGATGGACCCGATTTTACTGTTAAATGCCTCAATCCACCCGATTTGGCCATAGGAATCAATGTTAAATGGGCCACAGAGCCCATTAACCCTTAAATGTCCCCCCAAATTTTTAACGCCACCCCACGATCCACGCCAACCCGAAGCGTGGCGAGCGCAGCGAGCCCGCGAGGGGCGGCGGTACGCGTCCTCCGACCTTTTCATGCCCTAATATCCACTAGGGCGTGGTGTGAGAATATAATAGTGTGGCGAGCGCAGCGAGGGGACGCGGATACCTTCACAGTTATGCGCGTCCCCTCGCGGGCTTCACAGGTGTCCGTGGCGAGGCGGACACCTGTGAAGCCTGCGAGGGGACGCGTCTACCTGTGAAGGTATCCGCGTCCCCTCGCGGGGCTCGCTGCGCTCGCCACGCTTCGGGCTCGGTGGCTCGCTGCGCTCGCCACACTATTATATTCTCACACCACGCCCTAGTGGATAGTAGGGCATGAAAAGGTCGGAGGACGCGTACCGCCGCCCCTCGCGGGCTCGCTGCGCTCGCTGTGGGGTGGCGTTAAAAATTTGGGGGGACATTTAAGGGTTAATTTGGCCTTTTTGGGCCCCAAATCGGGTCCATTGAGGCATTTAACAGTAAAATCGCAGTCAATCTGCCGTTTTAACATTGTTCCCTATGGGAAATCGCGGTCATCCCGATTTACCCGCGATGACCGCGATTTTTACCCACGACGACCGCTATTTCAATCGCTGGCGCCGTTCTAGGTAAAGAGTACCGAATAAGTGTGCCGAGCAGAGCTAGGCACCGTGAGCGAAGCATAACGAGTGAACGCGGTACACTTTGCCGGTGCTGCTTATCTGATAGATGGGCGACTCTGGTATCCTTTTGTGTTAATGTAGTGCCTGTGTGTGTGTGTGTTGGACCTCCCGGTATCTCCAGTTCGGTAGAGGGCTAGTGTGTCTGACTAGCCCTGTTGGCCACACAGAAGCCCATCCGTGTTACACACTTGCCTCCTCTTAGCCTACAGATGTGGGAATAGTTTGTTTCACGTGACTCTGTGAAACGTGCACTCAGCAGTAAGTCACAGGTTGTGCGTGGTGCAATAATGATGTGTTACCAGGTTGTATCCATG
Organism: Crinia signifera; assembly: GCF_055691185.1. Lineage (NCBI taxonomy): Eukaryota > Metazoa > Chordata > Amphibia > Anura > Myobatrachidae > Crinia > Crinia signifera. The sequence continues at coordinate 15,721,567 of NC_139220.1, forward strand.
TTACACCCACTGGGATGATTTGGCACCAGGGGATTAGGCTGGGCTTACAGCTACAAACTGCTAGAGCCCTTTTCTCCAATTAAGAGGCAATGGATGTTGTATTTTCGGTTTTATGCTCATTTAACGAGGGCTCAGTGTCAGAACGGATTATCGAATGTGCAACTTGCAGCGGCGGCACAGAATTACAATGGGGACGATTCGATTAAACACGCTGTAAGTTTGCACGAGGTCTGGGTGACATTCAGGGCACACATCACCTGTATATAGCGCCCTTCCCGGTATTACTTCACCTGAATTCCCCCTTTTTTTTTTTTTTTTTTTTTTTTTAATTTCCGCCTTTGTGGGTCTGTTCCACATGTATGTGAAATTTACTAAGATGAGATCTATATTTCACATGGGATGTTGCTACGGGCAACCAATCAGAATCGACTTATTTAGCACCTTCTCTAGAAGATAATCGAGTCTGGTTGCGCATCGGATTGGATGGAAAACGCATACAATGTGACACTTTAAAGACGATGTATCGTCCCAAAAGGTCGGAATTGTAGGAAATTGTGAAAAATTGTTGTAGTGTATTGGGGGGGGGGGAACAGACAATCAATCAATCAATTTAATTCATAACTTTTGCTTTTCTATTGTAATTTTGGATAGTCACTAGGTCGACCACTGGTTGAGAAGACTTTAGGTCGACACCTGAAATAGGTTGACAGTCAAAAGGTAGATATGAGTCTTTGACTTTTTTTTATGAGCTGACTCGTGCCGACACGTGGTATGTCATGCCCTACCGTCCACTATGGCATGATGGCAGAATAGTGTGCCCAGCACAGCGATACACTTAGATGGTATCCATGTCGACATTTTGGGACAAAAAAAATGTGAAACTCATTTTGACCTTTTGACTGTCAACCTTCCAACTGTCGCCCTTGGCCATGTCCACCTCCAGTGGTCAACGCTATACTTACCCTGATTTTTATGGACCGGATAGGCTTGCATATAATGCTGCTAATGTCGTCGTACTGTAGCTGCTGTAGAGAGCTACTGGGTGGCTCCGCCTGTTCTCCTGCACAGCTCTCACTGGCTGCTCGTCAGGACTTGGCTAGTCCACTACTACTGGAGGAAGCGGTTCCTGATCTGGGCCAGAGGTGGCTCCCCTGAGCCTCAGAGAAGACAGAGGGGAATATGCGGTTGAAGCGAAGGAATAAAACTTGACAACCAGCAAAAGAATTTGGTCATTGACTATTACTAGTAACACGCAGGGTGAAATTAAATAGGATGAGAGATTCAGAACGTGAGCGATTTTTGGTAAGAAATCTCCTCCCAGTTGTTTTTTTTTTTTTTTAAAGCGGCAATCATTTACCCTACAAAATCAAACTGGTTTTGCAGTGTAAATGATTGCTGGTTTAAAAAAACCTGGAGATTTCTTAGCCAATCTGTCACTTTCTGAATTTCTCGTCCTATTAAATTGTACCCTATATGCCCCTTTTGGACAGAATTACCCGGCTTCCGCCTGGCTGGGACACACCACGGATTGAAACCAGGGCTACCCTTTCTTACATAGGGATGACCCAGGTTATTTGGGGTCGTCACACAGACCTGGGTCTTTCAGCCACCCGGGTCTTCCTGCCTTCAGTAGGCACCTGGAGATGATGTAATCTCCAAGCGCTACCGGTGAAATGATTAGCTCCACCCGTGATCTTTTAAAACGTGTCGGTGACTAATGCGTGCACCTGCAGGGTGACCTGGAAACCGTGCACCGTTGGGGGTACTTGAAACCTGAGATTGAGAACCCCTGGTCTAACCTCTCTGGGGCAGATTCTCGTGCATGGTCACTTGGGGCGTCTTATGTGCAAACTGATGTGACACGGAATTCCTATGAAATACTTGGCTGGTTTGTGTTGAGCGAGTGCCCGTCTGGTCACAAGAACCTCCACAATGATTCTTCTATTCTGACGAATGGATAAATTACGACCATTAATACGGAAAGTCTTTCATAGACTACCAAACAGTAACGCTGATCTACGTAGTCAGCAGTTCCCGCTATTTTTAGATCATGCCTCCAATTCATGACCATAATCCTGTAATTGTATGTTTGTTTTTGCCGGTCATGGCTCCCGGGTCTGATAGGAAACAGAGCTTTGGGGGTTGATCATGGACCAATCATTTTTAATCCTTTTTAAAATGTTAAATATAGACAGAAGCTTGTGTATGAATACGCCCAGATATTCTATTCTAGGACTTGTCATGTGGTTCTCCCCATTGCCCTGGATGGCGTGTGGAATCTCCTACTAGCTGGGCAATAAAAGAACCGTTCCGATCTCCTATATAGACCTTTATCCTATATGTACTGCTCACATGCGCCAAAGTGAGGAGTCCCAGTGTCCCATCTCCCGCGACTTCATTCCCCTTCGTTGTTAAAAGAAAAGCACCTGGTCTCCATTATTCTGTGTTCTGCGGAACAATTATAATCCAGTTATAGCTTTCAGAGCATTTTCTACCTTGTGACTGCCTCTGAGTTTGTGCATGTGTGGGAGAAGAAGAGGTAGTTTCACTCGCTGTCAACAGATGGCAATGTTTCGGATGCACACAATCCGACGCTAGACAGCTATATAGTTGCTAAATAGGAAACCTTTTAAAGAATTTGACATCTCCATTGAAGAGAGAAGCCGTTAGAACTCTAGGGAAGTGTAGTGGTAACTGTGACCATTGCACCGCTGGCTGGGGACTCGCAGGGTGCACTGCAGTGATGGCCCTGGGAATATCTTACACCCCTCTCTGTCCATCTGTGCCCCTCAGCCAACCAGATGGAACCCAGAGATGCACACTGCTGTTCTGGTGCTGGACACCTCTCACTATGTTAATCAGCGGGTACTGCTCCGTACACATGGTGCAATCCTGACTAGCTTTCATTTTGATTTTGACCATGTAGTGGTTTTACCAGTAGATGAGCGGCTTCGCATAGCGCTGCGCTATGCAACGCCGTCCAACCCCCTCCGTCGGCGCCGGGCAGGGGGAAAGCGGCTCAGTGTGTATGCACTGAGCGGCTTTCCCCGCAGCGATGATTGGCATAGTCGCCCAGCGTGTATGGACCTTAACTCTCTCTGCATATGTTACATCTGCCCTACCTGCAGTGCCCATAGTTTTGCCCATTTTGAGAACAAATTTGTACTGCGATTAGCTCTGGATAAGGGCCATTGAATGATTTTCTGCCGCATTTGATCCCGATTCGAAATTGAATAGAAAAATAGATTGTATAGTACAGATCTGTACTATGTAGGCAAAATCGAATCAGGCTTGAATAGAAATGGAATCGCACCATGTACACGGGACTGTGTTTTGTTTTTTTTTGTTTTTTTTTTTAACTTAAAAACCTTTTGCTGTTTACAATACAAAAAAACCTGTACAAACTGCATACCTGTATAGACGTTCCTGGCAGGAGACCAGAGTATGTAGGTCAAAATGTATATCTGCCGGCTGGAACCAGATTTGTGGGAGGAAAATTATTGTGTGGTTTTATTTATATATACCACATCAATGTTTTAACGGAAGAAATAATCCTTTCTTATTCTAGTAACACTGTGAAACATTGGTATCTATTAGAAACCTTGGTCGGCCCATATGTTACTGCTTTCTAGCATTAAAAGCCCAGAGGTAAAACCCAACGAAATACCGCAGCAGCACGGTTGGCATATTAGCTAGCATTACTGCATCGCAGCATTGAGGACTTGAATTTGCTTCCCATATCTGGAGTTTTTATGTTTTCCCCCTTTGTTTGTTTGAGTGGGATTCCTCCCACAATCCAAAAACATGGTTGTTTGTGAATTGGAATCTGACAAAAAAAAATGTTACGCACTAGGCGCGATGCAGTTGCTGCACGGGGGTTACACTGCGGATAGCCCCAGACCTTAGTTACTGTGGATTTCTGCTCACCACCTCAAGAGTGCAAGCAGTAATACACATTACCCCTTGAGTGATGGGTTTTTCTGGGGCAAGTTTGTCCTGCCCCAGAAGAACCCACCACAGAACATGGGGGCAACCCCTCCCCTGTCGTCTACCCCTCCCCACCTGTTCTCACTGCCATCCAGTGCCGACTTCCCGCCCAGGATCGCCGGGGGTTCCCCTGTGGCTACCCCTGCTGCTAATCACAGCAGTGACCAGGCGGCTGGCTCGGGGAGACTCGGGTGCCCAAACTCCTCCCGAGCAGGGTCCTGCCGCCAGCAGCACTGAGCCCCGGCGGTGGGGGAGTCGGCACTGGCCGGAGCCCGGAGGTGACAATGGGGGGGGGGGGCATACCCCTAGTGGTGGTGCGCCAGTGCTGCACAGCTGGAGGCACCACTGGCGCACACCTACCAATCAGTGGCATTCCTGGAAAATACCTGCACAGGTAGCGCAGCTCAGCCCGAGAAATTTCCGGGCACTTGAATGCTAATTAAATTTCCCCCATAGATTGTTATCTCTGCTAATCCAGGGACTGATACGAATGATTGACTGAATATTGTCTGTAAAGCGCTACAGAGTATGTGTGCGCTTTATAAAGAACTATAACCTATTCAATTGTCTTAATTTTTGTTCGTGGAGTTCCCCTTTTAAGTATCCTCTGGTTCCATATGAATAATAGAAAACACGCCTATAAGGCAGCTGACGGAGCCTCTTCAGGCGACAGGAGCGCCGTCATGTAAGATTGATCTGTTTAGCGTTTCGTGTGGTTATTAAGAGAGAGAAAAGCAAACCCTAAACAGCAATGAGACGTCGCACATCTGCCGCTGATCCTGCAACTGAACGGATGGTTACAAATGAGAAGGTGCTTAATGCACCATAATCTGCTATCAAACTCCCACCACCTCAGGGGACCATCCAGAGGAGAATCCTTTCATCCGGAATGGCAAGCTGGAATTTTATTTACTTGTTGCAGTAAATATTTTCTTCAGCGTTATACGCGCCCTTAACGGGCAGGTGCCATAAATGGGCTCGTTCCACATCACACACCACCTCGTTGGGTCTCGGGGACTGGTTCAACGAAGATGTCCAGGCCTGTTTTATGGTCTCGCTATGCAATGGGACTGTGGTCTGCTGGGATGGTGGCACAGGAGTCGGGCGCGAGCAGGTTCGAGGGAAATAAAATGGAAGTTATTAAACCAGTCCCATTCTGCGTGCCATGCACCAATGTGTTCTGAATACGTGAACGGTTAAATGCAGGCTGGCCATTGGGTGCTACTCTATTTCCCCGGAAAGTTGAATGTCACAGAAGCCACTAGCTTTGGTGGAGCACATGATCTACTTGTATCTACGTTACACCAACTGCGCAGCTGATTATAGAAGGTGCATATAATTCTGGTGTGGTCAGCCTGGCGCAGGTCGGTCATTCTAAAAAGAAGCCTAAAATTAACGTCCCTCTCTGTACTCTGCTCAAACTTGAACCTTTTTTTTTGCATAGAAGCAGCTTTCTTTGTGTCTACCAATGATTCCGCAGTCTGCCAATAAGTCTTTCCTTGGAATTCTACAGAACTGTAATAGTCTATCTGGTTGGTATAAACCTGCTGAAGTAAGATTGCAGCGATCCGAAGCCCTCGCCGTTCCATTAGGAGTGTCCTGTCACCTGTTCTTTATTGGGATGGAGAAGACTGGAGGAGTATTACACCAGCCTCAATCCGCCACACACTGCTCCCTACAACAATGCTAATGCGGCAATTCTATGTCCTTCAGGAGGTTGCGCTAATTCATTTCTGCTGCTGTGTTTGTAAAATAACAGGAGCTGATTGGCTAAGCGCCATTTATCATATTCATATCTCATGAATATGAAGACCATCACCCATGGCATTGTCATAGAGACACCGCAATACCTGCGTCCCGCTCCCTGCCGTATTGCTTAGGAATGCAAGGGATAGCTTTTTGAGCAAACTAACTCAACTTAATCTGATTGGCCTGGGCGTGACTCCTCCTCCTCCTCCAGGTCATTTTGGCACAGCTCCCTCTGGGGAAGAGTATCTGCCTGATTTTATTCCATTGTAAACCAATTCAGCATAAAAACAAGGCAGCAGAGGTGCTGATTGGACCGTTCTGGGGTCGTGGGGGGGGGGGATCACTTGGAGTAGAACTTTCAGGTGGGTCCTAGAAGCCTCTATAACTAGATGACCGATAACAATCGTCCTGCTCACATGTCGTATTTTTTCTTTTTCAGATCTGGAATATCAAGCAGATGATTAAGTTAACACAAGAGCACATTGAAGCCCTCCTAGACAAATTTGGAGGCGAGCACAACCCCCCATCAATATATGTAGAGGTATTTTTATTATTATTGTTTAAACTCATTGCAATGTGTGTATATAACCCTTCAATCTCCACAATGAGGCCCTGATTCAAGTTCAATCGGAAAGGAGCAAATTCGGCCCCGTTCTGATGTTTGCGGCTCTGCGCGAGCGCTTATTTGTGCAGAACCCGACATCGAGCGGTTTTGGCGAATTAAACACTCACCGGGCTGTTCATTACAGGGAGGGAGGGCTGGCGGCAGTGATGGTGCTGGACTACGGGAACGCCCAGCCTTTTATAGGCGTCGCCATGTAAACCGTGGGCATTCCCATGGGTATGCGGGAGGGCCAATGCCTGCTGGGGCAACCATCCAATGATTTCTCCTGCTAGCGGGGGCATGCGAGAGGGATGTGTTCTCGTTACACATGCCTTCGCATGGTGCCGGACGGCGGCGCAGGCGCTCCGTAAACTGCGATGTTCGCAGCCTGAATCAGGCCCTTAGTTTTGCTAGTTTACAGTTCACGCTGCCTGCACCGCTCCTAGCAGTGACACTACAAGTATCGCCTGTCCTTAGTTTGTAGCTATGTCCCTTTTTTTTATTTTTTTATTTAAAATAAATCGTTCCCTTTTATAAATGTAGGTGCAGTCAGCAAGTCTGGCTTTGCCACGCGTTTGATTAGGAAACGTTATTTCACCTCCCTTTTGTGTTTACCCTACAACCGATCCAAAGCGCTGTCATCGGTCCAGCATTTAAATTTTCCTCCGGGCTCTCCCTGTGTGTTGTGTAAACTGAAGCAGACACTCTTCATAAACAGTGTGACGAGCTCTCCAAACATGCTGCGTTGTCTCCCCGGACAGCTCATTCCTCTGCCCCCGTCTGTTTCACTGTAGCTGTCCACCTCCTCCTCCTTGTCGATTGGCTTCTAGCACAAACCACCAGGATACTTGCAGCGTTTTTGCAAAAATGGTTTTTGTTTCCAGCAGAAGAGGGGCGATGCTGCTAAATAATGGACTTGTCCCGCCTGTCCAATTGCCTGAGTTACTCTTCTCTCGGAAGTTGCAACCTCCATCTTAGCACAGCCGGCATGGGGAGTGCAGTCTAGTTCAGGTCGGTTTACAGTAACGTATTACAGCAATCGGTGTGTGTGCGGCAAATCACAAAGCTGACACATTACAGCGGCTGAGGGGAAATCCCACGGATAGATTTTTGGCTCACTGCAATTGTGAGAGAGGTGTAGTAAAGGAAGGGCCGTTCTCGCGCCGTCAGACAAGTCTGCTTTATTACTTATGCTGGGTTATACCGGGCGCGCTGAAATCGTGGCCTGCATAGGCTTAATTTAGAAAAGCCCGCCTCCTTTATTCATGTAACCGCGTTGGACAAAAATAAGCATACGTCCCTGGCTACCCAGAAACTGGAGCCGGTCGGCAGCGTCTAGATCTACGGTAACGTTGCATGTAAGCATCCGAATAGAGGGAACGTGATCAACGGTCACAAGATTGACAAGTTTTTTTCATGGTTGTTTTTCATGTTTTTTTTTTTTTTTTTTTTGCTTTAGACAGACATGGTTCATACTGTACCATCCAAGTGGGCACAGAGTTCTATTCTAATAGTGTGCTTAGTGTAGCGTGGCTCCGTGCGTAGCAAGTATGCGAGGGGACGCTGTACGCTTATTTGGTGTCCATGTCAACAGGCACCAAAAAAAAAAGTGAAAAACTTGTGTCAACCTAGTAACGGTTGATCGCGCTTGCGTCTGACTTACGTTACGGTTCATCTAGACCAGGGGTGGGCAATAAGCTGTTGATGAACTACACATCCCAGCATGCCTTGCCTTAGTTTTGCTATTTGGCCATGCTGAAACTGATTCAAAGCATGCTGGGATGTGTAGTTCATCAACCGCTTATTGCCCACCCTTGATCTAAACGCTGTCGACTATCTTCAGGCGTCTATCTAGATGCGTTCGACCATGTGACTGTCAATCTAGTTGGCCATTGATCTGCTATACCAGAAACACCCATTTATGGTTACGATGCTGACCCTTTCAAGGTCCACAAATAGGGCCACATGGGCGCTACATCCTAAACTCTGTCCACGTGGAATCTAGTGCATGTTTTCCAGGTATCCTTAGGATTAATTGGTACTTTTTGTAGATTTGACTGTGTTAAATGAATTGTTTATACACCACCTAGTGTTTTAGGGTCTTGTCCTACTGTATGGTGGCATTACCTCTGTGTTCTTCCTCCCCCCCACAGGCTTATGAGGAGTACACCAGTAAGCTGGATGCCCTCCAGCAGAGGGAGCAGCAGTTACTAGAGTCCATGGGGAATGGATCCGAATCTTCTTCCCTATCCTCAGAAATGACTCTATCATCGGTCCCCTCTTCTCTGTCTCTAGCGCCTACGTCCTTGTCCGTCCTACAGAACCCCTCTGATCTCTCCCGAATCAACCCCAAATCTCCCCAGAAACCTATTGTTAGAGTCTTCCTACCTAACAAACAGCGCACAGTGGTGAGTACTCCTAAGCAACCAGTGGAAGACCGTGCTGGTGGGTGAGGGCCATGTTGTTGTTATTAACATTATTATTCCCAAAGTGTCGGCAAAGGCTTTCAGTAGTTGTATGCCAATGAGCTGACCGCAAGACCGGGGTTACAGAATATTCTCCGATTTATTAAACTCTAGAACATCATCTGTATGTATTAAAGCCATGAAACTTCAAGGAAATGGAAGTAACGTGACTGGGGATTTGGGTCTCTCCCCGTGGGGCCTTTATTTGATCCGTAGGAGTAATACACATGTTTGTCGTCCCAGGTACCAGCCAGATGTGGAGTGACCGTACGGGACAGCCTCAAGAAAGCACTGATGATGCGAGGTCTGATCCCAGAATGCTGTGCGGTGTACAGGGTTCAGGACGGGTAAGGATTACCTCCATTGATCTATTAAATAGGGCAGACTTAGAACTCTACAGAGGGTCCCCCAATCTGTCACATCTGTTCATGAAGGTAACCTCCACGGTCACCAGTCCATGCACAGTATGCAGCTCCTTATGGGTCTGTATGCACTATAGTAAATAGGGCATCACTTCAGTCCTTAGAGCAAGGATGGGGAACCTTCGGCCCTCCAGCTGTTGTTGCACTACATATCCCAGCATGCCATGCAACCGTTTTAGTATAGCCGAAAAGCAAAACTAGCAGGACATCCTGGGATGTGCAGTTCAACAACAGCTGGAGGGCCAAAGGTTCCCCATCCCTGCCTTAGAGGAACACTATACCTTGTAGGAACTGGCTTATGTAAGTCAGGCGGTTCTCCTAAACACGTGACCCCATCTGAGCCCCAGTCGGATCCTTCTCTTGAGGTTTGTATAGTCGCTTCCTTGCTTATTCAATATATCATACTGGGTTGGTGTCGCACAAGAGTGGAGGTGACTTACTGGTAAGTACGGTGATGGTGGACGGGTGGGGGCCCTCTTTCTTAGACCCGGCAGCCTCCAACTGCCCTATACGTGTACTTATTAACCTATGCTGCTGTACCTTCCTTGGACAATATTGCATAGAGATAGGCCCACCAAATCCTTGCGTCTTTTTAATGTTCTGGTCTGAGGATCAGAAGTGAGTTCTCCAGAGCCAAAGGGGAGGCGACGGGTGTCTGACCATTTCGTCTCAAAACTATTTGACATGTTCCGTTACTGAATACGTTTAATATCCTCCCAACAGGGAAAAGAAGCCAATCGGCTGGGACACAGACATCAGCTGGCTGACGGGGGAGGAGCTACACGTGGAAGTTTTGGAGAATGTGCCCCTCACTACCCATAACTTTGTAGGTACAATAGAAGAAAACAATGTATACATGCCATTTACACACAATGCTTTGTTCATCGCTGCAAGAGTTCAGCATTCAGATTCTATGATCTAGACTTCATTTCTATTAGACCTTTGTAGTTTGTTGTGTCTGGTCTGATGTGTAACTCCAGCGTTCTGGAGTGACTGCGCTAGGAACAGCTGCAGGCATATGTGATGTGTGTCCTATCCCAGAGCACTGACCACTACCATGTCAATATAAAAGGGTGACGGAATAGCACAGGCAGAGGAACGGATGTAATTAGTAAAAGTACCTATGTTGCAGCTCATGGGTGACATGTAGTAAAAAAAAAAAAATCGCACCAGATCACACTTGTCACATGTGCGATTATAGGCCGATCGCTGGTTCGTAAATATGGGGATCCCCACACACACTTTTTTTTTTTTTTGTGGGGGGGTCTCTCTGATCTCTGCACGGTTCTAACTGGTCTATTTTTTGGTAATGTACCTTTACTACATTTCACCCCATGTCCGCTGTCCCAGGGCCCCCACCTTCTGCTATTTCCGTGTGTATGTACAGAACATAACTGGACCACACTGTGATTCAGGGGAAGATGTACTAAGCCTGCTGAAGTGATAATGCAGCAGCCAATCTATTCCTAACTGTCATTTTTTTAAACCAAGCCTCTAACTTGACAGTCAGGAGTCGATTGACTGGTGCATGATCACCTTCCACTTTATTACTGCACCATGCTTAACAATCTGCCCCACAGTCAGCAACAGAAATGAGGCGGTGTATAGTCTGCCCCTCTGTCACTGCAGACACTAGTTACTGCTATGTATGTACCACCACGGAGCTGTTTTCTGAGTGCCCCTGTATTGTGCCCTCAGGTACGGAAAACCTTCTTCACCCTGGCGTTCTGTGACTTCTGCCGGAAGCTGCTTTTCCAGGGTTTCCGCTGCCAGACCTGCGGGTACAAGTTTCACCAGCGGTGTAGTACAGAAGTGCCGCTTATGTGCGTTAATTATGACCGACTCGAGTAAGTACCCATGGGACCCTTTCGCTAAGTTTTAGCCTAGGGGCGGGTGACAGCCATGCCCTTCTGCGTCTTGTAATGATCACTTCATCATTCCGTACAACGTTCTATCTCTAAATGTCTCTGAATTCATGCTTGTGACGTCAGCCAGATTCTGGGATCGTTCCTGACCGGCTACTTGGTGATTCGTAGCTGGCAAAACGCAGGGGGAACTTGTCTTTCCAATTTTACTTTTTAAGTTGCATAAAACATAGTTACATAGTAGTTAAGGCTGAATAAAGAGGCGTCCATCAAGTTCATCCTTCGTTATTAAAGTGCGTGATCTATTTGCTTTATCCCTTTATACAACTGAATTCTGATTTAATTATATACATATTTTAATTGTTATTTGTACCCCTGGATGTTTTTATTTTTTATTTTTTTGAAAGGTATAAAATCTTCTTTCATCTAGTCTAAACTCATGCCCACGTGTCCTAGAGTCCTTTCTCAAAGCAAAGAGGGTGCCTGACCATTCATTATATTGGCCTAGGATATATCTGTACATGTTAAGCATGTCTACCCTTAACCGTCTCTTTTCTAGCGTAAACAATCCCAAATCCCGTAGTGATTATTTTATTGTAGCATAAATGAGAAGTAAGCACTTTAGATCACTTATAATGAGCATATGATCAAAGTAGTAGTTACTCAAAATAAAGCCACGTGTACAGGTTACTTTGTTAGGAGCTGCACAAGAGTTGAACCTCTTCTGCAGCTCCAAACAAAGTAACCTGTACATGTGGCTTTTTTTTTGAGTAGCACCTCCAAGATAATTACTGCCCACAAATCTGGTGCTTAACTGTATTTTGGTGACCTGGGAGCGTGGGTGTTCCTACACCCTTTGCAGCAGTGTTGGAACGTAGTTCTCTATCATGCTGGCTGCATAGAGGGGGTGATTCAGACCAGGTCCGGATTTGCACCTGGTTCCGATGACGTGACTATGTGCAAACCCCGTGAGTGAGTGCCTCCAGTGAGTGCCACACTCGCCGGGGTCATTCGTTCAATGGTGGGCAGGAAGGAGGCGGACCCAGCATTTTATGGCGGTGCCCACAAAAATGCTGGGCGTACCCTTGTGAACACAACTGTGCCCATGCATCTTCGGGGGCGGGCGGCTGATGCCACATGGCGTCGGGGCCCGGCCCCCAATTCGCCGGATAGTGGCCATCTGAAAAGTAAGTATGGACTTTTCAGAGCGAAGGCTGGAGAAATCCTATTCGTCGCCGTATGCGAGAGGATGTTTAAGCGTACACACCCACTCACATGCTAGTGCGGGGATTAGTTCGGCTGGGGGGCATGCGTTCGGTGGGGTGGTGTTTACCTGGACGCCAGGCAGCAAATATACATCGCCTAGCGATCAGGTTTGAATTGGGCCCATAGTCCGTGTAACAGAATGCAGGTATGGATGTAACTTCAGTCATGTGATTAATATATCAGTTGGGGTGCCGCCAGGAGGTAGCAGTACAGGGGAGGTGTAACCACACCCTAAAGGTGCCCATACACTGCTGCGATGTCTCCGTTGTGATGGATCGCATGCGTCCCTGCTTCCCACTTGCCCCAGAATGGGTGGTCGGACGGCCAGCTGGTCCGACCACCTAGTCTGGTCTGATGCGCACGGGACCGCGTATCGGACCCGACTGCATGTCAGGGAGAGGCGATTTGGTCCGATTTAATGGGCCGTTTGATCGCAATCGGACCAAATCGCCTCCACCTTAACTCTAAACTAACACTCTTCAGCATGTAGCCACTCCTTGTTCAGTGACCACGCCCCTCTCCTAGTACTCTGACCCACTCAGTTGTTTGGAGGCCCTGGAGATGCAGTAGACAGCTTGGCATACCTTGTTACCTTGCTTTCTAGTTCCCATTGATAAATCGGCGATGTTACCGTGCTGCGGAGTTGCTGGGATCATTGTATGAGTTAGGTGAATCTCACTCTTCATTCTTTCTTTCTTCTCGCAGTCTGCTGTTTGTCTCAAAGTTCTTCGAACACCACCCAATATCTCCGGATGAAGGCCCTTTCGGAGAAGCCGCACCAGCTGTCGAATCCTATTCACCTTCACCTCCTCCAGATATGGGCGGGTAAGGTTCCGAAGTATTCTAGTCCTTGGGACCTTGGCTATAAAGCACGAGAGGGCAGAGGCCCAACACCTGCTTGCCTGGGAAGGGCCAGACCACTGGGAACCCTCAGTACCGTTCTCCGTTGCCGCAGCTGCCAGTGTGTGTGCGCTTCTGCACGCTCCCCGTGGTTTAAGATTCCCCTGCATTTCATATAGGGAGCAGCCAAATGATCAGCAAATAGGAATTACTGTTGGCGTGTAATCTGTAGCACAGCTGTAATTTCAGATCATCCCCAGCAGTCAGATGAGCCGGGATCTGCTAATGGAGCTGGTTAGATGTTGGATTGTCTGTAATCCTTGTAGGAAATGATTTGTCTCTTACACTTCGCTCTTCCCGCCCTCCACTCCTAATAAAAACATTTATTTTTCACTCCCAGCATAATCCTCCAGCTAATAGTACAGACACAGGAAGATTTACGGTATTAAATAATAATTATTTTATCCATGAATACGTTTTCCTAGTTATGCTTTAGATCAGGGCTGGCCAAACCTGTCCTCAAGATCTACCAACAGTCCATGTAGATCACGTCACCTGTAGTAGGAATGAATGCAGCAGGTTTGAAAATGTGACAGTTAGTAATGGCTACACCTGTGCACCAGCTAGGTGGTCTGGGAAATGTGACAGTTAGTAATGACTGCACCTGTGCACCAGCTAGGTGGTCTGGGAAATGTGACAGTTAGTAATGACTGCACCTGTGCACCAGCTAGGTGGTCTGGGAAATGTGACAGTTAGTAATGACTGCACCTGTGCACCAGCTAGGTGGTCTGGGAAATGTGACAATTAGTAATGACTGCACCTGTGCACCAGCTAGGGAGTCTGGGAAACGCGGACCGTTGGTAGATCTTGAGGACCGGTTTGGCCACCCCTGCTTTAGATGATGATTTATTGTGTGCTGGAACTGTAAGGTTAGCCCCAGCTTAGAAGCTTTATGTTACTTCCTGTGATAAATGTTCGTCCCTTTAAACTAGATCCTGCTGGAAAAGTGTTTTGTCGTCATTCTCCCCCCCCCCCCCTTGTATAGTTCTCATGGTAATACATTCCCGCTACTGCTAATTGCTGCTACTTCCCTTCTAGGCCCCTCAGCATCCCAAGTAGCTCTCCGTCCAAGTCCATCCCCATTCCGCAGCCATTCCGACCCGCCGACGAAGACCACCGAAACCAGTTTGGCCAGCGAGACCGCTCCTCCTCTGCCCCCAACGTTCACATAAACACCATCGAACCTGTTGACATCGATGTAAGTGACCACAATGCGCTGATGTGTCAAATGTCTCTTTATGTTATTTCTGTATTATTTTTGCCCGGGATACATAGAACAACGCTCAGGTGAATTTTTAGAAACTTTATAAAAGCATAAAGATGTTTCCTTTCTTCTAGGACTTAATTCGGGACCAGGGCCTTCAGCGCAGTGAGGGAGGTAAGTGGTCCTAAGGAACCTATCTGGCGTGGATGTATCCGTCATTACAACGTAACCTATTTACGTCCTCCATCAATTCACCGCCATGTTCTCCATTAACTCTTTAATCTAGAGGGTGCTTTATTTTCTTGTTTTTCCTCATTCTTAACAAATGATCTGCTTAGAATATAGGGGTGACAATTGGCAAGCAAACTTTTTTTTTTTTTTTTTTTTTATTAACCCTTTCAGTGTCAACATTGCTGTGGAAGATCCTCAATATCCGTAAAAAAATAAAATGCCAGTGTGGAATATTTTACTGAACTTTGATGTATTTGTGTTTTATTTATACTAAAAGAACAGTCGCTGTGAGCGACGTGGATATTTTGAGGATCTCAGAGACTTTGGCACTCAGATCTTCTGTTTTCCACAATGGTACTGGCTCCCGGGCCGTAATAGAGATGTATTTCATTCAGAGCGAAAGAGTAAACTGGGAGCGCCCATTGCATTTGTTGCTGATTAGTCTCTGGTATATATTCAATTGATGCCGGATCCGGAAATACTTTTGCTGGAATGGATCCGGCATCCATTATTCGATGCAGCAGCCAAATCAGACGTTGGATTTGGCCGCTGATTGATGCTCACCTGGCCGGTGTGGGGACCCGGTGAGCGCTGCGGTGGGAGCCAGGACGGGGCCGGTTAAGCTGCTCTCAGCCAGCCTGGCGGCGGTGGGTATGAGAGGGTGGGGACGGCGGCGGACAGGAGGACGGCGCCATGTAAGCTGCTGCTGCTTACCCGGCGCCGTCCTCCCTGCCTCAATCCGGCATATCTTCATGTCTGTTTGAGATTGACGGAAACACAGCCAAAGCCTTTCAGTTTTGGCTGTGTTTCCGTCCTAAGTAGGTGGCTTTTCGGCTATTCTGTCAATCCACCTGCTTTTCGGCAGGTCGAAAGAGTTCGACCTGCCGAAAAAAAAAATAGCATTGAATAGATTGGAACCCCCTCCAATCCATTCATGTCAAACTGCTGTCTTTTCAGCAAGACGGCAGTTTAGAGACTCACGGAGTCAGGAGCGAAAAACCCTCTAATAGGCGATCTTACTTTATTAAGCCCTTTCAGGGAAGGGTGATGAGCCTTATCCGCTTTTTTTTTTTTTTTTTGGTGTTCTTTATTTTGCAATTGAATGTTTGTTTATTTAAAAAAAAAAAGCTTCATTGCAGGACGTAAAAAAAAGCCCATAAATTGTACCTCCGTCCTGTATAACTGTGAATTTGCTGTCTGTATATTGGCAATAATCTAATAATTATGTCTTGTTAATTCTGCCCTCCCAATCAAACTTTTCCCTCCCACTACTACATTTTAATACCCCCTTTTCTACTCTTTACCCCACCCATTCCCCCACCGCTCCCTTTTTTTTTTTTTCCTTTTCTTTATACCTGTGTTTCTCCCACAGCCCCTCAGGTTCAGCCGACTCGCTGCCTTCGGAAATACCACTCGCGGAACCCCAGCCCACTCCTCCATTCTGTCCCCAGTGAAATAGTCTTTGATTTTGAGTCTGACCCAGTGTACAGAGGTAGTTGGGCTGTTTATTTCACCTTCCCACTGAAATTGCCTAAAATCAACCCCTTTTAGCACTGTCTAGTCCTCTGCTTGCACCGCTTGTATTGGTGGGCAAAACACAGGCAATGCATATATATATTTTTTTATTTAGATTTTTTTTGAATTGACTTAAACATGTAGCTTTATTTTTTAGGTTTTTTATTTGTGTGCTGGTTTTGCATTTGTGTATCTTTTGTTCTGACGTAGCGGAGCACCTTCAGCCAGTAGACGTGCATGAAGTGTTACTTATCCACTGTCTCTTTCTCATCTAATTTTAATATGCAAATAAATCACTTTTTTGCCACTAACTTTCCAAATCACGTACCACCACTTGTGTGTATTTTACTGTGCATGCTAGAATTTTAGTTGTGGTTCTCTACGATTAGAAATTGTGTGTGTGTGTGTATATAGACCTAGATATATAGATTATGGTGCTGGTGCGTAGAACCTTAATGTTCCGGCCCTCGTTTAATGATCCGACGGAGGTGGTCATTTACAAATTGTAGGAGCACGCATCGGCTTTCAGGCAGCGCATACACACTGGGAGATATAAAGAATAAGATCACTCAGAAGCTCCAAAATGAGCGATATCGCCCCGTGTGTATGGGGTTTAAGTCTTAAATCTTGAAACAAATGTATAAGCTATTTATAGCATTAGAACAATTTTACAGTGATCAAATATATTACTACAAATACAGTTATGGAAAAAAAAAAACCCTATGCATACAATTCCTTTAACCAGGATAATTAACTTTTTATTTTTATTATTTTTTGTAATTGAAGGAATAATTTGTTAGACATTAAATATTATATTTTATCATTTTTGTTTTCTTTCATTTATTTATTTTTTTACTTCATTTTTAGTGTGGGTTCATCTTTGTTTTATTCTATTCTTCTTATCTTATTATTTTTTTTTTCTTAACGTATTTCCCCTTTTGGGCTGACAGGCACCACCCCAGGATTGTCCGCTACCCCTCCGGCATCCCTTCCCGGCTCCCTCACCAGCGTCAAGGCTCTCCAAAAATCCCCAGGGCAGCAAAGAGAGCGCAAATCATCCTCTTCCTCCTCAGAAGAACGGAATCGAATGGTCAGTCTTCTCCAAAAACTCCCCACCGCTGACAGTGCCGCTGTGACCTGCAGCCGCCAGATCCTTAACCTGTTGTCCTTTGCAGAAAACGCTTGGGCGGCGAGACTCGAGCGACGACTGGGAGATACCAGATGGGCAGATCACAGTTGGACAGCGGATAGGATCTGGTTCTTTTGGGACAGTGTATAAGGGAAAGTGGCATGGTATATATCTATCTAAGTATACATCCTCATACCAATACTGATATGGAAAGTCCAGCAGCTCCTTGTTGCTTTAGGGGCCCTTTAGCAATATTCCATAAATGTCCTGATTTTTAAATAACTTCTAATGCCACGGTTCTCATTAACCACTTGAGTGGTGTGCCCGGAAATTTCTCGGGCATACCACTAAAATGAAGGTGTGCGCCAGTGGTGTCCAGGTGTGCACCACTGGCGCATCACCTTTCTGGGCACCCCCCAGTGGCCACTCTGCTGTCCCCTCCCCTCAATGCCCCGCACCTCGTCTCAGCTCCGGTGTATGAGCTCCCCTGCCCCCGCCGCCATTAGTAGTAGTAATTGACAGGCGGCAGGCTCGGGGATGTTCGGGGGACTCGGGAGAGTTCAGGCACCCGAGTCCTCCCGAGCCGCCGCAAAACATCCCCGAGCCTGCCGCCTGTGTGATCACTGACAGGGGGCAGCGGTGGTTGGGGAGCTCCGCCGTACTAACTTAGGAGTGAAGGTGAGGGGGACTGGCCAATTCCGATCTGTGGTGGTTTTTGCTGGGGCAGGACAAACCTGCCCTGGTAGGTTTGTCTTGCACCAGCAAAACCCACCACTCAAGGGGTTAAATATGTCTGGTTTGGGGCAGTAAGAAACTGTAAGGAGAAGTGCGCACCCAATACGTAGCTATCCCAGCCTAGCATTTCCATACCGTGATGGGGATAACGATTGCTACTGCCTGCATTTACCTAGTCTGTGGACGCGACCAAGCGGCGAGTGTACATTAGTCCCTCTCTGGCCTGGATTTCCTCATAGACGGAACAAGCTGTGGCTTGTTCTATGACCATAACATTTTACGGTTTTGTCAGTAGAGTACAGCAAGTACGCTAAAACTGTCGATGGCTCTATTACCAGTAAGCTGAGAAGATCGGATTTATCATAGCAATACCTTGTGCGTTTCATTGTAGAACTTAAAACGTCATCTGAGGAAGTGGGTTATTGTACTACGAAACGCGTTGGTTGTGCTGCTGTGGTACTTCCAATGGACCAAATCTGGCGTAAATAACCCGCTGGATTTGATGGCGCATGGTAATTTTAATCCTTGCCGTATAATATTTTTAGAATTTATGCAGCTGCAGAACAAGGGGACTCGATGTTTAAATGTATAAAAAGAGTTTAGCTATAAGCTCAAACGTGCCCTCTATGGGGTGGTGTATTGGACTAGAACTTCATTGAAACAAGCTTTCTGTTATTTAGGTTTAATCAGTGCCGTCCCCTCATTGAAAAATCTCCAAACACTGACTTTGTAGTTCAGTGACTCCAACATGCACACAGCACTGTATATCGTGTAATACATCACAATACCGATGTTTCTCTTCCTGCCTGCTTCAGGTGATGTAGCTGTGAAAATGTTGAATGTAACGGCACCAACGCCTCAGCAACTACAGGCCTTTAAAAATGAAGTCGGAGTGCTCAGGTAACGTACTCCCGGTTATGAAACCAAAGCTTATTCTTGAAGTGTAGCAAGCAGAGTGTGTGTTCTTGGACCTAGAAGAGTGTCCGATGACCTAACTCCACTTGGTCAATGTAAAATAATTGGGGGCTGCTAAATCTCTAGTGTAGGGATAATACATGACGCTCCGCTAGGACGCAACACCCCCAGCAATCTGCTGAACTGTCCGTTGTAAAGCTGCAGGAGAAGATGGTCATAGACCGGATGGGGGACCTTGCATTTGATAAACAATCTAGCAGTAGCTTAGGTTTTACAGATGTGTCCTCATGCATCTGACCTCAATGCACCACACAGAGCGGGGATGCAAGAGCAATTTGAACCTTTTGTGGCGTGGATCCAACCAGGTGCTGGGAGCTCTGTGTAGAGACCCAAAAGGTGATGTATCGGATTTAGGCCTAAGCACTGCAGAGGCACCGAACTTGTGGTCATGTTGGTGGAACCAGCCTGAGACGACGAGCGCTTTGTGATGTGGTGCGTTATCCTGCTGGAAGTCGCCGGAGAGGATGGGTAGGCTGCGGCCATAAAGGAAACTAGGCTGAGACCTTTAAAACAAAAAATGTTAAGTAGCCTTGTGTGTGCCAAGAACTCATTCCCCCGCACCATCACCAGCCTGAGCCGCTGGCACAAGCTGGGATGGATTAGTCGTACAAGCCAATGGTTTTCCAATCTTCATCTGTGCCCACTGCGGCCTCCATTCCCTGTTATTCTTTGACAGGAGAGGAACCCGTTGTGGTCTCCTGCTGCTGGAGCCCCATCCACTTCACGGTTCAACGTGCTGAGCGACTATAAACGTGATTGACGCCATCTGTAATCTTGATCCGGTTTGGTCATTCTCCTTTAAAAGTTTTGCCCACAGAACTAACACTCTGTGTGTTGATGATTATTTTTATTTATTTTTTAAGCTTTGCATGACTTTGTCAGATCTGTGGACCTGAAAATCTCAGATCGGTCACATCTCCCAATCTGGCACCAATATCCATTCTACAATCGCAATTTTCTGGTCTAAACAACTAAACTTCTTGACCATATGTACAAATGAATCTACCATGGTGTTTTTAATGGAAGAAACTGGTTTTCCACAATGGCCGCGGTTTTGGTGCAGTTTGTGTGATTATTAATGGTCTGACCTCTTTGTTACAGGAAAACACGACACGTAAACATCCTGCTTTTCATGGGATATTCTACCAAACCGCAGCTGGCAATCGTGACCCAGTGGTGTGAGGGCTCCAGCCTCTATCACCACCTACACATCATAGAGACCAAATTTGAGATGATTAAGCTAATTGATATTGCACGGCAGACTGCACAAGGCATGGAGTAAGTAGCGATTACTGCGCTAGGTAGAATGACCGATTATCTCCAGTGTCCGTATCCGCCTGTAATCCGTCATTTGGTTGGGTTTCTGTTTGTTTTCCCTTTTACAGCTACTTGCACGCCAAGTCGATCATCCACCGAGACCTGAAAAGCAATAGTATCCTTTTCATGCATGGCAGGGGTATGGATCATTAGGTCGACATGGGTAAGGTCGACATTGAAAAAATCGACAGGGTTTATTTTTTATTTTTTTTGTAAAACTTTTTTTTTTTCTAATCCGTTGCACGATGGGAATTCTCCAGCCTCCGAACCTCATTCCTCAGCAACGTAACTTGCACCACGTTCTCATCCGTATCCGTTTGCTGCAAACAAACGACTATATGGCGGCACAAATCGCATTCAGGACTCTCCGCTTAGTCCGCAGGATCTCCACCTGCACCGCGGTAGCTGCCCTGAGTTATTAATCGAATGTTCAGCAGGTTTTTATTTGCAGCTTCAGCGAATGTCTGAGTCTTAGGCGGACTGACTGCCTTCGTTCTCCTCCTTGACTCCGACCCCTCAGATATATTTCTTCATGAAGACCTTACGGTAAAGATTGGGGATTTTGGCCTGGCCACAGTGAAGTCCCGGTGGAGCGGTTCGCACCAGTTTGAGCAGCTGTCCGGTTCTATATTATGGATGGTGAGAAAATCCTCCTCCTATGGGGCTTAGGACTACACACTATATATACTATGGGGGGGGGGGGGGGGGGGGGGCGAGTCCACCACACCCCGCCTTGCAAATGGTGGCCCGGCCGCCACCCATTCGCAAAGCAAATTCGCTTGCAGGGCCTGCACAGTAACATCCACTCTGCTTTCCCTGCCTACTTTTAAATCACACTTATGGTATGTACACAGGGGTACAATCAACATGAGGTTTTGACTATATAGTCAAAATCGTATGCAGATCGCACATGCTTTTTTTACCTTGCGTTCCCGTGGCAGCACAAATCGAAACCCAGATAGACAGGGCAGCAATGACCAAATAATGCAAATCTAATGCAGATAGCATGAATTGTATGTAAATAGTACAGAGTTAGCAAAGATTGTATAGCACTCGATTCTTAAGTCGAATAGCAAGGGAATCTCCCAGTGTGTACACACCATTAGTTGTGTATATTCGCTGCACAGTGAGCAGGGAAACCATGCCCCGCCCAACGCAAGCAAAAATCCCTTTTTTTCTAAGCAGTAGTTGTGGGCAATGGTAACACACTCCTCAGATGTGACCCTGGTTTATCCCCGGAGACTTCCAGCACCTGAACCCGCTCCCATTCTGCTCTGTTCTTCTCTAGGCACCGGAGGTCATTAGGATGCAGGACAAAAACCCGTACAGCTTTCAGTCCGATGTCTACGCATTTGGCATAGTTATGTATGAATTAATGACTGGGCAGCTGCCTTATCAAAATATCAACAACCGAGATCAGGTAATCCTTTGTTTTCTGTTAACATTGGTTTAACATCAGCATTTTCCTCTTCTTCTTTTTTTATTTTTTATTTTTTTATTTTATTTTATGGTTGGGTTGGTGGGTTCTGGACCAAATCATACAGCATATAATCTTGTCCCATGTAGCAAAACCATAAAATACTTGGACAATCTGTACCGCAGCCCTGTCCTGCACCTTATAGCTGGACCGAAGTATGACCTATGAGCACAATTTTCTTAATTTAATAAAATTACATTTCTCAAAAACAAACCATAGGTTTAGGGGTACTGCGAGAAAATGCTGACTCAGTGGCTCAGTTTGGGAACCACGGTCTTAGTGCATTTGTTTAATACTTGCAGCTATAGAATAGAATCAACTTTATTGGCCATGTGTGCTTGCGCACAATAGGATTTTATTTGTGGATTTCAGGGCAGCATCAAGGAGGGATGAGGGGGGGGGGTGACATTATTACATACATTACATGCGGGGGGAACATGCCCGCCGAGCTGTGCGGCACCTAGGCAGCCATCAGCGGCGCCACTGGTTGTTGCAGCAGCCAGGTGGGAACAATATAAGCAGGGACCGTACAGTTATCGCACAGGGAACACATTCCCGCCAAGCTGCACAGTCAGTGAGGCCTTGGGCTGGAGTTGGGCCACGATGTCTCCTGGGGGCACCGCTGATGCCCTCCCGTAGCTTCCCCTCACCTCTACCACCGATGGGAGCCTGGATGCCGGGGTCGCGGGATAGACGCCTGCAGACCTCTGTGTGGGGCCTCCGCTAGGCTGCCTCCAGCCTCCGTACACCATGTACCACGACACCGTTATATACCTCATACATCCAGCCTCAGTACACCATGCAGTGTGATATACCTCATACATCCAGCCTCAGTACACCATGCAGCGTGATATACCCCATACATCCAGCCTCAGTACACCGTGCAGCGTGATATACCTCATACATCCATCCTCAGTACACCGTGCAGCGTGATATACCTCATACATCCAGCCTCAGTACACCGTGCAGCTTGATATACCTCATACATCCAGCCTCAGTACACCATGCAGCTTGATATACCCCATACATCCAGCCTCAGTACACCATGCAGCGTGATATACCTCATACATCCAGCCTCAGTACACCGTGCAGCGTGATATACCTCATACATCCAGCCTCAGTACACCGTGCAGCGTGATATACCTCATACATCCAGCCTCAGTACACCGTGCAGCGTGATATACCTCATACATCCAGCCTCAGTACACCATGCAGCGTGATATACCTCATACATCCAGCCTCAGTACACCGTGCAGCGTGATATACCTCATACATCCAGCCTCAGTACACCGTGCAGCGTGATATACCTCATACATCCAGCCTCAGTACACCGTGCAGCTTGATATACCTCATACATCCAGCCTCAGTACACCATGCAGCTTGATATACCCCATACATCCAGCCTCAGTACACCATGCAGCGTGATATACCTCATACATCCAGCCTCAGTACACCATGCAGCGTGATATACCTCATACATCCAGCCTCAGTACACCATGCAGCGTGATATACCTCATACATCCAGCCTCAGTACACCATGCAGCATCATTTTTTTTTTGCTGAAAATGTGTCCAATGTAGCAATGCAACCAGGACACACAGGGGAACTGTTAGTTAATGTGATTTGACACATAAGACACGTGTGTGATGAAGCTGTGTTTGCCAGTTCCTTGTATACAGTTAGGCACTTTGTTCATTTTGTGACTCAAATGACAACAAGTTTTTACCGTTTTGTTTTAAACTCCAAATATTTTGCTGCTGTTTTGCAGATTATATTTATGGTTGGGAGAGGATATTTGTCTCCGGATCTCAGCAAAGTTCGGAGTAACTGTCCCAAAGCAATGAAGAGGTTAATGGCGGACTGTCTGAAGAAGAAGAGGGATGAGCGTCCGTTATTTCCTCAGGTAAAGAAAGCATGAGTGAGAGCATACTGGTGAGAACTGGAAATAGGCGGCGACCTCCAGCCATTGTCCACGTCTGTACGATGTGCAGTGTTTACAACACACACGTGTCATTTACACAACACAATGTCTCAGAAGTGTAGACAAGCAACATAAAGTTGTGTAACATACGCACAGGCTCCAGGCCGATTCTAAGGTGGGAGCCATGCAAATATAGAAATATGTTTGTATGCAGATGAAGTACTGGCTGCTTGTGCATGCAGACGTTAAACACTAGGCCGTTTTTGTTTTCTTGCACTAAAATTCACATACCTAAGAGTGAATTTCCCATTAGGCCCATGCAAATGGGCAGCACCCTTTTGGCGGTTTTGGGCAGAGGGGCGGTTGACAAGCGACACTTGGAAGCCTGTGTTGGTACGGTTAGCCCATAATGTAGCAGAAACTGGCAAATTTGATAATAGAGTATTTTTCAGAAATTGTAATGAACTTTTTAAGATGCTGGTCAGCGCAAAAGGTGGGTTATTTTAGGTTGTTTATTGACATTTATGATTGTTTAGGTACGACAGAGGGGTGGGAAGGAAGTCCTCGTGGACGTTCTTGCTAAAGTCATCTAAATTTTTTGTTTTCTGTTAGATTTTAGCCTCCATTGAACTCCTGGCCCGGTCCTTGCCAAAAATTCACCGCAGTGCATCTGAACCGTCGTTGAACCGAGCCGGCTTCCAGACGGAGGACTTCAGTCTGTACGCTTGCGCTTCTCCAAAAACGCCCATCCAGGCCGGTGGATATGGTGGGTTCGCAGTACACTGGCTGTAGGAGCGACAAAGTGGCACGCACGTCCTGCGGGCAGGAGTCTTAGAATGTCTGTGTTGGCGGTTCAGTGTACAGAGAACCTGTCCGTGTATTGTTTCTGAACGTTAAATTAATTCATAATTTATATTTTGTATGATTTATTATTTTGGATGTGTGCGCGTGAGTCAGTTTAGCAGAGGCACTGCAGAAATATGTTACCCAAAATTAATGGATTTTGTTAAGCGTGTGTGGGGCTTTGTTAGTTTTGCTTTTAGTTTTGTGTGTTTGTTATTTTATATTTTCTTTCCATCAAATTTCCACAATGTATTGTGTTTAGGGGAAGGCTTATGAATTGTTGTTCAGCCTTTTCCCTATTTTGGTTTGCTTAAAGTCGAGTACTTCTGCTTTTCTCGACTCTTATTACATCACACTTGATACGCCTCCACACTTGAAATGAACACTTTGCCATCACCGTAACCCGCGAATAGATAACCAAACGGGTAATTTAGCCGCGGCTTATAAACACACCCACCCACCCTCCCTCTGAGATGCTGACCTGTGCCGCCATTTTTCTTGTGTTTCCATGGCACATATCAGGTGGGAACATCAGCAGGATGCACCAAATATCTATGGAAAAGACCATAAATGTATTTATCTTACAACCAAAGGCAATACAAATCAACGTTTACTTTGAAGATATGAAAACTTATAGGGAAAACCCTCCAGGTATCACCGTTGATGGCGCGTCATGTAAATCAATCATTTCCACAGTTGTCAATAATGTGAATCGTTCAGTTTCTCGAGTTGCTCCAATCAGTGGTTATTAACGTGGAGAATTATACAGGCGTGGGTATGGGTTGACATGCATTTGATCGACATGGCTTAGAATGACTGGGTCAAAAGGTCGACACAAGCATTCGTTCGACAATGTCCCGAATGTCGACACGGACCATGAAAAGTATACCTCGCCCCTATGCATTGGCTCGCTGCGCTGTTATATTCTCCATACACAACGTAGTGGATGGTAGGGCATGAAATACCACCTGTCGGCTTAAAAATAAAAACCTTGTGTCGACCTTTTCACCATGTCGTTCTTCAGTATTCGACCGAATGCATGTTGACCCAATGACCGTATACCACAGGCGTGTCCTTGATGGGCCTTTATTAACCAATGTATTTAGAAACAAATGATATCCCCAGTTCTGCGCTTCTATAGGCTGCCACAGAAATTCTACAAGGAGGGAATTCCCAACCTTCCAAAGTAGCGAAAACAAATACCGATATCTGTGCAGATAAATGTGCGTCCTGTTCCTGTAGGAAGGAGTAGGGGCTGCCATTCACCATGAATAGGACACAGCACAGCCACGTTTGGGTTGGCTTTTGACTCGTGCCGACTTATGGCGACCCTATGGGTAGAGGTCTTGAACAATGTTTCAGCTACACGGCTCAGTGTTAATAGTTTGTGGCCCCTTTTTCATTGGCCTACAACATTTCCCAACAGAACGTCTTTCTCTAGGGATCCTTGATTTCAGCAAAGGCTTCTGCCATACCTACATGACCCTAATAAGGGAGAAGGGCGCAGAAGAATAACCAACCTGGCCACACAGTAGCTTGTTCTGCCCTATAGGAAGTCCCAATTTGTACAACATTCTTGCCATTGATTATCCGTACATGGGTTTCAGAGTTCCCATCAGTGGGTTGTGTCGTTTTTGCTTGTTCAGTTTCTGCTTTGCATCCGGTGATCGGCCTCACTGATCAGTCTAGTAATAGTCAGCGCTGGTGTAGAGTGGGCGGCTCTGCGGGTTCTATGGCAGATGACTACTTCTAGCGGAAGGATCCTGCGTTTAGGCAGAAAGAGAGCTGACCATCGAGGCTCATGTTATCGAGTTGGCAACCATCGGTGGCTGACCATCCATTGACCGTGGCAGCCAGTGAAATCACTTGCCACTTGTCAGGCCATCGACCGGTTGGATGCTCATCATCGATGGCCAATCCTAGGAAGTGATTTGATATCTAGCGTTTTCACCGCTCCACGTGAACTAAAACCAATATCCTAAAAGGCTTTTCCAGGCATAAAATCTTAGGTGGGGGAATGGTTCACCTGGGGTGGGGGTTATTAGACAGACTACCCAAAAAGGTTGACCCGCAAAAGGTTGGAAGGGTCAAAAGGCTTACCTAGGAAAATCAGACAGAGTCAAAATGTCTACATAAAAAAAGGTCAACGCATAGTCTCCCTCTATGCCAGGGGTTCCCGACCTCTCTCCTCGAGTGCCCCCAACAGTTCACGTTTTCCAGGTCACCCGGCAGGTGCACTCATTTATTCAGTCGCACAATTTTAACGATCCACAGGTGGAGCTAATTATCTCGCTTGTTGTTCTGGCCCTGATTCAGGACAGAAGCAGCGGTCGTTTGCTGCTTAGCGAGCCGAACACCCATCCCACCCTGCCACCAAATCCCCCCGGTACCATGAGAGGGGATGTACGCATACACGTCCTGGCGGAAGAGGAGAGAAATCATTCAGCGGTAGGCGACCATTGGTCAAAACTGACATTTATTTCTGTCTGAGTCCGACCGACCTATAACGTCAGCAGGCATCGGGCAACCTGCGTTCCCAGGGGAACACCCAACACTTTCATGGGGACTCGTATAAAACACTGAGTGTTCCCCTTGCTCTGGCCCCTAACCGCCCCCCTCACTCCACTGCCTGTGCAAATGCCTCAACAACTGTGATAGTCACCAAAGTCATGTGTACAGTGGCCCTGCTGCACTGTCGGTCCCCGACCTGAATAGGCTGGGGACCATTCGCTAATGAATTAGGACCTCTGTGTGGAGACCTAGAAAAAATGTGAACTGTTGACATCTTGCACTGTAGATCTATCACCCGGAACCTTGTGTTTCCTTGTGTGTTTGCACGTGGGTGTGAGTGTTGCGGCCTATCCTTTCCGTGCTTCCTGCTGCTACTAACACGTCTAGCTTGTGGTCAGTACAAGCGTCAGACTTCTGCCTGTGGTAAACCTGATTCTTTTCTGCTCCCTCCGCAGGAGAATTTACAGCCTTCAAGTAACGGCACAGCCAGCACAAGCACCTCCTTACTACTTGCAGTAGTCTCGTGTTCCTCTAGTTTCCTAGCACTGGGACTACATACAAAACAAGCAGATCACACACCCACATTCTAAGGGAGCAGCATGAACATCAAAGGAACAGGGGTAGAGGGGTAAGGTGCCAAGCGAGACGTCTGTGTTCCGCTGGGAACGGGCCCTCTATTGCTCTTCAGCCCACCCCCACCCGTGCATACACAGCGGAGGAGAGACTTGGCCTTAGCAACGAGGAGGCGGATTTTCTTCATCGTGGAGGCTGTGTGTTTCTGACTCTCTTAATTACTAACACTGGGGCCCTCAAGTTCTCTGTGGGTTCTGCTCCAATCAGAAAGGGACTATCTGCAATTTTAATTACTTTTGTTGTCTTTGGAAAATAAAATGCTGGATCTCCTGTCAACCTCTCCCCCAATCTAGAATCTCCTCCCAACCTGGCGGTTAAACCCAACCCACTTTTAGAGTGGAGAAAGCCATTCTATGTTCTGAACCGCTAGACGCTCTAAGCCATTAGAGAAGAACGATTGACCTTTTACCGAGCTTCGAGGTGCTTTGTGATGTCTCCGGTTCCTAGTAAAGTGATATTGACGCCAGCTCCAATATGGCTGCCCCCACTGATTTGGTCGGCCGACAGGAAAGCCTGGCTTAAAAATCAAGTTTGTAATATTTGTACTTTTTTAATAGGCACCAACAGGCTTTTTCTGTATGTGCGTGTCATAATAGTTGCAGAGTGCAGTAGTCTCCGTACTCTGGTGATTTTTAGCCATTGTTTCAAAGTTTAACTTTTTGTTTTTCTTTTTGAGTGCATTTTATTTGGCAATGCTTCCAAAAGACTATTTTTGAATTTGAGACTAAACCTAGTTATTTGAACAACTTGCGCACATAGCTCCTCCTTGGTGCCGCACCTGGCAGTCCTGTGTTACGTCGGAGTAACGGAAATTTAGGGAAAGAAAAAAAAAATGGTTGTAAAGGAGATTCTGCATTTTATTTAATCTCTTGTCTCTTCTGTTATTTTATATGGTCAACTTTTATTTTTTTATTCTTTCATCTTCCTGTTCTTGATTTTATGTCAATGGAACAATTTTTATTTTGTTTAGGGTGGAGCGGTGAGGGAGATGGAGGGAACGGTTGCCGATTTTTTTTTTTTTTTTTTTTTTTTTTTTTTAATATTATTATTTTTTTTTTTTTTTCCTAATCTGCACTGGTGGTCTAACTTTTTTTCTTTTTGCTGTCGAGCCCTTGCATGGACTGAAACGGACTTGTTTGTCTTGCTGGATTCAGCTTAGAAAATGTCCTTTTTTTATATATAGAATGGATTTGGGGTCACACTGTGTAAAATGGTGGTTCCCAAGAAGCAATGTTTTACATTCCATGCTGAGTAGTCACCTACTACCTTACTCTTTGTTATCTGCAGCACATCTTCGCGACTGTAGCATGTGCAGTTTTTTTGGTCAACCTGTCCTAAATTCTCATAATAATGTCCAATAGCTAACTTCTGCTCACAGCACTTGACATGGTGGTACAAACTAGGTCACAAATTTCTGTTTTCCAAGCTTTCTTTAATTTGTTTCACATTTTGATAAGAAACGCGTTTCGCCTTTCCTACAATGATCTAAAATGCTGGACAGGCCAATGTTGTATATTGTCTGTGTGTGTATGTTACGCTACTGGTACCACCGTGAAGACTAAATATTTAAACCTACGCAGTAGCACACGACGAGGTCATATTTTTTACTTTTTTGTTTTGTACAGCTGAAAAATCTTTTTACTTTTATGCTATTTATTTAATTTATTTTGCGATGTAAATTTTGAGTTTTTGGCCGGAGTTTGTCTATGGAAACCAGAGAAATTGTGTTGGACCCTTGCCTGTTTCACCAAACCCCCCACCCCCCCTGACCTTAAAGTGTACATCTTATGTTCTGTCCCATCTGCGAGGGGAGAGTAAACTAAAATATTTTTGTTTCCTTTTCAAATTTTTATAGGCTTCTTTTGGGTCCAGTATTTAAAAAATATATATTTATTGGTGGTGCACAGTAGGTTTGGAAAGTGTCTGCTCCCCTGGGCACTTAAAATGTCCTGCAATTTAAACCCTGGCCCATATTTTAATACACAAAAAGACTATTTAACTTTTATGAAACCAGCTCAGTCTGTCTGGTGCCTCCATTTGTCTTGGCTATGCAGCAAATTAGCGGATGTTGGGGCAGTCCCGTGGGCCAAAGACCCTTTCAGTCTGTTGTTTTTTTTTGTTTTTATGTTGTTTCATGTTTTTTTGTTCGTTTACTTCCAAAATGTTTTGCATTTTTTAGGTTGGGAGGTTTATCTTATGTGAAAGTCTGTTTAACAATGCTAGTAAACCATAAGCCTTTGTAATCAGATTTTGGACCAGGGGTTATAGAATTGAACACTGATTTGAGGAACTCTGTCAAATACCCTAAAGAACAGGCTTCCGAGTCTTTTTTATTTTTATTTTATTTCCCCTCCTCTGTTTAGCACATCTCCAGCACGAGCCTTCTAAATGCAGCCCTATACACCTATATGTTACTGTACATAATGCCCGTCACGGACTCGCAGTGCAGAATCAGGTGGGAAATACTGGGGGCTATGTATAAAAGTGGCGTGTAAATGATAATAAAGACCATATTTACAACTGTTTACAGCGTGTCCATTACACCACTTTTTTGCCGTGCACCAGTCGCCATGATACTTCATATGCGAAATTATTATATATATATTTTTTTTTATATCTAATTTCCTTCTTGATATTTTGTTTGTAGATATTCTTCAGTGAAGTCTATAATCTCATTCATGTTTGTTATAATCTCACCGGCATCTGCATTCTGCCTTCTGTTATATGTGCAGTGAACCTGTAGCCTACATATATATCTTATAATCTCACCGGCATCTGCATTCTGCCTTCTGTTATATGTGCAGTGAACCTGTAGCCTACATATATATCTATCAGAGTCTACCACTGTTTGGGCTGGATCGTGAAGGGAGGGAGGGGAGGTTATTATCTGCCTCCGCCATGAGCAGCAAATTGACAGATCAATGATGTTGCTATAGCGACCGGTTCACTTTGAAAGATTTCATCATGAGTAGCAATGGTTGCCCATTTTTAGAATAAAGAGTCTTAAGCACACATCCGTGGGAACTACTCTCTCTTACCGTGGGAAAGTTGTGTTTTACAGGACACTACGGCAACTTACCACTACAATATCGCAGACCGGGACATTCCAGTTAATGTTCTTATTTCTTAGATCATTGTTTATCAGGCCCATTGTGTCTGCCAGAGCCTCGCTCAGCAGTCAGTCTCACCCGGTGAGGTCACTAGCTCTGTACGCTCAAGATATTGCATTTTGTAGGACGCTTCTGCGGTTCGAAGATGTTCTTTGGTTTTGTATCTAGATTGAGTTGGATAATTGCATAGGAGGCAGACACGCCATCTTCTGGCTACGATAAAATGCTGCACACAGTGAACAGTGGGTGACTAACTATATTTCTTTTTTTTTTTTAAATCTGGGACTGTCCGATTTAAATTCTATTAAGTTGTATCATTTTAGCCGCTGATAAGACACCAAGCCGTCTTTACGACTAATCTGTCCGGTCAGCCGGATGTGGCTACAGGTGTGCATTAAGTATCATATTAATATCACTCCTTCCTGTCTGCGACTTTACCATTTTGAGGTGCTTGGTCCTATTCTGTATGGAGCCAGGCAGGTCAAACCCATGTTCCGCCACCATCACCCAGGCACTAGTTTCCATAAATGGCCTCCAGGGTCTTTTTCTGTATGCTGTAGATCACAGGTTCTCAAACTCCGTCCTCAGGACCTCACACAGTGCATGTTTTGCAGGTCTCCTCACAGAATCAAGTGAAATGAATAGCTCCACCTGTGGATCTTTTAAAAATGTCAATGAGTAATGAATGCACCTGTTGGGGGACCTAGAAAATGTGAACTGTGTGGGGTCCTGAGGACCGTGTTTGAGAACCACTGCACTAGACCTTTACTGCAGGCCACCTGTGGATCTGTAGAATGTGTCGGTTAGGAATGAGTGCCGCACAAGTTTGAAAATGTTATTGTCAGTAATGACTGCACCTGTGCACCAGTTAGGTGGTCTGGAAAATGTGACCGTAATGACTGCACCTGTGCACCAGTTAGGTGGTCTGGGAAACATGGACTGTTGGTGGATCTCCATGAACGGTTTGGCCAAACCGGCAGTAGACCTTATTGTCCTAGGAACATCTGCTGCCTTCATTGGTGTGTTTATAAGGAACCGAGCACGGTCTTGTTTCTGTTACATGTTGTGTAACAAGACCGCATTGTCTCCTGCCTGTACAATCCCTAGGTTTTTATGTCCACTGATGTTCCAGCCAGAATTCTCTCTTACAAACCACCTCCTGACCATTACCCATAATCCTTTGCTCCTCCTCTCCCCTTCCACCCATGTTATTTATATCTGAATGTACTGGCATGAAGTATTGTCTGCGAGACGCTGTTTCACCCAAGGGGTCCTTGCCGCACCACATAAACATTTGCGGTCTTGACGGCGTGCGGCCATCTTCATGTAATTCTATTTTTTTTTTTCTGTTTTGCAAAAATGTCCTCAATGTACAATGTGTAAATATTTCTAATTGTTTATACGGTGAAGTTTTAGTTTAGAAAGTTACTACAGCAAGTGCAATAAATGAAAAAGCATAAAAAACTGTGAATAATTAAAACCTCCATGTCCACCACTTCCATTGTCCATTGTCTGTCATTGCATGCGAGTCGCTGTCTGGCTTTCCGATGTCATAGTTATGTCCCTGGGGATACAGGCCCTGTACCCGGACATTGATTTACTTGCCATTCCGTGATGTATCTACCATTCTGTACCAGGTTCTCTGTGGTTTGGTAGCTTGGTCATCCCAGAGCCGTCTCTGGTCACCTGATAACGCTATTGTCACCTGTAAGGCAATTTGGATGTACTCTCCGTTTATGTTGACCTGACAACTAAACTTAGGGGTGTATGTACTAAAAGTAAAGTCTCAGGGGCTATAACACACATACGAACAGACAGTTATATTTTAAAATGGTCAGCATTGACGGTGTATTGGTTAGCATTGCCGCCTCACAGCACTGAGATCATGGGTTCAAGTTCCACCATGGCCCTAACTGTGTGGAGTTTGTATATTCCCCCCCGTGCTTGCGTGGGTTTCCTCCGTGTACTCCGGTTTCCTCCCACAGTCGAAAAATATACTGGTAGGTTAATTGGCTCCCAACAAAAATAACCCTAGAATGTCTGTGTGTGCGTGTACATGTGGTACACGCACACACAGAAACTCCATATTGATTTTATTTTCTTTTGACCATCACTCCGTCATTGATCCTCTATGTTAGCACATCTCTCTTATTGTTTGTCATTTGTATCTATGTTCTCTTCCCCATGTGGTGTCCGCTGTGCAGAGACTCTGCATGAACGGCTGTTGCTGGTCTTCCATGGTTCTTCCTGGCACATTACCCTGCGGGCTGACTGCCACCCTCTGTCGCATTGCCAAAGTTGTGTGTTTCCGATATCTGTTCTAGAGCATCCTGCTGCAATGGGTGAGGGCATGGTCAGGATGACCCCCTGACACACCCTGTGTGAGGAACAACTTGAGGCTTAAATCCACATAAAACATTCTTCATGCTAATTTTAAAGTCTATCCCCACAATTATGTTTAAAGGGCTAATCAACAATGGCATCTGGATTTAAGGGCAACCACGACTGGTAGACATGGATTATAAAGGGGTGGAGCTTGAGAAGATGACTGACAGATTCTTCTAAAGGTGCGTACACACGCACAGATTTATCTGTCCAATCTATCTGGTGGGAACAAAAACCTGGAAATGTATGGGAGCAAATGACTCAATCAAAAAAAAAATTCAGTTTTTTCCTGCATTTGGGTGGAAATATTTGATGGTCATATGCTCCCATACATTTCCACCAGATAGATTGGACAGATAACTCTGTACGTGTGTACGCACCATAAAAATCGCTCTCCCCATATAAATGTATGGGGAAGTGATCCAGCCACAGGAGAAGTCATAAACGCACTCATAGAAGAACGAACGGTATTCAGAGTCATCGCAGAGTGGCACATTCTGAATTGTAACACAAATAGAACAGGTAAATTTAACCCTTCCCCGTCCTCCTTCCTGCCGTCCGCTCAAGCTCCGCCCTTTCATGTACCAGCAGCCACTGGATCCGAGAACAGGTGCCGGGTCATAAGAAGAAAAATAAACAGTGCAAGACGACATGCGCAGAAATGCTTCCGAAAATGGAAAACAGAGAGGATCTACCTGGGTCTATCTCCGCATACATCATATCCAGAAAGAATGAAAAAATAGCTACATGACATCCAGAGAAAGTTGTCATTTTGACCTGAAGGGCTCCTCATAATTTCCCAGCTAGTAGGATGGTTCTAAAACACAGTGGTTGCAGTACCACTTACTGTCAGCAGGTGGCAAAGTTCTAACCTTTGAAAACACCTTTGCAAATGTTTTTTTTTTTTTTACTTGTCCGTACTGAAATCTTGGTGTAAGTTGCTCACTGATATGATGAAAGACGGCCTGCGTCCATTTATGCAGATTCATTTACACTGCTGCAACAACGTTGTAAAAGACGAAGGGGCAGATGTATGAAGTCTTGGAGTGACGGAAACAAATTATCCAGCCCATAACTGTCATTTCTCAAACACAGCCTGTAACATGGCCGTTGGATGCTGCTTGGCCGGTGCTTTGGGGTAAATGCATGAATTTTGTTATGTAAGATAACGGTAACTGCACACGTTCAGTGCATCAGTTACCATTTCTTTCAATGTATCATTGCGGTAATGACCCGTTACACACCGTGCCCCTCCCCTTTTCTGTGCCACTTTTATACAGATGGCATCGATGTGCCCAAACGTGTGTGAAAAGTTAGTTCCTTTTTTTACCGTTAACCATATCGCCAGGTGTAAGTAGCGTTGTTGCATTCCCTGTGGCCATATTGTCCCTTGATTTTTTGGGAATAATAAAGTTTTTTAAATCCTTAGCAGCTGACAGAAACATGGCCTCTGGGAGCGGGAGACTTGTGGCAGCCTGCACAGTGCTGATAGGACTACAGATAGTGAGGGAATGTACGTCACCAAGCGGCTGATTTAATGCGGTATAATACATTCCAATGACTGGTGGTGAAGCGGGTCCACACACATAGCGGAAGGTGAACAATAATACTGGGAAGGCCAATCCTAGATTCAGGATCAGCGGGATCCTGGGATTTAGGGCATATTTGTCCACAATGCGACCAGCCATCGATAATAATAAACTATATAATGGATGACCATCGATAGGTAAAACTATCGATGGGCATCCATTTTCTGTGACCTCCCTTTCTGCCAAGTGCTGCCCAGAAAACATGTTGTGCGGCTGTGCAGCGCGATGTTAGAAGAAATGAACTCTTTACACACAGGGTCCGATTCAGACCTGCTTTTTGAGCAGGGAATTCGGCCCATCTGTCAATGGTGGGGGTCTGCGCATTGCTGGGTTGCATGCTGCTTGATTGACAAGCAGGGGGTGTTTTGGGTGTGATACGGTCAATGGGTCTACAGCAAGTTGGTCAACACCCTTAGGCCGACATGGGGATAGGTTAACATGGGTCAAGGTCGACATGGGTTTAGATCGACACAAACATCAGGTTGACAGTGTCTAGGTCGACAGTCAAAAGGTTGACAATGGGGTTTTTCACTGTTTTTTGAGCCGACGTGCCGACAGGCGGTATTTAATGCCCTCCCATCCACTAGGGCGTGGTGGGAGAATAAAATAGTGTGCCAAGTGCAGCGAGGCACCGTGCCCGAAGCATCGCGAGGGGATGCGGTGCACTTCAAACTGTGTCCATGTCGACTGGGTCGACATTTGGGTAAATAAAATCATTGAAAAACCCTATGTCGACCTCTTGACAATCGACCTAATGCTTGTGTTGACCTGTCGACCTAGAACTACGTCGACCTTTCCCCATGTTGGCCTAACGATTCGGATTGTGCACCTTGCGTTTCTTGGCCGTGCCCACAAAACTGGTGGGCGCTCCCATAGAAACACTGGGTGAGCTATAGGGGAAGCAGGTGTTCCCCTGCCTGCTCGGGGTTGGTGGCTGGCATCGAGCAGGTCTGAATTACCCCATATTATGCTGCAGGCAGTGGTGTAGCTAGGTGCCACGGTGCCCGTAGCAAGGGCATGTTGGGGCTCTTGTGCTGCGGAAAGGGGGTATGGCCTAACAGTATACCACACACCGTATTGCCCATTCCACATTATGGCACCACCTCCCAACCCACCCCCCCCCCCCCCCCAAATAAAAACACCAAGAGGATGTCTGGCCATACCTCTCCCCTGTGTCATACCCCTTTTTGTATCAGGACCCAACAGAGATGTCGGCTCCCATGGCACGGGGCAAGGTGAGTTGCGGGAGGAGTGAGCTGGGCACAGAGGGGTGAGTTGTGGGAGAGGTGATCTGAGCACAGGGTAGGGTGAGGGGGGACACAAAGAGTGATGAGGGCACAGGGTAGAGTGAGGGGTGCACAGAGGAGTGAGGTGGGCACAGAGTAGGGTGAGGGGGCACAAAGGATGGATGGATGAGGAGGTTTCATAGGGTGATGGTGGTCACTGGGAGGGGTGAGCTGGGCGTGGGGGTGGTTAGGGGGCCACAAAGAGGAGTAAGGTGGGCACAGGGTAGGGTGAGGGGGCACAGAGGATTGAGGTGGGCACAAGGTTGGATGAGGAGGTTTCATAGGGTGAAGGTGGTCACAGGGAGGGGTGAGCTGGGCAGGAGGGGGGTGGGGGGTTGGGGGCAACAAAGAGGAGTGATGTGGGCACACAGGTAGGATGAGGCGGTTTCATAGGGTGAAGGTGGTCAGAGGTGTGAGATGAAAAACCTTATTCCCCCATCATGTACAGCAGCATCACTCACCATTCCATGGCCTGAGACCCCTGAGCTCCCTGCAATGGAGGCGGCGGCAGCAGCATGACCAGCATCTCCTCAGAAAGCACTCAGTCTGCTGCATGGCCTCTGACCCCTGGTGGTGACCCGGGTATTGCTAAATTTATAGGAGGTTGGTCTAT
This sequence comes from Crinia signifera, assembly GCF_055691185.1. Lineage (NCBI taxonomy): Eukaryota > Metazoa > Chordata > Amphibia > Anura > Myobatrachidae > Crinia > Crinia signifera. The sequence goes on from NC_139220.1 coordinate 15,758,299, forward strand.
TATACAATGTTATTTGATGCCTTTTTGCATTCCTTGGATCAGGGCTCCTGGAAGCAGCCTGGGCAGACCACCTTGGCACACTGGCACAGAACCAAAGTTTTAGTAGCTCAGACTCACCGTATGCAGGTGACTGGTGCACACAATCAGTGGTGGAGGGGCGGTGTACAGCTGACAGCCGCTCCATCTCATCAAAGGAGGTGAGCGCCGCGGCCTGTCAGCGAAGCTAGAGGGAATGCTAGAAAATAGCGGCCGGCGAGCTGGCGGTGCACGGCGCCGGCACCATGTGATCCTCCAGCGCCTGGAGCTTGTGCTCCTCCGGCTCCGCCTTCGCTACGCCCCTGGCTGCAGGGTGAGGTAAAGGCACTTGGGTGCTTATTATATGCACTATACGGATATGAATGCCCCTAATCTCTCTGTCTCTGCACATTTGCCCCTGCGCTGCAGATCAGCCGGTGACAGAGGGTGACCCCCAAACCTGACCATCCAGCAACTAGACACTGTGGCTCGCAGGTGCGGTGACAGAACCGTACCACAATAGCTGGGAACAGTTAGGAGCCCTGCTAATAATTCCCTGTCCTCAGGAGCGGATGGGCCTTGTGTGCAGTGACTCTGACATTGCGGCAGACACTACAGCCAGGGCCGCCGAGAGGCAGGGGGGGGCGGGTACATTTTACCTGGGCCCGGGCCTGCCAGTGGGGCCCGGGTCCGGACACGCACTAAAAAAAAAAAAATATTGGGGCTGCGGGTGCGTCGGGAGGACTAGGACCTGTCCGCCCGCCCGCCCGCCCATGTGTCCGGCCACCCGCCCGTCAGCTGCGGCTGCCCCTGCCTTCCCCTGTCTGTCCTTCCCCTGCACACAGAGAGACAGATGCTAGAAGTTATAGTTCACCTCTAGCGTCTGACAGGAAGCACAGCTCTGCACTTCCTGATAACGCTGCAGAGCTGTGCTCCCTGTCAGAGACGCTGGAAGTGAAAAATGACTTCTAGCGTCTGTCTCTCTGTGCGCAGGGTAAGGCAGGGGCAGCAGCAGCTGACGGGTGGGTGGCCGGGCACATATTAACCCCTTGGCAACGAGCTAGAACCCCTGGCAATGGAAATAAACCCCACTTGGCAACGAGCAAGAACCACTGGCAAAATATATTAAACCCTGGGCAACATTTAATAACCCCTTGGCAATGAGCAAGAACCCCTGGCAATGGACATTAACCCCCCCTTGGCAACGAGCAAGAACCCCTGGCAACGGACATTAACCTCCCCTTGGCAATGAGCATTAACCCCTGGGAACAAATATAAACCCATTGGCAACAAGCAATAACCCCTGGGAATGCATATTAACCCCTTGGCAACGAGCAAAAACCCCTGGCAACAGACATTAACCCCCCCCCCCCCCCTTGGCAATGAGCAAGAACCCCTGGCAACGGACATTAACTCCCCTTGACAACAAGCAATAACCCCTGGCAATACATATAAACCCCTTGTTAAAAGGACATTAACCCCCCTTGGCAACGGACATTAACCACCTTGGCAACGAACATTAACCCCCTTGGCAACAAGCAGGTAATTTATAATTTATTAGAAGCCTTACTGTGGGGGGCAACGTGGTGCGGCATAGTCAGTGTGTATCAATTTTTCCCATCCCATTTTTTTGGGACGGTCCTGCGGGAATTAGACACTGCATGCGTCTAATCAGGCAGGGAGGCTGAGGGCATGGCCAGCAGTTCACACAGCTCTGGCCATGCCCTCACAGAAACAAAACGGAGCCCAAAAATTTTTGACGCGTGCCTATGGCAAGCACATATATTCCTTTCTCCGCTGCCAAAGTTGGGAGGTATGCATTAGGTGTGAGGGGCATTGCAATGTGTGGCATAATGTATCAGGGGCATTACAGTGTGCAGCATAGTATCATAGGCATTGTGGTGTGCTGCATCATGTTTCAGAGAAATGGCAGTGTGTAGCATAATGTATCGGGCATTACAGTGTGCAGCATATTGCGCAGGGGCATTACGGTGTGCGGCATAGTATCAGGGGAATTGTTCAAATTTTAGTAGCTCTCGGGGACATTTTTTTTTTGTCTTTTTTTTGTCGCGAGTAGCTCTCGCTCAATTAGGGTTGGAGACCACTGGACTAGGAGAGCCGGCATGGGGTTAGCTGTGTCTGTGCAGCGGCGGTCACATACCAACTCACGCATGCGCATGTGCAGTCTAATGCCGGGCAGCGTCTGAGCACTCGCTCATACACTGCCCGGCTGTTCCCGACCCGGCGTGGGGCCTGCGCTGCGTGATTCGATCATAGGTCACGCTGCGCAGGCCACAGCGCTGACCACCAGTCTACTGACGCCTTCCCCCCTCCGCTGCTCAGAAAAAGTAAGTCAGTGTGGGGGCACAGGGGGCAATTTTCTTTTAGGGATGCCAATCCCGGGATCCCGGGAATCCCGGGATTGAGCATTTTTCAATCCCAGTGATATTGGTGTATAAGATTTCTGTTGCCATCCCTTACATAGAAATGACCTTCTAGACCTAATTTGTCTCTGTCCCTGCGTCCCCACCATCTCTGTCCCCACCGTCTGGCCCTTCGTCACCACCGTCTCTGTCCCTGCATCCCCACCATTCCTCTCACTGTCCCTGAATTTTGCCTCAATCTGTGGCATAATGTGAATTTTGTGTCATTCCATGTGGCATAATGTGAATTTTAAGATATTCCATGTGAATTTTGGCTCATTCTGTGTAGCATAATGTGTAAGGGGCAAGTATAAGGAGTCTACCTTTGCGTTGCATAAAGGGTATATGGTGTGGTACACACCCCTATATCCTTTAATGGCCACACTTCTTTTTTGTAGCTCGCCACTCCAGGGGGCCCCGTGACGCTGTTGTACCGGGGCCCAGGATTTCTCTTGGCAGCCCTGACTACAGCACACCCACGCCATGTTCCCGTCACGTCTCTACTGCTCATGTCTGCCCATCGTGCCATGTTCCTGGTGCTTCACTGCTGCAGCACCAACGTGGGAGCTGAGTATAGTTATATGGGTGCATGCACTGTTTATAACTGCAAGTGATGGTGATGCCACCTATCATCGTCGCTATAGTGTATACACACAATTGCACTTCGGGACCACTACAGCGCACCCTGGGGTCCCACTCATTTAGTACATACTTGCCTACCCTCCTGCATTCTGCAGGAGACTCCCTGAAATAGAAGCAATCTCCCTCTCTCCCTCATTAGTCTACCAATCTCCCTCATTTCACCTAGCCCACATTACACTGTTACATTTTTTAGGTAAAAACGGAATTAGAGACAGATATTTACATTGAATCATCAGCGCCATTTCCCAGTAGCTCTTACTAACTGCTTTGGGGCTCATCTACATTTGGATATAAGTCATTTTAAAAGATTCCTCTCAGATGTAGCAGTACACACCCACGCTTCTAGGTGCCACGTGCACAATCTCTTTTAACAATCTCTCCTTATATGCAACTAGACATGCCCTTTGGGTGGAGCCTGACACGCCCCCTCAATGTGGCACTGTGCAAAAGTCTCCTGCCAACTATAATCTCCCTGAAATTAGTTTTCAAAAGTAGGTAAGTATGATTTAGTAAAACTGGGTCCTCGGTCTGCAATTTAGAATAAAATAGGTACTTGTGACTTATCTGGGCGCCCGATGTTGAAATTGTATGCCAGTACCTTAAGCATGCGATTTGATGCGATTTCCCTTGAAATTCCCTTGAAGAGAAAATTGCGCTGCATTGTATGCTATTGTATTGCATGCGATGCGATTTGATGCGATTTTAATATGTACAGGCACCCAGATGCCTGTTTCATATGTGAAATGGCCCCCCAGACCCCATTTTTAATTGTATACCCACCCTGATGGCTAAATGACCCCCATTGTTAAAGCCACCCCACGATCAACGTCAACCCGAAGCGTGGCGAGCGGCGGCGGTACGCGTCCTCCGACCTTTTCATACCCCCACTATCCACGTCGGCGTGGAGTTGATTTTATATAGTGTGGCGAGGGGACGTGGATACCTTCACAGCTATACGCGTCCCCTCGCGGGCTTCACAGGTAACCGCGTCCCCTCGTGGGGCTCGCTGCGCTCGCCACGCTTCGGGCTCGGTGGCTCACTGCGCTCACCACACTATATAAAATCAACTCCACGCCGACGTGGATAGTGGGGGTATGAAAAGGTCGGAGGACGCGTACCGCCGCCCCTCGCAGGCTCGCCATGCTTCGGGTTGGCGTTGATAGTGGGGTGGCATTAACAATGGGGGGCATTTAGCCATCAGGGTGGGTATACAATAAAAAATGGGGTCTGGGGGGCCATTTCACATATGAAACAGGCATCTGGGTGCCTTCACATATTAAAATCGCGGCAAATCGCATCGCATGCAATCTGATTGTATGCAATGCGATTTGACGCGATTTTTAGGTGCGATGAAGAAAATCGGGCGCCCAGATAAGTCACAAGTACCGTAAAATACATGCTACAGTTTAGTGCATATTTGCGATCACTGTGGACCCTGCACCCATTATAGATATGCAAATGCTCTTTCAGACAAACATCAATGTGTAAAAATAATTTAAACCCACCCACTGGTATCTGATTTACAGCTCAGTCGCACCTTGTGTGGAGAATGTGACCTCACTGATATCTGAGTGACAGCTCAGCCGCACCCTGTGTGCAGAATGTGACCTCACTGGTTTCTGAGTGACAGCTCCCCCTCCCCCTGTGTGCAGAATGTGACCTCACTGGTTTCTGAGTGTCAGAGACTTTCACTTTCATTTCTCCCTCCTGCTGCCAGCGATGGCGTCTGCTGATCTGAGACAGGAGCTGGACTGTTCCATCTGCCTGAGCATTTATACAGATCCTGTAACCCTGAGATGTGGCCACAACTTCTGCCGGGTCTGTATTGATCGTGTGCTGGATACACAGGAGGAGGCTGGAGTATATAACTGTCCTGAGTGCAGAGCAGAGTGTCAGGAGCGTCCTGCACTGATACGGAGCATAGCACTGTGTAACATAGTGGGGAGGTTCCTGTCTGCTCGGCCAGATCAGGAGGAGACCGGGATCTGCTGCACTTACTGTGTGGACTTTCCTGTACCTGCTGCTAAGTCCTGTCTGCTGTGTGAGGCTTCTCTGTGTGATAAACACCTGAGAGTACACAGCAAGTCAGCAGAACACGTCTTATGTGACCCCACCACTGCCCTGGGGAACAGGAAATGCTCCGTCCATAAGAAGGTCCTGGAGTATTACTGCACTGAGGATGCTGCCTGTATCTGTGTGTACTGTATTGGACTCGATGGAGAACATCGGGGACACAGGGTGGAGATGCTGGGTGAGGCCTCTGAGAAGAAGAAGGAGAAGCTGAGGAATGTTCTGCAGAAACTGACCACAAAGAGAGCGGAGACTGAGAAAAGAGTCCAGAGACTGCAGGAGCGCAGGAGAGAGGATCAGGGAAAAGCAACGGGTGTAACAGAGACAGTCACTGCCCTGTTTAGAGACATCAGGAGACAGCTGGAAGACCTGGAGAAGAGAGTCCTGAGTGAGATCTCCAGGCAGGAACAGCGCGTTTCACTCTCAGTCTCTGATCTGATCCAGCAGCTGGAAATAAAGAAGGACGAGCTGTCCGGGAAGATGCGTCACATTGAGGAGCTGTGTAACATGTCTGACCCAGTGATTGTCTTACAGGAACCGGACACAGGGGACTTGTGTGACACTGAGGACACAGAGAGACATGATAACCAGGTCTGTGGTGCAGGAGGTCTGGATGTGGATCTCATCTCCCGGACATTACACACATTATCTGATATAATAACAGGAATAAATACAGGGATCTATATGCAGGAACCTACAGACCTATTACTGGATGTAGCCACAGCTGGTAATAACATACATATATCAGGTGACAGGAAATCTGCATCCTGGTCAGGTATAAACCAGAATCACCCAGTAACACCAGAGAGATTTCAGTGTGATCAGGTAATAAGCACCAGGGGATTCTCCTCAGGGCGACATTACTGGGAGGTGGATGTCAGTAAGTCAGAGCACTGGAGGGTGGGGATGTGTTATCCCAGTATAGACAGGACAGGAGACCAGTCAGGCATTGGATATAATAACAAGTCCTGGTGTCTGTGTAGGGATATATGGTATTGTAATCGGTACTTAGTGATACATGACAGTACAGTGATCCAGTTACCTGACAATATCCCCTGTGACAGAGTGAGGATATACCTGGATTATGAGGCAGGACAGATGTCCTTTTATTCTCTGTGTGACCCCATCAGACACTTACACACCTGCACTGCCGCCCTCACTGAGCCCCTCCATGCTGCATTATATGTAAGGGGCGGATGTGTAACTATATCTGGGGGAGTCGGGAGCTGGGAGATATTACCATAAGTAATCTGCCCAGAGACTGGTGACATCACAGGGAGGGGAATCTGATTGGGGAAACATTCAGCCAATAGAATGAAGCAGTGGGTGGAGCTACCACAGAGCCCCTCCCCCTATGTGTAACCAGGTGTCCAGTCTGTCAGGACGTGTTCCCATGTTGGTGTGATAGTTACTGTCATTATAAATGTTCATTTCTGAGGGATTTCTCTGTCTCTGTTTTACTGAGAGCTGTGATTGGCTGCAGTAACTGTCTGTCACCCAGTGTGCACCCCAGCAGTGGCGTAGATTATGTAAGGCAGCCCCCGCTGCCGCTTGGGGGAGCGGGGGCTGCGTGGGCGCTGGGTGCCACCTGTGTGCTGGGATGCAGAGCACAGAACAGGAGCTCCAGCCTCCGCTTTTCAGGCTGCTCCGCAGGTTTCACTTCCGGCGCGCTGTGATGTGCTGCATGTCACATCGTGCTGCCTTTTGCCATATGACGGCTGGGGGGAGCTGAGTAAGTGCTGAATGCTGTCAGAGCCGGAGTTCTGCTACCGGGAGCACTGATACACTGTAGCAGCAAGTCACACACAGCAGGAGATAACACTGACTGACTGACTGACAGCCTGTGAGACTTATCTGCAGCCTGGCTGGGATGGATGACCTCAGGTCTCTGGTTCCTTGCTTCTGTTTAGTAAGTAATGTGATCTACCCATCTGCATAGCTCACATTGTTAGCAAGGGACTCACATTGTTAGCAAGGGACATTGTTGAATACACTTCTGCAGTAGCGAGTAGTTTGCAAACTGTCCCTTTCTCCCTGCATGAGTAAGATCTACCCATAGTAGAATATAGAGCTTTTTTTCAGCTAGGATAAACTGCCCCCCCTCCCTCCATGTAGGGACCAACTCAGCTTGCCACCCCACCATGTATTGTATATACCCTCATGATTTTTCACTGTGCCCCTTGAGAATCTGGACTGCGCATGCGCAAGTCCAGAATTGCCAGGAGCAGGGCCTGTATGGGACAGATGCTGGCCACAGTGGAGTGGGGTGTAGTGATGGCCACCTAATAGTGCACATTCAGAGGGGCACCCACACAACTCCCAGACTCTGCTGCTCAGTGGCGTAACTATACATTTTGCTCCCCCCAGCCAAAAAAATGATTGCCCCCCCCCCCTCCCCCCCCCCCCCACACACACACACACACACCCCACATGGAATTTTGGTAGGGTATATATATATATACTAGGTGATTCATCGCGCCCTACGGGCGCTCTTCACACCGTCGTAAGGGGTTGCGCCCCCTTAATTTGTGAACATTTTTATATGAGAAAGCTGGTTAGAATTGTATCTAAGATGCCTGTATCGCAACTTGAGTTATAGGTGAAATGTGTTAAATAGAGAGCATATGATGTGGAAGGGGGTGTGTATTGTTTTGTTTAATTAAAAAGCGGTTACAGAGTAAGATGTACATTGATAGTGTGGATGGTACAGTGACATTTGTGGGTGTGGGGGGGGGGGCTGTGTGTGCATGTTGTTTAGGTGTGTGTGTGTGCAATAGTATAGTAGGGTGTTTCTGAGTCAGCGGCTCCCCACTGGCGGAGGTCACGACACAGGAAAACAGGAGGCTGGGTAGTGATAGGGGTGTGTGGGAATAAGGGGGACTAAAGAGGAGGGTGGGAGATACTGTGCAGCTTCTGCCAGTGGGTGAGGGTCCAGCGTGGCAGTACAGGATGGTGGCCCTTAGTCAGTGTCTCCTCCTACTGGGTGGGAGTTTGGGTGCATGAGAGCAGGAGGCTGGGCTATGTGGCATGATAGGGGCATGTGGGCAAAACAGCGTCAGCGACTCCCCAGTGGTGGAAGTTACGGTTCAGGAGAGCAGGAAGCTGGGTAGTGATAGGGGTGTGTGAGTATACGGGGGACTAAAGAGGGGCTTAGGGGTGCCGTGAATTGCGGGAGGGGCGCGGGGGTGCCGTGAATCAAGGGAGGGGGGGGCGCAGGTGTCGGCGAATCGCGGGAGAGGGCGGGGGTCCGCAAAGCGTGGGAGGGGGCGTGAATTGCGCGAGGGGGGGTTGCGATTCGCAGGAGGGGGGGTGCGCGGGGGGTCCGTGAATTGCGGGAGGGGGGGCACGGGCGCGATGAATCACCTAGTTGGTTATATATTCTTGTAGAAGGATGGTAGGATGTTGCTGTCATTCAGAATGCATTTACATAAACAGTAATAGTAGCAGTAAAAGATCTGACTTAAAACACCTACAGTAAAACAGAACAGGTGTTATATATTATACAAAGAATTGGTTGATGATGTGTAGGTTGACGTGCACATAGTTGCCACAAGAAAAAATCAACATAGAAAGGTCCACACATGTAAATGTTGACATAAGTGTGACACCTCATTGGTGTCCATGTCGACACATGAGAATGAATATGAAAACATTAAAAAAAAGAAAAATAAATCTTCAAAAACTCATGTCAACCTTTTTCATTGTCGACCATAGCCGTGCCAGTGTTTTGCATGTGCCATTTAATCCTGGGGTTGCCGTGAATCGCGCGCGGGGGTAGGGAGGAGGTGAGGGGTGTCCGCGAATCACGGAAGGAGGGGTCGTGGGTGGATGCCGTTAATTGCGGGAGGGAGGTGCCGCGAATCGTGGGAGGGGGGGAGGGCGCGGGGGTCGCCGGGGCGGGGGGTTGCCGCAATGACAGGAGGGGGGGTCAGGGGTGGGGAATCGCGGTAGGGGGGGTCGTGGGGGGCACCGTGAACCGCGGGAGGGGGGGCCCGGGGGTTGGCGCGATTCGTGGGAGGGGGGGTCGTGGGGTGCCGCGAATTGCAGGAGGGGGGGGTATGTTACGGGGTGGGGCCGCGAATCGCGGGAGTCACCGGGGGTGCCGCGAATTGCGGGGGGGTGTGCTGCAAATCGCGGGAGGGGGGTCGCGGGGGGTGCCGCGAATCGCCACAAGAAAAAATCAACACAGAAAGGTCAACACATGTAAATGTTGACATTAAGTGTGGCACTTCATTGGTGTCCATGTTGACACATGAGAATGAATATGAAAACATTGAAAAAGTGAAAAATAAATCTTGTCAACCTTTTTCATTGTCGACCATAGCCATGTCAGTGTTTTGCATGTGCCATTTAATTGTGGGGATGCCGTGAATGGGGGGGGGGGGGGGGGAGGGAGGGAGTTGCATACCTCCCAACATGACACATTGCTCTGTTTCTGGACTTTCTTCTTAATTTATGGATTACCATCACCTGTGCTTAAACACCTTTCTTATCAATTACCCTGTTTAAAACAGGTGATGACAATCATAAATTAAGATGGAAGTCCACAAACAGAGCATTCTGTCCCTCCTGGAGAGGGTCATGTTGGGAGGTATGGAGGTGTGGGGCGCTCACCTGGTGTGTCTGGTGAGTAGCTGTGTCTTTGCTGTGTAACATGGAGAGGCAGAGGGTGTCTGGCACTGTCTGTGGGCTCACTGGGCTGGTTCTCTGTCATGTGAGTCAGTCATGTGAGTCAGAGGCTCCACCCAGCGTTACAGCTCCAGACACACTTTGAGTGACAGATGTAGCCAAATATATGAGATATATATTTTACACATATACTTCTTTAAAATGTATTTATATAATTGCAAGTAAAAACAAACCTCTGCTGTTACAATGCTGCCTGAAGAAGTTATGAAGACTGGGTCGACTGGGACACTCTGCAACCTGAAGAAACCACCCTCCCTGCTCAGCTTCCCGGGCTCCTCTGTCTGGCCTCTCCAGCATGTGACGTGATGACGTCACACGCATAGGAGATGCTGAGGCAGAGTAACCAGCAGCCACTGCTGCTTACCCTGTCACTCAGTGTCAGGCCACTCCCCCGCCCGCCCTCTCATTCCACAGCCAAATCACGCCCGCCCTCCCTCCCATTGGACAGCCGCCTGCCCATCAAGCAATGTGACAGTCTGACAGTGAGTCTGTCAGACTGTCATGGCTGCTCCCGTGCCGTGGCCGACTCGCACGCAGCACACCAGAATGTAAGTGTAAAAAAAAAACAGGAACCTGCCCGTTTTGACACATAGTGCGCCGGGCGGGAGCTGGCGCCCACGCAGCCCCCGCTCCCCCAAGCAGTGGCGGGGGCTGCCTTACACAAGCTACGCCCCTGCTGCTGCTCCACTATGCTGTCTCAGATGCTGCTGAGCCGCCAGCATTGTCCCTGACCTTGGGGCACTAGTACCATCCAAGTGCAGCATCACATCACACTTTCCTACCTACCTTTAAACTGTAAGTGCTATGAAATTAGCAGCATCTTTTATTATTATATATAATAACCGTACTAGCTACCTATGTCTGCATACACCACTTTCAATTACGCCATATACCAAGCTCTGGCAAAGTATATTATCTGGCCACTAACAGCATCAGCGCTTGAGTTTGTACAGGTTAGCAGTTCTTTTGTGTCCAATGACTGCAGGAGGGGAGGATAGGGTTAGGCTAAAGGCGCCCATAGACGGTCCGTTCCCGGACCGTCCATTTAGTACTATGCGATGCGCGCTCCCGCGCATCACATAGTACGGTACAAAAATTATGTGCTGCACATACTTTTTGTACTAGCTAAACTTCGCATCGGATCGCAGTGCACACCGCATGCACTAGGCATGCGATCCGATGCGAAGCGTGCTAATTGAGACCCGAACGGATCCATTTAACTGTGGGAGGGGAAGGTTAGGGTCTACGGGAGGAGAGGGTGATTTTGTAATTAAATTACATGACCTCACCTTGTTGGTACCCTGCACTGGGAACCACACAGATACTTAACCCAGAGTGGCATAGAAATGCCCATGGGTGAAGCTAGAAACACCCTTTGAGTGAAGCATGACACAGAGAGCTGGGCTTAACAAGGCACATTCGGCGTCCACATGTAATCTCCCTGAAACTAGTTTTCAAAAGTAGGCAAGTATGCTCTGAGTCTGTCACACTACATAGAGATGCTGCTTGTACCACGCGCACGGTTGAGTCAGCCGTGGCGCCATTCACGTGTGCGGTGCCGCGGGAGACTCCCTTCTTCCTCCTATCACTGTGCAGTGCTAGTCTCCCTCCGCCCTATGCTGCATGGCACAGCGCATTAACTTCCTCCGCTCTCTACTGTCCTAGATCCATCACCGGTGCAGCGCGAGTCTCCCCTGTCCTTTGCCGCATTAACTCCCTCCAACCTCCACCGTTGCAACACTGTGCAGCGCAAGTCTCGTCCGACCTCCGCTGTCCACACACACACCCCCCCCCCTTCACCATTCGCAAGGCCCATACTCCCTCTGCCGTCCTCCATCTGCCGTCTGACCTGCTGGGGCGGAGAGGACCAATAACTCTGCTGGAAAATGGATGCTTAATGAAAAACAACGATAAAAGGTGCGTTCAGGCAGAGCAGCACTGCCTGTCTGTATGTGTTCAAAAAGTTTAAAGATGCAGTATGTGTGTATGTCTCTCTCTATCTCTTGCTCTCTCTCCCCCACTGGTGCCTAATCCTAACTACCCTCCCCCTTAAACATCTTCACCCTAACCTGGCATATTTACGTTCTGGACGCGGATACCTTCACAGGTATCCGCGTCACTTTGCGGGCTTCACAGGTATCCGCGTTCCCTCACGGGGCTCGCTGGCCCGATTCGGGCTCGGTGGCCCGCTGCTCTCGCCACACTGTTCTATTCTCAACTCCACGCCGACGTGGATAGTAGGGGTATGAAAAGGTCGGAGGACGCGTACCGCTGCGCTCGCCACGCTTAGGGTTGATGTTGATCGTGGGGTGGCGTTAACAATTTTTTGGGGGGCCATTTCACACTTCAGGGGGGTTTTTTGGGGTCTGTGGGCCATTTAACATTGTTCCCTATGTTTAATTGGGTCAATTGAGGCATTTTACATTGTTCCCCATGTAAAATCGCGGGCATCGCGTCGGTCGCATCGCATACCATTAGAAATGACCCGCGATGCCCGTGATTGTGGCCGTGCTAGGAAACAAGTACCACATTCGATACTCACATTTCGGCATGTGGAACGTGCCCATAACGGATGATAAATAGGGACATTTACTACAATGGTAGTATTCACATGGGATGTTGCTACGGGCAACCAATCAGAATCTACTACTTATTTATTTAGCACCTTCTAGAAGATAATAGATAGTATATGATTGGTTTCCCATAGCAACATCTCAGACTGCACATATTATCGTTTTGAAAAGGTAAAAAAAAGCTGCTAAATACCGGGTAAAAAGTGCAGTCTGAAAGGGGCATAAATAAGGAATACCCCTTTCACACCGCATATTTCATGGTATATTGCCATTTCTTTTAAACGTTTCAAATCGGTTCTAGCTGCAGTGTGAACGCGCCCGAGTGAATTTACTGGTTAAAGAAAACTGATATTTGAAACTGTGTTAAAAGAAGGATCCTACATGTTCAAAGCCAATCCATTTGCAGTGTGAAAGCCTCAGACCCGGTATTTTGAACACATTACACTGCAGAAGGAGGCGATGGGGCGTCTACCTGCCTGATGTCACTATCCTGCATCAGTAAACCAGAGAAATAGCATTGGAAGTAGTGGAGAAACATTGCTGGCATAGTCCTACACTACAGAACATACAGTTATGGCAACATGGGCCCTTATTCAGATGTGATCGCAGTACAAATTTGTTCTCAAAATGGACAAAACCATGTGCACTGCAGCTGGGGCAGATGCAATGTGCAGAGAGAGTTCAATTTGGGTTATTTTGTTTCTGTTCAGGGTAAATACTGGCTGCATTATTTTTACACTGCAATTTAGATTGCAGTTTCAACACACCGCACCCAAATGTAACTCTGTCTGCACATGTTACATCTGCCCCACCTGCAGTGCACATAGGGGGTTATTCTAATTCACTCGGAAAGGCACAATCACTCTAATGGACAAAACCATGTGCACTGCAGGTGGGGCTGATGTAACGTACAGAGAGAGTTAGATTTGTGTGTTTTATTTTTGCTGTGTAGACTAAATGCTGGCTGCTTTATTTTTGCACTGCAATATAGATATCAGTGTGAAGTACACCCCACCCACATCTAACTTTCTCTGCACATGTTACATCAGCCCCATCTGCAGTGCACATGGTCCATTAGAGAGAGAGTGTGCATTTCCGAGTGAATTAGAATAACCCCCATAGTTTTACCCATTTTGAGAGCAAATTTGTACTGCGATCAGATCTGAATAAGGGCCATGGACCGGTGAGGAGGGGAGGGAGCTGCTTAGATAAGAGGGGAGCCAGACATTGGCAGGGAAATCACTGGCACTGTAAAGGATTCTCTAATACAGGGGTTCCCAAACTGTGTGCTGCAGCTCCCTGGGGTGCCGCAGCGCTGTGACAGGGGTGCCATGGCCACAAGCACAAAGGCAGCCAGTAGCCAAGTGTCTGCCGAGCGGGTAGTGAGCTCCGCAACAGAACGGAGACAAGGGGAACTGACGACTCTGAGGTTCAGAGTCAGCCGCTGGCGGAGTGTGCACCACAGGGGGACACAGAAAGTAAGTGTCCTGGTCAGTGGTTGATTTAGGAGGAGCACCAAGGCACACTGTGAATGCTGGGACAAGGGTAAGCAGTACGGGGATGCAACTGCCGGATGTGTCAGAGGACGCACGGAGCTGCCGGGTGCAACGGGGACGGAGCTGCCATGTGGAGCGAGGGACCTGCCTGATGAAGTGTGGGCTCTCAGGTCAGGAAAGGAGCTTCCAGGATCCGTGGGGGACATACAGAGCATCAAGAAGCCAGGGAGGTAGGGATGATGGCTTCTACCACCGAATGCTGGGTAGAAGGGGGTCAGAGCTGCCGATGCTGGGAGCCATGTAGAGGGCAGAAGAAGCTTCTGATAGCCAGGGAATGGACCTACTGTTCTGGGAGCCAGGGGCAGATATCATTTGCCACAGGGCATCAGTGATAAAGGGGGCATTAACCATAATTCCCCCCCCCATCCACATTGTAGCCCCTTCCTGCTCGCTGTCCTCTGAACCGCTAGATGTATTGCCCCCCACTGCCCCAAGCACTGTGACCCACCATTGCGTTTAGCCACTCGAGTCCGCTGGCTAGAAGACAAGCCTTCCCCCCCTGCTCACTGTACTACAGAATGATCCGGCTAGCGTGACCTCTCACCTGCCAGAGCCTGCTGGAAGCTGCACATACGCCCCCAGCCACGTGACATTTACAAGGAGCTGCAGCAGGCACCTGTAGGCAGCTCCTCTCAGGCAGTGAGACTTGAGTCCACAGTAGGCTTGTCTGGGGATACCTGCGTGGGGAAGGAGTGACAACAAGGTGCGTTTTAATAAATGGCTGAGTGAGCTACCACTGTCTTCCCTCCCCATGTCCCCCTCTCTCCCCATGTCTCTCTGTCACTCTGCCCATGTCATTCTATTCCTCTCTGCCCATGTCACTCTGCCATTCTGCCCCTCTCTGCCCATGTCACTCTCCCCTCTCTGCCCATGACTCTCTGCTTTCTACCCCTCTCTGCCAATGTCAATCTTCCCCTCTCTGCCCATGGCTCTCTGCCTCTCGTCCTAAGTCGCTATTCCTCTGTCTGCCTCTCTCCCCATGTCCTCTCTGTCCTGCTCTCATCATGTCTCTCTGTCCCAATGTCTAAAACTCTTGCTCAGTAAGAGTTGGCAAAGGGGGGAGGTTTGCAGAGCCAACAATCATCTTGTCTCCGGGCAGCTAGGATAAAGTTCCGCCACTGCCTCCAATGGCTTCTTGCAGCGTGATTGATACCCTGCGGTCATAACCATGCATTTTATGGGATTTCCCCAGAAACCGCAGGTGTTCCCCAGCCGTTGGGATGGAGGGCAGCTGACATCAGGTCTGTGGCCTCCTCCCCATGGCCTTTAAAGTGTTTGCAGACAGGGGCAAAATCATTTGATGGTTAGTAATTCCCCCCCTGTGCGCATGGCTGCAAACGCATTCACAGGGGCAGCGTTTACCTGCTGCAGGTCTGAATCAGTCCTTCAGGGGACCAGGGTGCCTTGAACAAGTCATGGAGACCCAAAGGGTGCCTCGGACTGAAAAAGTTTGGGAACCACTGCTCTAATATATAACTAAAGACTTTTGTAATTGGTCCAGTACATAATCATCAACAAACAGGCTTATTTTTAGCTATAATACAAACATACGAGGCATAAAATCCCATTACAAATGACCTTACACTGTTTTCTATGGGTGAACCGGATTCAGTGTGAAAGGTTCCAACGCAGTAATATATTGTACCGTTTACAACTGGTGATGTGAAAGGGGTTTAACTTGCTCAGAAACGTTTTAAGAAATGTTTTCAAATACTGGGTCTAAGCAAGTTTTGCCATGTGAAAGCAGTTAAAATGTCCCCCTTATACCCCTTTCATACCAGAAAATGAAGGGACCCACCCAGGAATTTGGCCCAAGGATCATGCTGGGGCATTCCCAGGTTGGCCCCTTTCACACCAGAAAAGTCCCTGCATTTTCTGGTGTGGGAAGAAGGTGGGGAGGAGGCAGCCTGGAGGTGGGCAGGAGCTGGAATAGTGGGGGAGGTGGTGAACAGTACTCACCCCGTGTTGCTGGTCCTCTGTGCAGGCTGGTGATCCACACAGGTGGCAGGTGCAGATGACGCAGCTCTCCGGCAGCAGTGAGTACGCTGGAGAGCTGCGTCATCTTCATCTGCCACCTGTCCTGTCATCTGTGCCCACTGCCTGTGTGGATCCCCAGCCTGAACGTACGCACCAGGGACCGGCAACCCAGGTGAGTACCCCTACCACTTTCACACCAGCCAGGACCCTGCATTGAACCCGGGAACATCCCTGCTCCATAGCAGGGTTGAAATCCAGGCAAATATTCCAGGGAGTTTGGCCTGGAAACCTTACAAACCAGCGGGAATTTAGGCTGGTGTAAAAGGGGTATTAGTGTCATGAACCTGTGAAGTCAAAGTTGGGTGCGAGGACAAATAACCGCACAGTACATGACAGACCTCACTTACCTGTATCAGCGCTTCTCCGCCAGGCTCCGTGTGTCAGGAGGAGTTAATGATCCATCTAGTATGATAAGAATGCAGGAACTGGCCGCGCTGGTCTGACTGGATTACACTCGGAGCTAAATGTGGCAGTTTGTCCCTTTTCTTCGTGATTTCAATAAATCCTGTGAAAAGTATAATTCAATTATGATCCAATGTGCGGTCCTGTGTAGTCACCCCTCGGCGGGTGACACCCAAGTTCATCTTGTGACACCTCAGAGTGTACAAGAATTCCTTGTATGTGTGTAATCACTACATGTGTGTTACAGAGGCCAGATAATAAAAGGTGTGGTAAGCTCTATATAAATGTGTGTACACATGGTGCAATATGGTCGCAGAGCAATGTTGGCTTAATATCTCTTAAGGGGTGTACACATGGAGAGATCCCTTCTAAGCAATCTTGGCTACATAGTGAAAGTCGCTTAGAATGTGTCTCTGAATCGCCCTGTGTGTACACAGCGGGCAATAGCAATGCGGGCGATAGCAATATTCTTGCTAGACACTGCAGTGTCTAGTAAGCTGTGTACACACGGTGCAATATGGTCGCTGAGCAATTTCGGCTTATATCTCAGCAATATATTGATCAGTGTATCATTTTCATCAGCGACCAGCGATTTTGGCTGAAATTGCAGCAATTCTGTCTTTGAAAAAAAAAATTTTTAACCTCTTCTATTTTGACTAGAAATCGCTGGTTGCTGGTGCACAGCTGTAGTCAGGTGCTGCACAGTGCATTGTGCACCAGCGACCAGTGACCATTAGGGGCTGGCTACAGGAGCGCACTCCTAGAGATTTATCCCCCACAGCACACAAATAACACACTGGCGATTTGGTTGCTAAGCGACCATTTATCCAGCGGTAATGGCTTAAATTGCCCCGTGTGTACAAGGCTGAAGTCTAATAATGGGGTTACATGACCACAGCTGTGCCTAATAGATAATAAATGCTAGTGGCATGAGGTTGGACTATGTATTATGTATGGATGTAGTATGTATGTATGTATGTATGTATGTATGTATGTATTATGTATGTATGTCTTTAAAAGTCTGTTTAATGTGCATCTCTTGGCACAGGACTGTCAACTACCCTGATAGTAACACTATTAATTGAGTGGTAATTTAACATCATTAAATAGGTCCATCTACCATCAATAAACTATCAGATCATAAATGTCAATAATCAATTCATTAACAATTTAGTATCAATGCAACATAAATTCAGCATCACATGAAATCAATATAACATAATTCCAACTTATATTATCAATTCAGCATAAAAAAAATCAATCAGAATCCGCTTTGTTGGCCAGGTATACTTGCGTACACTAGGAATTTGTTTTCGGTTCGCTGTGCAGCAGCCAGGTGGGTAATAAGTAAACAGCATACAGTATAAACAATATAAACAGGTGGGGGAACATGTACAGTCATACAGAAAGTTATTCCGAGGGGACACCGTGTTAGATTATGTGCAGAGGGTTATGGCGCCACTAGACAGTGAGGTGTTCACGAGTTCATGTGTCAACAGGTGAACCGCTTGAGGGAAGAAACTTTTTAGGCTTCTGGTGGACCTGGTGGGAATAGCCCTGTAGCGTCTGCCTAATGGCAGCAGATTAAACAAGCCATGGCCAGGATGTAGTTGGTCCTTGACTATCTTCGTTGCCCACTTTTTTGCTCTGGACAGGTACAGGTCCTGGACAGAGGGAAGGTCCGTCCCGATTATCTTCTCCGCAGTTCTGACTACCTTTTGGAGTCTGCATTTGTCTGTCTCGCTGGCGGAGCCGTACCAGACCGGTATTGAGGAGCACAGGTATTGAGGAGCACATTGAGGAGTAGAAGAGGAGCAGAAGCTTCTGTGGGATTTTGAACTTCCTCAGTTGCCTAAGGAAGAATAGCCTCTGCTGCGCTTTTCCAACAACAGTATCAGTGTTGGGTCCCCATTTAAGGTCCCGGGAGATTGTGGTTCCTAGGAACTTGAAGGAGTCCACTAGCGAGACCACACTGTCAGCAATTGTTAGCGGAGGAACACCTAACAGCTGTGGATGGGAGCCGTATATTAGGTGAGACTGTCACTTTACAAACCCGGCCTTTGATTCTACAGATCGATCTGTTGCATGTAGAAAAAATACAGTTTCTCGTCATTCCCAAGTCAACATACCCAATTGTTTAAGACCTCCCCTGGTTACGTGCCCATAACCCTCGTATTGACTGGGCCTCATCCCAGGTCTTGGCGTGGGGTGCTGCCTGCACCAAGTCTTGCCTCAAAACAGTGACACCATCCCGACAAGTTACCCTCCAAATCCCAGAAGGGTTACCTACCTCATATAGAGACTTCGCTGACGTATTCTGCAAAAAGGCTACTGACCAATTACCTCCTCATCGTTCATGGGATTGTCCCATTGACCTGCTACCAGGTAAAAATCCTCCACGAGGCCGTACATACCCCTTGTCCTTGCCAGAGATCAGCCAATGTCAGAGTACATAAAAGAAAATCTTGCCAAAGGGTTCATTCGTCCTCCATCCTCTCCTGCTGGGGCTGGGTTTTTCTTCGTTAAGAAAAAGGATGGAGGGTTACGGCCTTGTTTCGATTATCGTGGCCTGAATGAAATCACCATCAAAAATCGTTACCCACTGCCACTTATCACAGAGTGTTCGATCGTATTAAGGGAGCCAGTATACTTACCAAGCTAGATCTACGCAGAGCTTATAATCTTATTCGCATCTGAGATGGAGATGAATGGAAAACTGCCTTTAATACTAGAGATGGACATTATGAGTATCTCGTCATGCCTTTTGGGTTGAGTAATGCTCCCGCAGTTTTTCAATCCTATATGAATGAGTTATTCAGAGATCTTCTGTACAAACATGTTGTGGTTTATCTCGACGATATTCTTATATTTTCCAGCAGTCGTCAAGAGCATCAAGAACTCGTTAGAGAGGTGCTGTCACACCTTAGAAAAAATCTTCTCTTCTGCAAATTGGAGAAATGTATTTTCGAGGTGCCTTCCATACCCTTCCTGGGATATATCGTGTCAGGTTCTGGTCTAGAAATGGACCCAGCCAAAGTAGAAGCAATCCAGTCATGGCCTCAACCTCATACTCTCCAAGGGGTCCAAAGGTTCCTCGGATTTGCGAACTACTACAGAAAATTTATTAAGGGATTTTCTACAATTGTAAAATTGAATTGAAAATTCATCACAGTACCAGTGCTGGCCCAACCAGATGTCACGTTACCTTTTATATTGGAGGTTGACGCCTCTTCCATCGGTGTAGGAACTGTGCTCTCTCAAGCAAAAA
Source organism: Crinia signifera (assembly GCF_055691185.1). Lineage (NCBI taxonomy): Eukaryota > Metazoa > Chordata > Amphibia > Anura > Myobatrachidae > Crinia > Crinia signifera. The sequence goes on from NC_139220.1 coordinate 15,777,974, forward strand.
GTGACGGACAGTTACATCCTTGTGGGTTTTTCTCTCGGCTGAGCAAAATTATGCCATAGGGGGATCAGGAATTATTGGCCACCAAAATGGCACTAGAAGAGTGGCATTATTTATTGGAGGGGGCAGTCCATGTCATTAATGTTGTCACTGATCATAAAAATTAGCTTTATTTGAAAAATGCATAATGTCTTAATCCACGGCAGGCCAGATGGGCATTATTCTTTGCCAAATTTAATTATAAGTTGTCTTTTTCTCCAGGAGTAACGAACCGCAAAGCAGATGTGCTTTCTAGGTCATGGGAAATAGAGGAGGAGTCCAGATCCTTTGAAGGGAGTCCAATTCTGGATCCAAGTGCTTTTGCTGCTACCACAGTGCAAGTATCGGTGCCTCCAGGTAAAACGTTTGTCAGACCTAATTCAAGGAGTCAAGTCTTGAGGTGGGCCCATGATTCAAAATTCTCCGGGCACCCAGGGGTTCAAAAGACTTATGAATTATTCTCCCGAAAATATTGGTGGCCTGCTCTAAAAAAGGATGTGCAAGAGTATATTGCATCCTGTTCTCATTGTGCCCAACATAAGTCATCTAATCTAGCGCCAATAGGTCCATTGAGACCACTCTCGATCCCACGGGGACCGTGGACTCATTTGTCGATGGACTTTATTACAGATCTGCCATCCACAGATGGTTATAGTACCATATGGGTGGTTATCGATCGTTTCTCAAAAATGGCGCATTTCATACCTCTGAAGGGGTTACCTTCAGCTCCAAAACTTGCTGATTTGTTTATTAAAGAGATCTTCAGAGTGTCCGATCGAGGGGTTCAGTCTGTGGCTAAATTCTGGAGAGCATTGTGTAAAGTCCTCAAGATTCGACTTAACTTTAGTACAGCCTATCATCCACAATCTAATGGCCAAACAGAAAGAGTTAATCAGGATGTAGAAACATTCCTGCGTTTACATGTGTCCTCTTCTCAAGATGATTGGGTTGAGGTGTTGCCTTGGGCCGAGTTTGGCCACAATAATCAGTATCACTCGTCTGCATCGTCTACTCCCTTCTTTATTAACTATGGCTTCCATCCCAAGGTTCCTGATTTCCAGCGGCTCTCTGCAACATCTGTGTCAGCGGTAACTTTGACCCTCCAACAACTGAGTCATCATTGGAGAAAGGTCAGGAAATCCTTGGTCAGCGACTCTCAAAGGTATAAAAAAATTTGCCGACAGAAGAAGAAGAAGGGCAGTACCAGATTTTAAAGTTTTCCTCACCTGACGGTCACTTCACCGGCAACTCTCCTGGTCACAGCCATTCAGGCCTGCTATTATTCCTTCCGGATTCCATTCGTCCAATCATCCAACCATCCAATCGTCCAATCATCCAATCTTTCATTCAATTCTTCAATCATCAATCCAATCATCTTTCCAGGTATATTCTTCAGTTCGATTATTCAAGTTTACGTTTATTATCCAATCTACACTTCAAGCCATCTTCAGATATCAACCTCGTGCTCCACCCACTACGAACTTTACAATAACTTTTATATATCATTGACTTTGGTTATCGCATATCTTTAGTATTACCTTTGTGCCACTATTCATCTTTATTAAAACTGGTTTTCTTTTACCCAATTGCACACCTCCCTTCTGTCGTTTTTGCAAAAACCTTACATCAAGGCACCTAGCCTCCACTGCTAGCGGGACACCCTCCTTGCAACTCTCCCCCTTATCTGCCGCCGGTCGCCATTGTAGATGACCATCGATAGGTAAAACTATTGATGGTCATCCATTTTCTGTGACCTGCTGAGCACCAGCAGCGCTCACCTCAGGCGCTGACCAGAAAACATGTTGTGCGGCTGTGCAGCGCAATGTTGGAAACGGTGGGCGCACCCAGAGAAATGCTGGGCAGGCCGCAGGGAACGCAGGAGTTCCCCTGTGTGCTTGGGGCGGGTGGCTGGCGTCAGCTCCCGTCCCCAATTTGTAGAACAACATACAACCGAAAAGTTAGTCCTTGGCGGAAAAATCGATTTATGGTGAGTAACCATTGTAGGATTTCTCCGCTATGTGGGAGCTTGCGAGTGGATGTGTAAGCGTGCAAATCCGTTCGCAGTATAGCGACTGGCGGGGGATGGGGCACATACTGTAGGTTTGCTGGGGCGGTTGATAACCTGCTCTCTAGGCTGCGTACACTGGGAGCCTGGTGAGCAGGTTAACACCGCCCCATCAAACAAATTCATCCCCTTTGTCGATGGCGGGGGCATGCGCATAGGTGCTAATGCGCAATTTTCAATTGCTGGTTCGCTTGTTTGAGAAGCAGGGGGCGTTCCGGGATGGGCACCTGGCGTTTCTTGGGCGTGTCCACCCCAGCAGTCAGATCCCCTCGCTACACTGCAAGCAGATGTGTACCGGGTCTGCTGGGGGCGGTGAGGGCTGCACATATGTTTAATGCTTTGTATTTTAGAGCCTGGTTCCTTCTACCATTCAGAAGTCACTTTGGTGCCTATTATCTGCACTATACGGATATAATCTCTCTGTCTCTGCACATTTGCCCCTGTGCTGCAGATCAGCCGGTGACAGAGGGCGACCCCCAAACCTGACCATCCAGCAACTAGCCACTGTAGCTCGCAGGTGCGGTGACCGAACCGTATCAGAATAGCTGGGGACAGTTAGGAGCCCTGCTAATAATTCCCTGTCCTCAGGAGCGGATGGGCCTTGTCTGCAGTGACTCTGACATTGCGGCAGACACTGCAGCACACCCACGTGCTATGTTCCTGGTCACGTCTACTGCTCATGTCTGCCCATCGTGCCACGTTCCTGGTGCTTCACAGCTGCAGCACCAACGTGGGAGCTGAGTATAGTTATATGGGTGCATGCACTGTCTATAACTGTAAGTTATAGTGACGTGCGGGACTGCGTGTCGCCATCGGTATAGTGTATACACATAACAGCACGTGGGGACCATCACAGCGCACCTACAGGTCCCACTCATTTTGTAAAAGTGGGTCCTCGGTCGGCTATTTAGAGTAAAATACGTGCTATAGCGTGTATATGCGATCACTGTGGACCCTGCACCCATTATAGATATGCAAATGCACTTTCAGACAAACATCAATGTGTAAAAACATTTTACACCCACCCACTGGTATCTGAGTCCCAGCTCCCCCTCCCCCTGTGTGCACAATGTAACAGCTCAGCTCAGCCTCCCCATGTGACCTCACTGGTATCTGAGTGTCAGAGACTCACTTTCATTTCTCCCTCCTACTGCCAGCAATGGCGTCTGCTGATCTCAGACCGGAGCTGGACTGTTCCATCTGCCTGAGCATTTATACAGATCCTGTAACCCTGAGATGTGGCCACAACTTCTGCCGGGTCTGTATTGATCGTGTGCTGGATACACAGGAGGAGGCTGGAGTTTATAGCTGTCCTCAGTGCAGAGCAGTGTGTCAGGAGCGTCCTGCACTGATACGGAACATTCCTCTGTGTAAAATAGTGGGGAGGTTCCTGTCTGTTCACCCAGATCAGGAGGAGACTGGGATCTGCTGCACTTACTGTGTGGAATCTCGTGTACCTGCTGCTAAGTCCTGTCTGCATTGTGAGGCTTCTCTGTGTGATAAACACCTGAGAGTACACAGCAAGTCAGCAGAACACGTCTTATGTGACCCCACCACTGCCCTGGGGAACAGGAAATGCTCCGTCCATAAGAAGGTCCTGGAGTATTACTGCACTGAGGATGCTGCCTGTATCTGTGTGTACTGCTCAGCTGGAGAACATCGGGGACACCTGGTGGAGATGCTGGGTGAGGCCTCTGAGAAGAAGAAGGCGAAGCTGAGGAATGTTCTGCAAAAACTGACCACAAATAGAGCGGAGACTGAGAAAAGAGTCCAGAGACTGCAGCAGCGCAGGAGAGAGGATCAGAGAAAAGCAGCGGGTATAACAAAGACAGTCACTGCCCTGTTTAGTGACATCAGGAAACAGCTGGAAGACCTGGAGAAGAGAGTCCTGAGTGAGATCTCCAGGCAGGAACAGCGCGTTTCACTCTCAGTCTCTGATCTGATCCAGCAGCTGGAAATAAAGAAGGACGAGCTGTCCGGGAAGATGCGTCACATTGAGGAGCTGTGTAACATGTCTGACCCAGTGATTGTCTTACAGGAACCAAACACAGGGGACTTGTATAATAGTAGAGGCAGAAAGAGACGGTATACACAGGTCCATGGTGCAGGAGGTCTGGATGTGGGTTCCCTCTCAGAGACATTACACACATTATCTGATATAATAACAGGGATAAATACAGGGATCTATGTGCAGGAAGCTACAGACCTATTACTGGATATAACCACAGCTGGTAATACAGAGTCTGATATAAATACAGGGATAAATACAGGGATCTATGTACAGGAACCTACAGACCTATTACTGGATGTAGCCACAGCTGGTAATAAGATACAGATATCAGATGACAGGAAATCTGCAACCATGTCTTTTACAAACCAGAATCGCCCAGTAACACGAGAGAGATTTAAGGATTATCAGGTAATAAGCACCAGGGGATTCTGCTCAGGGCGACATTACTGGGAGGTGGATGTCAGTAAGTCAGAGGACTGGAGGGTGGGGATGTGTTACCCCAGTATAGCCAGGAGAGGGAAGCAGTCATACATTGGGGATAATAACAAGTCCTGGTGTCTGTGTAGGTGTGAAGGTGAGTACTCAGTGATACATAACAGTACAGAGACCCAGTTACCTGACGATATCCCCTATGACAGAGTGAGGATATACCTGGATTATGAGACAGGACAGATGTCCTTTTATTCTCTGTGTGACCCCATCAGACACTTACACACCTACACTGCCGCCCTCATTGAGCCCCTCCATGCTGCATTATATGTATTTGACAGATGTGTAACTATATCTGGGGGAGTTCGGAGCTGGGAGATATTACCATAAGTAATCTGCCCAGAGATTGGTGACATCACATGAAGGGGAATATGCTTATTAGGAAACATTCAGCCAATAGAATGAAGCAGTGGGTGTAGCTACCACAGAGCTCCTCCCCATATGTAACCAGGTGTCCAGTCTGTCTGTCAGGACGTGTTCCCATGTTGGTGTGATAGTTACTGTCATTATAAATGTTCATTTCTGAGGGATTTCTCTGCCTCTGATTTACTGAGAGTTGTGATTGGCTGCTGTAACTGGTAGTGTGGTCGACCCTTACGGGCCTTCCATTTCCCCAATGTGCCAAAGCTCTCGCCTTTTGGGGAGAGCTGCGGTCCCCGCGAGGACGACCCCGAGCCGCAAGGCGGAGGGAAGTCCACTGATGGTCCCTCCAAACCTTCGGGTGCGGAGGACCCACCGTCCTAACCCTTCCGGGGGTTGAGGAAAGAGGGTCTCTCTAAGCTTCGGCGAAGAGGACCCACCGTTCCCTATTTTCCCCTCTTCGGCCTTATGGTTGAGAGGGGTTAGGGGAAAAACGGGGCCCGTCTCCTTCGGGAGATAAGCCCATTCGATCGCACGGCCCCCTTTGCACGTGTTTAGGCACAGCACTGGTGGTAGGGAGCACACCTCGGGCTCCTGAGTTTCTTCAAACTCAACTGTCTGTCACCCAGTGTGCACCCCCATAGGGTATATTTACTAATGTGCGGGTTTTTACAAGTAGTGATGTTGCCCATAGCAACCAATCAGATTTTACTTATTTTTCTAGCACTTTCTACAAAATCTGTTTTGTTGCTATGGACAACATCAATTCTTCTAAAAATCTGCACATTAGTACATATACCCAGAGTCTACTTAACTGCTAGAGAGGAGGGGCCCGATAGAAGCCTGCACAGGGGCCCCTCCTCTCTTAAATTACCTCTGAGCCTGTTCATACATGTGAATTCTGCATGTGTAACGTGCCCATAAAGGATGATAAATAGGACTCACTGGGGCCCATTTATCATTAAATGTTTGCGGCTAAATATTAAGTATCACTTGAATGTATGTAGGAGGGACCGCTGCAGGAATCTCCGATCCCTCCTGCACCACCGCCAGGAACATCCCCCTTAGGTTTCTATGGGGGATGCAAAGCTGCTCAGGTGCCATTGCTTCGGGTTCCTGGGATACCACCCTTCTGAGATGGCGGTAGCCTATTGTAGTCTATGGGCTACAGACCACACTGCCGCCGGGTGGTCAGCGGGGTCGTTGGAGGGTCAGCGCTAACCAAGCAAAGCCCCGGCGCCCGGCTCAGCACATCGCACATCCCTTTCAGAGCCCCGTCCGTGCGCGTGGGAATGACGCATCTCACCAAAAGGATCGCATATCGCAATGGGATCCTGCGTGGTCATATTAAACAATACTTTAAGAGCTATATGTGCAAATGCTAGGAGCTTAGGAAATAACATCCCAGAACTAATTGCAATAATGGGGGAAATTTACTAATATGAATTCGTAGAAAAAAATCGTATTTTCCTAGGAAAATACGAATTTTTTGGGTGTATTCGTATTTTTGGCATTTACTATGCCAAAAATAAAAATATTCGTATTCATATTGATGGGACATTCGTATTTGTATTTACAAATACGAATGCATACACCATTCTTAGAATACGACTGGAATCACCATTCAAAAGAATGGTGGTTCCTGATTTACTAAGCAGCTGTATTGAAAATTCGGCTGCTAATTGGCGTGAAACGGCCGCGAATATACGGCAGGAAAATACACTTTATTTTCCTGTCGTATTTGGATCCGTGCAGGCTTTAGTGTTTAAAAAATTGAAAAATAAATACATTTAAAAAAAAACAGCGTGGGGTCCCCCCCACAGCTGTAACCAGCGCCAGGCTGAAAGAGCCGGGCCGGTAATAAAAAATCAGGAAACCCGACAAATAGGGGTTCCCCCATTTTTTAAAACCAGCCCCAGGCTCCAGGTCCGGGGCTGGTTCCCAAAATACGGGGGACAAAATGACTAGGGGTCCCCCGTATTTTAAGATCCAGCCCCAGGCCAAACCAGCCAGCAGTGTAATGTCACAGCCGGGGGACACTTATTATATAAGGTCCCGCGACCAAAACATCACCCTACCGACCAGTCAGCCTGGCCAGGGGCCCTGGGGGAGTGGGAACCCCCCCAATAAAGGGGTCCCCCCCTTCAGGACTGACCTGACCAGGCTGAAGCCTGGTGCTGTCCCCGGTGGTCCTGTGCGGTGGCCTCCGGGCTGATTGAGTGTAAAAAAATTGAATTAAAAACTATTGTTTTTAACTGTGGAACTATGAGTCCCAGCAAGCCTCCCCCACAAGCTGGGACCTGGAGAACCACAAGTCCCAGCCTGCGGGGCATTAAAGGGCCCACTGGCACTTGTAGTTCCACAGTAAAAAAAAATAGTGAAATAAACACACACTGACACACAATAAAAATAAAACTTGAATACATCCAAAGCCCATACTGTACATACTGATACTTACCTATGTTGAGCCCGTAGGTAAGTCCCTGGGTCTTGGTCCGGTGCCTTGTCCCTGTCCGGATCCATGTCGGCATTCCACTCCGTGTCGATGTCCATGTCGGCGGCGTCTGTCGGCATCCATCCGGGTCCGAAGAAATCCATGGGGGACCTGTGGAAGGAAATCCGACTCACCCGCATCTCACCGGTGTATCTCCTGTGTGTACACACCTTTACAGAGGCTAGATATTAAAAGATGTGGTATGTGCTATCAGTGGCGGCTCCTGCCTTTAGACGTAAGGGCGGTTGCGATTGCCTGGGTACTGCTCGTTGCAAACGGAACACAACATACAGATAATCTACTTGAAATCACCTTAAACTATGGAATAATATTTATATAATTAAAATAGGACACAATCTTAACCAAAATTTTATTTTCATTAAATTTACACAGTTGCTTATTTTTTTGCCAACAAGAGATGCTATGGCACAAAGTCTTAATTCACCTACAGAACAAACTGTCTATCAGCGACCATATTGCCAGCGATATTGCACCATGTGTACACAGCTTTAGGCCCTACGTTTTAAATGGACTAAAATGGGTGTTTGTTTGAAGATGGGATGTTGGCCTAGCAACCAATTAGATTGTATCTATGATTTTCTAAATGGTGCTAAATAAAAAAGAATCTTATTGGTTACTATGGACCAACATCCCATCTTAGTAAATAGTAAAAACAGATCTCCCATCTTAGTAAATTAACCCTTGAATGTCTCAATACACCAGCAGTTGTATACGAACACCGGTAATACTCCTATAAACACACCTAGTAGTGCAGCTTCACCAAACGCCTTCATTTTTTTCTAATACACCTTTGAGACTGTGCCCCTTATTCTGGTTCACTTGCAAAGGCAAATTCCTTCTCAAATGGACAAAACCATGTGCAGGTGGGGCAGATGTAACATGAGCAGAGAGAGTTAGATTTGGGTGGGGGTTTTACTTCAAAGTGAGATCTATATTGCAGTGTAAAAATAAAGCAGCCAGTAGTTTCCCTGCACAGAAAAAAAAATAACTCACCTATACCTAAAGCTGGATAAACATATATACAATCGTCGTGCCGTTCTTCCATTCTGGGACAAATGGCCGTTCGATTGTATAGGTGTGTACGCAGTACCATTCAAGGTGAAACCCAAAAAACAAAAGAAAAAAAACAACAATAGTGTAATAAGGTTTTAACAGTACATAACAGTTCAATTAAAACTGGAGTTGACTCGTACCGAATTAAATGGTCTACATATGAGGTAGACAATAAGGCGTAGGGAGGGACATATGCTTGTCACAATGGAACCAAGAACTCCTCTCACTTTCTTTAGATGCTGATGAATCTCAAACGGATAAGAGAAACTTCATGGTGCAGTATAACATACTTTTATTCACACACAATTAAAACATGACACAATGTAAGGGATCTCAGGACTCTCACCATTCAATTATGTCCACAAGTGATTGTAGACACAAAAGCATAAGATGTAAAACCACCACAGGCATCCCTGGATACTGGCTGTAAGGTGAAGTCCATCCGGTCCCCTTCCAGAGTGTTTTCAAATGACCACTGCCAACCGGTTTCGATACCTTGCGGTATCTTTCTCCGCAAGGTATCGAAACCGGTTGGCAGTGGTCGTTTGAAAACACTCTGGAAGGGGACCGGATGGACTTCACCTTACAGCCAGTATCCAGGGATGCCTGTGGTGGTTTTACATCTTATGCTTTTGTGTCTACAATCACTTGTGGACATAATTGAATGGTGAGAGTCCTGGGGTTTATTCTAGTTCATTCTTTCTGACAAAATCCTTCTTAGATGGACAAAACCATGTGCACTGCAGGGGGGCAGATGTAACATGTGCAGAGAGAATTAGATTTGGGTGAGTTATTTTGTTTCTGTGCAGGGAAAATACTGACTGCATGATTTTACACATTAATATAGATCTCACTTTGAACAAAAACCCCACCCAAATCTAATTCTCTCTGCACAAGTTACATCTGCCTCACCCGCAGTGCACATGGTTTTGTCCATCTAAGAAGGATTTTGTCAGAAAGAATGGACTAGAATAACCCCCATTGTGTGATGTTTTAATTGTGTGTGAATAAAAGTATGTTATACTGCACCATGAAGTTTCTCTTATCCGTTTGAGATTCATCAGCATCTAAAGAAAGTGAGAGGAGTTCTTGGTTCCATTGTGACAAGCATATGTCCCTCCCTACGCCTTATTGTCTACCTCATATGTAGACCATTTAATTCCAGTTTTAATTGAACTGTATGTACTGTTAAAACCTTATTACACTATTGTGGTTTTTTTCTTTTGTTTTTTGGGTTTCACCTTGAATGTTTGCAAAGCGCCTTGATTACCTACCAAATTCCACACGGTATTGTATGTAACTAACCTCTGGAGTGGTTCTCCAATTTTTTGGTTGTGGTTTTGGGGCTGCTATTTAAGCGCATGATATATTAGTCCAAATCTTTTGTCTTTGTTGTACGCAGTACCGACTTCCTCTGTAAGACCGATAAACGGCCAAAAAACGGTCTTGTCTGTCCATACTCGGTCGGTCGAAGGTTCAGTGCTGTTTAATATTCATCCGACAGGATGGGCCCATATCGGAACAAAAGTGCAGTGTGTACGCACGTTCGATCGATATGCTGGTTGTTCTTGCGATTATACTGCCAAAGCTGGAACGCCCATGTGGGCGTTCAGTAGCTGCATGATCTCTGCTACAGCACAAGAAGCGTTCACCTCTCCCCATGTATATTTAAATAAATAATCATATACATGCACCCCATCTTTATAGCAGGTCGCCATATCTGTCCCTAATCACCCTGCCGGTTGCTATAAAGATGGGGGAAAGCGTCTACAGTCAGCTGGCAGGGTGACGCTGGACAGATACGGCAAACTGCTATAAAGACGGTGTACGTGACTACAGTCAGTTTGCCGTATCTGTCCATAGTCACCCTGCCGGCTGACTGTAGACACGTACCCTGTCTTTATAGACTGCTGTTCTCTGCACAGCCAGTACTGATGTAAAAATGAAATCACTTTTGTTTAGGTTCTGTACTCACGCTTCTTTGTTTTGGTATGCCCTTATGCCCTTAACCCAGCCCATTATGATAATTTTGTTTATATATATTGTGTCAATAGCCCAGATTGAGAGAGTGTGTACGGTGGTACAACCGTTTTCTTGCGAGTGTTTGGACGGGAGTACATCGGACGTCGCAAGTAAAATTGTACAGGTGTGTACGCGCGTATCGGCAGGTGTTTGTGGACGGTCCGTCGTGTCTATGGTTGGTCGAACGGTCGCAAGAAAACAGGGATTGTATAGATATGTACCCAGCTTAACTCTCTCAGCACATGTTACATCTGCCCCACCTGCAGTGCACATGGTTTTGTCCATTTGAGAAGGAATTTGCTTTTGCGAGAGAACCAGAATAACCCCCTGTGCGTTTCAATAGCTACATACACACAAAAAGGGATATTTTAAACAATATCGCTCATTTCCACCTTCTGTGTGATATTGTTTAAAATATAACTTAGTGTGTATGGCCTCATTTCTCTTTCATTTACAGACAAGGGAGCCCATTGTTTATGAGGGCCAAGCTGCATTCCCCCTCCGTCACTCCCTCCCACTGGCATCAGCAAATGTGTATGCACTTGGTGATGCCGGCACTGTGCAGGGTCCCAACCAGGAGCGGATTGGGAATGAAGACCAGCCTGGGAAGTAACTTAAAGCAGTCCTAATGGGGCGGGGGGGACATGTTGTGCGCCAGAGGCACGCCAGATTTTTTTGGTGGGCGTGGCCTGGTGACATGAAGGCGTGGCCTATTTCACCAAGGCCATGGTGTGGGGGCATGGCTAGTGGCTCTCTGAGCTGCTGGCTATGTCCCCAGCCCCTCAGGCTGCAGAATAGGCGCATGCGCACAGCATCTATTCTGCAGCTTGTGGGGCTGGGGAGATAGAGACAGGGGGGCGACAGCGGGTCTCCCAACTGCCCCCGCCATGGGACACTGAGCATGGGCTACCTCCCTTAAACACATTAGGTACCATAACAATAGGGCCCCTTTTTATATCGAAAATCTGTACATATTATGCCACACAGTGGGCCTTATTCTGCTTGGAGCGTCCGGGCCGTACGCGTACGTCCCGGGGTTTTTTACGATCTGCGCATGTGCAGATACGCTAATGCGCCGGCGCGAACACTCCACAACGCTTACGGCCGGTGTCTCAACGTGCGAAAAAACCTGTACGCGAGCGTACGGGTAATGGGGCGGCATAGGGGCGTGTTGATGGGAGCGGCCGAAATAATGAGGGAAAATGGGCGTAAATATGGGCGTACACGGGGGTGTGAGCGGTGCTACTACCGCACGATCGACTAAGGCACCGTTCGTTTCGGACACCAAACAGGCGGCCGCCAACCGCCAGCTCAAACCACCCCTACAGATACCGCATGCCAGCGTGCGCCTGAGTTGGCTAATTAACGCTGATTACTACTCAAACACATACACCTGAATGTAATAAGCAATGCTGCAGTCTATTAACTCCAAACCATGATTTCACTGCCTGCAAGCCACACATGCAGCACGCAAACACATTGGAAGCTTATGTTTCTATACTTCTCCACATTTAAAGGTTTGTTTAATTTAAGGTAAGAATCTTTTTATACGCTAAGGTAGGTATTTGCTAAACAGACACATTCACTACCTGCTTTCATAGACTTTACGCAGTAGCACACTCAATCTACACAAGTCGACATGTGTCAACGTGTTCACTCTAATACTAACATAGGTTTTGTATTTAGGATACAATAACATAAACCACATCTAACACCTACAAAGGATGTTTCAGCAATGTTTGAAGCCCATGACCACTATTTTCCACACAATCTTTGTATAGTACCCAAAATAATGACCTGTACCACTATCTCATCTGCTATGATTTGGATTTGACTACACTCTGGATGTAAGATGCCACCAATCACATTATTGCACTCTCATCTCTCTAACAAAGGATTCCTACATCTGCTTATGACACTGTCAAATCATATATATTTAAAAAGTTATGCATGTTTGTTCACAAGCTAATTGATCATGTTTGGCCCATTCACACATCTTTTTTTAGGGAGGACACATATGCATTCCTACACAAATGTACCTTTTCACCCTTGTTTGTCTGCCTCACCCACTCCATGAGGAAAGCATTGTTCTGGACCTGCTTTTACCTACTACTGTAGGAGCTACCTCACCTGCACACAAACTGCTTTCTCACCTATTAAGTTGCTCTGCACATGTGCTGACACAAACTAATTAGCAGGGAAAAGTTGGATAGGAACATGGGAATGGCCATGGAGAGGGTTACACATGGGAAACTTCCACCACACTTCAACAAATGTTCAAAAATACCCTGGTCAGTAAGTACACATAAATCTAGTATTTGTTTCACACAAGAAATTACACATACCACAATTTTGTTTTAATTTGTAAAATAAATTTATTTGCTGTTCAGCATCACAGCTTGACACTTTAATGTGAGAAATCAAATAAACAAATAAAATAGACACACAAATAATAAAACAGCCAGAACAAGAGGTTGCATATCTCCAAACATGTGTTACCCTGCAAATGCAATGGTGAAAGAAATGGGGACACCAGAATACGTACTGCAACAACCAGGGTGAATACTAAGCAAGATACACACCACCAAAAAAAAATATCCTGCATTTGTAGAGGTCAAAATACGAACTTTCATGCCCATGGCACGCAAATGGATCGATGGGCAACTCAGGAAGCGGATGTCCAGTGCAATTTAAACCTTTGGCCTCCAACCACAGAGGAAGTGAACCAGGTCTCATTTGGGCCCTTTTTTGCCCCTTTTAGATGGGGCCTTGGGGACAGGGGCCTTTGGGTCAGCTGGCTTTCGGCGTCTTCCCCTAGTCGACACAGGAGGGTCAGCCGAGGTGGAAGGTTGGGGAGCAGCTTGGGGTGGGGCAGCAGATGGGGGATTGTCCCTTAGGGACCTGGCGGTGGACAGCTGCTCCGCAAGAAGTTCATTCTGGCGGCTGAGGTGTTGGCCAATGCTTAGCATGCCAGCCGCCAGAGTTTCATTAATGCGGTTCAACGCCTCAACCTGCAGCTGGTTTGTGGCCTTCCACTCCGCCAGAAAATCCGCCACCTGCTGCTGACGGATCGCAGCATCCACCCCTTGCTGCTCGATCCTGTCCAGCGTCACCAACAGGCTCTCACTCCATGTCTCCTGTGGCTGGGGCTGGGGGCGACGTCTTGGTGCAGGCTGGACCACCTGCTCCACCTGTGGCTCTGCAGAGGAAGATGCTGCCGGTACATCCTGACTTTCTGCTTCTGCTAGGATAAGAATTGAAAACAATGTCACCATCACATACGCAATAAAAAATATCTTTCTAAATACAATGCATTACTGTGACTTACCATCAAAAGCAGCAGCAAAGACCTCCGCCGGGAGCTCACTGTCCATATTGGAGATCCCCCTGATCTCCCCCACATCGATCACGTCACAGGAGTCCAGCTCCAGGGGGGTATACTCCAAATGGTCAGGCATAGGACCGCTCCCGGTGGACATGCTGTGGTTGTACCGGTCAGTCATCTTCCTCTTCAGGGCACTTTTGAAGTCAGTCCACCTACAAGTTTAAAAATAAAAATATCACCATGAGATATGTGCACCACTGTGCTACGTGTAGGGTTACCACCTAGTCCCTTTAATTCCGGACACATGTTACTTACACAGGTTCTGTGGCAGTTTAAAATTAGGTGAAGTGGAGTCTTGAAGTCAGCCAGCCACAGAACCTGTGTAATTAATATGTGTCCGGAATTAAAGGGACTATGTGGTACCCCTAGCTACGTGACATTTCCTAGTGTGGCTGATCTTATGTTTTTTTGCCATGTGTGGCCAAATATTTCTTTGATGGACAAAACCATGTGCACTGCAGGTGAGGCAGGTGTAAAACCCCACCCAAATCTGATTATCTCTGCACAAGTAACACCTGCCTCACCTGCAGTGCACATGGTTTTGTCCATCTAAGAAATATTTGGGCAGAAAGAGTGAACTAGAATAAGGGCCTCAGTTCCTGCTGGAGACTGCTGAAAAATTGCCCTGACAAACACACTAACCTTTTCTTCACCGTGTCCCAAGTTCTGACCACTGGTGACACCTGGTTCACTTCCTCTGTGATCTTGTCCCAAAGGTTTCTCCTTGCACTGGCACCCAGCTTCCTGGTTGCCAATTCAATCCATTCGCGTGCCCTGGGCACTAGAATTCGCATTTCGGCCTCTACAAATGCAGGGTTTCTCCTTCTGGTGGTGGTATCCTGCTCAGTCATCACCCTAGATGTTGCAGCACGTTTTCTGGTGGCCCCAGTTCTCTCACCATGCACCTGCTGGGTCACACCTGTTTGGAGAGATGCAACCTCTTGTTCTGGCTGGTTGCTTGGCCCTTGTGGAGCTGGTGGAGGTTCACCAGGGCCTGTTACTGAGGGGCCCGCTTGATCTTGCAGGCGACTCCTCTCTTGGGCCCTCCTTCTCCGCTCCTGTTCCCTCTTGTTGAGTGCATCAAGCATGGATTCTGCTGTAGCTCTCTGCAGAGCGTCCTCTGCTGCAGAATCGTCTGAGTCAGACATGTTTGCAGCAATTGTGGGCTGCATCTGACTGAATATTTATATGTTAATCTCCCGCCATGAACAAGGGGGCGTATATTTTTTCCCGCAATGTAGATGCAAATTTACGCCGATATTTCCCGCCGATAATTCCCGCTTAAATTACGCAGGTCTCAACGCACCTGATCAAACACCTGTATATGCACATACACAGGTTGTGGAGCATTGTGCTACATCGTGAAATGTGGGCACCTGTCATTCCAATGACGAGTGTTGTCAGCTGGTATCTGTTGGAGTTCGTGTATGCTTTGTGAGTCACATTTCAAAACATCACGATATAATGCTTTCCTTACATATGTAATGTGTATGAAATTGTCATACAGCAACATGTTGCATTGTGGCCCTTTAGGCAGCGTAGCTATAAGTAGAGGGTTGCGTGTATTATTTTCCGCCTACTGTATATACAGTACTCCTCTCCATGCATATCGGTGTATCGTGCCCCCCTTTAAGCAGCGTAGTTATAAGTAGACGGTTGCGTGTATTAATTTCCGCATACTATATATACAGTACTTTTCTCTTCATGGCAATCGGTGTATTGAGCCCCCTTTAAGCAGCGTAGTTATGAGTAGACGGGGGTGCGTGTATTATTTTCCGCACACTGTATATATACAGTTCCTCTCTATACATTGAATGCATGCTGTTGGTTGTGGTGTGTATATCGGAACGGTCCGCGTAAGTTTCTATTCGCATCCAGTTTGTTAATGTAAGAGGGATTAATAAAGTTAATACCAAACAAACAATTTTTTCAACCAATCAGCAAGCACCAAAAGTGATATATGTACCTGCAATTAATAACTGCGCCATTGCCACCATGACAGCAAACAGAGCTAGGCCATTCTCGACCCCTGAGCTGTTGGCCCTGGTCCACGTCATGGACCGTCACCTGGGGCCCAGGGGCCCATATGTTTCGAATGCGGACAAGCGGCGGGCGTATAATGCTGCCCGCCGCCTGATATTTTCCACGACTGGCGTCCGCAGAAGCCTGGGGCAGGTTGAGCGGCGCTGGTCAGACCTGCGCCGGCGGCAGCCCGTTCTACTGTGCAGCCTTCGCCGCCATATTGCCCGATGTAAGTTTTGATTACTAGTATGTCTGCGTTTTTTAGCAATGTTGTGTGTACTTTTTAAAAATAGGTTGCTGAGTATGGGGGTGTATATGGGTGTATATGGGGTGTATATGGGGGTGTATATGGGTGTATATGGGGTGTATATGGGGGGTATAGGGGGGTGTATATGGGGTGTATATGGGGGTATATGGGGGGTATAGGGGGGTGTATATGGGTGTATATGGGGTGTATATGGGGTGTATATGGGGGGTATAGGGGGTGTATATGGGTGTATATGGGGTGTATATGGGTGTATATGGGGGGTATAGGGGGGAGTTTAAGTAGTTGCTCAGTTTTTTGGTGTAGGATATCAAATAGTTAGCATGATAAATGTCTGAAATATCACAGCAATGATCATTTGGAAGGTTATGAGCATGACTAATGTGAATTTTTCTTTCCCCCTTTTTTATGAATCCCAATCTTCGATTTCTATGCCATCAACATGAACATTGCAGCACGGGCAAGAGCCGCCAGAGAAGCCCGGGAGCAGGCACGCCG
This sequence comes from Crinia signifera, assembly GCF_055691185.1. Lineage (NCBI taxonomy): Eukaryota > Metazoa > Chordata > Amphibia > Anura > Myobatrachidae > Crinia > Crinia signifera. Next base: position 15,794,695 of record NC_139220.1, read on the forward strand.
GGACCAGGCAGCCCCGGAGCAGCCAGAGGAGGAGGAGGAGGAGGAGGAAGAGGAGGAGGAGGAAGAGGAAGAGGAGGAGGAGGAAGAGGAGGAGGAGGAAGAGGAAGAAAGAGGAGGAGGAGGAAGAGGAGGAGGAGGAAGAGGAAGAGGAGGAGAAGAAAGAGGAGGAGGAGGAAGAAGAGGAGGAGGAAGAAGAAGAGACACAGGGTGCTGTTTGGACCCACACAATTTCCCCATCCCCTTCCCCCTCCACAACCCCCACCCCCACCACCTCCCCAACCCCCACCCCCCCCTCCCCACCCCATTTCCAACCCCCCTATACCTCTCCACCACCCACCCCCAAACCTCTCCACTCCCCAGTAACAGCCACTACCGTGGTCCAGACTCCGGGACCATCATTCTTGTTGCTCCAGACCCCCCCAACCACCGCACAGCCAACCAGCGGTGACCAGGATGGCTCAAGTAGCCGTAAGTAAATAATTTGTCTAATGTTTACCTACACATTTCTACACATCAACAATCACAACAACCACATATGTGTATCCAACATCAACATTAGTTGCAACATATCACTGCAGGGCGACCATGAGGTGTGTCCTGTCCTTCTCCAGGAACAAGGGTCCCCTTGGTGGTTTTTTTGAGTGTGGCCATGCCTCACCCCTTGAATAATTGACATAACAGTACATCCAATGAGATATCCGACATTAGTGGTGTGGTAGTTATGTGGCTCCAGGTGTTGGGTAACTCCAGTTCCCAGCATGATGTGCAACACAGGGCCGGATTATAATGGAGGCACAAGGGGTCAGTGCCCCTGGGCCCCCCTCTAGCTAGGGGCCCCCTGTGGTTGTCATGTATTTTTGACCAAAAAAATGTGTAAGTTGTTTTTTTTCTTTTTTAGCTAAATGTTTTGTGCATGGGTGGGGTAGTGCTGCAGCTTCACCTATCTGCCAATGTGACAATGATTTATGGTGCTGAGCATCGGGAGGCAAGGCACACTGATTGCACAAGTGTGCAGTGCATTTCTGGGAGTTGACTAAGTCCCATGACACTTTGCACCAGAGGACAGAGGCTGAGAAGTTTGTGCTGAGCTCTGATTGGTGGAGCTCATTACATGCTTCTCAGGTCCATGGAGAACAGCAGCAGCAGCTTAGTCATAGGAGGGTTTTTAATCAGAGGCAGCACTAGGACTGTGAGGTCTCCTCCAGAGTAAGGGGCAGAGGGACAAACACAGGCTTTTCATGTGGTGTGTGTATATATATATATATGGTGTCTATTATTATTCCGAGTGCCGCCAACCCCCTGTCTATATATATATATATATATATCCCCTGCAGGTAACCATTGACCAAGTTTATTCTGCCTTTACTCTATGTTTTGACAGTATAATATTCGCCCATGCAGTGTGCGGCCAGTAATGACAAGTGCAAGGGGGCCCCCCGCTCTAAAGTACCCCGGGCCCCCCAAAGGCTTAATCTGCCACTGGTGCAACTTAAATGTAGAGATTGTTTTGGTAATAGTGTGTGAGGCCATGCGGATGCATGCTTTACAAACATAGCTGTAGGCCTATAATTTGTACAGCAATGTCCTAAATTTAAGCCACAACAATGTCATAACCCTTAAATAGCACAGGATAATTGTGAGGTTAGAGGAGAGTCCCCCAAAACCAAAGTACCAATTGGGATACAGCATACATTCATTGATGAAGGAGTAATTGAATTAATGTTATTTACTATGTACAGTATGTGTGTGTTAACATATTTTTTTTTAGTACTGTGTTTACAGCAGACCCATCTTCAATGTAGTTTCTAAATGTATGTGGCCTTCACACATAACTCTGAACTTTTTATTATGTACAAATACAACAAACATTTGTGTATGTTATATATTAATTTTTTGTTTTATCCCTTCATTACAGACACTGAACAGCAGCAGGAGGAGGTGGCAGCAATAATGAGGGAAATAATGCTGACCCTTGTCTACCTCCAGCTCCTTTTTGGGCTTCTGGAGGCCCGCCTTTAATTTTTTATTTATCCCCCCCCCCCCCCCTTTTTTTTTGGTATAAAATAAAAGTTTGATTACAGTTCGAAATTGCCTGTGTTTTTACTAATAAATATGTTAGAGGGCGTGTAAGGGTAGGTACATACAGATGTGTACTGTAAGTTATACTTGTAATTTGAGGTGAGGGGTAATGATTGATGTGTGAATGTGTGTGTTTTTGAGTAAAATAACACATAGTGAAAATGCATGAATGTTTAATGTTGTTCGATTAAAACATCACACATAACATCAGGGTAGGTATACATGTTACACATTTTGGACAAAATAATTACGTACATAATTTAGTACATATACAGAAACACCAACATAACTTGATTTAAAAGTAACAGCAATATGGGGACACATAGATAGTGATTAAAATGCCACATTAGAACATAACAAATATACATGTAATGAGGGTTCAAATGTAGTTTTATTAGGTCTTTATTAAGGTAGACAATTGAGTTAATAGAAAACAATAAGTGAATAACAAATAGATTAATTAATCAATTGTCAGATTAGTAGTTGAGAGGCAAGATTTGCAGGTCCATATATGTGAAGGGTATGCCAGCGTGCACGGACGTACGCTCACTCTCACGAGCGGTGACATAAGCTGAGTTTTCCATTGAAAACAATAGGGACCCGTCCGTGCAAACTGGCGTACGCTCAGATCTCCGCAAGAAGTCGGTGGGGAGACGGAGGAAAGACGGCCGTACACGGCGCCGTACGCTCAGTTGTACGCCTGTTGTCGGAGTGCAAGGGCTGGGCCGTCCGCGTACGTTGCCGTACGCTCATTTGTACGCCACTCCCCTTCTACGGTATTTCTGCCCGTACGTAAGCGGCTGATTTGTGGGTGGACTTAACCCCAACGGCCGCGTACGGCTAGCGTGCGGTAATGGCGAACGTACGCACGTTTGGCCGCTCCAAGCAGAATAAGGCCCAGTATGAGCCAATGTTCACATTATGGCACATCCAAAATTCACAAAATGCCACACAGAATGAGTTAACAAAATAACATTATGCAGCACCCTATGAGACAAAAATCATTGGGAATGTTGGGAGGTATGCACAGTGCCAGACACCCTCTGCCTCCCCATGTTACCCAGCAAAGACACAGCTACTCACCAGACACACCAGGTGAGCGCCCCCCTCCCACGATTTGCGCGCTCGCCCGCGAACCCCCCCTACCGCAATTCGCGGCACCCCCCCCCACGATTTGCGGCAACCCCAGCCCCCACGACCCCCCGCTCCGGTGATTCGGGGCACCCCACCCCCGCGTCACCCCCTTCTGCGATTCGCTGCAACCCCCCCGCGCCCATCCCCCCCTGCACCCCCCGCGACCCTCCCGTGATTCGCGGCACCCCCCCTGATCCCCCCTCCCGTGATTCGCGGCAAACCCCCCGGCCCCGCGCCCCCCCCTCCCGCGATTCGCTGCAACCCCCACGCCCACCCCTCCCGCAATTCGCAGCACCCACCCCTGCGACCCCCCCTCCCCCAATTCATGGCACACCCCCCCGCCACCCCCCGTCCCGTGGACACCCCCCACCACCCCCCCCCCAGCCGCCGCGATTCACAGCAACCCCAGGATCAAATGGCACATGCAAAACACTGACACGGCTATGGTCGATGATGAAAAAGGTTGACATGAGTTTTTGAAGATTTATTTTTCATTTTAAGAATGTTTTCATATTCATTCTCATGTGTCGACATGGTCACCAATGAAGTGCCACACTTATGTCAACATTTAATGTGTTGACCTTTCTGTGTTGATTTTTTCTTGTGGCGATTTGCGGCACCCCAGCGACCCCCTCCCGTGATTCGCGGTACCCCCCCACGCGACCCCCCTCCCGCGATTCGCGTCACCCACCCCCCACGACCCCCCCTCCCGCAATTCGCGGCACCCCCCGCGACCCCCCCCCGCGCAATTCGCAGACACCCCCCACCTCCCTCCCCCCCCCATTCACGGCAACCCCACGATTAAATGGCACATGCAAAACACTGACATGGCTGTCGACAATGAAAAAGGTTGACATGAGCTTTTGAAGATTTATTTTTCTTTTTTTGAATGTTTTCATATTCATTCTCATGTGTCGACATGGACACCTATGAGGTGTCACACTTATGTCAACATTTACATGTGTTGACCTTTCTGTGTTGATTTTTTCTTGTGGCAATTTTTTTCCAGTGACAACTATGTGCACGTCAACCTAGACATCATCAACCAATTCTTTGTATAATATATAACACCTGTTCTGTTTTACTGTAGGTACTTTAAAGGCCCCCATACACTAGCCGATTTTGGTCAGATTTCAGCCAGATCAGTCGGATATAGCCGAAATCGGACCAAAATCGGCTAGTTTTGATGTCCACTCAGATTCGATGCGCGGTCCCGTGCGCATCGGATCTGCGTCTGGTGGTTGGACCTGCTGCACGTAAATGCATTCTGAATGACAGCAACATCCTACCATCCTTCTACAAGAATATATAACCAACTAGGTTGATTCATCGCGCCCCGTGCCCCCCCTCCCGCAAATCGTGGACCCCCCGCGCACCCCCCCTCCCGCGATTTACGTGCCCCCTCCCACGATTCACGTCACCCCCGCGCACCCCCCCTCTCGCAATTCGCAACCCCCCCTCGCGCAATTCACGACCCCTCCCGCGCTTTGCGGACCCCTGCCCTCTCCCGCGATTTGCGGACACCTGCGCCCCCTCCCTCCCTTGATTCACGGCACCCCCCGTGCCCCTCCCACAATTCACGGCACCCCTAAGCCCCTCTTTAGTCCCCCATATACTCACACACCCCTATCACTACCCAGCTTCCTGCTCTCCTGAACCGTAACTTCCATCACTGGGGAGTCGCTGACGCTGTTTTGCCCACATGCCCCTATCATGCCTCATAGCCCAGACTCCTGCTCTCATGCACCCTAACTCCCACCCAGTAGGAGAAGACAGTGACTCAGGGCCACCATCCTCTACTGCCACGCTGGACCCTCACCCACTGGCAGAAGCTGCACAGTATCTCCCACCCTCCTCTTTAGTCCCCCTTATTCCCACACACCCCTATCACTACCCAGCCTCCTGTTTTCCTGTGTCGTGACCTTCGCCAGTGGGGAGCCGCTGACTCAAAAACACCCTATTATACTATTGCACACACACACCTAAACAACATGCACACACAGCCCCCCCCCCACCCACAAATGTCACTGTACCATCCACACTATCAATGTACATCTTACTCTGTAACCGCTTTTAATTAAACAAAACAATACACACCCCCTTCCACATCATATGCTCTCTATTTAACACATTTCACCTATAACTCAAGTTGCAATACAGGCATCTTTCATACAATTCTAACCATATTTCTCACAATACAAACGTTCACAAATTAAGGGGGTGCAGCCCCTTACGACGGTGTGAAGAGCGCCCGTAGGGCGCGATGAATCACCTAGTTTACCAATAATGTCTGAAAGTCCAGTTAGCAGTCTGCGGGAATGAGTCTAAATACATGATACATATATGTTTATATATAAATCTATGCCGAATTAGTTGTTCTGACTCTGAACTCCGCTCAAATCGGACTTGGACATACACCAACCCCAGAGTGAATGTGCCTGTACATGTTGGAAGGATGCAGCCTGTCGACTCCACAGGGCAGGGACCACTGTAAATGTTCAAATATTCTCTGCCTAGTTTTCTTTTTCAGAAGCATTGATTATTGTGAATTAAACAAAAATAAATTCCACCCAAACTTCTCCAGGTGAGTGTGTGCTGCCCCTGCCCCCCTGCTCTTTCTTAATTCTCCTTACCTCCCCCTCCCCTCCTGTTAAGGTCCGGCTGCCCTACTGGACTCGCATCAAAGCCCTGTCCCTACTCTGGCTTGTGTCCCCCCCCTTGCAACTCTCCCATTGTAGATGACCATCGATATGTAAAACTTTTGATGGTCATCCATTTTCTGTGACCTGCTGAGCACCAGCAGCGCTCACCTCAGGCACTGACCAGAAAACATGTTGTGCGGCTGTGCAGCGCGATGTTGGAAGCAATGAACACTTTACACACACAGGGTCCGATTCAGACCTGCTTTTTGAGCAGCGAATTCAGCCCCTCTGTCCATGGTGGGGGTATGCGCATAGGTGCTAATGCGCAATTTTTAATTGCTGGGTCGCTGCTGCTTGGATGAGAAGCAGGGGGCGTTCCGGGTTGGGCACCTGGCGTTTCTTGGGCGTGCCCACTGAAACGGTGGGCGCACCCAGAGAAATGCTGGGCAGGCTGCAGGGAATGCAGGTGTTCCCCTGTGTGCTTGGGGCGGGTGGCTGGCGTCAGCTCCCGTCCCCAATTTGTAGAACAACATACAACCGAAAAGTTAGTCCTTGGCGGAAAAATCAATTTATGGTGAGTAACCATTGTAGGATTTCTCCGCTATGTGGGAGCTTGCGAGTGGATATGTAAGCGTGCAAATCCGTTCGCAGTATAGTGACTGGCGGGGGATGGGGCACATACTGTAGGTTTGCCGGGGTGTTTGATAACCTGCTCTCTAGGCTGCGTACACTGGGAGCCTGGTGAGCAGGTTAACATCGCCCCATCAAACAAATTCATCCCCTTTGTCGATGGCGGGGGCATGCGCATAGGTGCTAATGCGCAATTTTCAATTGCTGGGTCGCTTGTTTGAGAAGCAGGGGGCGTTCCGGGTTGGGCACCTGGCGTTTCTTGGGCGTGTCCACCCCACCAGTCAGATCCCCTTGCTACACTGCAAACGGATGTGTACCGGGTCTGCTGGGAGCGGTGAGGGCTGCGCATATGTTTAATGCTTTGTATTTTAGAGTCTGGTTCCCTCCACTTTGGTGCCTATTATCTGCACTATACGGATATAATCTCTCTGTCTCCGCACATTTGCCCCTGTGCTGCAGATCAGCTGGTGACAGAGGGCGACCCCCAAACCTGACCATCCAGCAACTAGCCACCGTGGCTCGCAGGTGCGGTGACCGAACCGTATCAGAATAGCTGGGGACAGTTAGGAGCCCTGCTAATAATTCCCTGTCCTCAGGAGCGGATGGGCCTTGTGTGCAGTGACTCTGACATTGCGGCAGACACTGCAGCACACCCACGTGCCATGTTCCCGTCACGTCTACTGCTCATGTCTGCCCATCGTGCCATGTTCCTGGTGCTTCACAGCTGCAGCATCAACGTGGGAGCTGAGTATAGTTATATGAGTGCATGCACTGTCTATAACTGTAAGTTATAGTGATGTGCGGGACTGCGTGTCACCATCGGTATAGTGTATACACATAACAGCACGTGGGGACCATCACAGCGCACCTACAGGTCCCACTCATTTTGTAAAAGTGGGTCCTCGGTCGGCTATTTAGAGTAAAATACGTGCTATAGCGTGTATATGCGATCACTGTGGACCCTCAGTAGCGCACGCAGGGGGGGTTTATGAGTACCCAGAAACCCCCCCAGGAGTCTAAGGGCCCTTGGCTGAAATCTGAGAGTCCCCTCTTTCCATGGGTGCAAGAATTTTAAAAATCGGCCCTTGGGAACCGGAGATATCTGACTTCAAAGCAGTGGTCCCCATCCAAGCCTGTTAATTGTTATTCCCAGTCAGATATTTCAGGTTCTGTCTAATTTAGAGCTTTGCTGAGGGTATATTCCAAAAGCTGGGACTCTCCCCCTTTGATGGACATTAGTAGCTTGTCTCTACTGTGCCCAGAACCAGAGATACAGTTATGGCCAGGTACATCGTGGTTTACAACGCGCTTTTGAGGGCTCTGACTCGCGAGTTGCAGATCGCGTTATGTCCTGCGTTATGTACCACGCCATGCAATACATAGTTTAACCACTGGGTGACTAATGCTCTACGTTAAGACTTTACGCTACGGATTTTTGCTAACCAGCCACTTTTCACTAGGGATTTTGTCCTTACTTTACGGACAGAGTATTTTGTATTTATTCGCAGACGCAGCTACGTACGGTCATTTATGTAATTGGTACAGAAGCCATGCTAACCTTTGCTATTGCTAGATGACTACTTAAAACATTATTTGAGGACCTACAGTATCATACTTTACACTACGGATTTTGTCCTTACTTTACGGACAGAGTTATTTTCTTTTATTCGCAGCCGCAGTGACGTACTGGATGGTCATGAACTGTATGTGATTGGTGCAGAAGCCATACTAACCATCTGCTATCACTATATTCAGAGGCAACAGTGGCCTAATGGGTAGAGGCACAGCTTCACCATGTCAGTATCAGTAGTTCGATCCTCAGTTGGTTACAATATATTTTTATTTTTTAAACGTTCTTTTTATTTTTTTTTTAAACTAATACAGGTACTGTAGTTACAGTAGTTGGTGCTTATCAAATTCTTTCGGACTTTTCCACAAACAAAAATTCACAATGGCAGGCCTCCATGTACACGATAGTTAATACCCATACTGTACATACTGTACTGCACTACAGAGAACGTTTTTTTTTCGCAAAATAGATTTAGTTTTTCCAGGTAAAACTCCTTGCCTTGAGGACCGTGTTTCGGGATAAAATTCGCTAACCTTTGCTAACCAGCCACTTTTCACTACGGATATTGTCCTTAGTTTACGGACAGTTTGTACAGTATTTATTCGCAGAAGCAGCTACGTACGGTCATTTATGTAATTGGTACAGAAGCCATGCTAACCTTTGCTATTGCTGGATGACTACTTAAAACATTATTTGAGGACCTACAGTATCATACTTTACACTACGGATTTTGTCCTTACTTTACGGACAGAGTTATTTTCTTTTATTCGCAGCCGCAGTGACGTACTGTATGGTCATGAACTGTATGTGATTGGTGCAGAAGCCATGCTAACCATCTGCCAGCAGTAAAATCACAGGCAATAGTGGCCTAGCGGGTAGAGGCACAGCTTCACTATCTCAGTATCAGTAGTTCGATCCTCAGTTGGTTACATTATATTTTTATTTTTGAAACGTTCTTTTTTTTTTTTTAAACCAATACAGGTACTGTACTGTAGTTACAGTAGTTGGTGCTTATCAAATTCTTTCGGACTTTTCCACAAACAAAAATTCACAATGGCAGGCCTCCATGTACACGATAGTTAATACCCATACTGTACATACTGCGCTACAGAGAACGGTTTTTTTCGCAAAATAGATTTAGCTTTTCAGGTAAAACTCCTTGCCTTGAGGACCGAGTTTCGGGATAAAATTCGCTAACCTTTACTAACCAGCCACTTTTCACTACGGATCTTGTCCTTACTTTACGGACAGAGTACAGTATTTGTACATTACAGTATTTATTCGCAGAAGCAGCTACGTACGGTCATTTATGTAATTGGTACAGAAGCCATGCTAACCTTTGCTATTGCTGGATGACTACTTAAAACATTATTTGAGGACCTACAGTATCATACTTTACACTACGGATTTTGTCCTTACTTTACGGACAGAGTTATTTTCTTTTATTCGCAGCCGCAGTGACGTACTGTATGGTCATGAACTGTATGTGATTGGTGCAGAAGCCATACTAACCATCTGCTATCACTATATTCAGAGGCAACAGTGGCCTAATGGGTAGAGGCACGGCTTCACTATCTCAGTATCAGTAGTTCGATCCTCAGTTGGTTACATTATATTTTTATTTTTTAAACGTTCTTTTTTTTTTTTTTTAAACCAATACAGGTACTGTACTGTAGTTACAGTAGTTGGTGCTTACAGGTATCAAATTATTTCGGACTTTTCCACAAACAAAAATTCACAATGGCAGGCATCCATGTACACGATAGTTAATACCCATACTGTACTGCGCTACAGAGAACGTTTTTTTTTCGCAACAATAGATTTCTCCAAACTCAGACACAGACCGACACCTCAGACAATAAGATGTTGATTGCAGTCATATGTTAATTGCAGTCTGCCTTTTTGTTTCGCTGGTAATTGTACATAATTCAAATGCACCTATCAGCTTCATGAAGGATTTCCTTTGTCTCTGCCAGCATAAATTCAGCTACAGATATTAAAATTGTCAAACAATCCAGTTTGTTTTTCTGCATCTAAACCGTGTAGAATTGCTACGGATCGTCTCTTCATCTCTTGCCTGTATACAAGCACGAGATTGTACCTGTACACCTGGACTATTCATTCTGCTGAATCCAAAGTCAAGTTGTTGCTGCGTTCCTGTTCTACCAAGCGTTACCATCATACTGCCTTCCTTCCGCAAGAAGAGTACAGTACTGTATCTTCTCGCTGGAGCAGTAAGTACACTATACAGTAGTACAGTCATTTGTACATTTCACTGATTGCTGCATTACAGTATACAGTAAGCAGCACTACAAAACGGTCCCTGCGCGGAAGCGCTCGGTTCCCACCCTTCCCTGAATGAAGCTGTTTCCCTTCTTTTCCTACTGTTCAAATGCACCCGGTGCAGAATACTGTATACAATCGCCTGCTGTGTACAGTATACTGTATTCAGATACTGCAGGCTGCCGCTATGAGTATTGGGGCAGATGTATTAAGCCTTAACAAGAGATTCAATCCAAGGGTGATAAGGAGAGATAAACGTCCAGCCAATCATCTTCTTTCTAACTTTTTTCAAACACAGCCTGTAACATGGCAGTTAGGAGGTGATTGGCTGGATGTTTATCTCTCCTTATCACCCTTGGATTTACCTCTTGTTAAAGCTTAATACTGTACATCTGCCCCACTGTCCGTAAATACTAGAGTCTGTTTCGCAGACTTACTGTATACAGTATCGAGTAGTGATATCGTGATTTTTGATGCCTTACACGTTCAGTGCAGTGCAGTAGAGATAGCGCCATGTGGAATATTGTACAATGTGTTAAAATTGCCTGGTGTGTATGGGCCGCAGATCCCCGACTAGCGATGACAGTACTCTATTAGGGTGGGCTACTTTAGGCTGCTAAATACTAGTTCTCTCCGTAATACCATTGGTGTAATACCGTAAATAACGTATTTTTCCCTCAAACGAGGGGACCGGTGTTTTTCTCATGTTTACGGACTGTTTCGCAGGCTCAGTCAGTAATAGGAGCACATGTGATACTGTATCGTGATTTTCAGCCATGTTGGGAATCGACATTGCTGCACAGTGCAGTAGAGATACTGTAGCGCCATGTGGAATATTGTACAATGTGTTAAAATTGCCTGGTGTGTATGGGCCGCAGATTCCCGACTAGCGATGACAGTACTCTATTAGGGTGGGCTACTTTAGGCTGCTAAATACTAGTTCTCTCCGTAATACCATTGGTGTAATACCGTAAATAACGTATTTTTCCCTCAAACAAGGGGACCGGTGTTTTTCTCATGTTTACGGACTGTTTCGCAGGCTCAGTCAGTAATAGGAGCACATGTGATACTGTATCGTGATTTTCAGCCATGTTGGGAATCGACATTGCTGCACAGTGCAGTAGAGATACTGTAGCGCCATGTGGAATATTGTACAATGTGTTAAAATTGCCTGGTGTGTATGGGCCGCAGATTCCCGACTAGCGATGACAGTACTCTATTAGGGTGGGCTACTTTAGGCTGCTAAATACTAGTTCTCTCCGTAATACCATTGGTGTAATACCGTAAATAACGTATTTTTCCCTCAAACGAGGGGACCGGTGTTTTTCTCATGTTTACGGACTGTTTCGCAGGCTCAGTCAGTAATAGGAGCACATGTGATATCGTGATTTTCAGCCATGTTGGGAATCGACATGGCTGCACAGTGCAGTAGAGATACTGTACTGTAGCGCCATTGAGAATATGCTATTTTTTTTTTTTTTTTTTTTAAATTGAGTTTTTATTTTTCATTTGCGACACATATAAAAGAAATTAACAAAGAGACACATACCCAAACAAACAAAAACAAGTACAAGTATAAGGGCCGGCCAGGCCATTTTATCAACCAAATAACGGCAAAACCTAACATTCCCGTCATAGAATGCCTTCTGTCGAGGCGACACCTATAAGATTAAATACACTATAACACATTGAACGAGGACCCAACACTTGGGAAATCAAACCATTATCTCTTATTGGGAGACCGAGCTTCCACTGTGGCATTCATATATCGGATTAGTGGGTAGCAACCAAGATCCATCAAATTCCTGAGATTGTACTAACTCTAGGCTGTTTACTGGTTTAAGCTATCTTAACGTGCAATTATTCAAGGTGAAGCTATCTCAATCATCCTATCATCAAGGAGTGTATATAGACAATCATATACTCATTCATGATTGTAAAGATAAACTTTCATTAAATTAGTGAAATAGTGAAAACATCCTTTAATTATACTTTTGTACATTTGTCAGTGATTCATCAGATTGAAAAAAGTAGAAACCAACAAGAACAAAAAAAAAAAAAAGTGTGTGTAGACTGTTGAACCTAAACCACTCTATAATATCTAGACTCAACCCATTTATTCCAAACCTTGTGAAATTTAGTAGGAACGCCCCTAACGGCGTATTCAAATTTTTCGTGAGAACATGTGCTATTTACCATAAGCAGCCAGTGGAATATATCGGGGGCAGAGGGAGCCATCCATTCCCGGGCTAGTATGACCAGCGCGGTCGCAGATAGATTTCTAGACAATTGCAGCCATTGGTCACGTCGCTGGGTATTTGCCCCTGCTCCCAATAATAGATTAATTGGCGTTAGCCTCTCTCCTGGAATACCCACTTCCGACATAATTCTTATTATTTCTGACCAATACTGCTGCACCATAGGGCACTCCCACAATAGGTGCCAGAAATTGGCCCTCTCGCTACCACATTTTGGACACTTATCAGGATAAGTCTTACCCATTACTCTTAAGCGGGCCGGGGTAATATATATTCGATGCATAATATTAAAATGTATCTGTTGTACCCGCATAGACAATGAGCATTTACTCGGGGCCGCTAATACCTCCCTCCATATTTCTACGTCCAACTGGGGAATAGTCTTTACCCACTGAGTTCTTAGTACCTCCAGCTCATCATTTTGGGACTGTGAATGGATGAACTTATATATTTTGGAAAGACATTTCTTGGGACCCAGTTTCTTAATAAAATTCTTGCATGGCGACTCGCTGACCCCTATGGAGTCTCCTCTCAGTGAATGCTTCAAAGCACTCCTTATCTGGAGGTAATAAATGAACAAGCTATCCGGAATGTCATACGTAGTTTTTAATTCCTCAAATGGACAGATCTTGCCCTCTTTAACAAATTGACCCACCGAGGTCACTCCGTACTTTGCCCATATTCCCCCCACACTTGATTTTAGACTCTTAACCTCTGGGAGAGAAAAAATAGAGGCCTGCGTATCTACATCTCTAAATTGAGTTAGCTTCTGTACAAAATTCCAGATTCTTAAAGATTGCGAGATTATAGGCGGCAAGCCCCGACCCATCTCACCAGAGAGCAACAGTTGTAATGGAGTTAAACCCTGATTCCCCCCTGAGGCCAGAATTCTGGACTCATGTGGAATATCACCTTCTTGGATCCAGGTCCGTAAATGGGTTAACTGGGCTGAAAAATAATATAATTTAAAATTGGGTAACGCCAAACCCCCCTCCATTCTGTCCCGACATAGAGTTGGCAACTTAATCCTTGCTCTTTTATTCCTCCAGACAAAGGAAGAAATAATGCTATCGAGCTCCTGAAAAAATTTTGCATTTATATAGACTGGGGATTGCAATAATACATATAGGACCTTTGGCTGAATAAACATCTTGATTAGATTGACCCTAGCGATTTGGGATATCGGAAGGCCCACCCACCTTCTACATTTGGCCTTAATGTCCCTTAACAGGGGCTCTAAGTTGTCAGAATAGAAATCCCTGGGTGAACTAGACACTCTAATACCCAAATAACTAATCTTGGTGGAAGTTTTTAAAGGGGAGGCAAGACGGACAGCTGGCACGTGAAGGCCCACAAACATCAAGTTGGACTTCTCCCAATTCATTCTTATCCCAGATTTAACCCCAAATTCCTTAAGGCCATCCAATATATCTGGAAGATCAGCTACCGGGTTGGCGACGCCTACCAATAGATCGTCCGCGTAAAGGGATACCATGTTCCCCACGCCTCCCGCTCCCCGATCAGACAATCGCCGCCTAAGCATAATGGCTAGAGGTTCCACTGCGACCGCAAATAACAACGGCGACAGGGGACACCCCTGCCTAGTGCCTCTTGTTAACGAAAAAGGGGGGGAGGCGTAGCCATTTATGGAGATCCTGGCTTCAGGGCTTTGGTATAAAATCTTGACCCATCTAATAAAACCTTCGCCCAGGCCAAAAGCTTCCAGGGTACACCATAAATAGTCCCATTCAACGACGTCAAATGCCTTGCTGGCGTCAAAAGACGCCAACGCGGCAGAGCCGCCACTCAGACTTGAGAGCTGAATATAGGAAAAGGCCCTTCTCAGATTGATCGCCGTTGATTTGCCCGGTCTGAATCCCGTCTGATCAGGGTGGATGATTTCATCCAGCACCTTCCCTAGGCGATTCGCCAAAATTTTCGCCAAAATCTTAGCATCAGAGGTCATTATTGATATAGGCCGATAGGAATCAATCCGAGAAGGGTCCTTCCCCGCCTTGGGAATCACGGTTATAACCGCATTTGACATAGAGGAGGGCAATTTCCCGTCATTAAATATATTCCCAATTAGGTCCCAGAGCGGGGCAACTAACACTTTAGCATACCTCTGATAGAACTCGCCCGGGAGCCCATCTAAACCAGGGGCCTTATTCCTGGGTAATGACTGCATTACAGCTGTTACTTCATCCATACTGATTGGAGCGTTGAGGGATACCTTTGAGTCAGCAGAAATCTGAGGCAGATTCAAAGCGCTCAGATAACTGGCCAATTCCTCCCGATTGTTCCTAGATTGAGACTGGTATACCTTCTTATAATGGGAGACGAAATTAGCGACTATCGAGGGGGTATCGTACACTATATCGCCAGAATCGTTCTTAATCTTAGAAATAGTACTGGCTGATTTTTCCTGTTTGGCCAATAAAGCCAACCACTTTCCTGCGCGGTCCGCATTTACAAAACGCCGGTGGTCCCCCACTGACAACCTAAGGCACTCTGCATCTTGGATGTGCTTACGCCAATCATTCTGTGCCTGAAGCCAGGCATTCCGATCTTCCTCCACCCCACTATTCAAAAATTTAGTTTCCAAGTCTACCATTTTCTCCTCTAGGTCCTGCGCCACCATTCTATACCTCTTTTTTGCATATGCAATTTTCTTGATTAACACGCCCCTCATATAGGCCTTAAATGAGTCCCAAACCATGATACTAGAAGCCGATCCCTGGTTCCACTTAAAGAAATCCACTATCAGGGTTTCGATTTCCTGCACATCCCCGATCTGCGATAACCAAAAGGGTCGCAGTTTCCAATAATGGTATCCGGCTTGCCTCCCCAAATCCAACTCAACCACCACCGGAGAGTGGTCCGATAGCCCCCGGGACTTATACTCGATCTTGTTAACCCTATTTAACAAATCCCCCGACACAAACACCAGGTCAATGCGCGAAAAGACCTTATATGACTCGGAGTAGCAAGAGAATTGTTTTCGATCAGGATTCCTTAGGCGCCAGGGATCCCACCACCCCACTTCCTTCACAAAGTCTCGAAATCTCTTCCCTTCATTAACAGATTGGGGGTTAGGTCTTGATCTATCAAGATGGGCGTCAGGTGCCCTGTTAAAATCACCCATACAAATCACTTGTGAGTGTGGGAAACTCGCCGCGAACTCAGCTGCCTCCCTCAGAACATTGTATGAAAATGGCGGCGGGATGTAAATAGCTAAAATACAGATCCTAGTTTGGTCCACTTGGCCCTCTACGAATATATATCTTCCTCCGGGGTCAATTTTAGTAGTGCCCAAGGAAAAAGCCAAGGACTTTTTAAACAGAATGGAAACGCCCCGCGACATATTCGTAAAGGGAGCATGAACGACAGTGCCAACCCAGGGCCGCTTCAGGAGGGCTAATCTCTCTCCCTGAAGGTGGGTCTCCTGGAGACATATGACATCCGCCTCGTATACTTTACATTGCTTTAATACTAAAGCCCGTTTGACTCTGTCGTTCAGCCCCCTCACATTCCAAGAGATGAAACGTGTCCCCATTCTACGGAAATAGTTAGTATATAAAAATAGAAGGCAAACAAACTGCTAACAACGGGTGGCCGGCCCCTGCTCGTTACAACATAATACCATACAATGCAGATACAAAAAATAAAGAAATCAAACCCACAAGCCCCACCCCCCTCCCCATCCCACCCTGTATGTCCACCCCCCGACATACCTACCAACCAGACCCTCCCGCTCCTCTCTTTTGGGGCCATAAACTACCAGACCACTCTAGAGGCCCCCCCCCCACCCCCCTCCGTACTCCAGAACAATATAATTGTAATACTAAATAACCTCCGCCTAGTCTTCCGAGAGCATTGTCCTTAAACAGAATATTAGCTCCCTGCGCCTACAGACCAGAGCACCAGAACCTAACGCTTCCCTATGTGGTAGCGGTCGAGCCATTCCAACACATCTCCTGGTGAATTGAAAAAGTTAGTGGCCCCGTCTGCAACAATTCGCAATTTAGATGGATAAATCATTGAGAACTGGAAACCGAGTTCCTTCAGGCGAGCTTTCACGGCCTTAAACTTCATCCTCTCCTTTTGTACTTCCAAGGGGAAATCAGGATATAAGGAGATTTTCTTTCCATCATGACTTAGATCTGATTTATCCCTAGCCAGTCTCAACAATATGTCCCGGTCTTTGAAATGCAAAAATTTTGCGATGAGGGTTCGGGATGGCGCCCCAGGTATCGGGGGACGCCCCGGAATACGGTGAGCCCGCTCAATGGCGAATTGGGCGGTGAACACACTTCTGCCGAAGGTTTTAGTCAGCCAGTCCTCCAGAAATTTTTCTGGTTCCCTCCCTTCCACTCTTTCTCCAAAACCCAAAAAGCGGACATTACTCCTCCTAAGTCTGCCCTCCATGTCCGTAAGTTTTTGTCTCAGTTCAACAACTTGGGAGGAGATTGATTTCACCTGAGCACCCAACGGAATAGCCTGGTCTTCTAATTGCGAGACCCGAGCCTCTACCTCAGTAACCCTCTCTCTTATTTTTTCGGCATCCTGCCGGAGCAAGGATATGTCAATCTGCACCTTGCCAAGTTGGTCTGAGAGTCGGGTTTCACACTTATTAATTGCTTCCAACACTTGTTGGAGTGTGACCTCTGTGGAGGATGGCGCACTGCTGGCTTTGACCGGGGAAGGCACGGGAGTAGAATTCTGGGACCCAGACTGGGCCTGCGTCCGGGCAAATTTTTCTAATCTGGCAGCGGCTGTATTTTGACCTGTTTTTCCCATTATTGCCTGCCTTAGGCCCGCAGCTGAGGCCACAACAAACTCACAGCTACCCAACAGATGTAACAGATCGACAGGACTACGGACAAACTAAATTGGTAAATGGAAAGAAAGCAGCGTAGCACTGTCCGTACAGTCAGTTATTACAGTCACGGCCTACACACAGCAGCACTGCAGTCGATCACCCCGTGCTCCGCGGCAGCCTTGACCCCTATTTATCTCCTGGGGTTAATTAATGGATCAAAAAAGCTGCAAGCTTTGATGTAACGTCAAGCAGGGATTAGTAAGGCATCAGCGGGATTAAAGGTTAGAGCCAGAGCCAGAATCATTCAGTGTTATGCAGCGGGGTTAATCAGAGTATAGCATATAGACTCACGTCTGTCTTCTGAAGACCTTGCAGGCAGTATATTAGCTGGCACAGCGGACACCCTTAAGGTCAGCTCCTTTCCCTTAGCATTCCTTGCTGGCTGGCTGCAGACTTCACTCCTACTGGAGCACGCTCACAATTTCAGCAGCAGCTCATAATTTCAACAGCAGCAGCCCCTCCAGACTGAGTGCAGGGAGACGCTCACCGAGCGCTCCTGCCGAGACTTCGGCGCAGCCTGGTGACGTTACCCGCCGCCGCGTCACTCTCACAGACCCTGGACAGGATGGAGCCGCTCACCGAGGACCCCGCGCCGCGGGGACAAGCCGGAACGAGCCGGAGTATTGGCTGAAGCTGGCTCGCTAGCAGGTGGGACCGTCTCGCCGCCGGGAGCTCATCTCAGTCCATTCATCGGCAGGAGCAGGGAGAAGATCAGCCAGGCGGCATCACATACCGGGGAACGGGGAGGGGGGAGGACACGCCTCCTACGCAGACGCTGCCGTGGTCAGCCCCTTCCCTCAATCGAGAATATGCTATTTAGAATAGAATAGAATAGAATTGTATGCTATTGTATTGCATACGATGCGATTTGATGCGATTTTAATACTGTACAGTATGTACAGATGTACCCAGATGCCTGTTTCATACTGTATGTGAAATGGCCCCCAAGACCCCATTTTTAATTGTATTCCCACCCTGATGGCTAAATGCCCCCATTGTTAACGCCACCCCACTATCAACGCCAACCCGAAGCGTGGCGAGCGGCGGCGTTACGTGTCCTCCGACCTTTTCATACCCCCACAATCCACGTCGGCGTGGAGTTGATTTTACAGTATATACTGTAGTGTGGCGAGCACAACGAGCCACCGAGCCCGAAGCGTGGCGAGCGGACGTGGATACCTTCACAGCTATACGCGTCCCCTCGCAGGCTTCACAGGTATCCGGGTCCCCTCGCGGGGCTCGCCACGCTTCGGCCTCGGTGGCTCGCTGCGCTCGATATAGGGATAGGAGCACATGTGATATCGTGATTTTCAGCCATGTTGGGAATCGACATGCACAGTGCAGTAGAGATACAGGTACTGTAGCGCCATTGAGAATATTGTACAATGTGTTAAAATTGCCTGGTGTGTATGGGCCGCAGATCCCCGACTAGCGATGACAATACTCTATTAGGGTGGGCTACTGTAGGCTGCTAAATACTAGTTCTCTCCGTAATACAATTGGTGTAATACTGTAAATAACGTATTTTTTCGCTATTTTGCACTCAGTCATACTGTATTTGTGTGAAAAAAATCCCCTAGCTGTGTGCAAAATCCCCTAGCTGTGGGTGTTCGTATTGTAAGTACGAGGGGCGGCAGTACGCATCCTCTGACCTTTTCATACCCACACTATCCACGTCGGCGTGAAGTTGATCTTACTGTACAGTATACCGTATACTGTAGCGTGGCGTGCGCAGCGAGCCCTGCGAGGGCACGCGCATTACTTCACAAGTATTACGCGTCCCCTCACGGGTCTTGCTGCGCTCGTCACGCTTCAGGTTCGGTGGCTCGCTGCGCTCTATACAGTATACTGTACTGTAAAATCAACTCCAAGCCGACGTGTGTAGTGGGGGCTGCCTGCGCTCGCCACGCTTCGGGTTGGTGTTGATAATGGGGTCTCGTTAACAATGGTGGTGCATTTAAAATAGTCATTACCCATCAGGGTACTCATCTGGTTGCCTGTACAATTAAAAATCGTTCCTATCGCTTCATATCACATGCGATGCGATTTTTGGTTGTACAATGCCCTGCGATGGAAATCGGGGGCGCCTTGATAATACACAAGTAACCCATTTTTTTTTAATCATGCTACTTTTTGCCAATTTTCCGATCTACAGTAAATCTCCAAGTGTGTATAGTGTAGGCCACCAATGGGAGACACAACACTAGCAAAGTCTCCCGTCTGCTGATTTGACCAGCATGCCAGCGATAATGGATAATTTTTCATCCATCATCGCTGTGTGTGTGTACACCGCGCGTGCTTTCAACTTGCGGACCGCCTCTGCGCCTCCCCTTCTCCTGCCCCTGCTCCTTCCCCCTGCTCTGTGTTGTTATGAGCAGGGAGAAGCCACACATTACCGGCCGCTAGGGTTGCCACCTCATCCCTTTAATCCTGGAGACTGTACTGTATTCGGTACTTTATAACAGAAAAAATGGGAAAGGTCACTTATCGGGCGCTTGAAGGAGTTTGTTCTGCGCTGTAATCTCCAAAGTCAAATCTTATGGGAACTGAGTTCTCACCAGTCCCATATGAGTTTAAAGATGTAGTCTCTCCAGGGCACATCAGCTGGGCTTTAGTACTGCCAAAGGTCCTGGTCCAACGATTCCTTTCTCTGTCCCATACACAGTCCACCAACGCGTTTCTTCCTCCGCAGAGGACTTTTTCAAGGTGTCCTGCATTACTGCGTATGAGCCCTTTATACAGTATACAGTACCTGGTCTATTCCCGCTTCCTGGCCGGACTCTAATTAATTGTGTAGAACTACGTGTCCCATAGTCCTTTGCGAGGAACAGCGGGACTTCCTGTTTCTGTCCTGCTTCTGCGAATAAATACTGTAATGTACAAATACTGTACTCTGTCCGTAAAGTAAGGACAAGATCCGTAGTGAAAAGTGGCTGGTTAGTAAAGGTTAGCGAATTTTATCCCGAAACTCGGTCCTCAAGGCAAGGAGTTTTACCTGAAAAGCTAAATCTATTTTGCGAAAAAAAACGTTCTCTGTAGCGCAGTATGTACAGTATGGGTATTAACTATCGTGTACATGGAGGCCTGCCATTGTGAATTTTTGTTTGTGGAAAAGTCCGAAAGAATTTGATAAGCACCAACTACTGTAACTACAGTACAGTACCTGTATTGGTTTTTAAAAAAAAAAAAGAACGTTTAAAAAATAAAAATATAATGTAACCAACTGAGGATCAAACTACTGATACTGAGATAGTGAAGCCGTGCCTCTACCCGTTAGGCCACTGTTGCCTCTGAATATAGTTATAGCAGATGGTTAGTATGGCTTCTGCACCAATCACATACAGTTCATGACCATACAGTACGTCACTGCGGCTGCGAATAAAAGAAAATAACTCTGTCCGTAAAGTAAGGACAAAATCCGTAGTGTAAAGTATGATACTGTAGGTCCTCAAATAATGTTTTAAGTAGTCATCCAGCAATAGCAAAGGTTAGCATGGCTTCTGTACCAATTACATAAATGACCGTACGTAGCTGCTTCTGCGAATAAATACTGTAATGTACAAATACTGTACTCTGTCCGTAAAGTAAGGACAAGATCCGTAGTGAAAAGTGGCTGGTTAGTAAAGGTTAGCGAATTTTATCCCGAAACTCGGTCCTCAAGGCAAGGAGTTTTACCTGAAAAGCTAAATCTATTTTGCGAAAAAAACCGTTCTCTGTAGCGCAGTATGTACAGTATGGGTATTAACTATCGTGTACATGGAGGCCTGCCATTGTGAATTTTTGTTTGTGGAAAAGTCCGAAAGAATTTGATAAGCACCAACTACTGTAACTACAGTACAGTACCTGTATTGGTTTTTAAAAAAAAAAAAGAACGTTTCAAAAATAAAAATATAATGTAACCAACTGAGGATCGAACTACTGATACTGAGATAGTGAAGCTGTGCCTCTACCCGCTAGGCCACTATTGCCTGTGATTTTACTGCTGGCAGATGGTTAGCATGGCTTCTGTACCAATCACATACAGTTCATGACCATACAGTACGTCACTGCGGCTGCAAATAAAAGAAAATAACTCTGTCCGTAAAGTAAGGACAAAATCCGTAGTGTAAAGTATGATACTGTAGGTCCTCAAATAATGTTTTAAGTAGTCATCCAGCAATAGCAAAGGTTAGCATGGCTTCTGTACCAATTACATAAATGACCGTACGTAGCTGCTTCTGCGAGTAAATACAAACACTCTGTCCGTAAAGTAAGGACAAAATCCGTAGTGAAAAGTCGTAGAGGGGGAGGAGCCACGACGGCGTGCACGTGAGGGAGGTGGCTGTGCTCTCCAGCGTTATGGTTCCCAGCCGGTGAGACCTCTCCAAACCCCCCCACCGAAGTGACCCAAGTAGCGGGCTAACCTGACAAGCAGCTGGGGCACCAAGGAGCAGTAGAAGAGGGTCGCGGCTGTTCGGAGTGCGCCCGACGCACCGCCTGTCTGTGTGCCGGCTTAGTGCTGTGACGCATCGGAAGTGCGCGGTATCAGTGGAGGAGGACGGCACGTGGCACCCGGTCTGTGGAGCTGTGTGGGGAGCGGAGGTGGCGTGGCGTGGCGGGTAGCCGAAAACGGTAACCAGCGTCCTACTGACTCACCAGGAGCTGCCCAGTTGAAAATCCTGCTGCTGTACGTGACTGTGAGCGTCCGGCTACGGTACTGTATGCTACACTGAGCTGCCCCATCTCACTCAACTACCCAGCTGCAGGTGTGGTGAGTCGCCTATTGTTGTGATCTGGTGTATGACTGTGGGATACCCTTCGTGCCTTGTAAAGTCCACACACACTAATTGGACTATTAGAAATGCTGCTAACAGTTGCCTAAAAACTGTATTTAAAGACTGGCTTGTCTACATGGTTTCCAAATCTCTGGTGCTATAAGGCCCGTACTTAGCGACCTGTTGGGAGATCATTTAATGCAGCAAGGGGACTGGTATAAGCTGGTGTGAACTATAATAGTGTGTGTGGTGAAGATCGTTTTGCACAAAAAACAACGTGTATAACTATCACTGCTAGAGGGCAGGAAGGTGGAGGCAGAATTTGAAAATACACATATATATCTTGTGTGGCTGGTGAAACATCGTCTCAGTGGGTTATAATGGGTAAATCTACCCAAAACACAGCCGCTGCGCGGCTTGAGAAATATGCCCGTACCCAGACGCCAGGTCCGCCGCCGTCGCGTGACAGCACCCCCCACTCTACCCCCACAAAGAGCAGCGGTCCCCCCCAACAGCAAGACATAACGCTAGCCCAAGTTTTGGAGGCAATTAACGCATCAGAAACCCGGCTGTCGGGTCAAATCGACAAAGTCCAGTCAGACATTATGCTCCTCCGCGATGATGTACAGAAAATTCGCACCAGAGTAACTGAAGCTGAGTCTAGAATCTCTGGGGTAGAGGATAATTTGGTCCCTATGCAGGCACAGATTAAAATCATGGCTGAAAAAATGCAGGAATTGCGTAATAAATTATCTGACATTGAGGGGCGTTCACGCCGTAACAATATACGGTTTGTTGGGTTGGAGGAAAGGGTGGAAGGCGGCTCGCCAGAAAAGTTTATTGAGGACTGGCTTAGAAAGTTGTTTGGACACGAGGCGCTGTCCCCCCATTTCGCAGTGGAGCGTGCCCATCGAATTCCATACAGAGCTCCAATACCAGGTGCTCCCCCTCGTACTTTGATAGCGAGAATACTGCTCTCAAAAGACCGGGATAGAATTCTACGGCTTGCCCGAGACATGGGAGATC
The DNA here is from genome assembly GCF_055691185.1 of Crinia signifera. NCBI lineage: Eukaryota > Metazoa > Chordata > Amphibia > Anura > Myobatrachidae > Crinia > Crinia signifera. The sequence continues at coordinate 15,817,953 of NC_139220.1, forward strand.
TTAAATACGAGGGGAAAAAAGTCTCGGTCTTTCCAGATCTGCCATATGAGATCCAAAAAGACAGAGCTCAGTACCGAGATGTGAAAGTTCGATTGCGAGATCTGAAAATTAACTACTCAATGATCTACCCCGCTAAGCTTCGTGTGGTTACTGACGACGATACTAAGTTCTTCCACTCTGCACAGGAGGCAGCTGCCTGGCTGGACCGAGTGCATCCGGCTAAGCTACAGTTGGCTAAAGTTTAGCATTAATTGGAGTAGCGACGCAACCAGAATCGAAATATGAAGTACTATCTATATGTGATACCTCAGTGACTTTTAGTTACAATATTTCAATCACCTTAATTGACATGGGTCGGTGGGAGGGGTGTTGGGAAGGTGTTCTCATGTGATCCTTTTCAAGCTGGAGAGTCACACACGTCTTGTGAGGGCTCTGGTATAATCTTTTTTTCCCCTGGCTAGGGGTATTGGTCCTAGTGGACCAAATCGGGGGGGGGGGGAAGTAGGGGTGGTGTGGTGGGATCTGAAGTATGCCTAAAGGGATAGGTGATACAGGGTGGGGGGTGGGTGGGTATGTGTTTTTTGTTATGTTTCAGGTGTGTATTTATAGTATATCAACAGACATATTGTGCGGTAAGGGCCCGGTTTCGGCTAGTGGCATTGCTATGCATGAGCGGTTTATTTATTTATTTATTTATTTTTTTTTAAAATAAGCTAATGGTTTGTTTCATGACCTGGAATGTTAGAGGTATGGGGGAAAAAGTTAAGAGATCCCTGGTTCTTAACCAGTGTCGTTCCGCACCTGCAGATGTCATTTGCCTCCAGGAAACGCACATTAGTGGCGACAAGGCAGTTTCTTTGCGGCGACCTTGGATGGGAAATGTTTTTCAATCATGTTTCTCTTCTTCCGCTCGGGGTGTCTCTATCATTTTTAAGAAAAATACTGTGTTTGAGCTGGTAGCTTCTGAAATAGATCCTTTGGGTCGGTATGTCTTCCTGGATGGTCTATTGGAGACTAACCGATATTGTATCTTAGCTGTATATGTCCCTCCTCCCTTTACGCTAGATATTTTGAGGCTTGCGGTTAATTTTGCCGCTGTACGCCCAGATAGTTATATAATATGTCTGGGAGATTTTAATGCAGTTATGAATTTAGGCAGAGATAGATTCACAACCAGAGGTGCCAGCCCTGATAATGAAACTGTACTGTCCCGCTTTGTATCAGAATACGACTGGGTGGATATATGGCGGGAAAAGCATCCTAGCTTAAAGCAATTTTCTTTCTACTCTCCCCCGCATAACACCTTCACAAGAATAGATAATATTTTCATTTCTAGAAACTTAACCCCGAGGGTGTCTGGCGTGGAGTATTTACCCCGCGGTATCTCGGATCACTCCCCGGTTCAAATACAGATTGAGTCATCTAACCCAACTAGTATTAGGCTGTGGAGCCTACACCCTATCTGGGTATCTTCAATAGGGAGGGAGGAGGAATTTAAAACAGTGGTGGAAGACTTTTTAGAGCAGAATATTGAGACTGCTAACCCCTCTATAGTTTGGGATTCTCTCAAGGCTTTCATACGGGGTCTCTATATTAAAAATATCTCATATGCTAAAGGTAAACACCGGGAAAAAGCAGCAAAATTAGAGGTACAGGTGGAGTTGATGGAAGGGAAATATATTAGTGACCAGTTAGAAAGCTCTAAAAAAGAATGGTTGAAAGCCCAGCAAGAATGGAAGGCACATCTTCAAACAATGATGGCACATAAGATTCTGATAGGCTCACATAAATTCTATATGAACGTTGATAAACCCAGTAAATATATGGCCTATTTATCTAAACTCGATAAACCATCGACTATTGTCACTAGAATAGCTTTGAGTGATGGTAATTTGGCCACCTCATCCACAGAGATTTCTGCGGCTTTCTGTGCGCACTTTTCCCAGGTATATAGATCCCATTTGACCATAGATGAAACCCAGATTAAGGCATATTTGGCAGACATTAACATTCCATCTCTTAGTGAGGATGATAGTAAGAACTTGGAGGAGCCCTTTTCTATTAATGAGGTGGAGGCAGCTATTAGGTCTCTTTCTGCTGGAAAGGCCCCAGGAGTGGATGGCTTTCCTAGTGAGCTTTACAAAACATTTTCCAGAACCCTTGCACCGCGGTTGCTACAAATGTATAACAAAATGGAAGTGGAGGGTCGACTATCTGACTCAATGTCCGAGGCCATTATTGCGGTCGTCCCCAAGAGCGGGAAAGATTTGAGCTTGGTTGATTCTTACCGGCCAATCTCCCTAATCACGACTGATGTTAAAATCTTCGCAAAAATTTTGGCGACCAGGTTGAATAGCGTGATTGGGGGGATTGTGCACCCGGATCAGGCTGGCTTTATGTGTGGTAAGTCGACCAATATCAATCTTCGAAGATTATTTATGTTTTTGCAGACGGCCGCAATAAATAATAAAAAGGTAGCAGTGGCCTCTTTTGACGCCAATAAGGCATTTGATTCGGTTGAGTGGTTGTTTCTGAGACAAGTATTAATTACCTTTGGATTTGGTGAAAGATTTGTCAACTGGGTCTTCTTGATGTACAGGGCACCGCGGGCAAGGGTTCTCGTGAATGGTTATTTGTCAGAGCCCTTTTCTTTATTCAGGGGCACTCGTCAGGGGTGTCCCCTGTCGCCCCTATTATTCACACTGGCCATTGAGCCGTTGGCATGTAAATTGCGGTCTACCTTGGGAATGAGTTGCCAAAACCAGCCGGTGTATAAAAATATTGTCTCGCTGTATGCGGACGATTTGCTGGTGGGGTTGATAGATAATTATAATTTGTTACCAGTAGTTATTGACCATATAAAGAAATTTGGGGTTTTCTCTGGGTTGACCATTAATTGTAGCAAGTCGCAGCTTCTAACATCCCACTCTGATAAAAGCGACACTGGGGGTAATAGTTGGGGTGTGTCTCAGGTCGCAAAATTGAAGTACCTGGGTATAACAGTTACTATGAATCCTGCAGACTATGTCAGAGATAATTTAGACCCCATTATTGGTGATATTAGGCGTAGGTGCAAGAACTGGCAAAGGCTCCCGCTAACATTGATAGGCCGTGCAAATCTGATAAAGATGGTGATACTGCCTAAACTTTTATACATATTTGCCAATTCCCCTATATTAATTAGGGAGAAAAGTTTCCTAATAATTAATCAAACGATCTCTGCATTTATCTGGAGGCACAAAACACCGCGTATTAGTCTGTCCACTCTCTGTAAAGAAAAGGATCAGGGGGGTGTATCGCTACCAAATTTTAAAATGTATTATTACGCGGCCCAAATCGCCCAGTTCTCTACCTGGTGGAGGGAGGATGAGTACTATTTGGAACTTAGGGGGTACATGGGTAGAGTGTGCCCGGGGCACACTCCGCTGCAGGTTCTTCTTCGGCACGAAGGTCCGTTCAAAGCTCCCCCTTATATAAAACAAGCACGTTATATATGGAAATGGGTACATAGAAAAATGGAGTATGAAGGCCTTGACCCAGACACAAATATATTTTCATTATCGGTATACAGTAAGTTGAATTGTAGTCAGGGTAGTAGAGCCTGGGGACACTATGGTATACATTCTATTGGGCAAATATTTGATGGGCAAGAACTTAAACAATACCCGCAACTGCAGTCCGAGTATGACCTCTCCAAGGGTATGTTCTATAGGTATCTCCAAATGAGAAATGTAACATCACAGTACACACGCCATATTCCATTCTTAGTTGTGGAATCTCCATTAAAATGTGCCATTAACGCAATGGGGAAAAATAAACTTCTATCAAAATGTTACAGAACCCTCATGACTGTCGTTCAGAAGGACGACAGCAGAGGGCGTATGCAGAAGTGGCTGGGGAATATTCCAGAACTAAATGAGGAAATATGGAAAAATGCCCTTAAAAACATGTGTAAGGCGACTAATTCGCCCAGAATACATCAAGTCCAATTGAATATCATTTATTATACGTATTTGACCCCGGACAGGATAAATAGATACTCCCAGGTGGGTGGGGATAATTGCCCCAAATGTCATTTATCAAAATGCGACTTCTGGCACTTGATCTGGGGGTGCGAGTATCTTCAGAAATTTTGGAGAGGGGTTGAGGAGGTACTTTCAGTTATAGGCCTGAGCGGCTATAAGGTATCTCCCGTGTCGGCAATATTGGGGGTATGGCCTAGTGATACGCCAAAGGAGATTGCTCAATTTCTGATAAATGTATGTGCAATCGCTAAGGTCACGGTTGCGAGAAGTTGGATGGGGAAAAAGGGACCATCAATTCGAGAGTGGATCGCTCTGGTAAATAGTACTGCAGATCATGAACAATACCTGTATCTCTCCAGGAAGGAAATAGGAAAATTTAATATTATTTGGGATAGGTGGTATTTTTCACCGTATAGTAAAGTTAAAAGCCATCACTAACTAAATTGAACTATAGAGGGGTTTTTTTTTTTTTTTTTTTTTTTCTTCTCAACACACGCAGACATTTGATAATAATGGATTTGGTTAACACATTTTTAGTATAAAATTCAATTATAATATTTATTATTCTCTTCGTAAACATTAGAGCCCCGGATAGGGCTGCACAGGGGGAAGTTACTATATAAGAATAAAAAGTTTGTATATATTGATGGATATGTTGGGTGGTAATTAAGATTAAATAAAGGGTCAATCTATTTTTATCTTTTTTTTTTTTTTTCTCTTATTCTTTTTTTTGTTTATATTGAAGTCAGCAGATGGTCAAATCACGCAGATATTTGATAGTAATGAATTTTGTCAGCACCTTTTTAGCATAGAATGTAATTCAAATGTTTATCATTGTTTTTAGTAAACACTAGAGCCCCGGGAAGGGCTGCACAGGGGGAAATTATTATATAAAAATTAAAAGTTGGTATATTAAGTTGGATAGGTTGTGTTGAAATTAAGATTGAATTCCCATTAAGGGAGAAATCAAACCACTTCCTGGAGCGATACAGGGGTATATTAAATGTACATGCCTACATTTTGAACGGCTACATGCAGTGGCAGGCTAACTAGCCAAATAGAACGCTTGAAATTGGTTTTCTTACCATATGTCTGTATCAAGTATCATTGATGTGCCCTAATCACACCTATGTTTTTATTGTCTGTATATGTCTTTGTATTGTTATGAAATTTATAAAACTTTAATAAAGAAAGATAAAAAAAAAAAAAAAAAAGAAAAGTCGTGGCGGCCACTGTTTTGTAGAAGAGATTTTTACGCATGCGCTGTACTGTTTGGGAAAAGTGACATCTGGTGGTCAATGAGTGTAAGTGCAGGTTACATTTACAAGATTACGTTACGTTATAACGCGATCTATAACGGGACTATAGCGCAAGGAGCAGGCGCGATCCAGGCGCGATTTGCATGGCGCACTTTATGCGCAACGCAGCCACGATGTACTTGGGCATAACTGTATCAGCCTTCCAGCAGCTGGTTACTGCTCCAGCTCCACACACCTGGTATGTAGTTTTATATACTCGTTGGCAGATTGCTCTGCCTCCTGAACTCTGATCCCCTAGTCCCCAATACCATTTGGTAGGTGGAATTCTCTAGTTTTTAATTCCATTAACATCTAAGGCCTCGTACACACCAGAACGATCACGATCGTGCGTCGATCGTGAACCGATTTGCTGTGAACTTCTCGGGAGCGCTCCCCCGGGCCCAGACTCACGATTTGCATAAGATGGTGTATTTTTTTACTTACGATCGTCAAACGATCGCGAGTCGTTTGCGATGGTCGTCCGACTGTCGTTTTGGTGCATCGTGTGTGCACAGTGACTGTCGTTTTTGAAATTTAAATAATGGGCAGGACTAGTTGTGGGGTACAAATAACAGCAGCCATTTTAGATCTGTGCATTTGTGCTTTGTGACTAGTGAGGCTTGGTGTATACCTGCTGAACGCTGTACATAGCTGTTTGCTCTGCTTTGTTTTTGCCTGGCATTACAAAGTGTGCTTTTCCTGTGTCCATTATGCAGTCTGCAGTGATGGATTCTTACCAGCAAGATTTTCTGCTTTCCTATGCTGTGCTCAGGGTGAGGCAGCTGAGGGCCCAGCGTAGAAGAGCTAGGTCATGCTGGACCAAGCAGTGGATGCTGAGCCGTCAGGCTCGTTCTCACATGCCACTGCTCCTGGAAATTCGTGAGAATAATCCCAATGATTATAGGAATTTCTTACGTTTGGATGATGCCACCTTCCATGAGTTGCTGCGTCTCGTCACCCCCCACATCCAGAAGCAAGATACCAAGATAAGTATCGCATGGCTATACCTGCTGAGGAGCGGCTGGTGGTGACCCTGAGGTTTCTGGCTACAGGACGGTCTCTGGCTGACCTGAAGTTTGGATCCCTCATCTCCCCGCAAGCTTTGGGCCTCATCATCCCCGAGACCTGCAAAGCAATCGTGAAGGTACTGCAGCACGAGTATTGCAAGGTAAGGAAAAATACACCACACACTTGTAGTGAAAACATATAATGTTTTATTAAAATAAATCAAACTTTGACATCCACACATTTTTAGTTTTCCTTTTTTTTGGATTAAATACAAATGGTACAAAAATAGAACCCATTGATACGCATAACTGCAAACTGTTCCAAAGTGCAATAACATGTCCAAAAATATATAAAACATTTCACTTTTCTGCCTTGAGGTACGGAGCAGTAGAACACACAGTGCTTGTGGCGCAGATAATCAAAGTACCTTCATGCACACGCGGTGCATAGTGCAGAAGCAGTGGTCCCGGCCCCATTGCTCCGCACCATGCGCCACGTGAGCATGGGCTTTATCTGCGCCACAAGCATCATGTGTCATACTGCTCCATGCATGTGCAAATGGCAAAAGTGTCATTTTAGAAACATTAGGTACGCATAATATAAAAATAGACCAAAGTGCTATAACAAGTCAAAAATTTTGTAACAAACTGAGCTTTAAAACCTACTGCCGCACTCACTAGAGGTACGGAGCAGTAGAACACACAGTGCTTGTGGCGCAGATAATCAAAGTACCTTCATGCACACGCGGTGCATAGTGCAGAAGCAGTGGTCCCGGCCCCATTGCTCCGCACCATGCGCCACGTGAGCATGGGCTTTATCTGCGCCACAAGCATCATGTGTCATACTGCTCCATGCATGTGCAAATGGCAAAAGTGTCATTTTAGAAACATTAGGTACGCATAATATAAAAATAGACCAAAGTGCTATAACAAGTCAAAAATTTTGTAACAAACTGAGCTTTAAAACCTACTGCCGCACTCACTAGAGGTACGGAGCAGTAGAACACACAGTGCTTGTGGCGCAGATAATCAAAGTACCTTCATGCACACGCGGTGCATAGTGCAGAAGCAGTGGTCCCGGCCCCATTGCTCCGCACCATGCGCCACGTGTGCATGGGCTTTATCTGCGCCTCATGCATCATGTGTCATACTGCTCCATACCAACAGGGCAAGAATTGGTTTTACAATTCGCGTAAAACCGGAGGGTCCTGCTCTCCTGTGAACTCAGGCAATAATGAGGTGTACAGGTGGGTATAGCGGGCTGGAGTTGAAGGTTGTGCGGAGGATGCTTGGACAGGTGGAGATTGATTTGGCAAAGTGGAAGGGACTGGTAAGGGTGCTGGGGGAGTAGGCCCTGGTGGTTGTTGGCAAGGAAGAAGGCCAGCTATGTTGCATTCAAATGTAAGGCGGTCTAAACGGCCAAAAAACAATAGCTCGCTGCTTATGCGTTCAAAGGCCATTTGCTGGGTTGGACTCAGCTGGCGTAAGCCGTCAGACAAATATTTCCCGAAAGCATCAAATCGGTCGGGAGGCCTACGTAGAACCTGTTCGACCCGTATCAGTAATTCCTCCTCTGGGTTGTCTATTTTCTTTTCCTTGCGGCGCGATTTTTTACAGGCCTGTTGTGGCGGTGTGGGTGTAGTGGATATTCCTTGCGATGTTCCTGGAGACTCCGACAATCCAGACAGGTCCAGGGTCGGTGAATGTTCTGTCTCTGCACTGTGTTGCTGTGGAAACAAATACAAAGTTCAATTTATTAATCAAGTTTATTTATTATTTCTACAGTTCCCTACCAGCGTGAAGGATTGGCAAAACATCGCTGCAGAGTTTGAAGAGACATGGAATTTCCCAAATTGTGGAGGAGCCATTGATGGCAAACACGTCCGCATCAACCATCCTGCACAGAGTGGTTCCTACTACTTCAATTACAAGGGATACTTTAGTATCGTTCTAATGGCTGTGGTTAATGCGAACTACGAGTTCATCTTCCTGGATGTTGGCAGGAATGGGCGTGCTTCGGATGGTGGAACTTTGAAGGATACCAAGTTCTACCAGAGGCTCACCTCCAACACTCTTCACTTGCCGTCGGTCCAGGAAACCAAACATGGGCTCAATTTTGTGTTCGTGGCAGACGAGGCATTTGCCCTTCATGAGCACATCATGAAGCCATATGCCAAAAGGGGCCTGGACCACGACAAAAGAATTTTCAACTACAGGCTTTCCAGGGCACGGCGGCTTGTGGAGAGTGCGTTTGGTATCCTGGCAAGCCGTTTCCGCATTTTCCATACTGCCATCAACCTGAGGGTGGACAAAATAGACTGGGTCGTCATGGCGTGCTGTGTCCTGCACAATTTACTGCGCCGCAAGGAAAGACCACAAAGGCCTACAGGACCAGCACCACCAGAGGTCCCAGAGGAGCCAAAGGAGGTAGTGCAGATATCCTCTGTGGAAACGCCGGCGCAACAGTATAGGGGGACTACACGCGCCATGCAGGTTAGAGACCAGTACAAGGACTATTTTAATGGAGTGGGTGCTGTCCATTGGCAGGAGAACCACATTTAAGACATGTGTGGACTGAACCTATTCTCCGGGCCCAAAAAAATAATGAGGAAGGACATGTGTCAATACCGGGTCTGTACTTACCGACAATGGTTGGGAACTTTCATCCACAGTCTGCAACACCTCATCCCCCTCACTCTCCACCATGAGGTACAGTCCGGTCCTCTGTGCCTCCTGACTCAGGGTGAAGGTTAAGAGATTGTAGTACCACAAGGAGGTCTCATACACGTCGCCGGCTCCGGCACCAGATCTCTTGGTGGTCTGCATTTTCTTATGCTCTTTTAGGAACACAGTGCAGAGATTTTGGATTTTTTCCCGCACCCACTCCGCATTGGCTTCAGGGTGATATGAACGGCTGAAATTGGCCAACTCATCCAGGGCATTTGCTCTTTTAATTTTGTTACTGTAGTCTTTGGACTTCGTCTTCCAAAGACATTCGTACTCCCTGTATTTGTCGATAAATGCTTCGACGAAGTCACGCTCCTTTGCCAGAGCCTGAGACATGTCTATAAGAAAATAGATAAAAAAAATTATTAAATGATTATAGTTTATATATTGTTAAGACACTTCTTTTATTTCAGGTTCACTTTTGTTAATATCACAATAAAGTTTTAAGTTTCACCAACCAGTTTCCTTTTTATTGTAAACAAGGTGATAGTGTACACAGCTTCATCTATTCCAGTGTTGGCCAACCTTGACACTCCTGCTTTAGTTGAACTACATATTCCAGCATGACCTGCTGTGGTTTTGCTATTTACCATTTACACACACAGATATATCACTGCACTGCATTGGTGGGCATCAAATGCACTGGGGGGGAATTGGTGCGCAGCTAATGCATTGGTGGGCAGCTAATGAATTGGTGGGCATTGGCGGGCAGCTAATGCATTGGTGGGCAGTGGTGGGCAGCTAATGCATTGGTGGGCAGCTAATGCATTGGTGGGCAGCTAATGCATTGGTGGGTAGGGAAGGTCCAAATACCTGTCTTCAATTTGGCTGTGCTCCAGGATCCTCCGTCACTGCTATCCTGTACCATCGACGAGTCTCACAAAATGCCTGCGGAGGGAGTGACACACACAGATATATCACTGCACTGCATTGGTGGGCATCAAATGCACTGGGGGGTAATTGGTGCGCAGCTAATGCATTGGTGGGCAGCTAATGAATTGGTGGGCATTGGTGGGCAGCTAATGCATTGGTGGCCAGCGGTGGGCAGCTAATGCATTGGTGGCCAGCGGTGGGCAGCTAATGCATTGGTGGGCAGCTAATGCATTGGTGGGCAGCGGTGGGCAGCTAATGCATTGGTGGCCAGCGGTGGGCAGCTAATGCATTGGTGGGCAGCGGTGGGCAGCTAATGCATTGGTGGGCAGCGGTGGGCAGCTAATGCATTGGTGGGCAGCGGTGGGCAGCTAATGCATTGGTGGGCAGCGGTGGGCAGCTAATGCATTGGTGGGCAGCGGTGGGCAGCTAATGCATTGGTGGGCAGCTAATGCATTGGTGGGCAGCGGTGGGCAGCTAATGCATTGGTGGGCAGCTAATGCATTGGTGGGCAGCTTATGCATTGGTGGGTAGGGAAGGTCCAAATACCTGTCTTCAATTTGGCTGTGCTCCAGGATCCTCCGTCACTGCTATCCTGTACCATCCACGAGTCTCACAAAATGGCTGCGGAGGGAGTGACCAGGAAATGAGTATAAACAAGCAGGATCTGACGACGGTCTGACGAGGCAAGTGCACACGATCATCTCGCAATCTGCATACAATCAGCCCCCAATCTGAGGTCGGATTGACAGATCTTTACTGCAGTAGGTAGGATCTTCAATCCGACCTACGACCGGCGGGTACGCGCATCGGATCGGAATTGTGGGCTTAAAACAAAAGATTTTGCACCAATCTATAGCAAACGCTCGTACGACCCATCGAAATCGGAGGTTTTTATGCCAAATCATCCTGGTGTGTACGGCCCCTAAGAAATCTATTTCTGGGAACTGGAGATATCTGCAGTCAAGCAAGCTGTCCTCCCACCAGAAAATTATGAATAATAAGCCCACTCCACTATACACCCCTCCTCTGCATATTAAACATCCTCTACCACCCTGGAAGTTATGTATCAGGGCACCTTCATTCAGCCCAATGCCCCCTTCTCCCACCATCTGTGCAGTAAAGGGGTAATTAGTGGAAATTACTGATCCAGGCCCTGCATGCTGAGCGGTTGATATAATACCCCCTACCACCCGCGGGACATCAAAGCTTCCGCCACCCCTACCACTGGAGGATCGGTAGGGGCCCCAATACATTGCTATGCCCAGGGGTCTACACTGCTGTTGACGCCCATGTATGTATATATATATTTATAATATATACACTTAACATCGGCACTCACCTTTCCTAGTTTTGGGGTGCCCTATGGTTGTGACCACATTGTTTAAACAGACATTGTAGGTGCTCTGCACACACTAAATTAACTGATAATAAATAGTTGAGAAACTAGGAAAGGTGAGTGCCGATGTTAAGTGTATATATTGTTTATTAGATTAATTTTTTAAATTAGTCTTATTGTGGTCACATTCTCTCATGCACCATGTTTTAACTAAGATTCCATAGCTTATGTTAACCATTTCCCTAGATCAGGGACCGGCAACTGGCGGACCGCGGTCCATCTCCGGACCGCAGAAGCCAGAGCTCCGGACCTCACAGTATTTGTGTAAATATGCCAGGGGAAGTGAGACATGACGTCTCCTTCCCCTGACGAGCGAGCGTCCTATCGCGGCGCCTCACGGGGGCGGGGGCTGACGGCGCGGCCAGCGTGATCATGTGGAGACGCCGCGCGCGCCAAGCCCGTCCGCCCTCCCTCCCGCCCGCCCGCCGAGTGAAGGAGCTTCCCGGCCACCCTCCTGCCCGCCGAGTGAAGGAGCTGCCCGCCCTCCCACCCGCTAAGTGAAGGAGTTGCCCGCCCTCCCACCCGCTAAGTGAAGGAGCTGCCTGCCCTCCCACCCGCTAAGTGAAGGAGCTGCCTGACGCCGCACCCCACACCTGAGCAGGGGCTGTCGAGCAAGGGCTGTCCCTGGAGAGAGTCCAGACTCCAGAAAGGGGTGCAGGCAGCGGAGCCGGGAGGCACTTTTAAGTGCCTCTGCGGGTTGCGGCCTGCCCGTCCCCTAAGTACAGTATGCAGAGTTGGCATTTTTAAAAAGGTGAGCAGAATGTGTCTTCATTGTCCCTGTATTGGCAGCATTGTCCCCGTATTGGCAGCATTGTCCCCGTATTGGCAGCATTGTCCCCGTATTGCCAGCATTGTCCCCGTATTGCCAGCATTGTCCCCGTATTGCCAGCATTGTCATTGTATTGGCAGCATTGTGCCAGTATTGTCATTGTATTGCCAGCATTGTGCCCATATTGCCAGCATTGTGCCCGTATTGCCAGCATTGTCCCCGTATTGCCAGCATTGTCCCCGTATTGCCAGCATTGTCCCCGTATTGCCAGCATTGTCATTGTATTGGCAGCATTGTGCCAGTATTGTCATTGTATTGCCAGCATTGTGCCCGTATTGCCAGCATTGTGCCCGTATTGCCAGCATTGTGCCCGTATTGCCAACATTGTCCCCGTATTGCCAGCATTGTGCCCGTATTGCCAGCATTGTGCCCGTATTGCCAGCATTGTCCCCGTATTGCCAGCATTGTGCCCGTATTGCCAGCATTGTCCCTGTATTCAATACAGGGACAATGCTGGCAATACAGGGACAATGCTGCCAATACAGGGACAATGTTGGCAATACAGTGTATTGCCAGCATTGTCCCTGTATTGCCAGCATTGTGCCCGTATTGGCAGCATTGTCCCCGTATTGGCAGCATTGTCCCCGTATTGGCAGCATTGTCCTTGTATTGGCAGCATTGTCCCTGTATTGGCAGCATTGTCCCTGTATTGCCAGCATTGTGCCCGTATTGCCAGCATTGTCATTGCATTGCCAGCATTGTGCCCGTATTGCCAGCATTGTGCCCGTATTGCCAGCATTGTCATTGTATTGCCAGCATTGTGCCAGTATTGTCATTGTATTGCCAGCATTGTGCCCGTATTGCCAGCATTATCATTGTATTGCCAGCATTGTGCCAGTATTGTCATTGTATTGCCAGCATTTTGCCCGTATTGCCAGCATTGTGCATCTGATTGTGTGATTTTTTGGACCTCGACCAAAATCATTTCAAACTTCCGGACTCCATCAAAAATTACTTGCCTACCCCTGCCCTAGATGATTAGTGACAGGTGTGGTGGTAGCTGCTCACCTATAAAAGCAAAGTGTGCTGTGAGCTTCAGACCAGATAGCATGCCTGGAATCAGTGGCGGATTCAGGGGGGGGGGCACCCGGGCACGTGCTCCCCCTGTCATTCATTTTGTAGATGAGGACCAGAGCTTTCCAACGAGCCCAGCCCCATGTCTCTAGCCCCCCGGGAACTGGAGATATCGCCTGGCAAACCTGTAACATTTTTTCCCCATAGGATAATTTGGGACCCGTCAATTCCGACCCCCACCCGGTTCCGACGGCTGCCAGTTCCCCCCTGGCATCACAGGAGCTTGTGGTTGATGTCATTCAATTCCAAATCGTTGGGTCTTCAATATGATACCAGGATGGTCCATATCGGTCAATCGGTTCCAGAGATATAGCGTGTAAATCTATTTTTTTATTTTTTAAATGTAATTTCATGGCTGTTCATGTTCTTTGAGGGCAGATTACACTGGAACCAAATGTTCCAGTTTCACTGGACCAAAATCATTCAAAGCCCACTCAAAAGTAAATGAGATAACTGGTTAAAGGGGGGGAGGGGTGGTTTTCTCTCCCCCTCACACCAGAAAATGCAGGGACTAGGCTGGTGTAAAAAAGGCCAACCTGGGAATGCATTTTCTGGTGTGAAAGGGGTATTATTTCAAATAGCTGGGACCTGCAGTGCTCTGAAAACAGCCAGGCTCTGCCACTGTCAGTGGCTATCACTTCTGCCTGGCGGCGGCTGTCCCCCATTTACCACGAGCATGTATTCCCCATTGGCAATGAGCATGTAATCCCACATGGCAACGAGCATGGAACCTCTGGCAATGAGCATGGAACCCTTGGCAATGAGCATGTAGATAAGCAGCACTTACTGTATGTAGCATAATTTTTAATAGGCATTATGGTGTTTGGCATAATACATAATGGACATAGTGGCGTGTAACTTAACATGCAATGGACATTATGGTGTAAATGTTTAATGCGCTCCTTTGGTGGACAATGTCCCTGTTTATGAAGCGTATTGTGAATTTTGTCTTAATCTGTGTGGCATTATGTGAATTCTGGCTCAATTCGTGTGGCATTATGTGAATTTTGTCTCAATCCGTGTGGCATTATGTGAATTTTGACACAATCCATGTGGCATTGTTTGAATTTTGGCTCATTCCATTTGGCATCATGTGTAAGGGGCAAGTAAAATAGGGTCTAGTATTTTGTAGCATAATGTGTAGAAGTTGTATATGGTGTTGTACACTACACTCAAGGACATGCCCCCTGTTGAGTGGCCACACCCCCTTTTCCAGAGCGCGCCTTCGGCGCGCGCACACACAACTACATTCTTCACTTTTGTTGCCATGGTGGGCCTATTTTTAATCCCATTGCCACCCTCTCTCTGCCGCTCTCTTAGCATGTACACTGGCACCACTAACACTGGCCCTCCCCCACCTAAACCCTCTTTTATCATGGTGCCCCCCCTGTCATTTTATCCTGGATCCGCCCCTGCCTGGAATCAAACATTGATGTGATAGCTATGTGTATTGTAGCCATTTTCAGCAATAGTGGTAGGACCTGTAGAACAGTGGGGTCCATTGAAGGGGGCTGCAGGCTTAAATGCATTGATCAATTCATGAACCAAATCTCCACTATTTATTATCAGTTAATTTAGTGTGTGCAGAGCCCCTACAATGTCTAATATATATATATATATATGTGTGTGTGTGTGTATATTTTTTATTATTATTTATATATATTTGGTCTATCTAAGTGTCCATCTCCGTGCTTTGCTCCCCCCTTTTGGAAACCCCCTTCTGAAAATCCTGCGTTTGCCACTGACCCTGCACCCATTATAGATATGCAAATGCACTTTCAGACAAACATCATTGTGTAAAAACATTTTACACCCACCCACTGGTATCTGAGTCCCAGCTCCCCCTCCCCCTGTGTGCACAATGTAACAGCTCAGCTCAGCCTCCCCATGTGACCTCACTGGTATCTGAGTGTCAGAGACTCACTTTCATTTCTCCCTCCTACTGCCAGCAATGGCGTCTGCTGATCTGAGACCGGAGCTGGACTGTTCCATCTGCCTGAGCATTTATACAGATCCTGTAACCCTGAGATGTGGCCACAACTTCTGCCGGGTCTGTATTGATCGTGTGCTGGATACACAGGAGGGGGCTGGAGTTTATAGCTGTCCTGAGTGCAGAGCAGTGTGTCAGGAGCGTCCTGCACTGATACGGAACATTCCTCTGTGTAACATAGTGGGGAGGTTCCTGTCTGCTCACCCAGATCAGGAGGAGACTGGGATCTGCTGCACTTACTGTGTGGAATCTCGTGTACCTGCTGCCAAGTCCTGTCTGCATTGTGAGGCTTCTCTGTGTGATAAACACCTGAGAGTACACAGCAAGTCAGCAGAACACGTCTTATGTGACCCCACCACTGCCCTGGGGAACAGGAAATGCTCCGTCCATAAGAAGGTCCTGGAGTATTACTGCACTGAGGATGCTGCCTGTATCTGTGTGTACTGCTCAGCTGGAGAACATCGGGGACATCTGGTGGAGATACTGGGTGAGGCCTCTGAGAAGAAGAAGGAGAAGCTGAGGGATGTTCTGCAGAAACTGACCACAAAGAGAGCGGAGACTGAGAAAAGAGTCCAGAGACTGCAGGAGCGCAGGAGAGAAGATCAGGGAAAAGCAGCGGGTGTAACAAAGACAGTCACTGCCCTGTTTAGTGACATCAGGAGACAGCTGGAAGACCTGGAGAAGAGAGTCCTGAGTGAGATCTCCAGGCAGGAACAGCGCGTTACACTCTCAGTCTCTGATCTGATCCAGCAGCTGGAAATAAAGAAGGACGAGCTGTCCGGGAAGATGCGTCACATTGAGGAGCTGTGTAACATGTCGGACCCAGTGATTGTCTTACAGGAACCAGACACAGGGGACTTGTATAATAGTAGAGACAGAAAGAGACGGTATACACAGGTCCATGGTGCAGGAGGTCTGGATGTGGGTTCCCTCTCAGAGACATTACACACATTATCTGATATAATAACAGGGATAAATACAGGGATCTATGTGCAGGAAGCTACAGACCTATTACTGGATATAACCACAGCTGGTAATACAGAGTCTGAAATAATAACAGGGATAAATACAGGGATCTATGTGCAGGAACCTACAGACCTATTACTGGATGTAGCCACAGCTGGTAATTATATACTGATATCAGATGACAGGAAATCTGCAACCATAACTCTTACAAACCAGAGACGCCCAGTAACACGAGAGAGATTTAAGGATTATCAGGTAATCAGCACCAGGGTATTCTCCTCAGGGCGACATTACTGGGAGGTGGATGTCAGTAAGTCATGGTGGTGGATGGTGGGGATGTGTTACCCCAGTATAGCCAGGAGAGGGAAGCAGTCAAACATTGGTAATAATAAAAAGTCCTGGTGTCTGTGTAGGTGTGACAGTGAGTTCTCAGTGATACATGACAATGCAGATATCCAGTTACCTGACAATATCACCTGTGACAGAGTGAGGATATACCTGGATTATGAGGCAGGACAGATGTCCTTTTATTCTCTGTGTGACCCCATCAGACACTTACACACCTACACTGCCGCCTTCAATAAGCCCCTCCATGCTGCATTATATGTATATGGCACATGTGTAACTATATCTGGGGGAGTCGGGAACTGGGAGATATTACCATAAGTAATCTGCCCAGAGACTGGTGACATCACAGGAAGGGGAATATTCTTATTAGGAAACATTCAGCCAATAGAATGAAGCAGTGGGTGTAGCTACCACAGAGCCCCTCCCCCTATGTGTAACCAGGTGTCCAGTCTGTCAGGACGTGTTCCCATGTTGGTGTGATAGTTACTGTCATTATAAATGTTCATTTCTGAGGGATTTCTCTGCCTCTGATTTACTGAGAGTTGTGATTGGCTGCAGTAACTGTCTGTCACCCAGTGTGCACCCCCATAGGGTATATTTACTAATGTGCGGGTTTTTGTTGCCCATAGCAACCAATTCTTCTAAAAACCTGCACAGTAGTACATATACCCAGAGTCTACTTCACTGCTAGAAAGGAGGGGCCCGATAGAAGTATGCACAGGGGCCCCTCCTCTCTTAAAGTACCTCTGAGCCTGTTACATACATTTCTGCATGTGTAACGTGCCCATAAAGGATGATAAATAGGACTCACTGGTTTAAATGATTTAAATATCTCATATATTTGGCTACATCTGTCACTCAAAGTGTGTCTGGAGCTGTAATGCTGGGTTGTGGACTTCCATCTTAATTTATGATTGTCATCACCTGTTTTAAACAGGGTAATTGATAAGAAAGGTGTTTAAGCACAGGTGATGGTAATACATAAATTAAGAAGAAAGTCCAGAAACAGAGCAATGTGTCCCTCCTGGAGAGGGTCATGTTGGGAGGTATGCACCTCCCCCCGCCCCCCCATTCACGGCATCCCTACGATTAAATGGCACATGCAAAACACTGACATGGCTATGGTCGACAATGAAAAAGGTTGACAAGATTTATTTTTCACTTTTTCAATGTTTTCATATTCATTCTCATGTGTCGACATGGACACCAATGAAGTGCCACACTTATGTCAACATTTACATGTGTTGACCTTTCTGTGTTGATTTTTTCTTGTGGCGATTCGCGGCACCCCCCGCGACCCCCCTCCCGCGATTTGCAGCACACCCCCCGCAATTCAGGCAACCTCCGGTGACTCCCGCGATTCGCGGCCCCACCCCGTGACACCCCCCCCCCTGCGATTCGCGGCACCCCGCGACCCCCCCTCCCACGATTCGCGCCAAACCCCCCGGGCCCCCCCTCCCGCGGTTCACGGTGTCCTCCACCGCGATTCCCCACCCCTGACCCCCCCTCCTGTCACTGCGGCAACCCCCCGCGACCCACCCTCCCGCGATTCACTGCAACCCCCCGCGCCCCCCCCCCACAATTCGCGGCACCCACACCCCCCCCCCCCAGCGACCCCCCTCTCGCAATTCACGGCATCCACCCACGACCCCTCCTCCCGTGATTCGCGGACACCCCTCACCTCCTCCCTCCCCCCCCACCCCCGCGCGCGATTCATGGCAACCCCATGACTAAATGGCACATGCAAAACACTGGCATGGCTATGGTCGACAATGAAAAAGGTTGACATGAGTTTTTGAAGATTTATTTTTCTTTTTTGGAATGTTTTCATATTCATTCTCATGTGTCGACATGGACACCGATGAAGTGCCACACTTATGTCAACATTTACATGTGTTGAACTTTCTGTGTTGATTTTTTTCTTGTGGCAATTCGCGACACCCCCCGCGACCCCCCTCCCGCGATTTGCAGCACACCCCCCGCAAATCGCGGCACCCCCGGTGACTCCCGCGATTTGCGGCCCCACCCCGTAACACCCCCCTCCTGCGATTCGCAGCACACCACGACCCCCCCTCCCACGATTTGCGCCAACCCCCACGACCCCCCCTACCGCGATTCCCCACCCCCCCTTGCGCAATTCACGCCCCCTCCCACGCTTTGCGGACCCCCGCCCTCTCCCGCGATTCGCCGACACCTGCGCCCCCCTCCCTTGATTCACGGCACCCCCGCGCCCCTCCCGCAATTCACGGCACCCCTAAGCCCCTCTTTAGTCCCCCGTATACTCACACACCCCTATCACTACCCAGCGTCCTGCTCTCCTGAACCGTAACTTCCACCACTGGGGAGTCGCTGACGCTGTTTTGCCCACATGCCCCTATCATGCCTCATAGCCCAGCCTCCTGCTCTCATGCACCCGAACTCCCACCCAGTAGGAGGAGACACTGACTAAGGGCCACCATCCTGTGCTCCTGTACTGCCACCCTGGACCCTCACCACTGGCAGAAGCTGCACAGTATCTCCCACCCTCCTCTTTAGTCCCCCTTATGCCCACACACCCCTATCACTACCCAGCCTCCTGTTTTCCTGTGTCGTGACCTCCGCCAGTGGGGAGCCGCTGACTCAGAAACACCCTACTATACTATTGCACACACACCTAAACAACATGCACACACAGCCCCCCCCCCACACCCACAAATGTCACTGTACCATCCACACTATCAATGTACATCTTACTCTGTAACCGCTTTTTAATTAAACAAAACAGTACACACCCCCTTCCACATCATATGCTCTCTATTTAACACATTTCACCTATAACTCAAGTTGCAATACAGGCCATCTTTCATACAATTCTAACCATCTTTCTCATATGCAAATGTTCACAAATTAAGGGGGCGCAGCCCCTTACGACGGTGTGAAGAGCGCCCGTAGGGTGCGATGAATCACCTAGTCATTAAATATTTGCGGCTAAATATTAAGTATCACTTGAATGTATGTAGGAGGGACCGCTGCAGGAATCTCCGATCCCTCCCGCACCACCGCCTGGAACATCCCCCTTAGGTTTCTATGGGGGATGTAAAGCTGCTCAGGTGCCATTGCTTCGGGTTCCTGGGATACCACCCTTCTGAGATGGCGGTAGCCTATTGTAGTCTATGGGCTACAGACCACACTGCCGCCGGGTGGTCAGCGGGGTCGGTGGAGGGTCAGCGCTAACCAAGCAAAGCCCCGGCACCCGGCTCAGCACATCGCGCATCCCTTTCAGAGCCCCGTCCCTGCACGTGGGGATGACGCATCACTCCGAAAGGATCGCATATCGCAATGGGATCCTGGGTGGTCATATTAAACAATACCTTAAGAGCTATATGTGCAAATTTTGGGAGACATTTCACTAACAATTGTATAAACCGTATAAGCATGTCTTTATCTTAAACCAAGTCTTTATCTTAAAGCAACATTTCAGTTACAGTTGTATATACAGGGGGTTATTCTGGTTGGTGCGGTGGGACCGTACACGGTCGGATTGGGGGTTTTCTTACTCTGCGCATGCGTAGCTTTCGCAATGCGCATGTGCGGCGACCACACACCGCTCACAGATGGATCTCTCCGTGCGGAAAAACCTGTCCGCAAGAGCGCGGTCATTGTGGGCGGCAGGGATGTGAGCGTTTTTTTATGCGAGTGGCCGGAATAATGAGGAAAACTGGGCGTAAACATGGGCGTACACGGGGGTGTGCAGACAAAAAGCACATTGCCACAACCGCCTCGATCGGCGAACGCGCCGTGCATTTTGGCCCAAAAACAGACGGACGCCAAAGATAGCTCCAGACCACCCCTAGAGATACCGCATGACAGCGTACGCCTGGGTCTTCTAATTAACACTGATGACTAGTCAAACACATACACCTGAATGTAATAAGCAATGCTGCAGCCTATTAAGTGAAAACCATTATTTCACTACCTGCAAGCCACACACAGCCCTCAAACACATTGGAAGCATATGTCCTTGACAAAGAGGCTACTGCCTTGAAACGCGTTGGAGAGAGGGAAGCGTGAGACCAGCACACCCGCTATACCGGAAGCACGTACCGCGACTTCCGGTTTCGGGAAAGCAGCGTGCGGACGGCACAAGGGGACGGAGAAGAAACGCCGATACTTTAACATCTAAAGGAGAGGTAAGATTAGGGATAGATAGGGCTTCCACCAACCTCCCGAATACCAGCTAATACAGACGGCTACCTCCGAGTGACCAACCCCGGCATTTCATCTGTGCAATCTCATAAACCCACACAAAAAACTCTATTCGCTCCAGAAGGGGCTGTAAACACCCTGAAAGTGATTACCTTGCAAAAGTGTTGATACAACTGTTTTTTTGCATTTGTTTTTACAACTTATTCCTTTTATTTAATTTATTTCATTTTTATTTTTTATTTTTATTTATTTTATTATTTTTATTTATTTTCATTGTTATTATTATTTTTTCACGTTTTGCACGGCATGCACAACACACATAGGGCCTTATTCTGATCGATGCGGATATTCCCGCATGCGGACGGACCGCCGATGTTGATCGTCTGCGCATGTGCAGAGGTCACTCTGCGCATGTGCAGGCGATTTCGCCGCACGGATTCTTTACACGCCGCACAGGGGGCGTAGAGGGGCGTGAGGGGCTACTTAGCCTCATTACCCTATGCATACGCCCCGCGTTTCATGGGCGTTCCCATGCAAACGCGGGGCGTATGCATGGTAATGAGGCCGTGACGCGTGGGTACGGGGCGGGCATCTGACATCGCCGGATGTCAGCTGCCCGCCCCCATACATGATTTCACACGGACAAGTGTCCGTGTGGTCTTGTGTTGCGGGACCTGGTGGAGCGTGCGGCCCTGCATTCGATGTTCGGCGACCATCGAATGCAGGGGCTGCTCCCAAGACGGAGGAGGCGTATCCCCGTCCAATTTCATGCGGATCGCCACATATCCGCGTACGGACGGCAGGTGGCCATCCGTATGGAAGGCGGGGATTCGCCTGCACGGTTGCGGCCGCATATTCTGATCGGGCCGCACCGATCAGAATAAGGCCCATAGTAACATAAAAACAAGCGCTTGATAAAAACCCAGTTTTTTAATGGTGGAGCAATGTCCTAAGGCCATGGCCACTATTTTGCACACAATCTGTATATTTTTCCCCAAGAACATACATTATGCACTTTCATATCTGCTATGAACTTCCATCCGTGCACTGTGGCGTACGCTCAGATATACGGAAGGTGTCGGTGGGAAAACGGACGAGATCCGTCCGTGCACTGTGGCATACGCTCTGATGTACACCAGGTATCGGTGGCTATGAGGGAGATCTGTCCGTGCACGGTGGCGTACGCTCAAGTGAATGCCACTCCCCATTGTCGGTGTTTGTGACCGTCCGTATGCGGCTGTTCTGTGGGCGGACTTACGCTCGCCGTGAGCATACGGGAAACGCACGGTGTGACGGACCGTACTCACGTTTCACCGATCCGATCAGAATAAGGCCCATAGTGTGTTTCTAGTGGGACTATTGTATCGGAAGTATAGTGAGAATCAGGGACACCTTAATACAGTCTAACAATCATTTATTTACAGAATCATTAACAAACAAGAAATTATACTTATACCACATTCCTCAAAATAACCAGTGTCCAAACATAGGGGGTGACATTTAATAGAGGTCGATTTCTGTTTTTTTTTGCGATATTTCTGCCCAAAACCACCGAAATCCCGAATTTGCATATTTAATGAGATGCGAAAAACGGCAAAAATCACAGAAAGTGCGATTTTTTACTCACGCCGGAACTCGCATCCAGATGTTTTCCCATTGAAAAGTATACAATTTGCATATTTAATAAGATGCAAATTTGGGAAATGTGTCTTAAATTCACCAAAAAAATCAGACCAGGTTCTGATATGTGAATTGGCCAGAACCCTGCACAGATTATTGAGATCTGTGCATAGTCCTGTTGATAAAAAATGTGTTTAAGTGTTTTTTTGGGGAAAAAACGGCGTGAGGTCCCCCCTCCTGAGCATAACCAGCCCCGGGCTCATTGAGCCGGACCTGGTTCCAAAAATACGGGGGACAAAAAGCATAGGGGTCCCCCGTATTTCTGAAACCCGCCCCGGACTCTTGGACCGGTCCTGGTTCCAAAAATACGGGGGACAATAAATCTGGGGGTCCCCCGTATTTTGAAACCAGCATCGGGCTCCAACAGCCCGCGATGTCATGCCACAGCCGGGGGACACTTTTTACATAAGGTCCCCCGGCCGAAACATGAGCACCGTGGCTGGTCAGCCTTGGACGGGGTAACTGAAGGAGTGGCGACAACCCCAATAAAGGGCTCCCCCCCCAGGCTTCACCCGTCCAGGGCTGAAGCCCAGGGCTGTCACCGGCGTCCGTGGCCAGTGGTCACCGGCCTGATAGGGTTAAATCTCACATTCGTAACATTGCTTTATGCAGGAGAACTACAAGTACCAGCAGACCTCCCCCGCATGCTGGGACTTGGAGGACCACAAGTCCCAGCACACTTTTTTGTCCGATTTCTGACTGAGCATCCGATATATCAACCGATTTTTACCGATAATCGACAATAATCGGCCGATTATTGCCGATTATCTGTAAAAATCGGCCGATATATCGGACGATCGGTCGGAAATCGGACAATCAACCAAAAAAATCGTTCTAGTGTGTGGGGGCCTTTAGAATTGTGGTGAATCTTGTCAAATGCATTAGTATATTTGTACTTTGACAAGATTGTACAGATCTCGATCTCAGTAAACCTGTATTTGTTTACATCAAATAGCCCTATTGTCTGGCTTCTAATGTAACACAATGGGAATGTAAATTCTGATTAACAGCTATATAACACACATATATACATATTATCATTATAATTTTATTTATAAGGCGCCACAAGTGTTTCGCAGCGCTGTACAAAAGAGCAGTACAGGGAGACAAAACTTAGCATAACATTGAATAAATAAAAATAGAGAACAGGAAAAGAACTCCACAGTTCAATACACATTACAGCTTAAATATAAGTAGTGAGGACTCAATTAACATACAACTAGAGGCTTGAGGCCAATGATGGAGATGAGTATGCGGACAAAGATGGTCACTGAGTGTTGGAGTATAGGAGAGCTGTGAGAGAAATGTGAAGAGAAGAAGGCTTTGACAACAGGAGGGAAGAGGGCCCTGCTCTGAGGAGCTTACAATCTAGTAATACATAATAATACATAGAAGACAACGTTTTACCTAGGCTAAAAGTCAACACGGTTACTTAGGCCAGTATTCAATGCCTCAGATTCGCCGTTTTTTTCAGTGAATCTGGCAATTCGCTGGGTTAACGGCGAATTTTCTGTTAGAAAAAACAATTTGCCATATTCAATGGAGGCAATTCGCCACAAATGAACAGCGAATGTCTGCCGATTCGCCGTAAATGATTCTCCACAATTCGCCTGTGATTTTTAATGGGGTTTTTAGTGGAATTCGCCGACAGTGTATTCAATGCTCAAATGGAGAACTGCTTTCTCCATTGATTTTCGCCATGATTCTCCATTTAGCATTCGTCATCTTTTTTAGGTGAACTGTGATGTGTACTTGTAAAATTAATGGGTTTTTTTTTTATGTCATTAAAAAAACAGGTTTTAATTTTTTTTTAAGGTTCTTGCTTTTTTTCCCAGCTTTACAAGCACCTCTATTTTATGAAGATTTTTTTTCCCTCACCGAACTGACAGCCAGCTGAGCTGCGCCGGGGGGAGGGGTAGGTATGCGGGTGCCGTCACATTGGAAGGCAACATATGGGGACGTGTAATGCAGACAGGAGCCTAGCTCCTGCAGCCCCAGCGTGGTGATAGAAGATGTCAGCGCCGGGGCTGTTGGAGCCGGAGGACTTCTACTTATGCTGAACCCATCCTCAGGCTGTGTGGGGGATCCAGACGGCATCATCGCGCTCCCCCGCCTGGACTCCGCTCCATCCCCTGCAGTGTAGCTGCAGCAGGGGAGAGAGCCGGGACACTGCCTGTGTGATGAGTAGGGAGACGGCTCCAGCAGCAGCAGCAGACCTCCGGCAGACCCTGCGCGGTGATTGCAAATGTCAGTTCCAGCGCTGCTGGAGCCGGAGGTCTGCTAATGCTGCTGGCCCGTTCCCGTCCTCGTGCACTCCCGCCGGGTCTCCAGCTTCATCCCCAGAGTGCTGACCCGTCCCCGTCCTCGGCTCCCGGCAGCATCAGCATGCACCCCCGCCGGGAATCCAGCTCCATCCCCAAAGTGTAGCCGCAGCAGCAGGGTTAGAGCGCTGACTGCAATTCGCCATAGGGGTTTATTTTCGCCGTCAGGGGCAGCGAGCCCCTGACGCATTGAATAGTGTGGGCTGGGAGCTGACGTCGAATAGTGGGGTGACAGTGAATGATGGCGAGCGCACAGTGAATCCAAAAGAGGATTCGCTGCCGTGCGCTCACCAGAGCATTGAATACCCCCCATAGTGTAAGCATGTCTTTACCTTAAACCAGGGGTGGGGAAACTTTTTTGTGCCAAGGGAAATTTGTATGGGGAAAAAATCCTTGGGGGGCCATATGTAAAAATGACTCTTACAAATTGTCCTGCTGCAGCCGTCCCACACTCCAGCGTCTGCCGCTGAATAGGACTGACAGTCTCCGGCTGCTGTTGATTAAGAGGAATCTCGCGAGAACTACCGACCTCTTGCCAGAATTCCCCTGTACTTGACTCTCGGCAAAGCCGCCGGGCGGGTGGGTGGGCCACCCAGATCGGCTACAGGGGCTGCATACGGCCCCCGGGCCTGAGGTTCCCCACCCCTGCCTTAAACCAACATTTGAAAACCTACTTTACTGTATAGAAGCCTGAATCCTGCGTGACTGCCTACCTCATACCTACATTATACGTAGCACATTAAACATCACTAGCATTAATCCGCTCACCGTTCCTGTGTGTCGATGCCTTGTGCTGCGCTTGTCTGGGCAACGGCTTGCATAGCTGGGGGCTCTACCATGTTGCTTGGCTGTGATGCTGTCCAGCTGGATGTGAAATGGACCACACCGACTTTGGAATACATTCCGGTGCCATGCTTGCCTGGGCATCGGCCTATGTAGCTGGGAGTGCTTGCCGTGGCGCTCGGCTGTACTGATGGTCCGCTGGACAAGGTCAGGACCACAGAGCCTCTGGATGTACTGTAGCTCGCATGCTTCCTTCGCACCGATAAACTCGTCATGGCCACCGATTAGCGATGTAAAGTCACAGGATGGGCGGACTGGACATCCTTGCGTGGATCTCTGCATGATGCGCAGCTCTGCGGCTCTTGCATCCTCCATCTGCTTAAAGCCAGATCGCGGTATAACTGGGTGGTGCCCTCTGATCGCTGTGCCTTTTGTGGTACAAACAAGAGGGGGGGAGGTTAGTGGGTTGAGCTGAGCTTGCTGCTGAGGTCCGACTACTGATCTCCTCTTCCTGCGGATGCGCGGACTATGCGTCAGCCCCCCCCCCCCCCCCACACACACACACGACTTCCTTTCCCTTGTGTGGATAATGAAGCCAGATAAAGGAGGCAGAAACTTCAGTGGGTCCCAGGGTCATCAGAGGTGCCTCTCCCGAGCCCCCGTCGCGCCTTTCAGCGGCCGGGATCTCCACACCCGATGCTTGACCAGAGATCTCCTTCGCCTGCTATTGTAAGGAATATCCCTGTGTGCTCCTCCGGCCACTCGGAGTCTCTGTATTTGCAAGTTTGCCCTTAGTTTTGCCCTTTTCCAAGATGGTCAGTTTGGAATCAAAGAGAAGCCATCTTGGATCCTGTTTCCCGTTTAGGCCTATAAAAGGCACTTCCTGGATCTAATCCCTGCTTGAGAATTCTGCTTGCTCAGCTCCTGCTACACATCTCTACATCTGACTACCCTCCTGTGTACAAA
Organism: Crinia signifera; assembly: GCF_055691185.1. NCBI lineage: Eukaryota > Metazoa > Chordata > Amphibia > Anura > Myobatrachidae > Crinia > Crinia signifera. The sequence continues at coordinate 15,844,421 of NC_139220.1, forward strand.
ACTGTCTTACGTCTGACTACCCTCCTGTGTACCGAATCGGCTTACGTCTGACTACCCTCCTGTGTACCGAACCGGCTTACATCTGACTACCCACTTGTGTACCGAACCAGCTTACGTTTGGCTATTCCCTGGTATATCTGCTCGACCATTGGACTTCAGGTCAGGAGTGCCGAGAGGGGGGGGGTTGGGGCAGGTACAGTTTGCCCGGGCCCTCACCTGTCAGGGGGACCCTGGTCTGGACACACAGTTAAAAAACAATTGTGGTGAGTACGCCGTGTCTGAGTGCGCTGGAGTCAGCTGTTCAGCGGCATTGGGAGTGCGGATGTGGGCGGACGTGGGGGCATCAGCATCACAGAGTTCCTTCTGAGCGTTGTTCTACTCTCCGACTCCAGGGTCTGCCACATGACTTGGGAGTTTACCGTGGCTCAGCAATAGGAGGATACTTCGAGTAGGTAGTCCCTGGGTGCTGGGAGGAACTGGGTCAGAGAGAGGCCACCTCCCTCGGGAGTACCACCCACTCCGCAGAATCCAGCCCGCCCCACTCCCCACATTCCCATCCCAACTGCCGCCAGCAGGTGCTAGTGCCATGTCTCCAGTCTAGCAGTCCCAGACCTGGTTCCCCACCCATGTCCAGGTCACTGTGTTCCAAGGTGGAAGGTGGGTGGCTGGTTGCTCAATGTCTGCTGCCTCCCTGCATGCTGCTGGGGCTGAGATCTGACTCTGGAAGTCAGCATGTAACCCCTGGCAGAGCATGTACTGTAACTCCATGACAACGAGCATGTTAACCCCTGGCAAAGCATGTAAATCCATGGCAATGAGCATGTTAACCCCTGGCAGAGCCTGTAACACCTGGCAGAGCAGGTTAATCCCATGGCAACAAGCATTTTAACCACCTAATATGGGATGAGCATTACGGTGTGTGGAATAATGTGTAATGAGCATTATGGCATGTGGTAAAATATGTAATAGGTATTACGGTGTGTGGCATAATGTGTAATGAGCGTTATGACATGTGGGTGTGTGACCTGTAATAGGCATTACGGTGTAAATTTTTGTCCCTGTATCCACCTTGAAGCAGTGGCGTAACAACAGGTCCGCAGAGGAGCTCTGTCTGTGGGGGCCCCAGGAAGTTGTTGTACCGGGGCCCAGGATTTCTCTTGGCGGCCCTGCTTCTGGTGATACCCCCAGTATCATTACTGCTATCTTTCCTCGTCATCTCAGCACTGCCTCGGGCCATTTGACCGTGCCCAGCCAGTACGTGATCACCTTCTTGTTGCAGCCGCTGAGGCAAAAGCTTCTCCATCAGCTGCTGAGGCCACTGCCGGTGGTGGCCTGGACTGGTGTTTCTGCCTGTGCAATCTCCATGCCCTCTGCCCCTGGCTGATGTGGACCACATCTGATGTGGAGTTCCCTGTGAATGCTGGCTGGATGAACAGCTGGGAAAGCACTATCCTCATCTGGATATGTACTCAAAGCTGGGACTGCTACTGGCCTTCCTGGAATAAAGTAACTGCTCCCTGCTGATTCCTTTGTTCTGCTGGATATAAGGTAAGGTGCTGGAGCTCCTGCAGTCTCCTGTCTTGTCTTAGCTGGGGGGATGAATTATCTCCGCCCCCCCCCCCCCTTTAACACTGCTGCTGCTTCCTTCCCCACCAATTATTCCTGGCTCTCTTATACCCCTTTTATACCGCTGCAAAAACCCAGGTCAGCGGCGGTGTAAATGGGTCAACCCGTGTGCCTTTACACAGGACTTCTACCCAGGCCCTGAAAAGGGTAGAACACAGCTAAGACCTGGGTAGAGGACAGTGTAAACGGGTACGCCAGGTAATCCAACCCGGCTCCCATTTACATCAAATGCGGACGTCCAATCTTCCAACTACAGTGTCCGCAGGTTGGATAGGGGGGCACACACAGCCTCCGCTGCTGTCTGCTGTACTCTGCAGACAGCAGCAGCGGAAAAGGAGGACAATGGATGCCTGTGTGTGGCATCCATTCACCTCCCGGATGACGGCTGGGGGGGGGGGGGTGAACAGGGGCTGGGGGTAGCCCAGCAGCTTACATTGGTGCTCTGCTGTCCCCAGCACAGCAATCGGCTATCCCAGCAGGAATGACCGCAGGCCTGGCGTTTGGAGATGATGTCATCTCCAAGCACCACCTCCGCCTACACTGCGGGTAGACACCATAGAGTAAACAGGGTAAATCCCGGATCCGTCCCGACTTGGATCCTTGTTCCAAATGCCGGGTCGGATCCGGGATTTTTGGTGTAAAAGGGGTATTAATGGCTTTATCCCCCGGCTAGGTGTCAAGAAGGGACTGGCCAGCCTGGCTGCTGCCTCACCCTCCCATGCCCCTAACCTAGGCTTCCTGCTGTTGACCTGCAGGGTGCCTAGTGTCCCGCCCTCTTATCTTGCTCCGGGGACCATTTTGGCCCCCTACGCTCCATTTATCTGCACTATACAGATATAAATGCCCCTAATCTCTCTGCACATTTGTCCCTGCCCTGCACACCAGCCGGTGACAAAGGGCGACCTCCAAACCTGACCACCCAGCAACTAGACACTGTGGCTCGCAGGTGCGGTGACAGAACCATACCAGAATAGTTGGGGACAGTTAGGAGCCCTGCTAATAATTCCCTGTTCTCAGGAGCGGATGGGCCTTGTGTGCAGTGGCTCTGACATTGCGGCAGACACTACAGCACACCCACGCCATGTTTCCGTCACGTCTACTGCTCATGTCTGCCCATCGTGCCATGTTCCTGGTGCTTCACAGCTGCAGCACACATGTGGGAGCTGAGTATAGTTATACTAGGTGATTCATCGCACCCTACGGGCGCTCTTCACACCGTCGTAAGGGGCTGCGCCCCCTTAATTTGTGAACATTTGCATATGAGAAAGATGGTTAGAATTGTATGAAAGATGGCCTGTATTGCAACTTGAGTTATAGGTGAAATGTGTTAAATAGAGAGCATATGATGTGGAAGGGGGTGTGTACTGTTTTGTTTAATTAAAAAGCGGTTACAGAGTAAGATGTACATTGATAGTGTGGATGGTACAGTGACATTTGTGGGTGTGGGGGGGGGGTAGCTGTGTGTGCATGTTGTTTAGGTGTGTGTGCAATAGTATAGTAGGGTGTTTCTGAGTCAGCGGCTCCCCACTGGCGGAGGTCACGACACAGGAAAACAGGAGGCTGGGTAGTGATAGGGGTGTGTGGGCATAAGGGGGACTAAAGAGGAGGGTGGGAGATACTGTGCAGCTTCTGCCAGTGGGTGAGGGTCCAGGGTGGCAGTACAGGAGCACAGGATGGTGGCCCTTAGTCAGTGTCTCCTCCTACTGGGTGGGAGTTCGGGTGCATGAGAGCAGGAGGCTGGGCTATGAGGCATGATAGGGGCATGTGGGCAAAACAGCGTCAGCGACTCCCCAGTGGTGGAAGTTACGGTTCAGGAGAGCAGGACGCTGGGTAGTGATAGGGGTGTGTGAGTATACGGGGGACTAAAGAGGGGCTTAGGGGTGCCGTGAATTGCGGGAGGGGCGGGGGGGGTGCCGTGAATCAAGGGAGGGGGGCGCAGGTGTCGGCGAATCGCGGGAGAGGGCGGGGGTCCGCAAAGCGTGGGAGGGGGCGTGAATTGCGCTAGGGGGGGTTGCGAATCGCGGGAGGGGGGGTGCGCGGGGGGTCCGTGAATTGCGGGAGGGGGGGGGGACGGGGCGCGATGAATCACCTAGTTGGTTATATATTCTTGTAGAAGGATGGTAGGATGTTGCTGTCATTCAGAATGCACTTACATAAACAGTAATAGTAGCAGTTTTACTGTAGGTGTTTTAAGTCAGACCTTAAAACACCTACAGTAAAACAGAACAGGTGTTATATAGTATACAAAGAAGTGGTTGATGATGTGTAGGTTGACGTGCACATAGTTCATAGTTGTCACTGGAAAAAAATTGCTACAAGAAAAAAATCAACACAGAAAGTTCAACACATGTAAATGTTGACATAAGTGTGGCACTTCATCGGTGTCCATGTCGACACATGAGAATGAATATGAAAACATTCCAAAAAAGAAAAAAATCTTCAAAAACTCATGTCAACCTTTTTCATTGTCGACCATAGCCATGCCAGTGTTTTGCATGTGCCATTTAATCATGGGGTTGCCGTGAATCGCGCGCGGGGGTGGGGGGGGAGGGAGGAAGTGAGGGGTGTCCGCGAATCACGGGAGGAGGGGTCGTGGGTGGATGCCGTGAATTGCGAGAGGGGGGTCGCTGGGGGGGGGGGGTGTGTGGGTGCCGCGAATTGTGGGGGGGGGGCGCGGGGGGTTGCAGTGAATCGCGGTAGGGTGGGTCGCGGGGGGTTGCCGCAGTGACAGGAGGGGGGGTCAGGGGTGGGGAATCGCGGTGGGGGACACCGTGAACCGCGGGAGGGGGGGCCCGGGGGGTTTGGCGCGAATCGTGGGAGGGGGGGTCGCGGGGTGCCGCGAATCGCAGGGGGTTGGTGTCACGGGGTGGGGCCCGCGAATCGCGGGAGTCACCGGGGGTTGCCTGATTTGCGGGGGGTGTGCTGCAAATCGCGGGAGGGGGGTCGCGGGGGGGGGGGGTCGTGGGGGGTGTCGCGAATCGCCACAAGAAAAAATCAACACAGAAAGGTCAACACATGTAAATGTTGACATAAGTGTGGCACTTCATTGGTGTCCATGTCGACACATGAGAATGAATATGAAAACATTAAAAAAGTGAAAAATAAATCTTGTCAACCTTTTTCATTGTCGACCATAGCCATGTCAGTGTTTTGCATGTGCCATTTAATCGTGGGGATGCCGTGAATAGGGGGGGAGAAAAGGAGGTGCATACCTCCCAACATGACCCTCTCCAGGAGGGACACATTGCTCTGTTTCTGGACTTTCTTCTTAATTTATGGATTACCATCACCTGTGCTTAAACACCTTTCTTATCAATTACCCTGTTTAAAACAGGTGATGACAATCATAAATTAAGATGGAAGTCCACAACCCAGCGTTACAGCTCCAGACACACTTTGAGTGACAGATGTAGCCAAATATATAAGAGATGGGTGCATGCACTGTCTATCTTTGCAAGTGATGGTGACCACCACAGCGCACCTTCGGGTCCCACTCACTTTGTAAAAGTGGGTCCTCGGTCTGCTATTTAGAGTAAAATATGGACTATAGCATGTATATGCATACTTGCCTACTTTTGAAAACTAGTTTCAGGGAGATTATAGTTGATAGCAGAATTTTGCACAGCACCCCATTGAGGGGGCGTGTCATGCTCCACCCAAAGGGCGTGTCTAGTTCCATATATGGAAACTAGATTGTGCACGTGGCACCTAGAAACGTGGGTGTGCACTACTACATCTGAGAGGAATCTTTTAAAATGACTTCTATCCAAATGTAGATGAGCCACAAAGCAGTTAGTAAGAGATACTATACTTGGTAAAGTGCTGGGAAATGGCGCTGATGATTCAATGAATATTTATCTATCTCTCATTCCTTTTTTTCCACAAAAAATGTAACAGTGTAATGTGGGCTGGGTGACATGAGGGAGATTTGTAGACCAATGAGGGATATTGCTGCTATTTCAGGGAGTCTCCTGCAGAATGCAGGAGGGAAGGTAACTATGCGTATATGCAGTCACTGTGGACCCTGCACACATTATAGATATGCAAATGCTCTTTCAGACAAACATCATTGTGTAAAAAGAATTTAAACCCACCCACTGATATTTGAGTGACAGCTCCCCCTCCCCCTGTGTGCAGGATGTGACCTCACTGGTTTCTGATTATCAGAGTTCACTTTCATTTCTCCTTCCTGCTGCAGCGATGGAGTCTGCTGATCTGAGACTGGAGCTGGACTGTTCCATCTGCCTGAGCATTTATACAGATCCTGTAACCCTGAGATGTGGCCACAACTTCTGCCGGGTCTGTATTGATCGTGTGCTGGATACACAGGAGGGGGCTGGAGTTTATAGCTGTCCTCAGTGCAGAGCAGTGTGTCAGGAGCGTCCTGCACTGATACGGAACATTCCTCTGTGTAACATAGTGGGGAGGTTCCTGTCTGCTCGGCCAGATCAGGAGAAGACCGGGATCTGCTGCACTTACTGTGTGGACTCTCCTGTACCTGCTGCTAAGTCCTGTCTGCTGTGTGAGGCTTCTCTGTGTGATAAACACCTGAGAGTACACAGCAAGTCAGCAGAACACATCTTATGTGATCCCACCACTGCCCTGGGGAACAGGAAATGCTCCGTCCATAAGAAGGTCCTGGAGTATTACTGCACTGAGGATGCTGCCTGTATCTGTGTGTCCTGCAGTTTGGCTGGAGAACATCGGGGACACCGGGTGGAGATGCTGGATGCGGCCTATGAGAAGAAGAAGGAGACGCTGAGAAATGTTCTGCAGAAACTGACCACAAAGAGAGCGGAGACTGAGAAAAGAGTCCAGAGACTGCAGGAGCGCAGGAGAGAGGATCAGGGAAAAGCAGCGGGTGTAACAGAGACAGTCACTGCCCTGTTTAGAGACATCAGGAAACAGCTGGGAGACCTGGAGAAGAGAGTCCTGATTGAGATCTCCAGGCAGGAACAAAGCTTTTCACTCTCAGTCGATGATCTGATCCAGCAGCTGGAAATAAAGAAGGACGAGCTGTCCGGGAAGATGCGTCACATTGAGGAGCTGTGTAACATGTCTGACCCAGTGATTGTCTTACAGGAACCAGACACAGGGGATTTGTGTAATAGTAGAGACAGAAAGAGGCGGTATACACAGGTCCATGGTGCAGGAGGTCTGGATGTAAGTTCCCTCTCAGGGAAATTACGCACATTATCTGATATAATAAAAGGTATAAATACAGGGATCTATGTGCCGGTACCTACAGACCTATTACTGGATGTAACCACAGCTGGTAATACAGAGTCTGATATAATAACAGGGATAAATACAGGGATCTATGTGCAGGAACCTACAGACCTATTACTGGATGAAGACACAGCTGGTAATTATATACAGATATCAGGTGACAGGAAATCTGCATCCAGGTCACATATAAACCAGAATCGCCCAGTAACACCAGAGAGATATCAGGTTCCTCAGGTAATAAGCACCAGGGGATTCTCCTCAGGGCGACATTACTGGGAGGTGGATGTCAGTAAGTCAGTGTGGTGGAGGGTGGGGATGTGTTATCTCAGTATAGACAGGAGAGGAGACCAGTCATACATTGGGAATAATAACAAGTCCTGGTGTCTGCGTAGGTGTAAGAATCTCTACTCAGCGATACATGACAGTACAGAGATCCGGTTACCTGAAAATATCCCCTGTGACAGAATGAGGATATTCCTGGATTATGAGGCAGGACAGATGTCCTTTTATTCTCTGTGTGACCCCATCAGACATTTACACACCTACACTGTCGCCCTCACTGAGCCCCTCCATGCTGCATTATGTGTAGGGGATGGGTGTATAACTATCTGAAGGAGTTAAGACTCGGGAGCTGTGAGAAATTACCATAAAAATCAGTTTATAGACTGGTGCCATCACAGTGAGGGAAATATGATTGGGGAAACATTCAGCCAATAGAATGAAGCAGTGGATGGAGCTACCACAGAGCCCCACCCCACAGGTCACGTATGTCTAGAGTGTCTCTTCCCGCAGCAGAGAGGCACACCAACATGGTCAAGCAGCTTGAAAAAGTCTCCGGTTGTCCAGGAGACGAAACGCGTTGCTCTACATCCGCCAGTTTCTGTCCTTGACTTGTTCCTGACTTCCGCCCTCACCATCCTGCACTTTGCCGCTCCCACTTACGCCCGATCACCACTCTCTCACCACTGCCGTGCACGCCGATCCCTGGTGCCGCACGTGATTGCCATGTACGGTGTGCAGCTTCCCTGTATTCGGACTTCCATCTGCCTTGCGGAGGTGACAGTATCATACCTCCAGTGACTGTGAGTGGATACATCTATACCCGCACACCAAGGGATTGTCTAACCGGGACTCTTGTATATGGGTGAGCAATTAACCCTTGCCTTTCCTGATTACACTAACACGCAGGCACAGCAGCATATGACACATTTGCCAACTGCCTGTATGGAACTCATTGCCTACTTGCTAACCCAGGGCTTTTCTTTGGCTGTGCAATTGCTCTGCAGCTTCTGGCTCCTGTTTGCGATACCTAGCGGCTCATTCTAAGTGGTTTGCACCTCCATTTATTCCTAATATACATATGCTCTAGCTGGGATGCCAGCATTCATTAAGCCAGGAATCAAGTCAAGTCCTTTAAATATTCACAGTTTTAAATACCTTATTGTCTGCTAAAATTGCATGTTTGTTTCTCTATTTATACTCCAATTTCTGTTTCTTACCTTCCTATACTGTTTTTATTAGTATTCGTTTATATAAAAAAAACCTCTTACTACAAATACAGCGTGTCCTACATTATTGTGCACAGCGTGAGATTATCACTCTTTTTATTAACCACTTTATCACCTTATTGACAGCGCGGTGTGTACCCCCCCAAAAAAACTTGTTCCAGAAATCTCTTTTAAGGCCCATACACGTTGGGCGACTTTGAGCTGAAAGTCGCTCTAAACAGCAGGTTTGAGTGGCTTTCAGCTCAAAGCCGCCCAGTGTGTTTGGCCCGGCGATGAGCGGTGAGCGCTGCTGCGCGCTCCCGTAACATCGCCGGGAAAGACGTTCATCTGCTGGTTATACCAGCAGATGAGTGGCTTTCATGACGGCTTTGCATAGTTCTGCGCTATGCAACGCCGTCCTCCCCCTCCATCGGCGCCGGGCAGGGGGAAAGTGTGTATGCACTGAATGGCTTTCCCCGCAGCAATGATTGTCATCATCGCTGTCCATCGCATAGTCGCCCAGTGTGTATGGACCTTTAGAGTCTAGCAAACTCTCCACACCTGCAGCAGTTATTTAAGCTTTCAATTAGAATTATTTTATTATTTATATATATATATATATATATATACTAGGTGATTCATTGCGCCCTACGGGCGCTCTTCACACCGTCGTAAGGGGCTGCGCCCCCTGAATTTGTGAACGTTTGTATTGTGAGACATATGGTTAGAATTGTATGAAAGATGCCTGTATTGCAACTTGAGTTATAGGTGAAATGTGTTACACAGAGAGCATATGATGTGGAAGGGGGTGTGTCTTGTTTTGTTTAATTAAAAAGCGGTGACAGAGAAAGATGTACATTGATAGTGTGGATGGTACAGTGTCATTTGTGGGTGGGGGGGGGGCTGTGTGTGCATGTTGTTTAGGTGTGTGTGTGTGTGTGTGTGTGTGTGTGTGTGCAGTAGTATAATAGGGTGTTTTTGAGTCAGCGCCTCCCCACTGGCGGAGGTCACGACACAGGAAAACAGGAGGCTGGGTAGTGATAGGGGTGTGTGGGAATAAGGGGGACTAAAAAGGAGGGTGGGAGATACTGTGCAGCTTCTGCCAGTGGGTGAGGGTCCAGCGTGGCAGTACAGGATGGTGGCCCTGAGTCAGTGTCTCCTCCTACTGGGTGGGAGTTAGGGTGCATGAGAGCAGGAGGCTGGGCTATAAGGCATGACAGGAAGCTGGGTAGTGATAGGGGTGTGTGAGTATACGGGGGACTAAAGAGGGGCTTAGGGGTGCCGTGAATTGCGGGAGGGGCACGGGGGGTGCCGTAAATCAAGGGAGGGAGGGGGCGCAGGTGTCCGCAAAGCGTGGGAGGGGGCGTGAATCGCGTGAGGGGGGGTTGCGAATTGCGGGAGGGGGGTGTGCAGGGGTGACGTGAATCGCGGGAGGGGGAGTGCGCGGGGGGTCCGCGATTTGCGGGAGGGGGGGCACAGGGCGCGATGAATCAACCTAGTTGGTTATATATTCTTGTAGAAGGATGGTAGGATGTTGCTGTCATTCAGAATGCATTTACATAAACAGTAATAGTAGCAGTAAAAGATCTGACTTAAAGCACCTACAGTAAAACAGAACAGGTGTTATATATTATACAAAGAATTGGTTGATGATGTCTAGGTTGATATGCACATAGTTGTCACTGGAAAAAAATTGCCACAAGAAAAAATCAACACAGAAAGGTCAACACATGTAAATGTTGACATAAGTGTGACACATTATTGGTGTCCATGTCGACACATGAGAATAAATATGAAAACATAAAAAAAAAGAAAAATAAATCTTCAAAAACTCATGTCAACCTTTTTCATTGTCGACCATAGCCGTGTCAGTGTTTTGCATGTGCCATTTAATCCCGGGGTTGCCGTGAATCACGCGCGCGGGGGGGGGGGGGGGAGGGAGGAGGTGAGGGGTGTCCGTGAATGACGGGAGGAGGGGTCGTGGGTGGATGCCGTGAATTGCGGGAGGGGGGGGTCGCGGGGGGTGTGGGTGCCGCAAATCGTGGGAGGGGGGGCGCGGGGGGTTGCAGTGAATCGCGGGAGGGTGGGTCGCGGGGGCGGGGGGTTGCCGCAATGACAGGAGGGGGGGTCGGGGGGAAATCGCAGTAGGGGGGTACCACGAACCGCTGGAGGAGGGGCCCGGGGGGTTGGCGCGAATCGTGGGAGGGGGGGTCGCAGGGTGCGGTGAATCGGAGGGGGGGTGTCACGGGGTGGGGCCGCGAATCGTGGGAGTCGCTGGGGGTGCCGCGAATTGTGGGGGGTGTGCTGCGAATCGCAAGAGGGTGCCGCAAATCGCCACAAGAAAAAATCAACACAGAAAGGTCAACACATGTAAATGTTGACATAAGTGTGGCACTTCATTGGTGTCCATGTCGACACATGAGAATGAATATGAAAACATTCAAAAAGTGAAAAATAAATCTTCAAAAGCTCATGTCAACCTTTTTCATTGTCGACCATAGCCATGTCAGTGTTTTGCATGTGCCATTTAATCGTGGGGTTGCCGTGAATGGGGGGGTGGGGTGTCTGCGAATTGCGCAGGGGGGGGGGGGGTCGCGGGGGGTGCCGCAAATCACGGGAGGGGGGGGTCGTGGGGGGTGGGGTACCGCAAATCACGGGAGAGGGTCGCTGGGGTGCCGCAAATCGCCACAGAAAGAAAAAATCAACACAGAAAGGTCAACACATTAAATGTTGACATAAGTGTGGCACTCCATTGGTGACCATGTCGACACATGAGAATGAATATGAAAACATTCTTAAAATGAAAAATAAATCTTCAAAAACTCATGTCAACCTTTTTCATGGTCGACCATAGCCGTGTCAGTGTTTTGCATGTGCCATTTGATCCTGGGGTTGCTGTGAATCGCGGCGGCTGGGGGGGGGGGGGGTGTGTGTGCCATGAATTGTGGGAGGGGGGGTTGCGGGGGTGGGTGCTGCGAATTGCGGGAGGGGTGGGCGCGGTGGTTTCAGTGAATCGCGGGAGGCGGGGCCAGGGGGTTTGCCGCGAATCACGGGAGGGGGGGTGCCGCGAATCACGGGAGGGTCGCGGGGGGGGGGGGATGGGCGCGGGGGGTTGCAGCGAATCGCAGAAGGGGGGGACCCGGGGGTGGGGTGCCCCAAATCGCCGGAGAGGGGGGTCGTGGGGGCTGGGGTTGCCGCAAATAGTGGGGGTTGCCGCGAAATGCAGTAGGGGGGGTTCGCGGGGGTGGAGGAGCGCGCGAATCGTGGGAGGGGCCCCGCAAATCGCGGGAGGGGGGGCGCTCACCTGGTGTGTCTGGTGAGTAGCTGTGTCTTTGCTGGGTAACATGGGGAGGCAGAGGGTGTCTGGCACTGTGCATAACTCCCAACATGACCCATGCCAGGAGGGACACAATGCTCTGCCGCTGGACTTTCTTCCTAATGTATGATTACCTCCATCTGTGTTGAACAGGTTAATTGATAGGAAAGGTGCTTCAACACAGGTGATGGCAATCATACAATAAAAGGAAAGTGCAGGAGCAGAGCAATGTGTCCCTCCTATGACTGTGGGCTCACTGGGCTGGTTCTCTGTCATGTGAGTCAGAGGCTCCACCCAGCGTTAGAGGGTCAGACACACTTTGAGTGATAGATGTAGCCAAATATATGAAATACCAGGTGATTCATCGCGCCCTACGGGCGCTTTTCACACCGTCGTAAGGGGCTGCGCCCCCTTAATTTGTGAACGTTTGTATTGTGAGAAATATGGTTAGAATTGTATGAAAGATGCCTGTATTGCAACTTGAGTTATTGGTGAAATGTGTTAAATAGAGAGCATATGATGTGGAAGGGGGTGTGAATTGTTTTGTTTAATTAAAAAGCGGCTACAGAGAAAGATGTACATTGATAGTGTGGATGGTACAGTGACATTTGTGGGTGTGGGGGGGGGGGCTGTGTGTGCATATTGTTTAGGTGTGTGTGTGCAATAGTATAATAGGGTGTTTTTGAGTCAGCGGCTCCCCACTGGCGGAGGTCATGACACAGGAAAACAGGAGGCTGGGTAGTGATAGGGGTGTGTGGGAATAAGGGGGACTAAAGAGGAGGGTGGGAGATACTGTGCAGCTTCTGCCAGTGGGTGAGGGTCCAGCGTGGCAGTACAGGATGGTGGCACTGAGTCAGTGTCTCCTCCTACTGGGTGGGAGTTAGGGTGCATGAGAGCAGGAGGCTGGGCTATGAGGCATGATAGGGGCATGTGGGCAAAACAGCGTCAGCGACTCCCCAGTGATGGAAGTTACGGTTCAGGAGAGCAGGAAGCTTGGGTAGTGATAGGGGTGTGTGAGTATACGGGGGACTAAAGAGGGGCTTAGGGGTGCCGTGAATTGCGGGAGGGGCACGGGGGGTGCCGTGAATCAAGGGAGGGAGGGGGCGCAGGTGTCCGCAAATCGCGGGAGAGGGCGGGGGTCCGCAAAGCGCGCGAGGGGGCGTGAATCGCGCGAGGGGGGGTGCGCGGGGGTGACGTGAATCGTGGGAGGGGGGCGTGAATCGCGGGAGGGGGGGTGCGCAGGGGGTCCGCGATTTGCGGGAGGGGGGGCACGGGGCGCGATGAATCAACCTAGTTGGTTATATATTCTTGTAGAAGGATGGTAGGATGTTGCTGTCATTCAGAATGCATTTACATAAACAGTAATAGTAGCAGTAAAAGATCTGACTTAAAGCACCTACAGTAAAACAGAACAGGTGTTATATATTATAGAAAGAATTGGTTGATGATGTCTAGGTTGACGTGCACATAGTTGTCACTGGAAAAAAATTGCCACAAGAAAAAATCAACACAGAAAGGTCAACACATGTAAATGTTGACATAAGTGTGACACCTCATTGGTGTCCATGTCGACACATGAGAATGAATATGAAAACATTCAAAAAAAGAAAAATAAATCTTCAAAAACTCATGTCAACCTTTTTCATTGTCGACCATAGCCGTGTCAGTGTTTTGCATGTGCCATTTAATCCTGGGGTTGCCGTGAATCACGCGTGGGGGGGGGGAGGGAGGAGGTGAGGGGTGTCCGCGAATCACGGGAGGAGGGGGCGCGGGGGGTTGCAGTGAATCGTGGGAGGGTGGGTCGCGGGGCGGGGATTTGCCGCAATGGTCGGTGGGGGGAATCGCGGTAGGGGGGTACCACGAACCGCGGGAGGGGGGGCCCGGGGGGTTGGCGCGAATCGTGGGAGGGGGGGTCGCAGGGTGCGGCAAATCGCAGGAGGGGGGGGTGTGTCACGGGGTGGGGCCGCGAATCGCGGGAGTCGCTGGGGGTGCCGCAAATTGTGGGGGGGGTGCTGCGAATCGCGGGAGGGTGCCGCAAATCGCCACAAGAAAAAAATCAACACAGAAAGGTCAACACATGTACATGTTCACATAAGTGTGGCACTTCATTGGTGTCCATGTCGACACATGAGAATGAATATGAAAACATTCAAAAAGTGAAAAATAAATCTTCAAAAGCTCATGTCAACCTGTTTCATTGTCGACCATAGCAATGTCAGTGTTTTGCATGTACCATTTAATCGTGGGGTTGCCGTGAATGGGGGGGGGAGGTGGGGGGTGTCTGCGAATTGCGCTGGGGGAGGGGTCGCGGGGGGTGCTGCGAATTGCGGGAGAGGGTCGTGGGGGGTGGGTGACACGAATCGCGGGAGGGGGGTCGCGTGGGGGGGGTACCGTGAATCACGGGAGGGGGTCGCTGGGGTGCCGCAAATCGCCACAAGAAAAAAATCAACACAGAAAGGTCAACACATTAAATGTTGACATAAGTGTGGCACTTCATTGATGACAATGTCAACACATGAGAATGAATATGAAAACATTCTTAAAATGAAAAATAAATCTTCAAAAACTCATGAACATTTTTCATCGTTGACCATAGCCGTGTCAGTGTTTTGCATGTGCCATTTGATCCTTGGGTTGCTGTGAGGGGTGTGTCCATGGGAGGAGGGTCCATGGGAGGGGGGGTGGCGGTGTGCCATGAATTGGGGGAGGGGGGGGGCGGGGTTGCAGCGAATCGCGGGAGGGGGGTCGCGGGGCTGGGGGGTTTGCCACGAATCACTGGAGGGGGGGTCAGGGGGGGGGGGGTGCCGCGAATCTCGGGAGGGTCGCGGGGGGTGCAGGGGGGGATGGGCGCGGGGTTGCAGCTAATCACAGAAGGGGGGGCGCGGGGTGCCCCGAATCGCCGGAGGGACACAATGCTCTGCCGCTGGACTTTCTTCCTAATGTATGATTTCCTCCATCTGTGTTGAACAGGTTAATTGATAGGAAAGGTGCTTCAACACAGGTGATGGCAATCATACAATAAAAGGAAAGTGCAGGAGCAGAGCAATGTGTCCCTCCTATGACTGTGGGCTCACTGGGCTGGTTCTCTGTCATGTGAGTCAGAGGCTCCACCCAGCGTTAGAGGGTCAGACACACTTTAATGTAGCCAAATATATTAGAGATAAGAATACAGAAACTGGCCGTGATGGTCTGACTGGATTGCAGTCTGAGTTAAATGTGACAGTTTGTCCCTTTTTATTTTTTAGAAATATATAACAAATTATACAAATTAGTAAGTACAATAAAAAGCTGACATTGAGATAACAAAAAGTTTCTCTTCAAAGCAATTTACATTGAGAAACATTCCAGTATAACTTAATGTTTTTCGGCGTGTGGTATAGGGTTCCGACAGTCGGGATCCCGTCTGGAATAGCCGGTGGCCGTCGGGAACCCGTCTGTCGGTGTTTTAACAATCGGAATCCCGACGTCGGGTAAATGACTGTCGGAATCCCGTTTCTCATAAGAACAAAATATCTAAGTATCATTCCTAAATAACAACAAAAACAAAAAGGAACAATGGGGGAAGGGAGTATGAGGGTAGGGGAAAGACAAGACAGAATATGAAAGACTTTAGGGTCAATAATAATCAGGGTCTAATATGTTCAATATAATATATATATATATATATATATATACTAGGTGATTCATCGCGCCCTACGGGCGCTCTTCACACCGTCGTAAGGGGCTGCGCCCCCCTTAATTTGTGAACGTTTGTATATGAGAAATATGGTTAGAATTGTATGAAAGATGCCCTGTATTGCAACTTAGGTGTCCGCGAATCGCGGGAGGGGGGGTCGCGGAGGGTGCCGCGAATTGCAGGAGGGGGGTCGCGGGGGGTGACGCGAATTGCAGGAGGGGGGGTTGTGGGGGGGGGTGGATGCTGCGAATCGCGGGAGGGGAGGGATTGCAGAGAATCGCGGGAGGGGGGTTACGGGGGCGGGGGTTGCGGCGAATCATGGTAGGGGGGGTCGCGGGGGGTGTGCCGTGAATCACGGGAGGGGGGGTCACGGGGTGGGGTGCCGAGAATCGCGGGGGGGTTTTGTGTGCCGTGAATCGCGGGAGTGGGGGTTGCGGGGGGGGGGGGGGGGTGTGTGACGCGAATCGCCACAACAAAAAATCAACACAGAAAGGTCAACACATGTAAATGTTGACATAAGTGTGGCACTTCATTGGTGTCCATGTCGACACATGAGAATGAAAATGAAAACATTCAAAAAATGAAAAAAAAAACTTCAAAAACTCATGTCAACCTTTTTCATTGTCGACCATAGCCATGTCAGTGTTTTCCATGTGCAATTTAATTCTGGAGCTGCCGCGAATCGTGGGGGGTGCCGCGAATTGCGGGAGGGGGGGTCGCGGGGGTGGGTGCCGCGAATCGCGGGAGGGGGGTTACGGGGCGGGGGTTGCGGCGTATCATGGGAGGGGGGGTCGCGGGGGTGTGCCATGAATCACGGGAGGGGGGGTCACGGGGTGGGGTGCCGAGAATCGCAGGGGGAGGTGTGTGTGTGTGTGCCGTGAATCGCGGGAGTGGGGGTTGGGGGGGGGGGTGACGCAAATCGCCACAAGAAAAAATCAACACAGAAAGGTCAACACATGTAAATGTTGACATAAGTGTGGCACTTCATTGGTGTCCATGTCGACACATGAGAATGAATATGAAAACATTCAAAAAATGAAAAAAAAAACTTCAAAAACTCATGTCAACCTTTTTCATTGTCGACCATAGCCATGTCAGTGTTTTCCATGTGCAATTTAATTCTGGAGCTGCCGCAAATCACGGGGGGTGCTGCGAATTGCGGGAGGGGGGGTTGCGGGGTTGGGTGGCGCGAATCGCGGGAGGGCGGGGTTCACAGGGGTTCCGGTGGGGGGGTTGCCGCGAATTGCGGGAGGTGGGGGGTCACGGGGGGTGCCGCGAATCGCGGGAGGGGGGGTTGCGGGGGGGTGTGACGCGAATCGCCACAAGAAAAAATCAACACAGAAAGGTCAACACATGTAAATGTTGACATAAGTGTGCCACTTCATTGGTGTCCATGTTGACACATGACAATGAATATGAAAACATTCAAAAAATGAAATAAATCTTCAAAAACTCATGTCAACCTTTTTCATTGTCGACCATAGCCGTGCCAGTGTTTTGCATGTGCCATTTAATCCTGGGGCTGCCGCGAATAGCGGGGGGTGCCGCGATTTGCGGGAGGGGGGGTTGCGGGGGGTGGGTGCCGCAAATCGCGGGAGAGCGGGGTTCATGGGGGTTCCGGTGGGGGGTTGCCGCGAATTGCGGGAGGGGGGGGGAGTCGCGGGGGGGTGCCGCGAATCGCCGGAGGGGGGGTTGCGGGGGGTGTGACGCGAATCGCCACAAGAAAAAAATCAACACAGAAAGGTCAACACATGTAAATGTTGACATAAGTGTGCCACTTCATTGGTGTCCATGTCGACACATGACAATGAATATGAATAAATTAAAAAAATTAAAAATAAATCTTCAAAAACTCATGTCAACCTTTTTCATTGTCGACCATAGCCATGTCAGTGTTTTGCATGTGCCATTTAATCCTGGGGCTGCTGCGAATTGCGGGGGGGGGGGGGGTGCGGCGAATCGCGGGAGGGGGGTCGCAGGGGGGGTGCCGCCAATCGTGCAAGGGGGGGTCGCGGGGGGGTTCTTTTTGCCGCGAATCGCGGGAGGGAGGTCGCGGGGGGGGTTTCCGCGAATCGGGGGGGGGGGGGGGGTCACGGGGGAGGGTTTGCCGCGATTCGCGGGAGGGGGGGTTGCGGGGTGGTGGTTATGCCGCGAATTGCGGGAGGGGTCGTGGGGGGGTTCTTTTTGCAGCGAATCGCGGGAGGGGGGGTCGCGGGGGTGTTTTTGCTGCGAATCGCGGTAGGGGGGTCGCGGGGGAGCGGGTGTTTTTGCCGCGAATCGCGGGAGGGGGGGCGCGCGGGGGGGGGAGGTTTTGCCGCAAATCGCGGGAGGGGGGCGCTCACCTGGTGGCTGTGGAGTAGCAGTGCTGGGCAACATGGGAAGGCAGTGGGTGTCTGGCACTGTCTGTGGGCTCACTGGGCTGGTTCTCTGTCACATACCTCCCAACATGACCCTCTCCAGGAGGGACACAATGCTCTGTTTCTAGACTTCCCCATAATGTATGATTGCCATCACCTGTTTTAAACAGGTTAATTTCTCAGAAAGGTGTTCAGCACAGATGAAGGCAATCACACATTAAGAGGAAAGTCCAGGAACAGAGCGTTATAGACACAGACACCCACTTTGAGTGACAGATGTAGCCAAATATATAGGATATATATATATATATATATATATTTATAGCAATTAAAATAAAGGCAAAATGAAAATAATCTCCCTATGCAGTTCTTGATAATTGTCTGTACGAAAACCATGAAGTCGATTCAAAAAGTTTGTAAATTATGTTAAATTATAAATTAATCCAAACTATCAATGAATCTCTCCCACTTCTTAGCAAATGTATGCACCCCTGCTCCACATCAGGGAGGGTTGCTCTTCTTTCAAAATACAAGATCTTAAGTAACATATTTTTAACTGCAGATAATAAAGGTGCTTTTTTTTGGACTCTGTTAAAACAGAGGGGGCAGAGTAAAAAGAATGGATTCCCCCCCCCCCGCCCACCAAGCATCCGAGGACATAGAGGGTAAGTGCGGTGTCAATCAAAGGAGGAAGGCGGGTGACGTCACGGAGAGTGCGCCAGGGGGGAAGGAAGGCGTGGAAAGGAAAAAGTGTGGCGCGGAAGAGAAGAAGAGGGGAGCGGCAATGGAACTGAACCACTACGACCAAGCAAATGAAATCCTGACCTCTGCCCGTTCAAATAAGATAAACTCATAGCTACCTGTCCACTAAAAATGTACCTTAAGGATTAAAATGCTTGAAATGTATGTAACTCACCCCCCCCCTCTAGTCTAGAGCACAGGCAAGGGCAGCACTGGAAGGCATTGCCTTCTTTGCCAAGGTGGGGGGTGCTAGGTGAAGCCGCTACATCACTCCAGGGGGGGAGATGCGGCAGCAATGGTCGAGTGGCTCCACAGGGGGAGGGTTGGTGTTTGCTCACCTGAATCCGGCTCACTCCCGCCGTGTCACTCCAGGAAAGGAGGGAGATGCGGCGTTGGCCTAAAGGCTCCACGGGGGGAGAGTTGCAGAGGGAGGGGGGAGTTGCTCATCTCCATCCTCCCTCCCACCGCGCCACTCCAGGGAGGGGGGGGGAGAAGCGTCGGCAGCCGAGTGGCTCCACAGGGGAGGGGGGAGTTCCCCTCCTTTGTCTATCCTGCTCCCTCCTGCCGCCCTTCAGTGGCCGGCACATCAGGCAGATGCGTAAAGCTGCCTAGTGGTGGCGCCGGCCCTGCAGACACTAGATGACCAATTATGGAGGCTATGCTGGAACAGCTCATGTCGGTAGCTAGGGAAGTTTGCACAGTTGAATACAAAGCAGCGCTGCTTAGGGTGCTATTTACAATGGCTTTTCACTTGGTTTTTAGAATGAGAGAGCTGGTGATTGCGTCAAAGAGGTGCAAGGTATCTGGCATGTTGGTGAATAATGTCTCATTTAGCGAAGCAGTGGTGGTCTTCAAAATACACAGGTCCAATCAGACCAGCAAGGAAAGGAAAATGGGTGACGCTGAAGGAGGGAAGCAACCCACCAACATGCCCGGTGATGTAGTAATAAGAGTTCTTGGAACACAGAACTGGGGAGGGCACAGCATTCTTAGCTCACGCAGACATTTATCAGTTCAAAACCTTGTTCAAGCACTGGGAGGTAGCAAGTGGTAGGGATGAAAAGTAATACGTTACATATTCTTTTAGAATTGGTACAGCCACAGCGGCATTTGAAGCAAGGTGCTCAGAGAAGACTATCAAGAGCATTGGCAGGTGGCAATCGGCAAGCTACAGAAAGTATATAAATCAGGCAAAGGAATAGTTACCTAACACCCATCCTTCGCAGAGGTTCGCCCAGGGGTTTCTTCTTGCCAACATTGATTTCGGGGGACTGAAGGGACTGCCTTTTTTTTCCTCCTTAAAAAAGGGCCAGGATTAGCCACGGACTCAGGAAGGTTTTCAGGTTTTGCCTTCCGCCGGGAGCACCCTCTGAACATTACCTAACCTGTACCAATAACCAGGGCCGGATTGGGCCTAGGGGTGGCACCTGTTATGGGCTGCAGCTGCCAGGCACCTGCTGTCACCCATTGACACTCTTTTACAGAGCGGCCGCTTGCCGCCGCTCCGCAGTGCAAAGAGGAGCTCTCTAGCCTCTCTGCATCCCCACAGCTATGCCTGTGCTCAGCAGCGCTGCTGCTGCTGTCCGTCGGCTGCGCTGTAACTGTCCCACTCTGGGCAGCAGCATCGGCACTGCAGCCTGAAGTTACAGTGACCCGTCCTTCCCTCCTTCCGAGAAGTGCATGCAGGCAGTATCTCTTCCCTGCTCACACGCTGACAACTAGGGATGGCCATCGACGCATCTTCCATCGATGGCTCCCATAGATGGCAGTTTATGCAGGAACCATCGATGGCTATAAACCATTCTATCAGCAGCCATCGTTGGTTCCCACCATTGTGTATTTGCGCATGCGCAGTGGAAGAACGGGACGGCCGCCGCCGCAGGGAGGTGTGCGCATGCGCGCTAGAACTATTCCTGACGCGCTGGATAATAATGTTTCTTCTGCGCATGCACACGCCGCGCACACACCCGGGCCGGGTGTGTGCGCGGCGCACACATGCGCAGAAAAAAACATTATTATCCTGCACATCAGGTTAGTTAGTTCTATCGCGCATGCACGCACCTCCCGGCGGCCGCCCGGCCCGGGCCCGTTCTTTCACTGCGCATGTGCAAGTAGTAGATGATGGGCACCATCGAGTCCGGCCGGCTCGGCTCCTCCTCCGTGCTCTGTCCAACCACTACCCACTAGTGTATTGCCTGGCTGCCGTCAGTCAGGCCAGGCCACCCCCGCCACCAGTGCGCGCATGCGCACAAACAACCTTGTTAAAGAGACAGTCCCGACTCCCAGACCAGTGCCGCTGCATGATGACATAATTCTAATCCAGAAAGTGAGTCACACTCCAGTCTAGGACTCGGAGTAGTCGGGCAGCTGGCCAGCAGCCAGCAGGGTAAAAAAAATATATATATATCGACATCGGATGCCATCCATCGATGGCATCAAACTATTCCACCCTCGCCTATCGATGCCCAAAACATCAAACACTAGGTCCGACCATCGATGTTTTGGGAACATCGATAGTCGATGACCATTCCTACTGACAACCTGAAACTCCGAGTCCGTCTCCCTGCACTCAGGTTACCAGCCCTCCCTCCTCTCTTCATGCTGCACGGAATGTGTCTGGAGCACTTTAACTGTTTGCGTTTGCATACCTTCTATTAAACAGTAGGTGCTAATAAATTGGCATGTTAAAAAAGTGTGTGCTTCAGGAGTGTACCAGAGCTATTTATTGTGTGTTTCCAACGTATGTTGTTAGTGACTGAGCTAATATTTTCCTGTCTGAGCATTGATATCTGTACCCAGCACAAAACCAGTCAGTGCAGTGGAACCAGTGTGGAAATATTTTAAACACACCCACTGGTATTGAGTATCAAAGTTCACTTTCATTTCTCCCTCCTGCTGCCAGCGATGGCGTCTGCTGATCTGCTACAGGAGCTGGACTGTTCCATCTGCCTGAGCATTTATACAGATCCTGTTTCCCTGAGATGTGGCCACAACTTCTGCCGGGTCTGTATTGATTGTGTGCTGGATACACAGGAGGGGGCTGGAGTTTATAGCTGTCCTGAGTGCAGAGCAGTGTGTCAGGAGCGTCCTGCACTGATACGGAACATTCCTCTGTGTAATATAGTGGGGAGGTTCCTGTCTGCTCGGCCAGATCAGGAGGAGACCGGGATCTTCTGCACTTACTGTATTCACTCTCCTGTACCTGCTGTTAAATCCTGTCTACATTGTGAGGCTTCTCTGTGTGATAATCACCTGAGAGTACACAGCAAGTCAGCAGAACACGTCTTATGTGACCCCGCCACTGCCCTGGGGAACAGGAAATGCTCCGTCCATAAGAAGGTCCTGGAGTATTACTGCACTGAGGATGCTGCCTGTATCTGTGTGTCCTGTAGACTTGATGGAGAACATCGGGGACACCTGGTGGAGATGATGGATGAGGCCTTTGAGAAGAAGAAGGAGACGCTGAGGAATGTTCTGCAGAAACTGACCACAAAGAGAGCGGAGACTGAGAAAAGAGTCCAGAGACTGCAGGAGCGCAGGAGAGAGGATCAGGGAAAAGCAGCGGGTGTAACAGAGACAGTCACTGCCCTGTTTAGTGACATCAGGAGACAGCTGGAAGACCTGGAGAAAAGAGTCCTGAGTGAGATCTCCAGGCAGGAACAGCGCGTTTCACTCTCAGTCTCTGATCTGATCCAGCAGCTGGAAATAAAGAAGGATGAGCTGTCCGGGAAGATGCGTCACATTGAGGAGCTGTGTAACATGTCTGACCCAGTGACTGTCTTACAGGAACCGGACACAGGGGACTTGTGTGACACTGAGGACACAGTGAGACATGATAACCAGGTCCGTGGT
The DNA here is from genome assembly GCF_055691185.1 of Crinia signifera. Classification (NCBI taxonomy): domain Eukaryota; kingdom Metazoa; phylum Chordata; class Amphibia; order Anura; family Myobatrachidae; genus Crinia; species Crinia signifera. The sequence continues at coordinate 15,866,705 of NC_139220.1, forward strand.
GCAGGAGATCTGGATGTGGGTCTCATCTCAGGGACATTACACACATTATCTGATATAATAACAGGGATAAATACAGGGATCTATGTGCAGGAACCTACAGACATATTACTGGATGTAGCCACAGCTGGTAATACAGAGTCTGATATAATAACAGGGATAAATACAGGGATCTATGTGCAGGAACCTACAGACATATTACTGGATGAAGCCACAGCTGCTAATAATATACAGATATCAGGTGACAGGAAGTCGATTTCCTGGTCAGATATAGACCAGAATCGCCCAGTAACACCACAGAGATTTCAAGGTAATCAGGTAATAAGCACCAGGGGATTCTCCTCAGGGCGACATTACTGGGAGGTGGATGTCAGTAAGTCAGTGTGGTGGGGGGTGGGAATGTGTTATCCCAGTATAACCAGGAGAGGAGACCAGTCACTTATTGGATGTAATAACAAGTCCTGGTGTCTGTGTAGGAGTAATAATCAGTACTCGGTGGTACATGACAGTACAGTGATCCAGTTATCTGACAATATCCCCTGTGGCAGAGTGAGGATATACCTGGATTATGAGGCAGGACAGCTGTCCTTTTATTTTCTATATGACCAGTTCAGACACTTATACACCTACACTGCCGCCCTCACTGAGCCCCTCCATGCTGCATTATGGGTAGTAGACAGGTATATAACTATATCTGGGGGAGTCAGGTGTTGGGAGAAATTACCATAAGTAATCTGCCCAGAGACTGGTGACATCACAGGGAGGGGAATCTGATTTGTGGAACATTTAGCCTATGTAGATTTGGGTGGGGCTAAAGCTTATATCCTCCTGCTTTAATGTAGGAGCTGGGTTACCAGGTTCCCAGAGTTCCCAAGAAATTGGCCTCTTGATGTGTTATATGTGTGTCTGGCAGGGTTACATAATTTTTCTCCGAGTTTTCCACAACTTTCCGGTGTCAACAATCAGCTGTAATAACAGCCAATGGTTACCTCTAGCTCAGTCTGTGTGAGGATTAAAGAGAAGGTTTGCAAACTTCTCTCCATATGGTCCCCTTCCAGCTAAAAAATATGTATCCCGATGCCTCAGATAGATGTTGGCATGGCTGCACATTGGGGGGGGGGGGGGTATGTTTCTCCATGTTTGGTTGAGTGTACATTGGGGGTATCTTTCTCGTTTGGTGGAGAAAATGATATGATTGTCAGAGAAGAGGAAGCCCCGGCATTCACATATAAATTCGGGGATTCGGTTACTTACAAAGTTTCCATTTAAAAAAAAAAGATTTTAATAACTAAAATGTAAAATGTTCTCTGTCTTGTTATGCTGTAACAAATTAAAATTAGATGTGGTGTTTTTGCAGGAAGCCCACCTTATCCCCACTGAATTTCTGAAACTCCAAATGTTAGGATGGAGGCTACTAGACAGTGCAGCCTTCACATCCAAAGCAAGAGGTGTAGCTACTGTATATTGATAACAAAAAAAAATAATCAATACCACATGACATAATTAAAACGGTTTCAGATGCCGAAGGTAGATTTATCTACGCATATCTCTTTATACTCATCAAAATACGTGTTCTGTAATATTTATGCTCCCACTGTATATAAGAATTTTTTTTTACAGATTACAGATTCATATCTTGTCAGATCCTCCCAACACTCCCGATCCGCTACTTTACCCAGATTAGGGGTCTCACAATTCGCCTCACAATTTAAACTCGTAGATATATGGAGGGCCACTTATCCACCGATAAGGAGTACACTTGCCTCTCGGCGGCATACCCCACAGCCCTTCCCCTGTCATCTACCTCCCCTTTCCTGTTCTCACCACCTTCCAGTGCACACTGTGTGCCGAGTTCCCAACCTGAATCGACGGAGGTTCCCCTGCCATTGTCCCCGGCCACCATTCAAAGCAGTGAAGAGGCGCGGGGATGTTCAGGCGGCTTGGCGGGACTCGGGCAGCCGAACTGCCGAGTGCTCCCAAGCAGCCCCGGCCCAAGCTTTCCCGAACGCTGCTTGCAATGCCGCTGGCGCTGCTCACTACTGCAAATGGTGGTAGGTGCAGCGGCACAAGAACCCCAGCTACGATCGCCGGGGTGTGGAGTCAGGAGGACTGACTGTGGAACAAAATTATAGGTTATATTAATAAAATATTTGATCTATCTGTGGTAGGACTACCGGAAGTTTGCTTATTGTTTGCATTTGATAAATGGGAATTAGGCACGCATGGATCTAAATACAGTATATCCCTTTTATGGTTATTATATTTACTATGGCAAAGAAGTTAATATTACGCCACTGGATGAAGAAGTCTGCTCCATCCTTGCAAGAACTTAAACTACGACTTGTTTATTTTGACATAAGAACTCTTATTCTGGGTGAAATCATAACCCTGGACTCTTTTCATAATAAATGGGGCTGTTTATTAGCTCTCTGGACGAAACTTCAAGACAATTCATTATGGACTTTTTTGAGAAACGCCTATGGCGCAGAATTAAACCGTTGTTGGAACAATGTGGGACCTAAGGCCTAGTTCAATTAATTTCCGGGTCAACATCGCACATAGTACTTATTCTTAGTCAAACCCCAATTGTGAGCATATACCCCCCCGCCCCCGATTCAACCCTAAATCACATGACTCCAACAATCACGATAATGAGTCATTGCCTTGAGTTTGAGATGATGCACAATCGTCTGACTAAATTATCTCAGCTGAACCCTCATAACAACCCAACCTATATTAGATATGTGTTGAGTATGTATAATACTATGTGCATTGCTGGCCAAAAAAGAAAAAAAAAAACATTAACCCCTTCCTGACAGAGCCAGTTTTTGCGTTCCTGACAGAGCCCTTTTTTTCAAATCTGACATGTCTCACTTAAGTGGGGATAACTTTTTTTTGCTTTTACTTATCCCAGTGATTTTGAGATTGTTTTTTCGTGACACATTGTACTTCAAATTAGTGGTAAATTTGGGTCGATACAGTCTGTGTTTTTTTGTGAAAAATACCAAAATGTCGTAAAAAAATAGAAAATTTAGCAATTTGCAAAATGTTAAATTTTCTGCTTGTGAGACAAATAATAATACCACTCAAAATAGTTAATAACTAACATAGACCATATGTCTACTTTATGTTTCCATTATTATTTCAACTTCCTTTTAATTTTTTTGGACACTAGGAGGCTTACAATATGAATAGCAAATTCTCAAATTTTCAAGAAAATTTCAAACACTGATTTTTTTAGGGACCAGTTCAGTTCTGATGTGACTTTGAGGGACTTGTATGTGAGACACCCCCATAAATGATACCATTTCAAAAACTGCACCCCTCACAGTATTCAAAACAGCATTTTGGAAGTTTGTTAACCCTTTAGGTGTTTCACAGGAATTAAAACAAAGTGTAGGTGAAATTTCAAAATTTCATTTTTTTTGCAGATTTGCAATTTTAATACATTTTTCTAAGGAACACAGTACATTTTACTAGAGAAATGTGACTAAAAATTGATTCCCCCAATTCTTTTGTTTTCATAAATATCCTATATGTGGCCCTAGTGTGCACGTTGACCAAACCACAGGCTTCATAATAGAAGGAGCACCTACTTGATTTTGGAGCCTCCTTTTTATGAGATTATTTTTTAGGCACCATGTAGGTTTCTAGGCACCATAAAATGCTACAATTTAGGAACCCCCCCACAAGTGACCCCATTTTGCAAACTACACCCCTCAGGGAATTCATCTAGGGGTATAGTGTACATTTCAAACCCCCAGGGGTTTCACCAATTGTGGTACAACTGGGCAGTGAAAATGAAAAATTATTTTTTTTACACAAAAATGCAGTTCTGGCTCAAAATTTTTCATTTTCAGAAGGTATGAAGGAGACAAAGCACCCCAAAATCTGTGCCCCAATTTCTCCCGAGTACGGCAATGCCTCACATGTGACCAAAAAATACCATTTGGGTGCATGGCAGGACTCAGAAGGGAAGGAGTGATTTTTGGATTTTGCAGCTCAGATTCTGGTGGAATTTTGGTGGGTGCTATGTCGCATTAGCAAGACCCCCCAAGCACCAATACAGTGGAACCCCCCCACAAGTGACCCCATTTTGCAAACTACACCCCTCAGGGAATTCATCTAGGGGTATAGTGTACATTTCAAACCCCCAGGGGTTTCACCAATTTTGATACAAGTGGGCAGTGAAAATGAAAAATTACATTTTTTTACACAAAAATGCAGTTCTGGCTCAAAATTTTTCATTTTCAGAAGGTATGAAGGAGAAAAAGCACCCCAAAATCTGTGCCCCAATTTCTCCCGAGTACGGCAATGCCTCACATGTGACCAAAAAATACCAGTTGGGTGCATGGCAGGACTCAGAAGGGAAGGAGTGATTTTTGGATTTTGCAGCACAGATTTTGGTGGAATGAATGGTGGGTGCTATGTTGCACCAATACAGTGGAACCCCCCCACAAGTCACCCCATTTTGCAAAGTACACCCCTCAGGGAATTCATCTAGGGGTATAGTGTACATTTCAAACCCCCAGGGGTTTCACCAATTTTGATACAAGTGGGCAGTGAAAATGAAAAATTACATTTTTTTACACAAAAATGCAGTTCTGGCTCAAAATTTTTCATTTTCAGAAGGTATGAAGGAGACAAAGCACCCCAAAATCTGTGCCCCAATTTCTCCCGAGTACGGCAATGCCTCACATGTGACCAAAAAATACCATTTGGGTGCATGGCAGGACTCAGAAGGGAAGGAGTGATTTTTGGATTTTGCAGCTCAGATTCTGGTGGAATTTTGGTGGGTGCTATGTCGCATTAGCAAGACCCCCCAAGCACCAATACAGTGGAACCCCCCCACAAGTGACCCCATTTTGCAAACTACACCCCTCAGGGAATTCATCTAGGGGTATAGTGTACATTTCAAACCCCCAGGGGTTTCACCAATTTTGATACAAGTGGGCAGTGAAAATGAAAAATTACATTTTTTTACACAAAAATGCAGTTCTGGCTCAAAATTTTTCATTTTCAGAAGGTATGAAGGAGAAAAAGCACCCCAAAATCTGTGCCCCAATTTCTCCCGAGTACGGCAATGCCTCACATGTGACCAAAAAATACCAGTTGGGTGCATGGCAGGACTCAGAAGGGAAGGAGTGATTTTTGGATTTTGCAGCACAGATTTTGGTGGAATGAATGGTGGGTGCTATGTTGCACCAATACAGTGGAACCCCCCCACAAGTCACCCCATTTTGCAAAGTACACCCCTCAGGGAATTCATCTAGGGGTATAGTGTACATTTCAAACCCCCAGGGGTTTCACCAATTTTGATACAAGTGGGCAGTGAAAATGAAAAATTACATTTTTTTACACAAAAATGCAGTTCTGGCTCAAAATTTTTCATTTTCAGAAGGTATGAAGGAGAAAAAGCACCCCAAAATCTGTGCCCCAATTTCTCCCGAGTACGGCAATGCCTCACATGTGACCAAAAAATACCATTTGGGTGCATGGCAGGACTCAGAAGGGAAGGAGTGATTTTTGGATTTTGCAGCTCAGATTCTGGTGGAATTTTGGTGGGTGCTATGTCGCATTAGCAAGACCCCCCAAGCACCAATACAGTGGAACCCCCCCACAAGTGACCCCATTTTGCAAACTACACCCCTCAGGGAATTCATCAAGGGGTATAGTGTACATTTCAAACCCCCAGGGGTTTCACCAATTTTGATACAAGTGGGCAGTGAACATGAAAAATTACATTTTTTACACAAAAATGCAGTTCTGGCTCAAAATTTTTCATTTTCAGAAGGTATGAAGGAGAAAAAGCACCCCAAAATCTGTGCCCCAATTTCTCCCGAGTACGGCAATGCCTCACATGTGACCAAAAAATACCAGTTGGGTGCATGGCAGGACTCAGAAGGGAAGGAGTGATTTTTGGATTTTGCAGCTCAGATTCTGGTGGAATTTTGGTGGGTGCTATGTCGCATTAGCAAGACCCCCCAAGCACCAAGACAGTGGAACCCCCCCACAAGTGACCCCATTTTGCAAACTACACCCCTCAGGGAATTCATCTAGGGGTATAGTGTACATTTCAAACCCCCAGGGGTTTCACCAATTTTGATACAAGTGGGCAGTGAACATGAAAAATTACATTTTTTTACACAAAAATGCAGTTCTGGCTCAAAATTTTTCATTTTCAGAAGGTATGAAGGAGAAAAAGCACCCCAAAATCTGTGCCCCAATTTCTCCCGAGTACGGCAATGCCTCACATGTGACCAAAAAATACCAGTTGGGTGCATGGCAGGACTCAGAAGGGAAGGAGTGATTTTTGGATTTTGCAGCTCAGATTCTGGTGGAATTTTGGTGGGTGCTATGTCGCATTAGCAAGACCCCCCAAGCACCAAGACAGTGGAACCCCCCCACAAGTGACCCCATTTTGCAAACTACACCCCTCAGGGAATTCATCTAGGGGTATAGTGTACATTTCAAACCCCCAGGGGTTTCACCAATTTTGATACAAGTGGGCAGTGAAAATGAAAAATTACATTTTTTTACACAAAAATGCAGTTCTGGCTCAAAATTTTTCATTTTCACAAGGAATGAAGGAGACAAAGCACCCCAAAATCTGTGCCCCAATTTCTCCCGAGTACGGCAATGCCTCACGTGTGACCAAAAAGTGGCAGGACTCAGAAGGGAAGGAGTGATATTTGGATTTTGCAGCACAAATTCTGGTGGAATGATGGTGGGTGCTATGTCGCATTAGCAAGACCCCCAAAGCACCAATACAGTGGAACCCCCCCACAAGTGACCCCATTTTGCAAACTACACCCCTCAGGGAATTCATCTAGGGGTATAGTGTACATTTCAAACCCCCAGGGGTTTCACCAATTTTGATACAACTGGGCAGTGAAAATGAAAAATTACATTTTTTTACACAAAAATGCAGTTCTGGCTCAAAATTTTTCATTTTCACAAGGAATGAAGGAGACAAAGCACCCCAAAATCTGTGCCCCAATTTCTCCCGAGTACGGCAATGCCTCATGTGTGACCAAAAAGTGGCAGGACTCAGAAGGGAAGGAGTGATATTTGGATTTTGCAGCACAAATTCTGGTGGAATGATGGTGGGTGCTATGTCGCATTAGCAAGACCCCCAAAGCACCAATACAGTGGAACCCCCCCACAAGTGACCCCATTTTGCAAACTACACCCCTCAGGGAATTCATCTAGGGGTATAGTGTACATTTCAAACCCCCAGGGGTTTCACCAATTTTGATACAAGTGGGCAGTTAAAATGAAAAATTACATTTTTTTACACAAAAATGCAGTTCTGGCTCAAAATTTTTCATTTTCACAAGGAATGAAGGAGAAAAAGCACCCCAAAATCTGTGCCCCAATTTCTCCCGAGTACGGCAAAGCCTCACATGTGACCAAAAAATACCAGTTGGGTGCATGGCAGGACTCAGAAGGGAAGGAGTGATTTTTGGATTTTGCGGCTCAGATTCTGGTGGAATGAATGGTGGGTGCTATGTGGCATTAGCAAGACCCCCAAAGCACGGTGAAATTATGAACCTAATAATCCATAGATGTGTGGTATATTTTAAAACACTCCTTTATACATAGGCCGGGTTTGTCGGGGCAAGTGTCACACTGGAAAATAGTTTGCTTTCTTATTCCCTTTTTATAGCAAACTTTGCACCTTTTTTGTGTCCTGCCCTTTTTTCCAGTGGAGGGGATTTCATCAGGAAAATGCTGCCCTGGTACAATACGGGGGCCAGTAGTAGAAGTACTGGGGCCCTCTGCCTGCTGGTTCCCAAATATTAGGCCCTTTATGACTTCCTCTTGAAAGTGCATAAATGTCCCCCTCTGACCGGTAGAACGGAATAGCACGTAAGCGTTATACAGTGCCATCTGGATGATATACACGGCCACCTTCTTGTACCAGATTTTTGTTTTCCGCAGGGCACTGTACGGCTTCAGTACCTGATCTGAAAGATCCACTCCGCCCATGTACCTATTGTAATCCAGGATACAATTAGGTTTGGAGGTGTGGGTACTGGTACCTCGTACAGGGACGGAGGTGGTACTGTCTCCGTGAATTGTTGTCAGTATAAGGACATCCCTCTTGTCCTTATATTTGACCAACAACATATTTTCGGTGCATATTCCCCTGCTTTCACCCCTTCTCATTACTTGGGCAATGTGCGTTTTTGGGAGGCCTCTTTGGTTCTTGCGCACAGTACCGCAAGCTGCTGTACCTCTTGAACCAAGGGCCTTAAACAGGGGGATGCTGGTGTAAAAGTTATCCACATAGAGGTGATAACCTTTATCCAGGAAGGGGTGCACTAAATCCCAGACAATTTTTCCACTAACACCTACGAGGGAGGGGGGGCATTCTGGCGGTTCAATTCTTGAATCCTTCCCTTCATATACCCTAAACCTGTGGGTGTACCCTGAGGTGCTTTCACACAGCTTATACATTTTTATGCCATACCTTGCCCTCTTACTGGGAAGGTACTGGCGGAATTTAACCCTTCCTTTAAAATGTATAAGGGACTCGTCTATGCAAATGAATTTATCTGGGATGTACATGTCTTCAAATTTGGCACTGAAATGATCAATGACCGGCCTGACTTTGAATAGCCGGTCAAAGGTGGGATTATCTCTGGGTGGGCACTGTGCATTATCGTTGTAATGCAAAAATTTAAGGATCGTCTCAAATCGAGCCCGGGGCATGGCCATACGGTAAAATGGGGTGCTGTACAGAACATCTGTACTCCAATATTGCCTAATTTCTGGCTTTTTTACTATGCCCATATGAAACACCAGACCCCAAAACGTCATCATCTCTACTGCATCTACAGGGGTCCACCTAGCAAATGATGACGTGGGGTTTTGAGCAATAAACTGCTGGGCATATAAATTAGTTTGGTCCACCATTAAATTTATAAAATCATCAGAGAAAAATAATTTGAAAAAGTCAATTTCTCTGAGACCTGTGGAATCAAATTGGATTCCTGGCATGGCCAAAAACTCAGGAACCTGGGGCTCAAAATTGTCTGGTGGTGGGGTCCATACGAGATCAATTATTGGGGGGGGGGGGGGGGGTCTCAGCTGCTCTACGGGGGCGTCTTTGAGGGGGTCCCTCATCACCAGAGGAGGAAGAGGAGCTTAAGGCGAATCCTTCAAATTCCCCGCTTGCATCACTGGCTGTGTCAGAGTCAGAAGCAAGCAGGGCATATGCCTCCTCCACTGAATACATTCTTCTGGATGACTGGGATGACATTTGGGATGACATTTGGGATGCCATTTTTATTTTTGTGTTACTGGTAGTGAAATGTTTCAACACGTGTATAGTGTAGGGGGGGGTACAAACTTTATTTCAACCTGGGGGGAATGTAGTGTGTAATGTGTATGTAGTGCAGAAAAAAAAAATACTTTATACCAAAAAAAAAAAATTGAAGGGGTTAAAAAAAAAAAAAATTGAAGGGGTTAAAAAAAAAAATTGAAGGGGTTAAAAAAAAAAAAATTGAAGGGGTTAAAAAAACAAAAAAAAAAGGTCCTGCGCCAAAAATTGAGCACAGATGTTGGTCAGTAACGTCTGTCACTGAACAGCGCTCAAAGGCAACAGGAATTTGATCAAAAAAAAAAAAAAAATAGATCAACCCTGTGCCGAAAAAGCTGATCAGTGATGTACGTCACTGATCAGCGCACAGTGGCCACAGGACACCCACAAAATCACAGTGTGTGTAAAAAAAAAATTTAAAAAAGACCACACAGCACCCACAAAAAAAAAAAAAAGGTGATCAGTGATGCGACACTGATTACCAGTGAGGGGCAGCAGGTGCACAACCTTTGGTGCAACTGGCAGCAACTGACAGGTATATATAAAAAAAAAAAACCTCTGCGCCCCCAAAAAGTTGCTGATCACCTCAGATATGGTGATCAGCACAAAAGGCGGGGGTAGCAGACACAAAATATACACTCTCTATCACTCTCTGTCACTATCTCTCTCTATCTCTCACTATCTATCACTATCTATCACACTGCAGCAGCAGCACTGACAGTTATATGTATAAAAAAAAACCTGCACCCCCAAAAAGGGGGGGTAGCAGACACAAAATATACACTCTCTATCACTCTCTGTCACTATCTCTCTCTATCTCTCACTATCTATCACTATCTATCACTATGACACTGCAGCAGCAGCACTGACAGTTATATATATAAAAAAAAAAACCTGCACCCCCAAAAAGGGGGGGTAGCAGACACAAATCTCTCTATCTCTCACTATCTATCACTATCTCTCACTATCTATCACTATCTATCACTATGACACTGCAGCAGCAGTGACAGTTATTTATATATAAAAAACCCCTGCACCCCCAAAAAGGGGGGGTAGCAGACACAAAATATAGCTCTCTCTGTCACTATCTCTCTATCTCTCTCTATCTCTCTCTCTCTCTATCACACTGCAGCAGCAGCAGGAAGTCTCAGGAAGTCAGATCCAGGAAGCGTCCAGCAGTGATCAAGTGATCAGGTAAGGTATTTGCAAGGATCAGGTAAGTATTAGCAAGGATCAGGTCAGTATCACGGCAGATAGGCACGGTGACCGCTCTGCACGCTACTCCAGACCGGAATGGCGTCTGCAGCGCAGTCACCGTTAGTTTAAATGTCGCGCCTTGGCTGTGATTGGTCCGTGGGTCCCACGGACCAATCACAGCCTTGGGGGCAGGTGGGGTGAGGGTGGGGTGAGGTGTCATCGTCACCGATGACCCCCTCATGCCCCCTGACGCCCGGCGGTGATTGACACCTGTGTTACCGAGCGTCTGATTCGCTGGTAACACAGGAAAACGCTGTAATTGGCTGTTCACACTGAACAGCCAATCACAGCGATCGCCGACGGGGGGGCGACATCGCAGCCCCCCCTGGGCATGCAGGGACATGTCTGCTGTCAGGGACAGCAGACATCGTCCCTCTGTCACTGCGTCTCGAGACGCAGTGACAGTTTAAAGTCATGACGTACATTTATGCCATGTGTCGGGAAGTACATCCCGGCCATGACGTAAATGTACGTCAAATGTCGGGAAGGGGTTAAAAACCCCACCCTCTTTCCCATCTTCCCTTCTTGTGTGAGTCTGAATGTGAGTTAGTTTGTCTTAAGGTGCCCATACAATAGTAAGATTTATCTTCAGATCTGGCTGGTTGGAACAAAAACATGGTTATGATGAGTGACAGTTTGGCAGTTTTCCAGCATTTCCAAGCAAATGGTCAACTGTCATTTACTCTCATCCATAACCATGTTTTTGTTCCAACCAGCCAGATCTAAAGATAAATCTGCATGTGTATGGCCACCTTTAGGGTTTAGTACTGTATTAGTCGTGTAGATGTTAGTTAACTTGCAATTTGTTATATGTACAATAACGATATGAATGCTTCCTTCAAGAATATTTGAAAATGTTCTCTGAATGACCATTGTACTTATGTTCAGATCTTAACAAACTGACTATTGTAACTATGTTTACACTTCTTGTTGGAAAACTGGTTTGAAAACTAATAAAAAGTTTTTTTTAAAAAGTCCTTCATTTCTGAAACAGTTTTAACCCCCTGCAGATCCCTGCCCTTTTCCTTACCAGCTCCTTCTGCAGGGGGCATTGAGGCAGACTGTAGAGAGGACCCTCTGGGAAAGGGTGAGCTTGCAGCCATTGGGACAGAAGGGGGCAGGGCAGAGCTGATAAATGGGTCAGAGAAGGAGGTGGTCTGAGGTGACTTACAGTAACATGTGCCAGGTCCCTTTACTGGTGTTTATATAATTACCATTGTCTTTCAATTTAAACATAGACATTAATGTACTGCAGCTTTCAATGTATATATAACTGTACACAATAAAATGCAGATTCCTTTTCATATTTGATCATAATGGAAGGGGTATAAAATACATTTATTTTGTTTTTGTGCAGGGTAAATACTGGCTGCTTTTGCATATAACCCACAGATGTCAGACAGCTTTATTTTTACACTACTATTTAGTTTTCCCATTTGAACATACAACATACCCCCCCTCCTCCAATCTAACTCTCTCTGCACCTGTTACATCTACCCCACCTGCAGTGAAGTATGGTTTTGCCCACTTGCGTGCTTTTTTGCATATCTCCAAACTTTGTAGACAGGTGAAGATGGACTTTGTAGACAGTTCATTCGGGGTCACAACTGACCTCATTGGAGATTGTCTCTCACTAATTGGTCACTCTTCACAGTTGGGCCAAGTCCGCCCTCAATGTGTGTGTTTTGTGACGGTCAGCGGTGCGCCCCTGATTTGTAATAGTCAAATTATCAAAAAAGGATAGAAGAAAAAGAAACTCAGGCAGCAAAAATTTCAATTAATTATATATTACAATGCACTAGTTCAGGGGTTTCAAGCGTGCACCCCACCTGAGTATCTTTTTCTTCTATCCTTTTTTTTGATAATCAGGATCATTGTCACCATCCTTTAGTGCTCCACAATAAACAGAAATCGATATTGCGATATATTAATGTATTGATGGTACTTTATTTCTGGTTGTCACATCATTCCTAGTTATCATGTGATATAGTTGCCGTGGTGACACCTTACATGCAATCGGTAATGTCCCAGCATCAGAGATGAAGGGCTGTTATCCACTTTCAGACTTATCTTTTAGCGTAACAGGTTTCACAAACCGTATTTTCCCACAGTTGTGCAAACACACAATGTGCTTGATGTTTTATTTTCTCAGAGATCTAAAGAACAAAAACAAATGTAGGTCTTCCATTTCCGTTTTAGGAAAACCCAAATGATCTAAAAGAAACATTACTATGCAGGGGCGTAACTAATACTCTGTGTGGGTCCCATAGAAAAATCTTGAAAGGGTCCCACTGCCCTATTGTCACCCATTGGGGGGGGGGGGAAGTGATGAGAGTGAGGGAGGGGGGAATAGAGGACGCGAGTGGGGGAAGAGTAGAGGACATGAGTGGGGGGGCAGTAGAGGGTGAGAGTGGGCTGGAATAGAGGATGAGAGTGGGGGGAGTAGAGGAGGAAGGGGGTAGAGAAGTGGAGGGGACCGGGGGTGGTAAAGGAGGAGAGTGGTCGGGGGAGTAGAGGATGATAGGGATGGCCATCGTTGCCATTGTCATCGATGGTTGCCATCGATGGCAATTCTGCAACTGGCAATCGATAGTGCTAAACTTTGCAATGGATGACCATCAATATTTTTACATATCTATGGTCATCCATTGAGTTTGATTGATTGGCATGTGGGCCAATCAAAACACGGGGCAGGGCTTTGCGGGTGTCGGGGGCGGAGCTATCGTCCGTGTCCCGGCACTTTGAAAAAAACAAGCAAAACATTGTTTTGCTGTTCCATCGATGAAGGAAAACCATCTGGTTCTCCCCCATCGATGGCAAAAGTATTCGACATTGGCTATGAACCATCGATGATTTCGAATCATCGATGGTCGATGGCCATCCCTAGAGGATGAGAGGTGGGGGGAGATGGCAGAGCATAGTTTAAAGGCTTGTACCAAAGGATGGGTGTGTACACTACTGTATACACCCTCAGGAGCGCTTAGTTAGAGTTGCTGACTCAATAGGAGCAGCTGCTTGAGTGGGGAGGGTCAGTCCCCACACAATATAAGCAAAAAACACAACACAAAAAGCAGCGCTCACAGTTAATGATGAGTGAATCAGATTTCAAAATTCATATAACAATTTATTAAAAAACAATATTAAAAATAATTCATATATAGCAGCATATTTTTTTACATATAATTAATGTAATTCAAGTGTACACTATTACAAAAAAAGATTGTGGTAATTCATGAATAAAAAAGAAGTTGTTTGTAAAAACAATGATTGGTGACCAGATCTCACGTGTATCAGGATTTCCCCGTCCGGGGTAGGAGGAATAATGGAACCCGCACTGTCCACACTTGATGTTAGTCCCAAAGATAGTAATGGAGTCCATAAACGGCGATTTGTAATCCTTGTGGGCACACTGAGGGAGTGGCTGATGTTATGTTTGCCTACCTTCAACCTCGTGGCCAGATATCCAGATGGAATTAGAAGGTGAATTGAGCCGTAGACTTCCAATAATGGGTAGGGCAAGATGGTGGTCAGACGATTAAGCAGGTGGAGCCTCCAAACTGTTCATCCAGGATCTGGCACCAGCAGAACCAACGCGTTTCGCTGTCCAAACGTCAGCTTTGTCAAGGAGGCTCCACCTGCTTAATCGTCTGACCACCATCTTGCCCTACCCATTATTGGAAGTCTACGGCTCAATTCACCTTCTAATTCCATCTGGATATCTGGCCACGAGGTTGAAGGTAGGCAAACATAACATCAGCCACTCCCTCAGTGTGCCCACAAGGATTACAAATCGCCGTTTATGGACTCCATTACTATCTTTGGGACTAACATCAAGTGTGGACAGTGCGGGTTCCATTATTCCTCCTACCCCGGACGGGGAAATCCTGATACACGTGAGATCTGGTCACCAATCATTGTTTTTACAAACAACTTCTTTTTTATTCATGAATTACCACAATCTTTTTTTGTAATAGTGTACACTTGAATTACATTAATTATATGTCAAAAAATATGCTGCTATATATGAATTATTTTTAATATTGTTTTTTAATAAATTGTTATATGAATTTTGAAATCTGATTCACTCATCATTAACTGTGAGCGCTGCTTTTTGTGTTGTGTTTTTTGCATAGTTTAAAGGCTCCTGACAGCCATCACTTCGTGGATCCTAATACCCTCTCCCCCTGGGTACCTCTGGCAGTGGCAGGGTATCAGGATCTTTCTCACCCTTGCACCGTCCAGTGTCTCCTGCTCAGGGTGACGGGTCTCCCACTCGCCGGCGTGGTGCTCCCTGCTCCCTCGCTGTGCCGGGTCTCTCTTTAGGTTAAGCAATGTCTCCTGCTCCCGCACACCATGTTGGGTCTCCTTCCCCTGCACACTGCGCCGGATCTCCCACTTGCCGACGTGGTGTCTCCTGCTCCCAATTACCGTGCCAGGTCCCTCACTCCCCGGCGAGGTGTTTCCTGCTCCCTCACTGCACCGGGTCTCTTTCTAGCCAAAGCAATGTCTCCTGCTCCCGCACACCATGTCGGGTCTCCTGCTTCTGCACACCGCGCAGGTTCTCCCACTCGCCGACGTTGCGTCTCCTGCTCCCAATCACCGCGCCAGGTCCCTCGCCGGCGAGGTCTCCCTCTCATTGGTGAGGTGGCTCACACTCCCCGGCACTGCAGTACCTTTTAACGTACCGATGAAAGAGGCGCAGCCACTGCCAGTGTAACAATAGAAAAAAGTACTGGGGATAGCCTGCTGGACGTTCGTGCCCCCCAAGCCGCCGGGCCACATAGCAGTTGCATCCCCTGCACCCTCCATAGTTACGCCACTGTTACTATGTGCCATGATACATGGAAAACCTGCAGGCTGCAAACAAAGAAGTATAGGGCGATGCACTCGCTGCCATATGCAGTAGGGATGCAGGAAGACGACTGATAGTCTGGCACCCTTGGTTGAAGCACTGTGCGGAATTGTCCATTTTGCTGGATTATCCGTGGTAGATACAGCGGCATCCGGACAGCTTACCCTCCGTCCCTACCTAAACCTCCTGCAGCCTGACTCCCTGGTGTGTCCCACGGCCTAATGGTGCTACCTCTTATCTGAGGTCAGATCCCAGACACATTCTCTTAAATTATACCTTGTTACTCTATTAGAGGGTCAGTTACTTGGAAGAGAAGGATCATGAAAGAACATGGGTGCTCGTTTGGTTCTATAAAAATTACCAGTGGCGGTTGCAACGGTGGAGCTGCAGAGCAGTCCAAAATTCAAACGGGACTGCACCAACTGCCAACGAGTCTAAGCCGGTGTTGCTGCCAGTGGTTGGGATTGCAGTTAGTGTGACTCCTCTATTTGAATTTTCTGACTGTGCTGCAGCCCACCTCTGGATCTGCCACTGGAAACTACACCAAAATTCTCTTGGGAATCAAAAGTAGTGGTTGGGGTAACAGTTCTGATTTAAAATATAATCTACTGCAAACTACAATGTTGTTGTACAAATTTTTTTTTTTAAGTAACCAACACTTCCGTCATCCCAGTGGTAATAACTTTGATCATTTAAACGTTTTTCCATTTACAATGGTCTCTACTGGACCTTCAACTGCTACAAGTAAAGTGACCACAACTGATCACTTTATCTCTTTGGCTACTTGTACTTTGTGAAAAAATTATCAGCATTGCAGCAGAGCAGATCTTTGTAGTGTATGACTGCACAATACGTAGGTCTGCGCAATTGCAATAACGACCCCTCTTCCCCATTAGTACATGTAGCTTTATATAGTTAGCAATCTCATCATTTTTATGCAGGATTAAATCAGCTCAAAGAGTAGGGTGTTTGACTGGAATACGATAAGATATGGGTTTGACTCCTGGGTTTGGCAGGATGAAATGTGTTATTAAGTGCATGAATGTAGTAAAAGGAGGATTTATAAATGTGTTTTATATATATATTATCTCTTATATATTTGGCTACATCTGTCACTCAAAGTGTGTCTGACCCTCTAACGCTGGGTGGAGCCTCTGACTCACATGACAGAGAACCAGCCCAGTGAGCCCACAGTCATAGGAGGGAAACATTGCTCTGCTCCTGCACTTTCCTTTTAATGTATGATTGCCATCACCTGTGTTGAAGCACCTTTCCTAATAAATTAACCTGTTCAACACAGATGGAGGTAATCATACATTAGGAAGAAAGTCCAGCGGCAGAGCATTGTGTCCCTCCTGGCATTGTGTCCCTCCTGGCATGGGTCATGTTGGGAGGTATGCACAGTGCCAGACACCCTCTGCCTCCCCATGTTACCCAGCAAAGACACAGCTACTCACCAGACACACCAGGTGAGCGCCCCACACCTCCCTCCCTCCCCCCCATTTACGGCAACCCTACGATTAAATGGCACATGCAAAACACTGACATGGCTATGGTCGACAATGAAAAAGGTTGACACGATTTATTTTTCACTTTTTCAATGTTTTCATATTCATTCTCATGTGTCGACATGGACACCAATGAAGTGCCACACTTATGTCAACATTTACATGTGTTGACCTTTCTGTGTTGATTTTTTCTTGTGGCGATTCGCGGCACCCCCCCACGACCCCCCTCCCACGATTTGCAGCACACCCCCCGCAATTCGCGGCACCCCCGGTGACTCCCGCGATTTGCGGCCCCACCCCGTGACACACCCCCCTCCTGCGCTTTGCGGCACCCCGCGACCCCCCCTCCCACGATTCGCGCTAACTCCCCGGGCCCCCCCTCCCGCGGTTCACGGTGCCCCCCACGACACCCCCTATCGCGATTCCCCAACCCTGACCTCCCCTCCTGTCATTGCGGCAACCCCTGCCCCCGCGACCCACCCTCCCGCGATTCACTGCAACCCCCCGCGCCCCCCCTCCCACGATTCGCGGCATCCACCCACGACCCCTCCTCCCGTGATTTGCGGACACCCCTCACCTCCTCCCTCCCCCCCCCCACCCCCGCGCGCGATTCACGGCAACCCCAGGATTAAATGGCACATGCAAAACACTGGCACGGTTATGGTCGACAATGAAAAAGGTTGACATGAGTTTTTGAAGATTTTTTTTTTTATGTTTTCTTATTCATTCTCATGTGTCGACATGGACACCAATGAAGTGCCACACTTATGTCAACATTTACATGTGTTGAACTTTCTATGTTGATTTTTTTTGTAGCAATTTTTTTCCAGTGACAACGTTAAACTTAAAAATCATCAACCAATTCTTTGTATAATATATAACACCTGTTCTGTTTTACTGTAGGTGTTTTAAGTCAGATCTTTTATTGCTACTATTACTGTTTATGTAAATGCATTCTGAATGACAGCAACATCCTACCATCCTTCTACAAGAATATATAACCAACTAGGTGATTCATCACGCCCCGTGCCCCCCCCTCCCGCGATTCACAACCCCCCCTCGCGCAATATCACGCTCCCTCCCACGCTTTGCGGATCCCGCCCTCTCCCGCGATTCGCGCACACCTGCGCCCCCTCCCTTTCTTGATTCACGGCACCCCCCGCAATTCACGGCACCCCGAAGCCCCTCTTTAGTCCCCCGTATACTCACACACCCCTATCACTACCCAGCTTCCTGCTCTCCTGAACCGTAACTTCCACCACTGGGGAGTCGCTGACGCTGTTTTGCCCACATGCCCCTATCATGCCTCATAGCCCAGCCTCCTGCTCTCATGCACCCGAACTCCCACCCAGTAGGAGGAGACACTGACTGAGGGCCACCATCCTGTACTCCTGTACTGCCACGCTGGACCCTCACCCACTGGCAGAAGCTGCACAGTATCTCCCACCCTCCTCTTTAGTTCCCCTTATGCCCACACACCCCTATCACTACCCAGCCTCCTGTTTTAGTGTGTCGTGACCTCCGCCAGTGGGGAGCCGCTGACTCAGAAACACCCTACTATACTATTGCACACACACACACACACACCTAAACAACATGCACACACAGCCCCCCCTCCACACCCACAAATGTCACTGTACCATCCACACTATCAATGTACATCTTACTCTGTAACCGCTTTTTAATTAAACAAAACAATACACACCCCCTTCCACATCATATGCTCTCTATTTAACACATTTCACCTATAACTCAAGTTGCAATACAGGCATCTGTCATACAATTCTAACCATATTTCTCATATACAAGTGTTCACAAATTAAGGGGGCGCAGCCCCTTACGACGGTGTAAAGAGGGCCCGTAGGGCGCGATGAATCACCTAGTATATATATATATATATATATATATATATATATATATATAGGTAAATGGGTAACAGGACGGCACTCCAGTGATGAAGCTTTCGTCGGTGCCAGGTCATATATTTGAAATGCAAAAACACTTACCCCCCCGGTAGAAGGATGAAGACCAGCACTCAGACGCAGATGAAGGTGAAGAAAGGTGTGTTTATTCCATATATACAGGTAATAGCAACACGGGCTGTCCCGACAGCCGTTTCAACTGGGCATTAGCCAGTTATCATCAGGGGAACAGAGCACTCAGCAGCCCCAGTTTAAATAGTGTAATAATTGCGCCAAAACATATGTAAATGAGGATCATATGACCTAACAGATTAGGTCTGACATCCACTGTGCCCCATCAGGTGGAGGGGGCGGGTGGCGCTGGAGTGAGTGACAGCGGGATTCCCCGTGCTGGCAGCCTGTGATAGGCTCGCTGCGGGGATCCCGCTGTCAGCTGAGTGCGCGCTGCGTTGCTAGGAGATCTCCTAGCAACGCAGCGCGCACTCAGCTGACAGCGGGATCCCCGCAGCGAGCCTATCACAGGCTGCCAGCACGGGGAATCCCGCTGTCACTCACTCCAGCGCCACCCGCCCCCTCCACCTGATGGGGCACAGTGGATGTCAGACCTAATCTGTTAGGTCATATGATCCTCATTTACATATGTTTTGGCGCAATTATTACACTATTTAAACTGGGGCTGCTGAGTGCTCTGTTCCCCTGATGATAACTGGCTAATGCCCAGTTGAAACGGCTGTCGGGACAGCCCGTGTTGCTATTACCTGTATTTATGGAATAAACACACCTTTCTTCACCTTCATCTGCGTCTGAGTGCTGGTCTTCATCCTTCTACCGGGGGGGTAAGTGTTTTTATATATATATATATATATTGTGAGAAAGGGGTATTATAGCATGGGCTTTCTCTGTTACAAACTTTTGTTGCTGCACTTACCCACCAGGTAAGTTTTATATCTCTATCAGAATAACAGGGGGGCGGGGGGGGGGGGGGGGGAAGCAATTCCCTTTCTGGCTCAGGGCACCGTAGAGTCTAGTTTTGGCTCTGATGCACAAAGCAACAGATTAATGACTGTACCATTTATAACCTTGAATCTTTGCCTAATGCTGTTATTAGTAGTGATATCTATAATTTGTTTGGGTTAATGTGTAACCATCAGCATCATATATAAACCAACTGGAAGGCAGAATGCCATGTAGCCCAAATCTGCGAAGACACAGTCCAGATCACACCTGTACGGAGACTGCAACGTCCGTGTAGGGATGCAGGCGATACTAACTCTGCTGCTGGCAGTCGCTGCGGCGTTTGCAGCACCTGAAGGTAATAATGGTTTCTACTGATACACAGTACTGCTCGCTTCATATATACAGTACATATACAGTACTGCTCACTTCAGATATACAGTACATACGTGGTACTCCTTGCTTCAGATATACAGTACATATACAGTAATGCTCGCTTCATATATACAGTACATATACAGTACTGCTCGCTTCATATATACAGTACATATACAGTACTGCTCACTTCAGATATACAGTACATACGTGGTACTCCTTGCTTCAGATATACCGTACATATACAGTAATGCTCGCTTCATATATACAGTACATATACAGTACTGCTCGCTTCATATCTACAGTACATATACAGTACTGCTCACTTCAGATATACAGTACATACGTGGTACTCCTTGCTTCAGATATACAGTACATATACAGTACATATACCAGCGTAGCGTGTGCGCGTGCTACTCTAGCTGTTCTCATTGCAGCACTACGCTATCAGCGTAGCGTAATGTACACGCTACCATTGAGACGCTTTAGCGTCTGAATCCCGAGTCCTTGCAAGCCACTAAGAAGGGGGTTATCTGGATTCAGACGCTAATGCGTCTAAATTTGGTAGGGAGTAGGGGTACATAGGGGTGCACTGTTCAAAACACTTCTAAACCTGTTCACAATGACACTAGTCGACATAACAGCTGTCGACCTTGTTAATTCCACCATCCACGCCAACCCGAAGCGTGGCGAGCGCAGCGGTACGCGTCCTACGACCTTTTCATACCCCCACTATCCACGTCGGCGTGGAGTTGAGAATAGAAAGTGTGGCGAGCGCAGCGAGCCCGAAGCATGGCGAGCCCCGCGAGGGGACGCGCATACCTTCACAGGTATACGCGTCCCCTCGCGGGCTTCACAGGTGTCCGCGTCCGCTCGCCACGCTTCGGGCGCGGTGGCTCGCTGCGCTCGCCACACTTTCTATTCTCAACTCCACGCCGACGTGGATAGTGGGGGTATGAAAAAGTCATAGGACTTGTACCGCCGCCGCTCGCCACGTTTCGGGTTGGCATGGATAGTGGAATTAACAAGGTTGACAGCTGTTATGTCGACTAGTGTCATTGTGAACAGGTTTAGGAGTGTTTTGAACAGTGCACCCCTATATACCCCTACTCCCTACCAAATTTAGACGCATTAGCATCTGAATCCAGATAACCCCCTTCTTAGCGGCTTGCAAGGACTCGGGATTCAGACGCTAAAGCGTCTCAATTGTAGCGTGTACATTACGCTACGCTGATAGCGTAGCACTGCAATGAGAACAGCTAGAGTGGCACGCGCACACGCTACGCTGGTAACGTAGCGCTGAGAACAGCTAGGATAACAGCTAGAGCGGCACGCGCACAGAGTCTGGCAAGCTGCCAAGTTTCTAACAGACTGTGCGCGCGGTGGCGCCGTGAATCTACACAAGTACCCACACTGCTGTATACACTGTCCAATGAGCATATAAGCCGTACCTGTCTCCCTCTCCCTGAGGTAGTTCAGTAACAACCAGATGCACTAAGCTTCAAAAGTGATAAATTGGAGAGTGATAAATAACCAGCCAATCAGCTGCTACCTGTCATTTTTTAAACCCAGCCTGTGACATGGTAGGTAGGAGCTGATTGGTTGGTTGTTTATCACTCTCCATTTTATCACTTTTTGAAGCTTGATACATCTGGCCCTTAGTGAGGGGAGTCCTGTGACGGGGGGCCTTATTCTAGTTCACTCTTTCTGACAACATCCTTCTTAGATGGAAAAAAACATGTGCACTGCAGGTGGGGCAGATGTAACATGTGCAGAGAGAGTTAGATTTGGGTGGGGTTTTACTTCAAAGTGAGATCTATATTGCAGTGTAAAAATAAAGCAGCCAGTATTTACCCTGCACAGAAACAAAATAACTCACCCAAATCTAATTCTCTCTGCACATGTTACATCTGCCCCCCTGCAGTGCACATGGTTTTGTCCATCTAAGAAGGATTTTGCCAGAAAGAGTGAACCAGAATAAGGCCCAGGGTGCTGCTCTACGTGGTAATTAGGAGTCTGTATAGACAGAATGGATGACTTGTTGATGAAGGAAACATGGCTTTGGACTGCTGATAACACCTTACCCAATGTGATTTGTGGTGAGGGTTACCTTAATGTCCCTTTGTTACCTCAGGATATTCCCTCTGCCGGCAGCTACACTGATAGTCTCTTGTCCAAACTCTGTCTCACTACCTCAGTCACCGTATACTGGTCCTGATAAAGAATTCAGGACTGGTCAGCTGCTGCGATCAGGCAGGGAAAGGGTGCAGAGCAGGACTTTCTAATCAGCTGGATACAGGCTGTTGTACTTCCTCACAGGATGGTTCCTCACCTCTATTCTCTCACTTCTCTAGTGCCAGTCACAAACAGGGCTGCGGTCACTACACAGCGGCCTGTCAGTCTCTCACTATGCTGCTCTGAGCTGTTCCTCTCAGGACTCCTGCCCAAAGGTCACACGCTGACCCCTCTGACTGACTTTCTGCTGAGGGGAGGGGCTAAGGCTCAGATGTTTGCCGCCCAGCACTCACTCCATCAGGGAGCCTTATAAAAGCACACAGTCCCAGATCCCACCTCTGCCAATGGTGCATGGGCTCCTAACAAGCCTTTAATGTTATTAATTGAAGCACCAACCAGTCACAGTGTCAATTGTTTAACAGGTTATTTACCTACTAGGTGATCCATCGCACCCTACGGGCGCTCTTCACACCGTCGTAAGGGGCTGCGCCCCCTTAATTTGTGAACATTTGCATATGAGAAAGATGGTTAGAATTGTATGACAGATGCCTGTATTGCAACTTGAGTTATAGGTGAAATGTGTTAAATAGAGAGCATATGATGTGGAAGGGGGTGTGTACTGTTTTGTTTAATTAAAAAGCGGTTACAGAGTAAGATGTACATTGATAGTGTGGATGGTACAGTGACATTTGTGGGTGTGTGGGGGGGGGGGCTGTGTGTGCATGTTGTTTAGGTGTGTGTGTGTGCAATAGTATAGTAGGGTGTTTCTGAGTCAGCGGCTCCCCACTGGCGGAGGTCACGACACAGGAAAACAGGAGGCTGGGTAGTGATAGGGGTGTGTGGGCATAAGGGGGACTAAAGAGGAGGGTGGGAGATACTGTGCAGCTTCTGCCAGTGGTGAGGGTCCAGGGTGGCAGTACAGGAGCACAGGATGGTGGCCCTTAGTCAGTGTCTCCTCCTACTGGGTGGGAGTTCGGGTGCATGAGAGCAGGAGGCTGGGCTATGAGGCATGATAGGGGCATGTGGGCAAAACAGCGTCAGCGACTCCCCAGTGGTGGAAGTTACGGTTCAGGAGAGCAGGAAGCTGGGTAGTGATAGGGGTGTGTGAGTATACGGGGGACTAAAGAGGGGCTTAGGGGTGCCGTGAATTGCGGGAGGGGCGCGGGGGGTGCCGTGAATCAAGGGAGGGGGGCGCAGGTGTCGGCGAATCGCGGGAGAGGGCGGGTGTCCGCAAAGCGTGGGAGGGGGCGTGAATTGCGCGAGGGGGGGTTGCGAATCGCGGGAGGGGGGTGCGCGGGGGGTCCGTGAATTGCGGGAGGGGGGGGCACGGGGCACGATGAATCACCTAGTTGGTTATATATTCTTGTAGAAGGATGGTAGGATGTTGCTGTCATTCAGAATGCACTTACATAAACAGTAATAGTAGCAGTTTTACTGTAGGTGTTTTAAGTCAGACCTTAAAACACCTACAGTAAAACAGAACAGGTGTTATATAGTATACAAAGAAGTGGTTGATGATGTGTAGGTTGACGTGCACATAGTTCATAGTTGTCACTGGAAAAAAATTGCTACAAGAAAAAATCAACACAGAAAGTTCAACACATGTAAATGTTGACATAAGTGTGGCACTTCATCGGTGTCCATGTCGACACATGAGAATGAATATGAAAACATTCCAAAAAAGAAAAATAAATCTTCAAAAACTCATGTCAACCTTTTTCATTGTCGACCATAGCCGTGCCAGTGTTTTGCATGTGCGATTTAATCCTGGGGTTGCCGTGAATCGCGTGCGGGGGTGGGGGGGGAGGGAGGAGGTGAGGGGTGTCCGCGAATCACGGGAGGAGGGGTCGTGGGTGGATGCCGTGAATTGCGGGAGGGGGGGGTGGTCGCGGGGGGGGTGTGGGTGCCGCGAATTGTGGGAGGGGGGGCTGCAGTGAATCGCGAGAGGGTGGGTCACGGGGGCGGGGGTTGCCGCAATGACAGGAGGGGGGGTCAGGGGTGGGGAATCGCGGTAGGGGGGGTCGTGGGGGTTGGCGCAAATCGTGGGAGGGGGGGTCGTGGTGTGCTGCGAATCGCAGGGGGGGTGTGTCACGGGGTGGGGCCGCAAATCGCGGGAGTCACCGGGGGTTGCCTGAATTGCGGGGGGTGTGCTGCAAATCGCGGGAGGGGGGTCGCGGGGGGTGCCGCGAATCGCCACAAGAAAAAATCAACACAGAAAGGTCAACACATGTAAATGTTGACATAAGTGTGGCACTTCATTGGTGTCCATGTCGACACATGAGAATGAATATGAAAACATTGAAAAAGTGAAAAATAAATCTTGTCAACCTTTTTCCTTGTCGACCATAGCCATGTCAGTGTTTTGCACGTGCCATTTAATCGTGGGGATGCCGTGAATGGGGGGGGGGAGGGAGGTGCATACCCAACATGACCCTCTCCAGGAGGGACACATTGCTCTGTTTCTGGACTTTCTTCTTAATTTATGGATTACCATCACCTGTGCTTAAACACCTTTCTTATCAATTACCCTGTTTAAAACAGGTGATGACAATCATAAATTAAGATGGAAGTCCACAACCCAGCGTTACAGCTCCAGACACACTTTGAGTGACAGATGTAGCCAAATATATAAGAGATATATATATATATACAGAACATATACGGTAGTCCTCACTTTATATACATAGTACATATATGGTACTCCTCGCTTCATGTATACTGCATATATACAGTACTGCTCGCTTCATATATACAATACTCCTCTCTTTTTGTATACTGTACATATACTCCTCGCTTTATATATACAGTACTGCTCACTTCATATATACAGTACATATACGGTATGCCTCGCTTCATGTATACTGCACATACAGTACTGCACACTGCACATGTATATAATATTCCTCGCTTCATGTATTCTGTACATATACAGTACTGCTCGCTTCATATATACAGTACTGCTCGCTTCATGTATACTGTGCATATACAGTACTCCTCAATTGGCGGATGTGATGGATGGGCGGCTGTGCTGCACCCAGAAGGTGGCACCCCCAAACACACGCCTCACATGCCTAGCAGGAATTTCACCACTGACTTCATATGTACTGTATACATGAGCAAGCAGTACTGGATATGTACTGCATACATGAAGCGAGAAGTACTTTATACATAACATGAATAAGGGGAACTACTGAGTAATGTAACGTGAATAAGAAGCACTACTGGAATAATATTGAATGATGGCAGTCTCAGGCTGTTAACAAGGGTGTATATCATGGTTGCCGACGTTCTGGCTGCTCTCTCCGGGAGAGAGCAGCCAGCTCAGTAAGGCAGGGGGGCGGGGCCAAAACCGGGAGGAAAGGGGGCGGAGCCATGGCGGTGATGAGCCATTTAGGGGCGTGGCTAGAGTGATCGTGTCATTTTAGCCATGCCCCCCACTGTTTTATGCATTGCACTGCGGGGAACGGGGTTTAAGTGACGCAATCGCGTCATTTGATCCACGGAACCCCCCACAGACCCCCCCCTCCGCTGGAGATGCAGGACAATACGGGAGGGTTGCTGTCCTTTCCGGGAGGTCGGGAGGGTGACCCGATTTCCGGGACCCTCCCGGCCATTCTGGGAGGGTAGTCAACCCTGGTGTATATAGTTCTTGTTACATTGGAATCGATGCAATAAAGAATACAGTATCTATCCTTATGTATCAATGCCTATTTCCCTATAGATTGTAAGCTTGCGAGCAGGGCCCTCCTACATTTTGACTGTCTGTAAATACCCTGTTTTGTTTCACTGTCTGCTATTGTAAAGCGCAACGGAATATGCTGCGCTATATAAGAAACTGTTAATAAATAAATAAAAATACATAGTCCTTCCGGAGATTTAAATTCACAGGGTCTCCATCCAGAGTGCCCACAATGAACGTCACTGCCCCCGTGTGGCCGGTAGAAGAACAGCTGGAGCGGGAGAGACTGCACATGTCTCCCGAGTGTGTGTCTAATGATAAGAGAACAGAACAGCAATGCAAATAATGTGTCTATGAGTACAAGGTAACCAACAGTAACAAAGATGGAAATACACAGCAAGCAACATACTCTACTACTTATGGTGCCCAAAGACTGTTAGGTGTGGAGTTTGTATGTTCTCTATACACTTCCTCCTGTTACACTGGATTGCTCCCACACTCCAAAAGTATACTGGCAGGTTAACTAGCTAATGACACAAGCAAATAACTCTAGTGTATATGTCTTCGGGAATATAGGGTGTAAGCTCCACTGGGACAGGGACTGATGTTAATGTGCAAATACTCTGCAAGCAGTCCTGTATGTATGAATGGAGCAGTACTGTATATCTACATATCAGCAGAGCGAGGACTGTGTGTTTTCTGTATTATATAACGATATTGACATTAAATTATGATTTTTACTCTTCAGGGAGATGGGTCAATGATTACGATCAGATTCTCGACTTCAAGTGCCAAAATCACCAGAGCATTAGCATGATTATCAGGTACAAAATAAAGGATCCCTCATCACAGGGGGCTGATTCAGTCCTGATTATGGGGCTGCAATTTTTTGCGGGCCAGCGATCAGTTAGCCGCCTCCCGTCCAGAGTGAAATCCCACCACTGTGCTGCACCCCACACAGGGTGCCACCTACAAACGCTTGACGGTTGTCAATCATCTCGCGAATGGCCAGCGATTGCTGCACACATGCGCGGTCCTCCTCTGAATTGTCCCCCACAGTGCGGACAGCCACGAAGAACCGGTGACATTTGTGTATCTGCTGAAATTTTCCCAAAAACTACCTCGGATTTTTCACACAAGTCCTAAAATAGATAAAGAGACCAAGTCAAATAAATTAAAAATTAGAGGTGCTCATTTGTTGGTCAGTGTCTTTCTGATGGTGGACCCCTGAACATTAGCTAACAGGAGAAAGGCCTTCAGTTGCTTAGTATTTGACACCATGCTCTTGGTAAGATCTTTGTTGGTCGACCACTTCTGGGGCCTTATTCGAGTTCACTCTTTCAGACAAAATCCTTCTTATGCTGTGTACACACGGGGGAGATATATTGCTCAGCCATATATTGCTGAGCAATATATGGCTGAGCAATATATTGCTTAGTTTCTCCTGTTCATCAGCGACCAGAGATGGTCACTGATGAAAAAGAAACTGCCGGGGGGAGCGGTAATCAGCTGGTCGCAGGAGCATGTTCCTGCGACCAGCGATCACCACAGGGGCAAAAACGGGAGCGCGCACCCGGCGATATATCGCCGGTGCACACTCCCATTGCGGCCAATATGGTCGCTGAGCGACCATATTTCCCGCGATTTTGGACAAAATCACCCCCGTGTGTACACACCTTTAGATGGACAAAACCATGTGCACTGCAGGGGGGCAGATGTAACTTGTGCAGATCTAATTAGATTTGGGTGGGGTTTTACTTCAAAGTGAGATCTATATTGCAGTGTTAAAATAAAGCAGCCAGTATTTACCCTGAAAAGAATCACCAAAAAATCACCAAATCTATTTCTATCTGCACATGTTACATCTGCCCCACCTGCAGTGCACATGGTTTTGTCCATCTAAGAAGGATTTTGTCAGAAAGAGTGAACTCGAATAAGGCCCCTGGTGAGGTTAATAATTGTCTGGAATGTCTTTCATTTTTTTCACACAATCTGTCTGACTTGAGATGGACTTCAAATTCTTCAGAGGTGGTTTTGGGACCTTTTTACAGCCTGATGAACATTACTTCTTCTGAGGTCCACAGAAATCTCCTTTGTTGGTGGCATGACACACTTCCACAAACATGTGTTGTGAACACCAGACTTTAATAGATCCCTTTTCTTTAAAAAAAGACAGGTTGTCCAGTCGGGATGCAGTTAATATCCCGGCGGTCGGGATCCCGGCGTTCAGAATCCCGACGCCGGAATCCCGACCGCCGAAATGCCGACACATTCTCCCTCCTGGGGTGTCCACGACACCCCTGGAGGGAGAATAAATTAGTGTGCCGAGCGTAGCGAGGCACCGGGCCCGCTGCATGGCGAGCGCAGCGAGCCCGCAAGGGGGGGCGATCCACGTCCCCCCCTTGTCGGCATTTCGGCTGTCGGGATTCCGGCGTTGGGATTCTGAACGCCGGGATCCCGACCGCCGGGATTCAATACTGAATCCGTCCAGTCACACCTGATTGTTATCCCATAGACCAGGCATTCCCAACCACGGTCAGGGCCGGTGCAAGGCACCGGAGCGCCCCAGGCGAGTCGGGGTGGGGGCGCCCCGGTGCCGGGGGGGGGGGGGGTGGTGGTGGGTGGTGGTGGTACCTGTCGTTCGGCGCTGTCTATTTAAATCTGGCGGCGGAGGCAGCGGGGGTCCCTGCAGTCCATTAAAAATCACGAGCGCTATCCGCCGGGCTATGCGGAAGCGCTTCTAGTGTGAAAACACTGGCAGCACGCTGATTGGCTGAGATCAGCGTGCGCCGTGCTGCCAGAGTTTTCACACTAGAAGCGCTTCCGCATAGCCCGGCGGATAGCGCTCGTGATTTTTAATGGACTGCAGGGACCCCCGCTGCCTCCGCCGCCAGATTTAAATAGACAGCGCCGTAGGACAGGTACCCGGGTGGCACAAAATGCCGCCCTCCAGTGGCCGGCGCCCTAGGCAAATGCCTAGATTTGCCTAGTGGTGGCGCCGGCCCTGACCACGGTCCTCAAGGCACACCAGGTTTTAGTGATATCCAGGCTTCAGCACAGATGATTTAATCAGAATCCCTCAGGTACTAATTAAGTCACCTGTGCTCAAGCCTGGATATCTACAAAACCTGCACTGTTGGTGTGCCTTGAGGACCGTGGTTGGGAATGCCTGCCATAGACTGAAAATACCTGACTAATTTAGTCTTAAAAATATTTCTTCTAAGCCTAAAGGGTCCCCATACATCTGCCACTCAGAGAAATGTGATATTGGATCATTTTCCTCAATAAATAAAATGAGCACGTCTAATTTTTTTGTCTAATTAGTTTGATTTGGTCTCTTTATCTACTTTTAGGTCTTGGGTGAAAATCTGAGGTAGTTTTAGGCCAAATTGCAGCTGAAATATAGAAAGTGCGGAAGGGTTCACAAACTTCAAGAACCACTGTTTAAGACATGGGCCCTCATTCTGGTCTGGTTGCTACATTGCAAATTCCCAACGACGACCGATGATTACCACCTGTGCATGCACATAATCGCTTATGAGCATGTTCTTCACTGCCGGTGCCCTTGGAGACTTGCATAGACTCCATGGTGCTTGCAGCGAGGGGGGGGGCACCGCTAATCTGAGTCACCAGAAAGTGACTTAGATTATCGAACACTGAAAAAATCTTTCGATGGTCAGCGAATCATTTCGGGCCCCCACGCAAAGCTGCAAATGGATGTTTATGCAAAACATCCATTCACATTGCTGCAAGGAAAATCAAGGAAAATTGGAGATTAGGGGGGGGTCACTAGCCAACCAGAATGAGGGCCATATTGTGATCGGTTCATACCGGCATTAAATTGTCTGGTCTCATGCCTGTTTGCCTTTTATAGGGACAAAATGAAAGGGGTGGTGTAGAGGTACGCTGCCTAGTGATCCAACGTGAATCAGGCCCTATGTACGAAGCCGTGGATGTATTTCTATGGATCATACAAATTTCTACACAATAAATGTTCTGCTCTCATTTCTCCACCCTCCCTCAGCGCCCATAATAACAAACACGAGGATCGCCTCTGGGACTTCAGCTGTAAGGACACCTTCAAAACCCCAGCGACGTGTGCCTGGACTAACTACGTCAATAACTTCGATGAAGAGTTCAGCTTCTCCTGCCCGTTCGGCTCTGTCCTGAGCGGCATGTATAGCTACCACGAAAATAAGCACGAGGACCGAAGGTAATTGGGTCTAGTCTCATCCGTCTGCACACAATGGGGAGTATTTACTAAGATGGGAATT
Organism: Crinia signifera; assembly: GCF_055691185.1. Classification (NCBI taxonomy): domain Eukaryota; kingdom Metazoa; phylum Chordata; class Amphibia; order Anura; family Myobatrachidae; genus Crinia; species Crinia signifera. The sequence goes on from NC_139220.1 coordinate 15,897,086, forward strand.
CTATTGAAGATGGGATGATGTTGCTATGGGCAACTCAGATTCTATCTATTATCTTCTAGAAGGTTCTAAATAAATAAGTCGATTCTGATCGGTTGCTATGGACAACATCTTATACTTCAAAAGAACTCCCATCTTAGAAAATCAAGCCCTATGAAATAACATGTCCTCTTTCACACGAGTTACTTTTATTTGGCGGAACTCAAAATTTTGGGCCCTTGGCAAAAAAGTTTCTGGCGTCCCCCTCCTCTCATGCATTGATGATACTTTTTTTACCGGCATGCTCGTTGCCGCATTGAATCTGCAGACACAGATCCTGCGCTCCTGCAGCGCCGACCCCCAACGTCGCTTCTAGAGCTGCATAGATGCTAATATCCGTCAGCTGATCCGACAATTAGTTCAGATGTACTGTATATATGATAAGGCAAAAATAGAGCGCACCAAAGATGTACCACCAGAACTAGCATACAATGCTCATAAATAAAAATACAAAAAATACAAAAATACAAAAAATGAAAATGAAAATCAATATAAATTTCATCCCATTGAATAGTATCGTGAAATCAATACATGGAGAAATGGAAACCAATGCGTTTCGTCCGCACAACTTCCTCAGGGGTAAGATTCTAGGTGGTAAGGAAAAAAGCCGTTCATATGATGGTTTATGTCTCATTTACGAAAATGAAAACATTAACTTAAAAAGTATCCATACCCACTCAAAATGAAGAACGTTAGGATCTGAGCAGTGAACAGGTCCCGTTGGACTCCTTAACCCCTTCCTGACGCAGCATGTTTTTGCCTTCCTGACAGGGCCCTTTTTTTCAAATCTGACATGTATCACTTAAGTGGGGATAACTTTTTTTTGCTTTTACTTATCCCAGTGATTTTGAGATTGTTTTCTCGTGACACATTGTACTTCAAGTTAGTGGTAAATTTGGGTCGATACAGTCTGTGTTTTTTTGTGAAAAATACCAAAATGTCGTAAAAAAATGTTAAATTTTGCAATTTTCAAAATGTTAAATTTTCTGCTTGTGAGACAAATAATCATACCACTCAAAATAGTTAATAACTAACATAGACCATATGTCTACTTTATGTTTCCATCATTATTTCAGCCTCCTTTTAATTTTTTTGGAATATGAATAGCAAATTCTCAAATTTTCAAGAAAATTTCAAACACTGATTTTTTTAGGGACCAGTTCAGTTCTGATGTGACTTTGAGGGACTTGTATGTAAGGCACCCCCATAAATAATGCCATTTCAAAAACTGCACCCCTCACAGTATTCAAAACAGCATTTTGGAAGTTTGTTAACCCTTTAGGTGTTTCACAGGAATTAAAACAAAGTGTAGGTGAAATTTCAAAATTTCTTTTTTTTTGCAGATTTGCAATTTTAATACATTTTTCTAAGGAACACAGTAGATTTTACTAGAGAAATGTGACTAAAAATTGATTCCCCCAATTCTTTTGTTTTCATAAATATCCTATATGTGGCCCTAGTGTGCACGTTGACCAAACCACAGGCTTCATAATAGAAGGAGCACCTACTTGATTTTGGAGCCTCCTTTTTATGAGATTATTTTTTAGGCACCATGTAGGTTTCTAGGCACCATAAGATGCTAAAAGTAAGGAACCCCCCCCCACAAGTGACCCCATTTTGCAAACTACACCCCTCAGGGAATTCATCTAGGGGTATAGTGTACATTTCAAACCCCCAGGGGTTTCACCAATTGTGGTACAACTGGGCAGTGAAAATGAAAAATTAATTTTTTTACACAAAAATGCAGTTCTGGCTCCAAATTTTTCATTTTCACAAGGAATGAAGGAGACAAAGCACCCCAAAATCTTTGCCCCAATTTCTCCCGAGTACGGCAATGCCTCACATGTGACCAAAAAATACCATTTGGGTGCATGGCAGGACTCAGAAGGGAAGGAGTGATTTTTGGATTTTGCAGCTCAGATTCTGGTGGAATGTTGGTGGGTGCTATGTCGCATTAGCAAGACCCCCGAAGCACCAATACAGTGGAACCCCCCCACAAGTGACCCCATTTTGCAAACTACACCCCTCAGGGAATTCATCTAGGGGTATAGTGTACATTTCAAACCCCCAGGGGTTTCACCAATTTTGATACAACTGGGCTGTGCAAATGAAAAATTACATTTTTTACACAAAAATGCAGTTCTGGCTCAAAATTTTTCATTTTCACAAGGAATGAAGGAGACAAAGCACCCCAAAATCTGTGCCCCAATTTCTCCCGAGTACGGCAATGCCTCACATGTGACCAAAAAAATACCATTTGGGTGCATGGCAGGACTCAGAAGGGAAGGAGTGATTTTTGGATTTTGCAGCTCAGATTCTGGTGGAATGTTGGTGGGTGCTATGTCGCATTAGCAAGACCCCCGAAGCACCAATACAGTGGAACCCCCCCACAAGTGACCCCATTTTGCAAACTACACCCCTCAGGGAATTCATCTAGGGGTATAGTGTACATTTCAAACCCCCAGGGGTTTCACCAATTGTGGTACAACTGGGCAGTGAAAATGAAAAATTAATTTTTTTACACAAAAATGCAGTTCTGGCTCCAAATTTTTCATTTTCACAAGGAATGAAGGAGACAAAGCACCCCAAAATCTGTGCCCCAATTTCTCCAGAGTACGGCAATGCCTCACATGTGACCAAAAAATACCATTTGGGTGCATGGCAGGACTCAGAAGGTAAGGAGTGATTTGTGGATTTTGCAGCTCAGATTCTGGTGGAATGTTGGTGGGTGCTATGTCGCATTAGCAAGACCCCCGAAGCACCAATACAGTGGAACCCCCCCACAAGTGACCCCATTTTGCAAACTACACCCCTCAGGGAATTCATCTAGGGGTATAGTGTACATTTCAAACCCCCAGGGGTTTCACCAATTTTGATACAACTGGGCTGTGCAAATGAAAAATTACATTTTTTACACAAAAATGCAGTTCTGGCTCAAAATATTTCATTTTCACAAGGAATGAAGGAGACAAAGCACCCCAAAATCTGTGCCCCAATTTCTCCCGAGTACGGCAATGCCTCACATGTGACCAAAAAATACCATTTGGGTGCATGGCAGGACTCAGAAGGGAAGGAGTGATTTTTGTATTTTGCAGCTCAGATTCTGGTGGAATGTTGGTGGGTGCTATGTCGCATTAGCAAGACCCCCGAAGCACCAATACAGTGGAACCCCCCCACAAGTGACCCCATTTTGCAAACTACACCCCTCAGGGAATTCATCTAGGGGTATAGTGTACATTTCAAACCCCCAGGGGTTTCACCAATTTTGATACAACTGGGCTGTGCAAATGAAAAATTACATTTTTTACACAAAAATGCAGTTCTGGCTCAAAATTTTTCATTTTCACAAGGAATGAAGGAGACAAAGCACCCCAAAATCTGTGCCCCAATTTCTCCCGAGTACGGCAATGCCTCACATGTGACCAAAAAAATACCATTTGGGTGCATGGCAGGACTCAGAAGGGAAGGAGTGATTTTTGGATTTTGCAGCTCAGATTCTGGTGGAATGTTGGTGGGTGCTATGTCGCATTAGCAAGACCCCCGAAGCACCAATACAGTGGAACCCCCCCACAAGTGACCCCATTTTGCAAACTACACCCCTCAGGGAATTCATCTAGGGGTATAGTGTACATTTCAAACCCCCAGGGGTTTCACCAATTGTGGTACAACTGGGCAGTGAAAATGAAAAATTAATTTTTTTACACAAAAATGCAGTTCTGGCTCCAAATTTTTCATTTTCACAAGGAATGAAGGAGACAAAGCACCCCAAAATCTGTGCCCCAATTTCTCCAGAGTACGGCAATGCCTCACATGTGACCAAAAAATACCATTTGGGTGCATGGCAGGACTCAGAAGGTAAGGAGTGATTTGTGGATTTTGCAGCTCAGATTCTGGTGGAATGTTGGTGGGTGCTATGTCGCATTAGCAAGACCCCCGAAGCACCAATACAGTGGAACCCCCCCACAAGTGACCCCATTTTGCAAACTACACCCCTCAGGGAATTCATCTAGGGGTATAGTGTACATTTCAAACCCCCAGGGGTTTCACCAATTGTGGTACAACTGGGCAGTGAAAATGAAAAATTAATTTTTTTACACAAAAATGCAGTTCTGGCTCCAAATTTTTCATTTTCACAAGGAATTAAGGAGACAAAGCACCCCAAAATCTGTGCCCCAATTTCTCCAGAGTACGGCAATGCCTCACATGTGACCAAAAAATACCATTTGGGTGCATGGCAGGACTCAGAAGGTAAGGAGTGATTTTTGGATTTTGCAGCTCAGATTCTGGTGGAATGTTGGTGGGTGCTATGTCGCATTAGCAAGACCCCCGAAGCACCAATACAGTGGAACCCCCCCACAAGTGACCCCATTTTGCAAACTACACCCCTCAGGGAATTCATCTAGGGGTATAGTGTACATTTCAAACCCCCAGGGGTTTCACCAATTTTGATACAACTGGGCTGTGCAAATGAAAAATTACATTTTTTACACAAAAATGCAGTTCTGGCTCAAAATATTTCATTTTCACAAGGAATGAAGGAGACAAAGCACCCCAAAATCTGTGCCTCAATTTCTCCCGAGTACGACAATGCCTCATGTGTGACCAAAAAATGGCAGGACTCAGAAGGGAAGGAGTGATATTTGGATTTTGCAGCACAGATTCTGGTGGAATGTTGGTGGGTGCTATGTCGCATTAGCAAGACCCCCGAAGCACCAATACAGTGGAACCCCCCCACAAGTGACCCCATTTTGCAAACTACACCCCTCAGGGAATTCATCTAGGGGTATAGTGTACATTTCAAACCCCCAGGGGTTTCACCAATTTTGATACAACTGGGCTGTGCAAATGAAAAATTACATTTTTTACACAAAAATGCAGTTCTGGCTCAAAATTTTTCATTTTCACAAGGAATGAAGGAGACAAAGCACCCCAAAATCTGTGCCCCAATTTCTCCCTAGTATGGCAATGCCTCATATGTGACCAAAAAATACCAGTTGGGTGCATGGCAGGACTCAGAAGGGAAGGAGTGATTTTTGGATTTTGCAGCTCAGATTCTGGTGGAATGAATGGTGGGTGCTATGTGGCATTAGCAAGACCCCCGAAGCACGGTGAAATGATGAACCTAATAATCCATAGATGTGTGGTATATTTTAAAACACTCCTTTATACATAGGCCGGGTTTGTCGGGGCAAGTTTCACAGTGGAAAATAGTATCCTTTCTTATTCCCTTTTTATAGCAAACTTTGCACCTTTTTTGTGTCCTGCCCTTTCTTGCAGTGGAGGGGATTTCGTTAGGAAAATGCTGCCCTGGTACTATACGGGGGCCAGTACTAGAAGTACTGGGGCCCTCTGCCTGCTGGTTCCCAAATATTAGGCCCTTTATGACTTCCTCTTGAAAGTGCATAAATGCCCCCCTCTGGCTGGTAGAACGGAATAGCACGTAAGCGTTATACAGTGCCATCTGGATGATATACACGGCCAGCTTCTTGTACCAGATTTTTGTTTTCCGCAGGGGACTGTACGGCTTCAGTACCTGATCTGAAAGATCCACTCCGCCCATGTACTTATTGTAATCTAGGATACAATTAGGTTTTGAGGTGTGGGTACTGGTACCTCGTACAGGGACGGAGGTGGTACTGTCTCCATGAATTGTTGTCAGTATAAGGACATCCCTCTTGTCCTTATATTTGATCAACAACATATTTTCGGTGGATTGTGCCCTGCTTTCACCCCTTCTCAGTACTTGGGAAATGTGCGTTTTTGGGAGGCCTCTTTGGTTCTTGCGCACAGTACCGCAAGCTGCTGTACCTCTTGAACCAAGGGCCTTAAACAGGGGGATGCTAGTGTAAAAGTTATCCACATAGAGGTGATAACCTTTATCCAGGAAGGGGTGCACTAAATCCCAGACAATTTTTCCACTAACACCTACGAGGGAGGGGGGGGCATTCTGGCGGTTCAATTCTTGAATCCTTCCCTTCATATACCCTAAACCTGTGGGTGTACCCTGAGGTGCTTTCACACAGTTTATACATTTTTATGCCATACCTTGCCCTCTTACTGGGAAGGTACTGGCGGAATTTAACCCTTCCTTTAAAATGTATAAGGGACTCGTCGATACAAATAAATTTTTCAGGGATGTACATCTCTGCAAATTTGGCACTGAAATGATCAATGACCGGCCTGACTTTGAATAGCCGGTCAAAGGTGGGATCATCTCTGGGTGGGCACTGTACATTATCGGTGTAATGTAAAAATTTAAGGATTGTCTCAAAACGAGTCCGAGTCATGGCCATACGGTAAAATGGGGTGCTGTACAGAACATCTGTACTCCAATATTGCCTAATTTCTGGCTTTTTTACTATGCCCATATGTAACACCAGACCCCAAAACGTCATCATCTCTACTGCATCTACAGGGGTCCACCTAGCAAATGATGACGTGGGGTTTTGAGCAATAAACTGCTGGGCATATAAATTACTTTGGTCCACCATTAAATTTATAAAATCATCAGAGAAAAATAATTTGAAAAAGTCAATTTCTCTGAGACCTGTTGAATCAAATTGGATTCCTGGGATGGCCAAAAACTCAGGAACCTGGGGCTCAAAATTGTCTGGTGGTGGGGTCCATACGGGATCAATCATTTGGGGGGGGTCTCAGCTGCTCTACGGGGGCGTCTTTGAGGGGGTCCCTCATCACTAGAGGAGGAAGAGGAGCTTAAGACGAATCCTTCAAATTCCCCGCTTGCATCACTGGCTGTGTCAGAGTCAGAGGCAAGCATGGCATATGCCTCCTCCGCTGAATACATTCTTCTGGATGACTGGGATGACATTTGGGATGACATTTGGGATGCCATTTTAATTTTTGTGTTTCTGTAAGTGTAATGTTTCAACACGTGTATAGTGTTGGGGGGGTACAAACTTTATTTCAACACGGGGGGTATGTAGTGTGTAGTGTGTATGTAGTGCAGAAAAAAAAATACTTTATACAGGAATTTGATCCCAATAAAAAAAAAAAAATTGAAGGGGTTAAAAAAAAAAAAAAAAGGTCCTGCGCCAAAAATTGAGCACAGATGTTGGTCAGTAACGTCCGTCACTGAACAGCGCTCAAAGGCAACAGGACACCCACAAAAGCAACGTGGGTGTAAAAACAATTTAAAAAAAAAATAAACCACAGCACTCTCCAAAAAAAAAACAATTTAAAAAAACTGCAGAAAAAAAAATATATCAACCCTGTGCCAAAAATACTGTTCAGTGATGTACGTCACTGATCAGCGGCCACAGGACACCCACAAAAGCAACGTGGGTGTAATAAACCACAGCACTCTCCAAAAAAAAAAAAACAATTTAAAAAAACGGCAGAAAAAAAATTATATCAACCCTGTGCCAAAAATGCTGTTCAGTGATGTACGTCACTGATCAGCGGCCACAGGACACCCACAAAAGCAACGTGGGTGTAAAAACAAAACCCCACTGCACTCTCCAAAAAAAAAAAAAAACTGCAGATCAGTGATGCAGTGATGCAACACTGATTAGCAGTGAGGGGCAGCAGGCACCCAACTGTGGGTGCAACCTGACAGGGTATATATTAAAAAAAAAACCCTGGACCCCAAAAAAGTTGCTGATCAGTTAATTAATTTAAACTGATCAGCACAAAAGGGGGGGCAGCAGGGGGGGCAGCAGTCAGTTGCACAGGCAGCACAACCTTTGGTGCAACTGACAGGTATATATATAAAAAAAAAAACCCCAAAAAGTTGCTGATCAGCACAGATATACTGATCAGCACAAAAGGGGTGCAGCAGACACAAAATATAGCACTCTCTATCACTCTCTATCACTCTCTGTCACTATCTGTCACTATCTCTCACGATCTGTGACTCTATGACACTGCAGCAGCAGCACACAGGAAGTCACAAGATCCAGGAAGCATCCAGCTGCTGGCAGCACGCTACCAGCGGTGATCAGGTAAGTATCAGGCAAGGATCAGGTATGTATATCACGACAGATTGGTCGGTGACCGCTCTGCACGCAATTCCAGACCGGAATGGCGTCTGCAGCGCAGTCACCGTTAGTTTAAATGACGCGCCTTGGCTGTGATTGGTCCGTCGGTCCGACGGACCAATCACAGCCTTGGGGGCAGGTGGGGTGAGGTGTGGTCATCACCGGTGACCCCCTCATGCCCCCTCACACCCGACGGTGATTGACACCTGTGTTACCGAGCGTCTGATTCGCCGGTAACACAGGAAAACGCTGCGACTGGCTGTTCACATTGAACAGCCAATCACAGCGATCGCCGACGGGGGGGAGGCATCGCCGCCCCCCCTGGGCATGCAGGGACATGTCTGCTGTCAGGGACAGCAGACATGTTTAAACTGTCACCGCGTCTATAGACGCGGGGACAGTTTAAAGTCATGACGTATATATACGTCATCTGTCGGGAAGTACATCCCGGCCATGACGTATATATACGTCAAATGTCGGGAAGGGTTTAATTTTGTGGAAATTCAATTATATCTGTAAATATTGAACCATATGTATATGGTAAGCATGTTTATAAGTAATCCAAGATGATGGTATGTACCAAAAGATGTTTGAAAACTCTGCAGATATTGCGCATTCAAAAAGTGTATATCTATATGCAGGGCTATTTTTCTGCAGGCTCCAGCAGGAACTGAGGCCCTTATTCTAGTTCACTCTTTCTGACAAAATATTTCTTAGACGGACAAAACCATGTGCACGTTAGTTGTGCAGAGATAATTAGATTTGGGTGGGGTTTTACACCTGCCTCACCTGCAGTGCACATGGTTTTGTCCATCTAAGAAATATTTTGTCAGAAAGAGTAAACTAGAATAAGGGCCTCAGTTCCTGCTGGAGCCTGCAGAAAAATAGCCCTGTCTATATGTGTGTGTGGTGATATGCTCAACCTCCACAAGGTTATTGACGCAGAAGCTGTCACTGCTTTATCTCTTATATATTTAGCCAGATCTGTCACTCAACCCCTGTGGAGAACGTTCCTGTGTAGAACAGTTTCACTTTCATGTGTCTGACGTTCCACCCCCTTGACATCACCTCCCCCCGCCCAGCCAGGGCTACAGTACACGCCCACCATCCACCATTACTCCACAGCCACCATCCACCATTACTCCTGCACAACGCCCACCATCCACCATAACTCCACAGCCACCATCCACCATTACTCCTGCACATCCCTACCCTCTGCCAGGACCCCCGCGACCCCCTCCCGCGATTCGCGGGACCCCCCGCGACCCCCCCCTCCCGCGATTTGCGTGACCCCCCCGCGACTCCCGCGATTCGCGGCCCCCCCCCCTCCCGCGGATCGCGGGACCCCCGCGACCCCCCCTCCCGCAAATCGCGGGACCCCCGCGACCCCCCTCCCGCGATTCGCGGGACCCCCGCGACCCCCCCTCCCGCGATTTGCGGAACCCCCGTGACCCCCCCTCCCGCCATTCGCAGGACCCCGCACCCCCCCTCCCGCGATTCGCGGGACCCCTGCTTTCCACCCTCCCGCAAGTCGCGGGACCCCCGCGACCCCCCCTCCCGTGATTCGCGGGACCCCCGCGAACCCCCCCTCCCGCGATTCGCGGGTCCCCCGCGACCCCCCTCCCGCGATTCGCGGGACCCCCGCGACCACCCCGGTATCCGGACTATTGTTAGACAGCACTTACATCGACAGCCATTACATCGACACCATTAGTTCGACACCTCAATAGGTCGACATGGTTTTAGGTCGACATACCATTAGGTCGACATGTCATTATGTCGACAGCTCATTAGGTCGACAGCTCATTAGGTCGACATGTTTTTAGGTCGACACTGCCATTAGGTCGACAGTGTCTATGTCGACAGTCAAAAGGTCGACATGGGTTTTTTCACTGTTTATTGAGCCGACATGTGCCCCGACAGGCAGTATTTCATGCCCTACTATCCACTAGGGCGTGGTGGGAGAATAAAATAGTGTGCCGAGCGCAGCGAGGCACCGTGCCCGAAGCATAGCGAGCGGCTGCGGTACACTTCAAACTGTGTCCATGTCGACTGTGTCGACATTTCGGCCAAAAAACAGTGAAAAAACCCATGTCGACCTTTTGACTGTCGACATAGACTCTGTCGACCTAATGGCAGTATCGACCTAAAAACATGTCGACCTAATGAGCTGTCGACCTAATGAGCTGTCGATATAATGACATGTCGACCTAATGGTATGTCGACCTAAAACCATGTCGACCTAATGAGCTGTCGACATAATGACATGTCGACCTAATGGTATGTCGACCTAAAACCATGTCGACCTATTGAGCTGTCGAACTAATGGTGTCGATGTAATGGCTGTCGATGTAAGTGCTGTCTAATATCCGTCCCAGACCCGACCACCCCCTCCCGCGATTCGCTGGACCTCCGCGACCACCCCCTCCCGCGAAACGCCGGACCCCCGCGACCCTCCCGCAAATCGCGGGACCCCAGCGACCCCTCCCTCCCGCGAGCCCCCTCCCGCGATTCGCAGGACCCCTGCATCCTCCCCTCCCGCGATTCGCGGGACCCCTGCGACCCCCCCTCCCGGCATTAAAAGGGCCCCCCGCGACCCCCCCTCCCGCGATTCACGGCACCCCTACTATGATTTGCGACCCCCCTCCCGCAATTCGCGCCGCCCCCTCCCGCGATTCACGGAACCCCCCGTAGCGCCCCCCTCCCGCGATTTGCGGGCCCCCTCGGCACTTCTCGCGATTTGCGACCGCCCCCTAATTCACACATTCGGGGACCCCACCTCCCGCGATTCATGCCCCCCTCACGCAATTCACGGCACCCCCCACACCCCCCTTCCTGCGATTCGCAACCCCTCACGACCCCCCCTCCCGCGATTCACGAAACCCCCCGTAGCGCCCCCCTCCCGCGATTTGCGGGCCCCCTCGGCACCTCTCGCGATTTGCGACCGCCCCGTAATTCACATATTCGGGGACCCCCCCTCCCGCGATTCATGCCCCCCTCACGCAATTCACGGCACCCCCCATACCCCCCTTCCTGCGATTCGGAACCCCCCACAACCCCCCCTCCCGCGATTCATGCCCCCTCCCGCAATTCACGGACCCCCGCACCACCCCCCTGCGCCCACCCTCCCTTGATTCACGCCCCCCTCATGCAATTCACGGCAACCCCCCACACCCCCCCTCCTGCGATTCGCAGCCCCCCCACGACCCCCGCCTCCTTCGATTCATGACCCCTCCCGTGATTCACGGACCCCCGCACCACCCCCCCTTGACTCACGGCACCCCACGCGCCCCTCCCGCAATTCACGGACCTCCGCAACCCCCCCTCCCGCAATTCACTAACCCCGACAACCCCCCTCCTGCAATTTGCGGACCCCCCTTCCCACGATTCAAGCCCCCCCGCGCCCCCGCCCACGATTTGCGGACCCCCGCCCCCTCCCGCTAACCGCGGATCCCCACACACCACCCCCCCTCCCGCAATTTGCAGACCCCCCAGACCCCCTTCCGGCAATTCCACCCCCCAGCGGACCACCGCGGCCCCCGCTCCCGCATTTCACGTACCCCCGTGACAATGGGGGATCCTGTACCACCACAAGCAGGTACCGCCCCTAGGTGGGAAATCCGGCCCTGGCTGCCGCACTGCAGGTTTCCCCACTGCCCTCTGCACCAGCGCCACAACTTTTATCAATGTCTTGCCCACATACCACTATTATACAGCCTCCTGCTCTCATGCACGCTCACTCCCTCCCAGTGGGAGGAGACGCTCACCCACTGCCGGGAGCTGCATACTGTCCCCCACCCTCCTCCAGTTCTAGGGATGCCCATCGACCATCAATGATTTTCAAATAATCGATGGTTTATGGCCGATGTTGAATACTTTTGCCATCAATGTGGGAGGACACTGCCCTGCCTCCTGTTCTCCTGCCCCGTAACTTCCGCCAGTGGAGACCCGCTCACCCTGTGTTGCCCACATTCCCCTATCATGCTTTACCGCCCAGCCTCCTGCTCTCATGCACCCTAACTCCCACCCAGTCGGAGGAGACACTGACTCCTGTATTTCTGTGCTGCCACGCTGGACCCTCACCCACTGGCAGAAGCTGCACAGTGTCCACCACCCTCTTTAGTCCCCCGTATGCCCACACACCCCTATCACTACCCAGCTTCCTGCTCTCCTGAACCGTAACTTCCACCACTGGGTAATCGCTGACGCTGTGTTGCCCACATACCCCTATCATGCCTCATATCCCAGCCTCCTGCTCTCATGCACCCTAACTCCCACCCAGTAGGAGGAGACACTGACTCAGGGCCACCGTCCGGTACTCCTGTGCTGCCACGCAGGACCCTCACCCACTGCCAGAAGCTGCAATACAGGGCATCTTTCATACAATTCTAACCATATTTCTCACAATACAAATGTTCACAAATTAAGGGGCGTAGCCCCTTACGCCGGTGTGAAGAGCGCCCGTAGGGCGCGATGAATCACCTAGTATTTTATATGTCTGTGCATCAATAACCTTGTAATGAGATCGAGCACAGCCCCTAACATATATATATATATATATATATATATATATATATATATATATATATATATAAAAACTCTTGTATACTGTACATCTGAACTAATTATCGGATCAGCAGATGGATAATTTAGAGTCAAACCTTGTGCAAAGACAATGAGTATGATATATGCAATTGAGCAGTTTATGTCCATTGTATTTTTTAAATAATGGTACTGCTAGTGCCGGTCCTGACAAGGCAGCGCCACCCCCACCTAGCCACGACGCTCATTCTAACGTGTATATTCAATGCGGCCAGCGAGGGTGTTTGTATGGCGAGGATGGCTTTTTTTCGGCATCATCTTTGTTTCAGGGAAATCCTCACCGTCATATAGCTGCGAGCCTCGCCATTTTGACGGCTGCACTCGCCGTTTACACCTCGCTTTTTTAGAAACGAGGTGGAAACGGCGAGTGCAGGGGGGTTGGTTAAAACCTGGGGGTGAGCAATAGGCACTGCTCGCCATCCTAGCCTGCCAAAATGGCATTGAATATACCCCTAAGGTGGAAATGTACTAAGATGGGAGTTCTCGATCACATGGGATGGGCAACCAACCAGAATCTACTTCTTTAGTTAGCTCCTTCTAGAAGATAGTAGATGGAATCTGATTGGTTGGGCACACCTCTGTTCGCAGGGATACGGCCAGCGTTTCTATGGGCGTGCTCACCGGTTTTCATATGTACACGCCCATATAATGCTGGGTAGTCCCCTGTGTCCACCCACTGCCTGCCCATCATGTTGCGGTCTCCTTGGTGAGTGTATAACTTGCCGAAGGCGCTCTCACTTGTGCAAACCACCGCCATCGGCCGGGGGAACGAAGGTGAAACTGACTGATCAGGGCTGAATTGCCCCCTAAGGGGTACATGTACTGAAGCTTATAAAAATGAAAAAAGTGATGTCACCCATAGCAACCAATTCGAGTCTATCATTTCTCTATTGCATCCTAGAAAATGATAGGCATAGGTTGCTATGGACAACATCCCCTCGATTCATTTTTAGAAGTTTTAGTAATTGACTGCTTCTCTTTGTACAAGTGGTAAAATCCTGAAACACCTAAAACAAGTCATTAAGCTAAATGAGAACAATTAGCGGGAAGAGCGATATTACCCCTGTGTTGTCATTATGTCATTTCCAGGTGGAGGTTTTATTGCTGTCAGGGAGAGGTGCCGGTGATACACAGCTGTAAATGGAGCGGGTACCTCAATGACTTCGATCAGTACCTGAGATGGGACGCGCCCGTTAGTCATTACCTGACAGGAACCCACAGTTACCATGACAACAAAAGAGAGTATGTACTGTGTTCTGCAGCGGACTATTACAGCAACAGATGGGGGCGGGGGATTCAATTAGGGTTAGGTCTAAATTGAATTGGGCTAAGGACCTCCTGATGTCACAGGGGAGGAGAGTGGGCGCAGAGAGGAGGAGCAAGCTCCAAACAAGGGTCCCAAATGGACGCTCGCCACGCTTCGGGGCACAGTGGCTCGCTCCGCTTGCCACCTGGTTACTAAAGGCAACCAGTGGTGGCTTGGATAGTGTAGGAGCAGGCCCCCGGCCTTGCTCCTCCCCCTGGGCGTGAAAGGTCCTTTAGCCCACTACAATTTAGCAACTACCATTCAATTAGCGGCAATATTAGAAACATGCTGTACCGTATTCACCGTTGATGTGCATCTTATGCATCTGAAGAATAAGTGAGACCAGAGAGCCGGGAAGGGGAGGCGGCAATGGGAACCCGGGCACCAAGCAGAGTGGGGGGGGGGGGGCTGCAAGTAGAGAGCCAGGCAGGGTATGCCGTGGGCGCACTCCACACTAGGCCGGGCAGTAAACGCTGCAAGGGGAACAGAGAATGGGGAGCGTAGGAAAGCAGCGGGCGCACATTGAAAAAAACACATAGAAATGAATGGACAGTCAGTGATTGGCTGCAAGCTCTCTGACTGAGAGAGCTCTCAGCCAATCATTGACGGTCCATTAATTTCTGTGTGTTTTCTTTCTATGTGCGCCCGCTGATGCCCGGCTCCCCATTCTCTGTTCTCCTTGCACCATTCACCACCGGGCCCAGAGCGCCCACTGCCTCCCCTGCCTGGCTCTCTACTTGCAGCCCCCCTGCTCCACTCCACTCGGCGCCAGGCTTCCCATCGCTGCCTCCCCTGCAGGCTGCACAAAAGATTTACCAAATCTTATGTGCAGCCCATCCGGCCTCTCGACTCGGACCCGATGTGCATCGGGTTGGACCGGGTGTCTGCACATGCGATTCGGGGCGATTTCATCCGAATCGGGTGAACTCAGGCCCAAATCGCATAGTGTATGGGGGTCTTAATGCGGGGTACACACCAGGATGACCCGCTCACGATGCACGATGTGAGCAGGTCATCAGTGTTTCTTCCGACCCGCTCATGATGACTCAGGGGGCAGGACCCGCTCACGATGTGCACCGTGAGCGGGTCCGATCCGATGGCGACCCGCACCCGGGAGTATGGTAGTTTCCAGATCCTACCTGCTGCAGGTGGGATCTGAATAACGACCGACCCGCGGGACCGCGCATCGGTGCACACCAGGACAGAAAAGGGCCCAATCACCACACAATCTACATCCAATCGGTCGGAATTGGATCTAGATTGATGGGATCGGACCCTTGTCGTCCTGGTGTGTACCCAGCATAGACAGATGCTAATTAGGAATCCAGCCTTGTTTTACATCATCTCCTATATTTTGGATAATGGGTTGTATTGTGTAACATTATGACATTGTGTATTTGTGTTGCAGGGACCGGCGTTGGGAATACCAGTCATGTGAGAGGAACGATGTCTAGCTCCAGAGGAACCTCACCCAGAGCCGGGATCCATGACATAAATCTGATGCTGGGCTCTGACGCTGAACTTCTGCTCATAACACAATATAGTGATTAATGTACTTACTGCCTTGTGCAGTATTCAGTCTCGTAATCTGGGGAATAAGATGAGTGACTGACAGGTCAGGGTGTACCATGGCAGCACAGCATGTTTATAGTATAGGAGTGATTACCCCTTCTATATTAGACAGGTACAGAACACAGCTTTGCCCTATAGATATACAGTGACGCTACTTATTCTGGATGAAGATGCAGGCTGCCTGCGGGATTACTCCATGCTGAATTCACTTATATTAAAAATAATAGAATCTCTAATCATTCAACCGTGTAAGTGTCTCTCTGTGTCAGCGACAGTACAGTATATGTGAGCGATACTGCATCCTTCATATCCACGTCTCCGTAGCTGTGGTTATCAGATCATCATTGGTCTCTATAGACACAGTGGCGCAAGTTCATACCAGGAGCCCAGAGGGAAAACAGATGTTGGCGCCAATCACTCACATTCTAAACCAACATCCAAATCCTGGAAGCAGCCAGACACACACACTGCCCGTACCCCAAATACACTACTAACACACTGCCCGTACCCCAAATACACTACTAACACACTGCCCGTACCCCAAATACACTGCTTGTACCCCACATCCACTACTAACACATCATCAACACCCACAGACACACACTGTCTGTACCCCAAATACACTGCTAACATATCAGCAGCACCCAAACACACACACACTGCCTGTACCCCAAATACACTGCTAGCTCACCAATAGCACCCAGACACATACTGCCCATACCTCAAATACACTGCTAACACACTGCCAACACACTAGCAGTACCCAGGCACACACTACCCCTAACCCACATCCACTGCTAACACCCCAGCATCACCCAGACACACAATGCTAACACCCCAGCATCCCCAAACATACACACACTGCCCCCTAACCTATATCCACTACCAACAAACACCCAGACACACACTGCCCCTAACCCAAATAAACTACTAACACCTCAGCAGCAGTTTAAACCATTGTAGATAATCAGATATGTCTAGTAGGTGTAAACACAGAGGGATTTAACTGCAGGCGCACATACTGTACTACCTGTGTGTATGGGCTTATGCGCGGGAGACAAACTAGCCTACTAGCCGGACTCCACTCCCCAATACAATTAGGTCAGTGTTGGAGAAAATGTACATTGGTGATGACATCAACGGATCCTCAGCACTGCAAGAAAAATCCATCAGCACCAAACCATCTCCGGTTCCGACGAGACCTCATTCCATTTCCATCCCTACTACAAACCACAGAAAAGGATTCGAATTTGTTGTCCTTGTGCGTTTCCTCACACTGACTGCATCAGACGGATAAATAAGAACCGCAATGGCTGCACAATTAATTGTATGCTTGGATGAGTTCCACAGGAAATTTGGGGAAACTCCATTCAGGAACATATATTCATTGTGACCAAACACAGACTAGCAGCCATATGGTCCCACTGAAAGGCGAGATTATATTTTTGGGGGGACAGTTATGAAGATCATCAAAAACATTCAAAACTTTTCATCTCATGTTTGTGTCTATTATACAGACAACCCATAGAACCAGGAGTTGTATCTTGGGTAACAGAAATTACCCAGATTCCCCATATAACCATTATATTTACTATTGGCTATTGATTATTTTTTTTTGCATTATTAATTGAGCGGAGCCGCTTAATAAAGAGGGTTAAAGAGCTTTGTTCAGGGCCCCTTAGGGATCACCCAGTTTAGACTTAAATTAAAGCTAACTCATTTCTTTAGCAATATCCACTATGGCTGGGGGACGGCTGGCCTGGAGTGGGCTGTGGGGGGGGGGGGGGGGGAATGCAGCTTGCTCACCATACAGAATCCCTACAGGGGAACCTGAGAAAATGGGAGTAGTGGTTCTCTACAGAATGGGTCAGTGTTCCTCAAGGATTAAAGAGGAGGGAAGTTATGGACAGGTTACGTTATCAAGGCAGGGACCCATAACTCCGTAATCAAAATAATTTATTTATACATGGGCCAATGAGCACGCCCCTGGCAATACACAGGATCACCACCCTCATTAATATTCATTAATATCTGCGGTCACAAAAGACGGCTTCCCTTATGACGACAGGTGCAGAGGTGGATACATAATAACCCTACGCAGCTCGGACTGTCATATACATTATAACAATGTGTTCTGGTGACTGTGTTCTTACTGATAAGGGCTTTCTGTTGGTATAAGGTCACTAGGTCGAAGGTATGTAGACCTGCCTTTGGATGACCTAATGATTCCTACCCTTTCGGTTTTGTGGGTGACATTTCCAATACACAAAATGCCATCGATAAATATTTCCTCGGAGACTCGAGAAGCTCAATCGTTTTGGGTCTGAGAGAATAATTTTAGTCTGTTTTAACAAAGAAAGGAATAAACCAGATATATGTGAAGTCATGTATTTATTTACAGTATCCATGGCGACGCACCAGCTCCAGGTCTCCTGCCCCTGAGAAAGAAGAGGAAGCTCACATCAGATATACAACCGGCACAGGATATAGTCAAAGAAAATTGAAAGAAAAAAAGAGATTTGCAGTTTTTGCAACATGAGTATATGTCTAAAGAAGGTTTTATGCACCTGCGCTGTCAGACACTGATCTAAGGTTTACCTGCGATCACACACTGGACAGAAGGACACCAGGGCACAGAATGATATAACAAATTTTATATATAAAAAAAAGGACATAAAGTACACAAATATACATATATTAAAATGAAGTATAGATAATATGTAATACATAGGCAAATACCATATATTCAAAAATCAAGGGTTTCTCATATGCAAATGAGGTCCCAAGAGGCAAAAAATGGGTTAAAAGTAGCCAGCAACACCAGTGAGGTAATACAGTCCGCAAATAAGCGTAGCAGCACAGTAAGCATGTGTTAGTATCAGCCGGATAGTAAATAGCAGCAGTGATTGGGTTAAATGACAGAATGGAGCAGGATTTTAGTAAGCCAGAAATATTTTGAAGCAGTTTGTTAGGATGGAAGCTCGATGCGATATGCCTGGTTTAGCGCTTGTAACGCCAGATGATATAAGGTCAGGTAGCGCAGAGACTTTCCTTAAGGTATGCTCACCCTCCTTGATGTTTTTTGGAGACGGTGGGGCGGGGAGCCCGGATGACTGTGGGCTCTACCCGCTGGGATGGTAACTGGCGTCCTTTGTTCTCCAGGCGTATGGCTGTCGGGTCGTGAGCCGTTTTTTTAGGCAGCAATGGCTGAGTGTGCCGAGCGGGGGTCTGCCGCTGGAAGCCGGAGTGTACACAGCGAGACGCTGGGTCAATGGTGCTGTAGCGTGACCTCTCACGTTGGTGTGCTGGCGTATGACGTCGACGCGTTTCGTTCCCTGGCAACGGGAACTTTTTCAAGACGGATAGAAGTGAAACCCAGTATACGGTATTTATAGGCATCTGCCATATGTTTTCAATTAACACTTCAATAGCTGAACAGTTTAGTAAATTAACACACATAAAATGTGCCCGGTGTCATGGTTATACAATGTACGCAAAAAACATTTGCATTTAAATAGAGCAGTGTCACAAAAAACGCACAAATATTTCATTGGTAATCAATTAAACGGCATTTTATATATATACAAAGAATTTAGTTAATTAATTGATTTAGCAGTATTTTATATATATACACAGAGATTTTTAGACAGATACATAGATAGATTATACTAAATGGTGTAATACTAAAGCTATATACTTTGAGAGATAAGGTTAGACCAAAATTGTGAATATTTTTCATATGAGAGAGAGATATATATTTTCAGTATTCGTCTACATCAAGTTAGTATTCTGAAAATGTATTTATATTTAATAGCAAACTTCAATCAGCTTCAAACCATAACAGTAGTTTTTTAACGTGCTTTTTCCACATGTAATAAAATACATATATTCGTTGCAATATAATTGCATATGTATATATGTCCACAATCAATTAGTACATAGATAGTATTATATTCACGAGACTCAACATCAATTATAGTTATATTTAATTATTTATTTTGAATATTTATTTAATTGATTATTTATTTATTTAACCTGAATGGAAAGGTTCTTTCAATATAGGAGGGTCAGAAAGGATAGGGAGAGGAAAAGGGAGGGGGGATGAAGAAGGAAGACAGATCGATTAATTAAAGTCCGATGGATATATAAATAACCAATGGACATATTTTTCATATATTGAGAAGCTTATATAATATACCAATGATGATTCATTATCCCCAATCTATATAGATCCAGATGGAGCAATCCGTGTGTTGGGAATGCGGGGAGTCACGTCTGCAAACCCAGGGCATCATGGATACCCAAGTGTCCTGGCCCTTATTCTCCCCCATGTTTTTTATTTTAAGAAGTATAGGATAGTAATTAAATAATTATTTCGAAAACCAAATGGGGTCGCTGTGTTGCGACTGCGGAGATTTAAGTCTACCCAGGACACTTGGGTATCCATGATGCCCTGGGTTTGCAGACGTGACTCCCCGCATTCCCAACACATGGATTGCTCCATCTGGATCTATATAGATTGGGGATAATGAATCATCATTGGTATATTATATAAGCTTCTCAATATATGAAAAATATGTCCATTGGTTATTTATATATCCATCTGACTTTAATTAATCGATCTGTCTTCCTTCTTCATCCCCCCTCCCTTTTCCTCTCCCTATCCTTTCTGACCCTCCTATATTGAAAGAACCTTTCCATTCAGGTTAAATAAATAAACAATTAAATAAATATTCAAAATAAATAATTAAATATAACTATAATTGATGTTGAGTCTCGTGAATATAATACTATCTATGTACTAATTGATTGTGGACATATATACATATGCAATTATATTGCAACGAATATATGTATTTTATTACATGTGGAAAAAGCACGTTAAAAAACTACTGTTATGGTTTGAAGCTGATTGAAGTTTGCTATTAAATATAAATAAATTTTCAGAATACTAACTTGATGTAGACGAATACTGAAAATATATCTCTCTCTCATATGAAAAATATTCGCAATTTTGGTCTAACCTTATCTCTCAAAGTATATAGCTTTAGTATTACACCATTTAGTATAATCTATCTATGTATCTGTCTAAAAATCTCTGTGTATATATATAAAATACTGCTAAATCAATTAATTAACTAAATTCTTTGTATATATATAAAATGCCGTTTAATTGATTACCAATGAAATATTTGTGCGTTTTTTGTGACACTGCTCTATTTAAATGCAAATGTTTTTTGCGTACATTGTATAACCATGACACCGGGCACATTTTATGTGTGTTAATTTACTAGACTGTTCAGCTATTGAAGTGTTAATTGAAAACATATGGCAGATGCCTATAAATACCGTATACTGGGTTTCACTACTATCCGTCTTGAAAAAGTTCCCGTTGCCAGGGAACGAAACGCGTCGACGTCATACGCCAGCACACCAACGTGAGAGGTCACGCTACAGCATCATTGACCCAGCGTCTCGCTGTGTACACTCCGGCTTCCAGCGGCAGACCCCCGCTCGGCACACTCAGCCATTGCTGCCTAAAAAACCGGCTCACGACCCTACAGCCATACGCCTGGAGAACAAAGGACGCCAGTTACCATCCCAGCGGGTAGAGCCCACAGTCATCCGGGCTCCCCGCCCCCACCATCTCCAAAAAACATCAAGGAGGGTGAGCATACCTTAAGGAAAGTCTCTGCGCTACCTGACCTTATATCATCTGGCGTTACAAGCGCTAAACCAGGCATATCGCATCGAGCTTCCATCCTAACAAACTGCTTCAAAATATTTCTGGCTTACTAAAATCCTGCTCCATTCTGTCATTTAACCCAATCACTGCTGCTATTTACTATCCGGCTGATACTAACACATGCTTACTGTGCTGCTACGCTTATTTGCGGACTGTATTACCTCACTGGTGTTGCTGGCTACTTTTAACCCATTTTTTGCTTCTTGGGACCTCATTTGCATATGAGAAACCCTTGATTTTTGAATATATGGTATTTGCCTATGTATTACATATTATCTATACTTCATTTTAATATATGTATATTTGTGTACTTTATGTCCTTTTTTTATATATAAAATTTGTTATATCATTCTGTGCCCTGGTGTCCTTCTGTCCAGTGTGTGATCGCAGGTAAACCTTAGATCAGTGTCTGACAGCGCAGGTGCATAAAACCTTCTTTTGTCTAGCCCTCTAGTGAGTTATAAGCAGACTCACTTGCCCCTGCTGCAGTCATAGACTGATATTTATATTATTTTTATAAATTAATATATTTTTCATACTTTTTTATTTTTAAAGCGCCGGGTTCTGCGGGTTTTTTGGAGATCTTAGGAGTGTCTTCCATACCCTCAGATTTTCATGAGTATATGTCTGGCTGATATAACGGTATCGCTGCAGTATTCACACAGGAGAGTGAGGAAAGGGAGTGGAGACAAATTAATACTACGGCACCGTTCCCTTTAATACTACGGCACCGTTCCCTTTAATACTACGGCACCGTTCCCTATAATACTACGGTACCATCATCCCGAAATACAGCTCTGCTCACACTTACTATGCAGAAGAGGATCATTCCTCATCCTCCGGGACAATTCCCAGCTCCTCATCTGTCCACGCCGAAGGGTCAGGATAAGGAAAATGACCCTACAAAAGAAATAGAAAATGATAAACTATCATGGAATTGGAATCTCAAATATTTTAAGCATGAAATTAATAATTGCTACAAACAACCTACGTTTTACCAATAAGAGGGGTAGTCAATCCGTGATTCCAACTGTTGGAACCCCGGGTTATTTTCGCTCAGCTCGAATGGAACTTGATAGTCGGAAATCAATGTTCCAGCTGTCAAGTGTCGGAAAGTGGGCTTGTCGGCAAAAACGTCAGTGGATTGTCAGAAAACGTCAGTGAATTTGACAATCCGTTTCCGACTAAACAGATCCGACTTGTTTTAAAGTCGGATCTGTTTTTGTCGTAATCGGCCACTGTTGGTAACGGCAGCATTGAATAGGCGGGGCCGCTATTTTCCCTGTCGGAAGTAGCGTCCGTCATTGAATACTGCCCTTAAACTGGAAAAAATGCCGCCCCCCCCCCAAAAAAAAAGAACTCAGAAATGGTTTTGACTTTTTGCAATCATTGAATTAGGTCAAGAACACCTACTTCAAAACGTATCTAAAATGATTTTATAACCATATGTAAAATATTGGATCAACATCGGAATATCTGGGCATTGGCGAATATGATTTCCCAGGTACACACTAGGGGAGTGAGGAAGGTTTAATTTACATTTCCCTAGCAGCTGCTCCTCTCTGCAGCTGCCAGGTGGGAGGGTCCTGCTGTACTGACCAATCAGCAGTTATCGGCAGCACAGCAGACACTGGGAGAGGGTGCAGAGAGGCAGAGTGGCCAGGAGGTCCCTCTGTGATTGGCAGCTGCTACAAGAATATCTTCCGGCAGCTGGTCACTCTGTGTTTCGGATATCTTACAGCCTGGTGTGGTAGTAAACAATGCCGCTATGCCAGGCAAGATGTTAAATACATTATCAAAGCAGTACAAATAACACCATAGTATATTTCCTTCATGTTCTACTATGGTAAGGCCTTGGCAGAATTCCTGCTTCCCACAAAGGGAGGTTTGCTGTGGTATTTTGCCCCCTCCGCTAGACCACCAGGGTTGGGTTGGGTTGGGTTGGGTGCGATAAGCCCTGAACTGACCAGCCTTAGGCCGTGCAAAACAATGGAATTTTTATATGTTTTTTAAATTGCTAAGATTATTGATCCAATATATGCAATTATTGGTTTATATGGGAACCCTTAACAACTTTAACTATCATTCCCTTGGCAGGTGTTTGATCTTTTTTTTGAACGCTTCTTCATTCAACTTGACCAGAGGCTCCCAAGCTCCGCCCATTACAGTACGTGCAGCGCTGAGAACCACTTGTGGCACCTTGTAAATAAAATGTAATCAGATTGACTGAGCTACTAATTACGTCACCTGTGCTCAAGCATGGCTATCCTTAAAAACCTGTACTGTAATGGTGGAAATTGGGAACTTCTGAACTAGGCCGTGGTCTCAAACCTGCTAGTAAAGTGCCAGTAGACTGCATGTAGCCTAATCAGCCCCTTTCTAGAAGCTAGAAAGATGTACAAGAATCTGCATTTGTGGAAAGGAAGCGAGGACCTGGGGACTGTTCTCACCATGACTGCATCTGGTTCATGCCAAAAATGCCACAGGATCCAGAACCACATGAAGCCGCCCAGCAGCTCTGCCTGGAAGCACTGGGACTTGGTCAGCTGCACCATCTGTCTGTACCGTGGTTCTATGTGAACCTCTGAGCCAGCACTAGAAAACACACACAGTATTACTGTTTAGTTAGTACAAAGAATGTAAACACAATATACATAATACAATACAATGGCAGCAGCAGGATACAAAAATCCTCTATTGATGTGTACACCCCAAATTTACATTTTTCCCTAAAAAAAAAAAAAAAAGCACCTCCCAAGAACCGCTCTTACCTTGGTATGTACACCCTAAACAATCCTCTAATGCAGGGCTGGGCAACACCGGCCCTCCAGATGTTAATGAACTACACATCCCAGGATGCTTTGCATTAGTTTTGCTATGTGGCCATGCTGAAACTGATGCAAGACATGCTGGGATGTGTAGTTCATCAACATCTGGAGGGCCGGTGTTGCCCAGCCCTGCTCTAATGGCATGTCACCAACCACCCCTCTCAAAATAGGCAGCTGCCCAAACATAAGAACATATCATATTGACATCAGATAACCACCTCCCTCTAATGACAGGCAGCCCCCCCAGCCACCTCCCTCTAATGACAGGCAGTCCCCCCAATCACCTCCCTCTAATGACAGGCAGCCCCCCCCCCAATCACCTCCCTCTAATGACAGGCAGCCCCCCCCAATCACCTCCCTCTAATGACAGGCAGCCCCCCCCAATCACCTCCCTCTAATGACAGGCAGCCCCCCCCAATCACCTCCCTCTAATGACAGGCAGCCCCCCCCAATCACCTCCCTCTAATGACAGGCAGCCCCCCCCAATCACCTCCCTCTAATGACAGGCAGCCCCCCCAATCACCTCCCTCTAATGACAGGCAGCCCCCCCAATCACCTCCCTCTAATGACAGGCAGCCCCCCAGCCACCTCCCTCTAATGACAGGCAGCCCCCCAGCCACCTCCCTCTAATGACAGGCAGCCCCCCCCAATCACCTCCCTCTTATGACAGGCAGCCCCCCCAATCACCTCCCTCTAATGACAGGCAGCCCCCCCAATCACCTCCCTCTAATGACAGGCAGCCCCCCCAATCACCTCCCTCTAATGACAGGCAGCCCCCCAGCCACCTCCCTCTAATGACAGGCAGCCCCCCAGCCACCTCCCTCTAATGACAGGGAGCCCCCCCACACACCTCCCTCTAATGACAGGCAGCCCCCCCAATCACCTCCCTCTAATGACAGGCAGTCCTCCCAACCACCTCCCTCTAATGACAGGCAGCCGCCCAACCACCCCTATAATGACATTCAGCCCCCAACCACCCCCTCTAGTGACAGGCAGCCCCCAACCACCCCTATAATGACAGGCAGCCCCCCAATCCCGTCATCCCATCACTCTCCCGACCCTCTTACTTGCGGACCCCCGTCTTGCTCCGCGTTACTCCCGCAAATAGACGACTCCCAGCCCTAAGAGCACCTCCGAGACGTCCCAGCGCCGCCATGACACCGGGGCAATGTCACCTCCCGGGGCTGTGCGGCTATCGCGATACTTCCGGGGGAAAGGACGGGCCCACAGCCCATTAGCGTGCGGGGGTGTCCTAAATCATACATCATACCACTTCATTCATTATACATGTTATATATTATAAGCGCATTTTAACAATAACACTACTTTGTCGGAAACATTCCATCTTTCTATGCATGAATTAATTCCTGGTCCTACTACTAATTTAATAATAAAAAACACCGGAAACAAATACAACTATAGAAAATGCCTCTTCTAGACATTTACTAAGATATTTACGAAATATTAATTCACCCAGAAATACAGACTAAGAAGTGTTACTGGGTAATATAGCTCCCCCTATGCGCCTAATGGTAGCGCCGGTTACCGTGGTTGCGCCGTAAACACTACTCAGTACACAGCGTGACTGCGCATCTCCGGGGTCCTAGCGCCGGCTCCACAGCTTCTATAGGAACTGCAGCAGCCTAGCAGGTGAGGAATGCATACAAACTGAATTATATTCTGATTATTATTATTTCTGTGTCCAGGATGTATGGCTAGATAGATAGATAGATAGATAGATAGATAGATCATCCACTTAGCTGCATAGTTGCCTGCCAGCATTGCCCATTAACACTTTGAGTTGGTCTATGTTATTTATTGTCTGGTGGTACTCTTTACCTAGCACGGCGCCCACGATGTCCATCGCGGTCATTGGGTGTAAAAAATTGCGGTCATCGCGTCCATCGTATGCACTAAAGTAACGGGTGCGACGCGACCGACGCGATGCCCGCGATTTCCCATAGGGATCAATGTTAAATTTTTAAATGCACCCGATTTTTCACTTCAATGCCTCAATGCCCGCGATTTTGCCATAGGAAACAATGTTAAATGGGCCACAGAGCCCAAATAGGCATCCTTAGCAGTGAAATGTCCCCCACAATTTTTAACGCCACCCCACTATCCACGCGAACCCGAAGCGTGGCGAGCGCAGCGAGCCCGCGAGGGGCGGCGGTACGCGTCCTCCGACCTTTTCATACCCCCACTATCCACGTCGGCGTGGAGTTGAGAATAGAATAGTGTGGCGAGCGCAGCGAGCCCGAAGCGTGGCGAGGGGACGCGGATACCTTCACAGGTAAACGCGGCCCTACGCGGGCTTCACAGGTATCCGCGTGCGCTCGCCACGCTTCGGGCTCGGTGGCTCGCTGCGCTCGCCACACTATTCTATTCTCAACTCCACGCCGACGTGGATAGTGGGGGTATGAAAAGGTCGGAGGACGCGTACCGCCGCCCCTCGCGGGCTCGCTGCGCTCGCCACGCTTCGGGTTCGCGTGGATCGTGGGGTGGCGTTAAAAATTGTGGGGGACATTTCACTGCTAACGATGCCTATTTGGGCTCTGTGGCCCATTTAACATTGTTTCCTATGGCAAAATCGCGGGCATTGAGGCATTGAAGTGAAAAATCGGGTCCATTTAAAAATTTAACATTGATCCCTATGGGAAATCGCGGGCATCGCGTCGGTCGTGTCGCACCCGTTAATTTAGTGCATACGATGGACGCGATGCCCGCGATGGGCGCCGTCCTAGGTAAAGAGTACCATTGTCTTTGCAGACCCAGAAGCACCACACATTATAATGCACATTTTTCTAAAACAAATATTAAGAAGCCCAGAAAATAAAACTCAATGGCCTGGTTCAGAGTCACAGGCAAGAACAAATGCAGCACACAATTCTGCTCAGGCTGCAGATGCATCTCCTGCAACTACCATGGGTTAGCAATCCGCTCGTACCCCATTCGCATTATGGGCCCATGGGACATAATGGGACAATACGCTATGAATGATAGAACTCACTACGAATACTAAATGGTTCGCCAGCCGATCAGTTCCCAACTGTCATGTGCTCAGCTCATAACTGTCATGTGGACCATTTATCCTACGCAAAAAGTTTTAGCACTCACAACAAGGTTCATCACTCATTGATAAATGGTCCCTGTGTTCAATATACAGAGGTGTGGTACAGTAAATTTAAATATAGGAACAACACTTTCCAGGAATAATTCTATAGATCCTGGGGCGGGATATGGTAGATTGGTCGACCTTAAAATGGTTGACAGTCATTAGGTCAACACTGTTGGGTCGACAGGTGTCTAGATCGACATGGGACAAGTTTGACAGGTGTCTACGTCGACACAAGCATTAGGTTGACATGGGCTAGGTCGACAGTCAAAAGGTCGACATGGGGTTTTTCACTGTTTTTTGAGCCAACATGTGCCGACAGGTGGTATTTAATGCCCTACCATCCACTAGGGGATGGGGGAGAAATAAATAGGTTGCCGAGCGCAGTGAGGCACAGTGCACAACGCATGGGGAGCGCAGCGAGCCAAGCGAGGGGACGCAGTGCAATTAAAACTGTGTCCATGTCGACTGTGTCGACATTTGGGTAGAAAAAAAACAGTGAAACTCCCAATTTCGACCTTTTGACTGTCGACCTAGACACTGTTGACCTAATGCTTGTGTTGACCTTGACCCATGTCGCCCTAACATTGTCGACCTAATGCTTGTCGTCGGCCATCGATTGATTTCTTCAGGCCACGCAAAAATAAGTTAGTGGAGGCTGACTTATATTTGCAGCCATTCCGCCGAAGACAGGACAGGCAGCTGACGTCATGTGATGTCAGCCTCCCGCCACCAGCACACCTCCTTCCGTCCAAATCCCCATGGGAACGCCCATGAAACGCTGGGGGTTCCCATGGGCGACACCCATAAAACATAATGCGCAGAAAGAAAACATTGCTCGGGGGGGGGGGGGGGGGGCATATGAACTAGAATGACCCCCTATATTCCCTAAAACATGCACACTAGAGTTATTGTTTTGTGTCATTAGACAATTAACCTGCCAGTATGTCCCAGTATAATTTTGGAGTGTGGGAGGAATCCAGAGTAACTGGAGTAAACCCATGCAAGTGTATGGAGAACATACAAACTCCACACCTAAGTCTTTGGGCACAAGTAGAAGAGTTTATTGCTTTCTTTGTATTCCCATCTTTGTTACTGTTTTCCTTGTCCTCATAGAAACCTGCTGAGTATGACACATTATTTGCATTGCTGTTCTGTTCTCTTATCATTAGACACACACTCGGGAGACATGTGCAGTCTCTCCCACTCCAGCTGTTCTTCTGCCGGCCACACAGGGGCAGTGACGTTCATTGTGGGCACTCTGGATGGAGACCCTGTGAATTTAAATCTGCTGAAGGACTATGTATCAAGAACTATATACACCCTTGTTAGCACCCTGAGACTACCATCATTCAATATTATCCACTGTTCCCATAAGGTAAGTTTCTCTTTCTGCCCTGAGATCACAAAATCATTGTTCGCAATATAGTTCTTAATGCAAATTACCCCCTCCCTTCTTACCGCCAAATCATATACATAAATAAGCTGTTTAGTAACTTGAAACCACTATGTTGATCTCTCTAGCAGGCAACACTGAGAGCAGGGCTTAAAGTGGTCCCGAAACATACCTACATCCCATTAGTGGGAGCCATGACCAGTTCTAGGGTTTTGGGCACCCCCCAAGCAAAATCTAAATTTGTTTCCTACCTTCCATACTTTATGAAGTGTCAGTGATCTCATAAGAAAGGGGGGTGGTTACAGAATAGCACCTCCAATTAAAATTATTCCACGGAGTATCACAATCTTATTCACATTACATCACATGTACTGCCCCATATTCATATTATACCACATAGTAGTGGCCTTATCCATGTTACACCACTCAGTAGTGCTTCTGGTACTCTTTACCTAGAAGGGCGCCCATCGCGGGCATCGCATGCACTAAAAAATCGGGTGCGACGCGACCGACGCGATGCCCGCGATTTCCCATAGGGAACAATGTTAAATGTCTCAATTGACCCAATTTTCATGTCCAATGCCTCAATTGACCCGATTTTTCCATAGGAAACAATGTTAAATGGGCCACAGAGGCCAAATAGGCACCCTGAAGTGTGAAATGGCCCCCACAATTGTTAACGCCACCCCACGATCAACGTGAACCCGAAGCGTGGCGAGCGCAGCGAGCCCGCGAGGGGCGGCCGTACGCGTCCTACGACCTTTTCATACCCCCACTATCCACGTCGGCGTGGAGTTGAGAATAGAAAGTGTGGCGAGCGCAGCGAGCCACCGAGCCCGAAGCGTGGCGAGCGCAGCGGACAGCTGTGAAGCCCGTGAGGGGACGCGGATACCTGTGAAGGTATCCGCGTCCCCTCACGGGGCTCGCCACGCTTCGGGCTCGGAGGCTCGCTGCGCTCGCCACACTTTCTATTCTCAACTCCACGCCAACGTGGATAGTGGGGGTATGAAAAGGTCGTAGGACGCGTACCGCCGCCCCTCGCAGGCTCGCTGCGCTCGCCACGCTTCGGGTTGGCGTTGATCGTGGGGTGGCGTTAACAATTGTGGGGGCCATTTCACACTTCAGGGTGCCTATTTGGCCTCTGTGGGCCATTTAACATTGTTTCCTATGGAAAAATCGGGTCAATTGAGGCATTGAACAGGAAAATCGGGTCATTTGAGACATTTAACATTGTTCCCTATGGGAAATCGCGGGCATCGCGTCGGTCGCATCGCACCCGATTTTTTAGTGCATGCGATGCCCGTGATTTTTTACTAACGATGCCCACGATCAAAATCGTGGGCGCCGTTCTAGGTAAAGAGTACCGTGCTTCTTATTCACATTAGGTTACTCAGCCGTGTGTTTTATTCACGTTGCATTACTCAGTAGTTCCCCTTATTCATGTTACTTTACTGAGCAGTTCCCCTTATTCATGTTACTTTACTCAGTCCCTTTATTCATGTTATGTTACTCAGCAGTTCCCCTTATTCACATTATGTAACTCAGTAGTGCCCTTTACTCAGGTCATGCTACACAGTAGCATAACCTGGAAATACTTGGCTATGGTGGAGGGGAACTAGTTCCACCTACCATTACAGGTGCCGGACTGTGAGCAAATACATTTTATAACACAAATGTACAAAATTTGTGCTATAGGCAGGTAAAATAAATTAATAAGAGCTGTGGCATGCATTACCAGCAAAATGGCACTTCACTAATATATCAAAGCCAGCGACTCTTATTCACTGTGAGGTTCCGCGCCACAAAATATGGCAGCCAGCAGTAAACCACTTCGAAATGATTTAGTTACGAACATGCAACAATGTTCTGCCTCGTGGATCCTTGCGGAACATCAAACAGATCAATTTTTTTTGTTATGGGGTCAGTCCCAGTTTACGTTAAAGCTCTTTGTGGGACCGAGAACGAGTTTCTCGTGGATCGTGATTAGTTATCGAACGTAGTTCCCTTTGTTGCTACTGTTGTACATTGTGTATACATTTTTATTTTTGTTGTTTATACAATTTTGTTACAAATGTAAAATCCTTTATTTTTGGATACATATCTGTCTGTTGATTACCTGGAGGCATGAGTCACACAAAACTCTAATCAATCAATCAATCACCAATGGCTGGACGAGATCATTTGAATGTAAAAGAGATAATGTTCTTGTTTCCTTTCTAACCAACAGATTAACAAGTTTTGTGACCAGGCCCTAACGTGGAGCCCGGAGGCCGCCTCTCAGGCGCTCTGGTGGATCCGGAACCTTGAGTGCGATTCTGGAGCCAGCCTTACTGATGCCCTGGCTGCAGCGTTTGAGGACCCATCGTGCCAGGCTGTGTACTTGGTGATAGACGCTCTGCCGCCCAACGTGCTGCAGGGTATCTACAGCTTTCTGGCCACAGAGGACAATACCTGCCCGGTAAACGTGGTGTACCTCCTGGAAAAACCACGCGATAGCCAGGCAGAAGGATCTTTCCGCATGATTAATTTGGAACCTCTTGGGTCATCAAATAAGGCAAGTAATAAACTACTTTTATCCAGGATGATCTAAATGACAGGAAGCCCGCTGGGCTTGGCTGAGCTGGAAAAGAGTTTTGTAGGAAGTCTCCTCCTGCTTGGCCCTCACTGCATTTTATTAGGTGTCATTGGGAGATAACATTGTCTTTTATGGAGTCATCTGGGGCAACTTTAGTAATATAGAAAGGAAGGGGCTTGCTGACGCCTGTATTGGGGGGTTTGCCGGTATAGGTCCACTGGGAGGCAGATTAGTTTGGGTAGACGTTGGAAATCTTAAAAATGACTGTTTTTACTTTTTGCATGCGTTTTAAACATGAGACATGTTCTTCTGGTTCTAGATGAGGCCTGTTGGCGATCAGAGGCACAGTCGCAGCTGCTCGACGGTATCATCCTGTGCATCATCCTGCGTATCACCTGGCACTTCATCCTACAAACCAGGCACTTCATCCTACAAATCATCCTGCTTATCATCCTGCGTATCATCAGGCGCTTCATCCTGCGCCTCTTCCTGTGTATCACCCGGAACTTCATCCTGCGTATCATCCTACATTTCATCCTGCATATCACCCTGTACATCTTCTACGATACTCTCCTCTGAACCTCAGTATGTACAGTGCCAAGAGCTAAGTATACATTGCAGTATTACAGTAGTCCAGATAATACCCAGGATATATTTGCACCAAATATGTCTTAAATGGGTGGATAACCACGGCCACACTGCAGTAGTTATTGGGATGTAGGGCGGAACATAGTGGCGTAGCAGTTAGTATGACCGCACTGAGGTCATGAGTTCAATTCCAGGGCCCCCATCTGTGCAATGTTTGTATGTTCTCCTCGTGTGTTCACAGCGTTATCTCTCCCAGCTGCTGTTTAAAATTGGTGGCGCAGTATAAATAAATGCTAATAGTTTGGCGTAGAGGCTGTACCAGTGTTAGGTATAGGGGATTGCATCCAGGCCTCGAATGACCATTCTGACCAAAATGGCCATTTGTGGATGCGATCCCCTATACCTAACACTGGTTACAAAGGAGGTGCCGCACACACGTCAACAATGTGTCATTTATACCGTGTCCGTATTGGGGGTTCTCCGCTGTCAGATGATATTATTTTATCCAAATGATTGTCCTGACTAAGTCCATAAATGATGCCAAAATAAGCCGTCTTTGTATGATGGGGCGTGTAAACCTTTTATATAGGGGATACGGTCACCAGGTCTACAAACATTAGGTTGACATGCAAGAAGGTCGACATGACTGAAGGTAGACATGCAGGAAGGTTGACATGACTGAAGGTAGACATGCAGGAAGGTTGACATGACTGAAGGTCGACATGGGGTTTTTCACCTTTTTTTTTAAACCGACAGGCGGTATTTCATGGCCTGCCATCCACTAGGGCATGGTGGCAGAATAAAATAGCGTGCCGAGCGTAACGAGCCATGCGAGGGGACACGGTGCTCCATTTAATTGCCCATGTCGACTGTGTCGACAATCGGGACAAAAAAAAAAAACCATGTCGACCTTTTGACTGTTGGACCTTCCCCATGACAACCTAATGCTTGTGTCGACCTAATGATTCTGTCGACCTAACGCATGTTGACCTTCCTGCATGTCGAACTTCCTGTATGTCGACCCAATGCCTTAAATCGTGTACACCTGGTTCGACACATAAAATGTCGACATGCATTGGGTCAACCTTGGAATGTCAGTAATGGCTAGGTTGGCAGAAAAAAGGTCGACATGGCTTTTTCACTTTTTTTTAGCCGACATGTGCCGACAGGCGGTATTTCATGCCCTACCATGTCAACATTTGGGACAAAAAAAGGTGAGAAACCCATGTTGACCTTTTGACTGTCGACCGAGCCATTGTCGGCCTAATACTTGTGTCGAACTTCCAACCAAGTCCACCCAATGCATGTTGACCTGATATTGGTCAACCCAATGACCCATACCCTTCTGTTTCTCAATTCAATGTGGACGCCGTGGGGATGCACATCGGGATCGAATCGAAATTGAATGCGTCCAATTTTGATTATATAATCAAAATCGAATAACAAAATAGACCACATCGAACCGTGTGTACGGGGCATTAGTGCAGAGACTTCCCGAAGTCCGGCAAGTGAGTGTGCAACAGGAAGTGTGCGAGGAGGACCATACATGTGATCTATAGAAAAACCAATCAGTGCCACAAGTCACCGTTATTGGTTGAGCACAGGCCTCCATCTTGTATTCTGCAACCCTAGGCCTTGCTCTGTTGGCCTTTTTCCCAAGACATCTCTCCGTGTTTACTCTACTGCATATATCATTGTCTTATATCCCATAGGTTCCCACCATTCAGCTGCAATTTGTCCTCCAAAGAACCTCCGGTCACCTGCGAAATGAATGGAAGCCACATGACAGTGACGCCAGAGGCGCTGAGTCTGCTGAGGGGAGCAAGGGTCCTGGCACGCAGAGACACTGATAGTCTTTACTACCTGGGGCACATAGCCTGCGAGGTGGAGGTGGGTAGCTGTGCATGCCATCATTTCACCAGATCTGCGGCTCAACAAAGGTGACCCCAGCAGGTCATGTTTTCTGGATTTCATTAACCATGCACAAGGTAAGCGGATTGTTGTTGTGCTGGTACAATAATTATCCCACCTGCTTCCACAGGCAAAACTCCTGAAAACACGGCCTGTAGGGGGAGCCTGAGGACTGGAGTCGAGATGCACCGGATTAAACCATGGTTGATTTGAGAACCCATTGTTTTGGAGTAGGTTGCAGAGCTAATGCGTCTTTCTTCATCGTTTCCCTCAGGGCTCCTGTGACCGTTTCCTCGTGGAGTTTGAGAAGTGTCGCTCTCCGAAAGGCAAAGGTCAGTTCCGTATGCAGGAAACGCCTGTTTGCGACATCATCCACTATGAGGACGCTAGGTGGAGACCTCTGGTTCCTGGAGACCACGTGCTGGCGCCAGTGGACGGGCTCATGGAGAAATATGGCCCTGGAACCGTCTTGCAAGGAACGGAAAGACGGGTCTGCGGCTCAGGTATCACAACATCATCTTAAATTATTAATATTATTATTATTAACTGTTACGTTCCATGACAACCTTCTTCATAGTGGAGTTGTCAGCACCACCCCTTCATTGCTATTTTACGTTGTATTGCTGTGTGGGTGGGGCTATAAAGTGTCCGGGTTTCATTCCTCCAATCTTCACAGGACACCGTAGACCTGGATTTTCCCGGCTTCAGTGTGACCCATAATTAATCTCTATAGTAGCGATATTAGAAATGTATTGTTATATACAATAAGGCCTTTATGGAGAGTCTACGTCACCTTAAGTGGTTAGACGTTGCTAGGTTTCCACACTGTGATGGACAACCTGGGATGGACAATCGTTGTGTTGACATCATGATGGGACCATGGGTGGGAGGCTGCATCCAGAATCTCATTATTTGCCATTATCTATATGAAACATCGTAACTAACATCTGACACTCTGTAGCTTCTGACAGCAATGGAGTCCTAGTAACTTTCTGGAACGGGAAGACCAAGCAAGTCGCTCCTGGCCTGGCCATCGGGATCCCCCAGAGATTAAGTGACCGCATCACCCTGGAGCTCAGTGTTCCTCTGGAAGCCAGGAAGAAGCTGGTGGAATCCTGCCCTGGTTTCCCCTTCATAGGGTCGTCTAACAGACGTCCCGTGTGCCCGTCAGAAGAGAAAGCTGGTGGCACTGGCTCTCATACCTGCTTATACTGCAGCCCCAGTGGTGGTGGTGGTGCCTGCCAGACATGCTATGTGCCGGAGGAGCTGTGGGCAGCGCTGAGGAACTCACTGAGCCATATTAGCCAAATGACTTCCTCCAAAGAGAAACCTTTAAAGAAGATGCGAAAAGATCTGGTGCCAAAACAAGACGTGGCGCCCAAGCCTGGCAAGGAGAAGAATAAACCTCAAAGCAAGATCGGACGAGACCCCAGAGTGCACCAGGGAGGGGAGCAGAGAAGTAGATATGTAAGTTATTGCTCTTTGCTAAAAGGAGGAACATTGGAGCCGATTCAGTTGGTACCCTATCTCTCTCTAAGACATTGCCCACAATGAAGTTTTGAGGCACAGGGGCAGATTTAACAATGATAAATGGTGCTCCAATCAGAAAACATCTAACGTGTGTTTGAAAAAGGACAGGAGCTGATTGGCTGGAGCACCGATTATCATTAGTAATGAGAGATCACATAAATATCACTCATTAAATGTGCCCCTTAGTCGTCCATTGAGCATACAGAAATCTAGCATGATGTCGGCCATGTACACGTGCTGGTTGCACACTTATATATAGCTCTAACATGGGACCATGGGGAATATTCTTATTATAATTTTTTATATATAAAGGAATACAACTAACAGCAGGACTAGTGCAGACAGTAAATTATTTCACATCGATCCATAACTACAGTATGCAGTCAGCATAACTCTGGAGAGGGCCCTGGTCACATGAGGTTACAATCTATAGGGGATATGGGTGGGCATTATGGGAGATGAGGGCAGATTGCAGGGTTAGGAGGAAGGGGTTGCAAACTGGAATAAAAAAAATACGGGTTTTAAGGGCACACTTAAAGGCTAGATGAAAGTTTAATGAAAGGAGGGAGAGAATTCCAGAGGTCAGGATTAGGAGTTGGGAAGAATCGCAGCAAACATTAGCGAGTGAAGAGGATGGGAGGGAGTGTGTGAGAAAATGAGACTGGACATATAGGGATAAGGGATGAGGCTGAGAGATTTGTAGATGAGAGAGAGAGATAACATTTATTATCGTTTGTGGGGTTGTGACTGGTTGAGGGGGGCAGTAAAGTGACAGGAGAGGAAAATGAGGCAGGGAGCAGATTTGAGGATAGACTGGAGAGGGGCGATGTAGATTACAGGTGGAAAAGTATATGTCAATGAATAAGAATTTTAGTAATTTGCAGATGAGACAGAGCCTGCTCCTGGAACTATTGCAGAGAAAGCGTGGGGGAGGAGGAGGGGGTAATGGGTGACACATAATTTTGATATAATACTTGGAGATAGTATAATAGTACAGTAACCCAACACGGCAGCGAATCGGCAGTTTAATTAATGTAGCAGAATTTTACTAAGGAAACTAAACATTTAAGTGGCTGTGGGTTATAACAGACAGAACCTACTGTTACTGACAGACAACAAGGGCCAAATGTAATATGGTGTAAGATTCAGAAAAAGAGAGATTTTGGGTAAGTTTCCTCCCTTTTGTTTTAAAAGCGGCAATCAATGACATGGAAAAATCAACCTGGTTTTTCAGTGTAAATGATTGCCGCTTTAAAAAAATAAAAAATAAAAAATAAAAGGGAAAACTCTCCCAAAATCTCCCACCTTCTGATTCTCCCCCTATTACATCTGGCCCCAAATGTTTGACTATGTATGCGCCGACAATGACACCCTGGTTCTCATGTAACCACTCCCATCGCAGAAGGTGAAGCCTCCTCTGTGTACACCTCTACTACCGATGGAACCGTACTTATCTCAGTAAAGCACGCTGAGAATGGGACTCTCTTGCGCGAGCATGTGAGACGTATACGCGGCCCCTTCTCGGCAAGACATATTGCTATGGCGAGCCGGGCGGCTACATAAGCACGTACTCTTATTTAGGGATAGATTACCTTTCTCTACACCAGCGGAGGTTTGCCTGTAATAACATTTGTGTGTTGCCTTTATTGCAGAAGGATCACATGGTCTGTAGTAGAGACACTCAGACTGACAGGACCAGCAGCCCATATGTCCCAATCAAGTCTATTATTAATGCAGCAGAAGGTAATAGCACCTTTCCTCTGTGTAGAGGTTATTATGTTGATTAGGCAATGTGCACAATTGATAATCCGTTGAATGAAATCAGCAGCTCTGAAGTAGATAGGGTGGGAAAAAATTAAACACATAAATTGGATATACACTGTGTAATTGTGAGGAGGTTTTAAAAAGAGTCACAGTTGTGTCGTAGTGTACACACAGTAACTACCAAGAAAGTATTTACCCAGTTACTGGGGCTGGGGACACCATTGTGACCCCTTCAGTCTGATATTCAATCTTTGCCTGGGAGAGACCTTGCTGATGCAGTATAACTACCTTTTGTTTTCTTGCTGTGCTCAATCCTACCACGGTGCCTGATTTGTGACATGAAACTCTTCCACAATCTCACCTTTGTAGCAGAATTTTGCTGTACCTCACCCAGTTTTGAGCCTCCTACGCAGCTGTTTCAGTTAATAACTGTATTTCAACCTACATATGAAAATGATGATCATCACCACCTGTTTGGTATGATTAATCATACACCTGATTATAAGCCTACAAAAATCCCTGACTTTGTGTACTTATAAGAATTGATGCTGTTTTGAAGGCAAAGGGTGATTGCACCAAATATTGATTTGATTTAGATTTCTCTTCTGTTGAATTTTGATAACTGTTAAAAAAATGAACTCTTAATCCTGCTGTTTGAATTCTAAGGGGCTCATTAATCAATGCGATCCGAACGGCGGGATGTATCATCCCCAGCTTGCCGTTAGCGCTGACCCCCCCACCGACCCCGCTGACCGCACTGCCCCTGCAGCAGTGCGGTGTGTAGCCCATAGGCTACAATGGGCTACCGCCATCTCAGAAAAATGGTAGCCCAGGGATGCAATGCGCTGCTGTCCGATGTTGATACATCGGGCAGCTTTGCATCCCCCATAGAAACCTATGGGGGGAGGCGCCCGCTGGCGGTGCAGGAGGGATTGAAGCGGGGATTGGAGATTCCTGCTGTGGTCCCTCCTGATACATTCGGGGGATATTTAATATTTGCGGCTAACACGTTTTCGGGGATTTAGCCACAAATATAGAGTGATAAATGGGCCCCAATGTCTGCAGCATTTTTACACACACCTGCCTAGAACTTTTGTACAGTGCTGTATCTGTATACAAATTATGTTTTTAAGATGATGTAATTAAGTCCTTGCACAAAACCTCGACAAGTCTGGACAACATGACGCATCTGCAGGCAACTCTGCACCGTATTGATAAGGCAATGAAAGAAGACCGCTTAGCCGTGGAATCTGCGATCCTGGAGCGCCGGCCGCGCTCCTCTCCTCTAAGGCTGGTGAGCTACCTGGGAGCGGTTAGGCTTCGTTCTCTTTGAATAGCGGATAGCATAGTAACACCGTGACGCTGCCGGCTGCCAGCATTTGAGGTAGTTAATGAACTGTAGGCTGATTACACAAGTTGTTATTGTTCGCATATTCCCAGTGGGTGGTCTCCCGGCAGGAAGAAAAAAAATATATACTCAAACCCCTCTGCCAGAGTGATAGATGGTTGCTGGTTAATAATGGCACAAGACAGGATTACCCGCTATGGGCCCATACCTGACTACTTTTAATAACTCCTCTCAGTGGAGAAGCCAGGAGAGGACTGAAAGGGGGACGTCACCAAGCCCCCATGAGACAGCCATGTTAATTCGTGAATTGGTTGGAGGGGCTAAAATGATGGGATTCACGTCAATTTAGCCCCGCCCCCTACCCGCGGACCCAGGAAATTCTGTATTTTATGCTGCGGGGAAGGGGGGGCGAGAGGGTTGCCCACCTCTCCGGGGGCCGGGAGGGGGCCCCAATTTGCGGGACCCTCCTGGCCATCTGTGAGGTGAGGCAAGTATGCTATGGTTTGATCGGTCCCAGGCGTATTTGCACCGAGAAGGCCGATGTTTTGGCTCTGCGCAGGCGCATATGCAGGGCCACTGGGCGGACTTGCACTTGTCGCTGAGGCTGTCACACAAAGGGGGGTGGGATGCAAGCGGGCAGGAGGCTGTCACATGGGGACCTCCAGCGTTTCCTGGGCGTGCCCACAAAAATGGTGGATGCACTCAGAAAACCGCTGGACATCCCCATGCAACCAGGGGTGGGTGGGTGGGTGGCTGCTGTCACAGGACGTTAGCCAGCCACCCCGTTCTCATAGCCAGATGCTGCAGATATAGGTCCGTCAAGACTGACTTCGTTTTGCGAACAGGAGAAAAATCATTCGCTGGTCAGCGACCATTGAATCATTTAACCCCTGTACCCTCCCCTGTGAATGGATGTTTATCTGCGCATTTACGCTGCATAGCGAGTCAACCAGAATCAGGCCCTGTGTGCCTAATTCAGGTTTGTAAGTAAAAGAAAAAAGCAAGCAACTGGACAACACCATGCTGCACTGCAGGTGGGGCAGATGTAACAGGTGCAGAGAGAGTTAGATTTGGGTGAGGTGTGTTCAAATTGAAATCTAAATTGCAGTGTAAAAATGCAACTGCTTAATATTTGTGGACTACATGCAAAAACAATACAGTATTTACCCTACAGAGAAAACATATAAATGTATTTTCTGCCCTTGCAGAGGAACA
This sequence comes from Crinia signifera, assembly GCF_055691185.1. Lineage (NCBI taxonomy): Eukaryota > Metazoa > Chordata > Amphibia > Anura > Myobatrachidae > Crinia > Crinia signifera. The sequence goes on from NC_139220.1 coordinate 15,936,615, forward strand.
TAGTTTGTTCCAGACACAAGGTGAAGAATCAGCAATAATTCACCAATTAGTATTCAATCACGGACAGTTTCACCCGTTTTTTAATCCGGTTTCACCAATGCCGTTTCACTTTATTTTTGGAGGGTGAATCGAGATGGGCGAAAACTGAAGTGAATCGGCCAGAAATACGTGAATTTGCGGCGATTTCACCATCCACGCTGTTTTCCAGATGCTGTTTTTTTTTACCCAGGCGAAAAATCAGCACTGGAGTTGAATAGGGCGATTTGAATTTGCCTGGTGAAATATTCGCCCAGGATTGAATACCCCCAATGTTAGTGTTTTTTTGCTTTACTTGCAAACATGAATTAGGCCCTACAACCCGTATTCGGAGTTGCACACGTGGACTGATTTTTTTAGGCTTTGCCTAGCTGCTATCCAGGAGCCCATCAAATGTTACAGTGACCTTATGCGTCAAGGATGTGGCTGGCACATATCCATATAATGGTGATGTCAGCTGCTCCCACACACTTGGGGCCCGAGGTGCAGCTTGTGCAGACCTGACCGAATATAGGCAAATGTTCACGTGGTTTTCCTACGGCTGGAAGCAGCGGCATCTGTGACCGCTCTATCCCGATTCTCAAGCAGATCTTCTTTGAAGCATAAATAGAACAAATGATATTTTGCTTTCTATCTGCATAGGGAACAGTTCACATATGTATAACATCTTAGTAATTAGTTTAGTGTCCCTGTTATGTTAAGTGTGATCTTTACAGAATTCCGAGGCTAACGTACCCAGACGTCAGGAGCTGAGAGAGCGAAAAGAAGTAGGAGAAGCAGAAGTGTGGAGGATTCAGGAGGAGGAGAAGAAGAGGAGAAGAGAGAAGAAGACCTGGGAGATAGAACAGAGAGCACTGATGCTTCAGGATAGCAGGTATACAATGTGCTGGCGGCAATGTTCAGCGTGGTCTTATAATTTACTGTATATGTGTCTATTCTAAGTGCTATTGGTTTCCTCTATAAGGTACACCCATTCGTAAGGCGGTCTACCGGGAGTAGAAGAATCAAGCCTCGTACACACTGGGCGCGTAGGAGGAGCGATGATGTGAAAATCGCTCAGTGCACGAGCGATATTCACCCATCCCAGCGATTTTCACAGGGGATTTTTTTAGTAAGAGTAACTTATGTAGCGCAGCAAATTCCACTGCGCTTTACATTAGGAGACAGTGATACAAGAAACTGGGTATTTACAGACAGTTAAAGGTGGGAGGGCCCTGCTTGCAAGCTCACAATCTATTGGGAAATAGGCATTGATACACAAGGATACGTGTTCTCTATTGCGTAAAGTCCACCAGATTGCAAAGACTCTTGGTGGGCTGTGTGATACCATGACCCAGAAATCTTGGCCATGAATCAGGATGAAAAGTGTGAAAAGAAAAGTGGAAGAGGATGTGTGTGTACAGTACAGTGGGGATGTCATTGGATAGGAGAAGTGTATGGAGGATAGGTGGGTGGTTCTGGAATCTGATAGGCTGCCTGAAGAGGTAAGGAAGATAGGAAAGTGAGAGAGAGAATATAAATGGGGATATGTGTACACTTTACAGTGGGGATGTGATTGGATGGGAAAGGTTAATGAAGGTTATGTGGCTGGTTCTGGAATCTGATAGGCTGTCTGAAGAGGTGTGTTATCAGGGAACGCTTGAAGGATTGGAGACCGGAGGAGAGTTTTATTGTGCGTGGGAGGGGATTTCACAGAGTGGGTGCAGCCTGAAGAAAGTCCTGCAGTCGGGAATGGGAGCGAGTAATGTGTGTGGATGAGAGACGTAGGTCTTGGGAGGAGCGAAGAGGTCGGGTTGGAAAGATAATATGAGATAAGAGAAGAGATGTAGGTTGGTGTAGTTGGGTTTATGGCTTTGTGTGTAAGTAAAAGTATTTATATTGAGTATGGTTAATTATAGGTAACCAATGAAGTGGTGAGAGTCTGTATTGGGGAAGGCCAGTAAGTAGACTATTGCAATAATCAATGCAGGAGATGATGAGGGAATGGATTAGAGTTTTAGCAGTGTCTTGTGTAAGGTGAAGTGCATCCACTTGTGAAGTGGAGACCACCTTGTGACAGTGCTGCAGGAGAGGCCATGTCTGACTGTGTGACCAGGTTACGGTTACCAGGCCTGGAGGTGTGTGTGTGAAGTAGAGACCACACCATGTGGGGTGTGGTATAGGGGTCCGACAGTCATTATCCCGACTGGCCAGACCCAGACAGCATGGTGAGCACAACTAAGACCCTTGTGGGCACGCTGCGCTCGCCACGCAAGCCACCTATTCTATTCTCCCTCTATGGGGTCGTGGACCCCCACGAGGGAAAATAGCGGGTGGCTGTCGGGAACCCGGCTGTCACCATGTGACAGTGCTGCAGGGGAGGCTGTGTCTGACTGTGTGACCATGTTACCGTTTCCAGGCCTGGAGGTGTGCGTGCGTGCGCGCGCGCGTGTGTGTGTGTGAAGTGGAGACCACTGTGTGACCGTTCTGCAGGACAGGCCATGTCGGATGTGCGCGCCATGTTTCGGTTATAGGAAGCAGGTTTAAGTTGTTCAATATGAAGAGGTCGTGGATGGCTGTTAACAGCCCAACAGACATCGGCGGGCAACAATGATGTGGGTGCGCACATCAGCGATCACCACTCAATGCCCAGCAATACACAGTGGGGGATTTTGATCTAAAAGTAGCTTAAACCACCAAAAGTGAGCTCAAAATCGCCCAGTGTGTATGTGCCTTTTATGAGCCATAAAGCCATAGCCAAGACATTGTTGGGCCCATACAACAATAATGTAGGGGCCACATATGTACTTGTGCCTGTCAACCAGTCACAGGGCGGTATTCAATGAGAATACCTGCGAGGTGCAGCGAATCCTTTTTAGGATTCGCTGCACATTCGCCACGTTCCGGAGCCGGCGGGCTCCGGTATTCCACGTGTCAGGGGCTCGCTGCCCCTGACTGGCGAATATGAGCTCCTGCGGCGTATGCCGCAGGGAGCCTGAGGACGGTGCCAGGCAGAGAGATGGAAGTCTCTCTGCCTAGCCCAGAACGTTTGTGGGGGTTAGGTGGGCTCCCCGGGTGCCAGGCAGCACAGGCTGCCCCCCGGGGGTGCCAGCAGGGGACCTATATTCACTATACCCGATCGTAACGATCGGGTGCAGTGAATATATGAATATGTAATGAGCGGCTCGGCTCCGGCGCCCCCTGCTGGCTGCTGTGTAAAAAAAAAAAAAAATTTTTTATTAAATATATATTAAGGTGCTTACAGCATGCATGCCCCTCCTCAGAATAAAATTCCTGATTTTTTTATACCAAATGTAAAAAACAAAACACTTTATTTTAAAAGTTCACATTCCACTTCACCATTATAAGATAGCGATTGCTACTCGGTGAATCATGGTGAAAAAAACCTTGAAATGTATTCGCCATGTGGTCATTGAATAGGGTGATTCACCGTTTTAGTCAGAAATTCGCCAAACAGCACAAATTCGCCATAAAAACATGGCGAATCAGGCTCATTGAATACCGCCCACAGTGTCTGTGGGTTGATTCACATTATTAGGGTTATTGTATCTAACTGCAATCAGATCCTAAGATCCCTTATAAGCTAAATGATTACAGGTTGAGTCTCCCTTATCCAAATTGCTCAGGACCACAAGAATTTTGGATAAGGGATTTTTCAGATTTTGGAATTTTTATTTCATACTTAACTGGTCCCCTGGTGATGCCCCGATGGTCCCCCAACATCCACAGTGCCCTTCAGGATCCTCTTCAGCGGCATCTCCAGGTCCCAGGGGTGCATTGCTTGAGTGTGCCGGTGATGTCACCGACACACCCGCGAATTCGCCCAATGCACACCTGGGACCGGAGATGCCACTGAAGAGGATCCCGGAGACTGCCGTGGACATCGGGGGACAAGGTTAGTATGAAGAAAAGGGTCTGAGGGGAATTTTTTTTTTAATTATTCTGAAAAACCACTGTTTTCTGAATATTTTGTTTTTTGGAATACACGGATAAGGGAGACCCGACCTGTATTTATTTGTCTCTATCCTATTCGAGGCTGTGCTCGGAGAAGAGACTTCTGCTGGACCTGGAGAGAAGACAGGACTGCGAGGGCTTAGAAGCGCAGCAGACGGAGTCCCGCAGAGGCCACAGGAAAGAAGAGGATATGGAGACAGAGCACAGGAATGAGGGACAAAGAGTCCAGTTCCGTGATGACCTTGAACCGCAGAGAGAGGTTCTAGATCTAGGGAAGAGGCAGAAACAGTCCGAGCAGAAAGAGAAGAGAGACAAACATAAGGTGAGTTTATGTTCTCTGTGTCACAGAGCTAGCGCTCTAGACTACAGCTGCTGTGAATTTGATGAGGTTCTTTCACGGGACATTCTGTGTTTCAGGACCTGGCGCAGAACAGGGAGATGGCGCGGCAGGAAGCGGACCTCCAGGACTGGCGCAGGCACCAAAAGCTGCAGACAAGTGCAGAGCGCAGAGTCTCCAAGAGACTGGAGCAGGTCTACCGCCAGGCGGAGGAGCAGAATTCAAAACCGGAGGTCAACCTGCAGCAGTACCTGAAGGAGCAGAACCTCCAGGCTCTGCGTTCAGCCATGGTCCTGTCATAACGGTGACATGTGCTGGGCTATACGTAGGAGGATGGCGGCTTTACAAGTAGCTTCATGCTGCACTCATAATAAAGTCACCGGTCATTGCTCCTAAACTTCCTTCTATTGTCATTTAAAAACACAGGTCTATAAATCTTACATAGAGACCCCTATTCTGCCGGAGGATTTACCCCACCCATGTCATGGACTTGGCGATACATAAAATTGTCCAATTCCTCCTGAGATTACGTTATAAGAAGCGCAGAGACTGGCAGCCACAATACAGGGGAGGAAGTATCCTAATGGTTCTAACTCTCCCCACTACAGGTCCCCATACACTATGCGATTTGTGCCTGATTTTGCTCCCCCCCAAAAAAGGTGACAACACCCTAAATCAGGCATGTACAAACTGTGGCCCTCCAGCTGTTGTGAAACTACACATCCCAGCATGCCTTGGGAGGAGCTCAAGGGAAATTGGGGCCTTAAGCAATCACTTGTAGTGCAAACACACAGGGATACCTATAGCCCTCCAGCTCTTGCTTTATAAATAAAAGGAGATGTTAGGAGCAGCCAGGGGCGGATTGGAAATATGGCATGGGAAAATAGCCTGAACCTGAGCCCCATGTGGTAGGAGTGGGTAGTGTATCACTTTCACGGCAGTGCGATGAGGGACACCGCATCTTTCCTTATCTCTTACCTGGTCTTGCATCTCATCCTACCTGCTGCTGTATAGTTTTTATTGAATTTCAAACAGTATATGAGATCCAAATGTAAAAATTAAATATGGAACTGAAGGCAAAGCGGCATACAGCAAAATGTAAGTAACCATATTAGTTACATGGATTATTTCAGGAAGCAAATAAATGAAGCCAGCAATAAATAAATGAAGTCCGTTAGAATTGGAGCCGCTTTGGTCACGTCCCCGGCAGTTGGTACTGTTCAGACTGTTGAAGTCTGTGGATCGGAGACTCCGGCACCATTTTGTTAAAAAACATCCGCAGACTCCATAATCGATAGCCGTTTCCAACAATGCAGGGTCTGTAGCGGGCAAGTCCGGGTCGGGATTGAATACTGAGCTGCCGCTATTTCCACTGCTGAAATTAAAGCCAGGGATTGGTACACATACACACACACATATACATATACACATAGGGATTTGGCTATATTATATATACACCCTATTAGTTACGGTATTTTACCACCGTTTACAGGCTCCCCTATTCCCGATAAACTGCCCTTCATACCCGCGATAGCAAATGGGTCCGCGAACTTATCCCATGTGTTATCGTGGCACATTTATTGGGGACAAAGAAACCGGTTACAATAGGATAACCCAATACTCACCATCAGGCTAAAATAGCAGCGAGAGAGAAGATACCTCCTCGTTGTCACTACTAGCCAATCTCCATTCACCTCCAAAATACTTGAAAGAGTTGTCTTCTACACACACTTTTTTTTTTACATTAACATCCTACTTCTGGATTGCATTCCTTGGGGCAGATGTATTAAGCCTTAACAAGAGATAAATGCAAGGGTGATAAGGAGAGATAAACGTCCAGCCAATCACCTGCTAACTGCCATGTTACAGGCTATGTTTGAAAAAAAGTCATTTAGGATGTGATTGGCTGGACGTTTATCTCTCCTTAACTACCAATCTTTTGCATTTATCTCTTGTTAAGGCTTAATACATCTGCGCCCTTGCTCCATACACACTAGAGCAGTGTTCTTAACTGTGCCCCCAGATCTAGAGATGCCCAAACCAGCTTACAGCCACCACCAGTTCAACTGTTATTTACTGGGCTTTTCTTTTTATGTAAAGGGCCAATATATTTTATTTTTGTTACCTGTGGGGACCAGTGTGATTGTTTTTTTATATGGGAGGCAATAGGTTTTGTTTTTTCCCCTGGGGATCAATGTGTTTGCCCTGTGGGGATCCCATGGTGCGCCTTGGCAATTTTAAAATCTTATTTAGTGTGCCGCAAGGTAAAGAGGTTGAAAATCACTGCACTAGAGAATATGGTAATACATATAGCTCAGACAGGAGCATCTGAGCAAGATCTTTAAAAATATAGGGGGAAATTTACTAAGATGGGAATTAGACTTCACATGTGATGTTGCTATAGGAAACAAATCAGAATCTACTTATTTATTTAGCACCATCTAGACCAGTGGTAACCAACTCCAGTCCTCAAGAACTACCAACAGTTCACGTTTTCTAGATCACCTAGCTGGGGCACAGGTGCACTCATTAATCACTGACACATTTTAAAAGATCCACAGATTCTGGTAGGAGATCTGCAAAACATGCACTGTTGGTAGCTCTCGAGGACTAGGGTTGGCTACCCCAGGTCTAGTGTGTACAATCAAAATCAGTATCGACCCCTGCTGTCTGCTGAGCATGACAGTCCATTTGGCTATTTAGCCAAACAACCGACATGTTCAGCAGGTTGGTATACGTACATCTGGTCTTACAACTAAAGTTAGCATCTTCTCTTCAGCCATGGCGTCCACCTTGCTTCTTTAAGGAAAGAAAACGTACTTCCTTAAAAACAAGCCATGTTTCCGCCACGCAAGCCCTCCTCTTCCAAGGTATGTCCTTAAATTCAGACAAAGTACTTGGCCTGGAATGAAGAACCAAGTCTAAAAGGTGTCTACATACACGGGGGTCCTATATTGACCAGAGATGGTCCCTGATGAAAGGGAACCTCTGGCGGCGGTGCTGCAGAGGTAATCAGCTGGTCGCAGGAGCAAGCTGCTGTGACCAGCGATTAGAATGGGGCTGAAACGGGAGCGCGCACCCAATTTATGGCCGGAGCACACTCCCATCACTGGCAATATGGTCACCAGCGACCATATTGCCAGTGAAATCAGCCCCTAGCGCCGCCGTGTGTACACAGCTTTACAGCAATAGAAGCTAAAGCAGAATGGGTTAAAATAACTCTGAAAACAAAAGTGCCAACAAAAAGTAATTTCCACCCATGGAAATATTAGGACACTGTACAGCTCAGTCTACTGTCAATAGCAAAAGATCAGGCGTGTTTTGTTAGAATAACCACCAACAACTTCAGATGAAACTGTGGGTTATTGCACAATGAAACGCATCAGATATGCTGTTTTGGGACTACCCCTAGACTGATCTTTACAAAAAATTAGCTGTAAGATGCCTAGCATTTCCTATTAAATTATTAGAAATGTTTTACATGTCAAGAAATCCATTACATTACTTAGAAGATAAATGGGGGGAAAAAAAAAAAATGGGAAAAGCTTGTAATGCCATTTTGAGTACGTTAGGAGAGAATATGAGACCGTCGAAGTCTAATGGTTTTAACAAAGCTTCAGCATTAAAGATTTGGCTCTTAAACCATCTATAATTAACGGAGTAAAAAAGGCAATTCCTCCCTTTCATACAGTATTACCAGCCACAAAGCGGTAGCTTCGACTATCCATTGTCCCTAGGTACACATACCAACCCGTGCCTGTACCAGGATAGCTCACGTATGCTCAGTCACTTTGTGAGCACGTGCATATTTGGTTTCTGTTAAAACTTATTTATTGTAAATTTACAGTAGTCAACAACACGTACACATTAGAAATTATGTGGAACAGACGAACTTTCTTTCACCAGCAATTCTGTAAAAACCGAGGACTCGACTTCTTTTCGACTCTAAGGATTTAGTCTGCACAGATTTCAAAATGCTGTAGTACGATATTGCTGGCAGACAGGCCAAGATAATGCGAGTCCGTATTATAGACTAGGTTATTTTCCTACTGCAGCCTAGAACCAGGAATTCTATAGCACAAGAGAGACACCCTTCACTAGAAAGGAGGTTCTGTCCGACTCTCCTTAGGGCACATTTTTTCTGCCATCGGGTTTTTACAAAATGTTAAATTGTGAGGTGCTTTAGTATCAAGGAGTCGTTAACAAATGTCTAGGAGAAAAAAGGACTGTGGGGGTTGTTCTGATTCACTCGGAAAGGCACAATCACTCTAATGGACAAAACCATGCTGAACTGCAGGTGGGGCAGATGTAACATGTGCAGAGAGAGTTAGATTTGGGTGCGGTTTGTACTTCAAACTGATCCATATTGCAGTGTAAAAATAAAGCAGCCAGTATTTACCCTGCACAGAAACAATACAACACCCAAATCTACCTCTCTCTGCTCCTGTTACATCAGCCCCACCTGCAGTGCATATGGTTGTGCCTTTCCGAGTGAATCAGAATAACCCCCCCCCCGTGTCCGAAATGCTCATAACAAGGGCGGAAATGCAATAAAATATATTTAAAATAAAAAAACCATCAAGAAAAAAAAAACCCTTTCCTTAGCCATTTTCATTATTTAATTCATACGAATACATTTTGTATATTAGATGGTAGGTTCATTTTTAATTGCAAACTCTGGAAAAAAACACATCTAACCCAAGGCACCGCACGGTGCAGCCGCCACCATCCAAGTGGTGAATGGAAGATGGCGGTGCAGGACACAGGGAGCCATAACCCATAGGGAGTGGATGGAGCACTGTGGCAATGAACTAAACAAATTTCCAGCCTCGTCTCTCTAGAAACATTAACAGTGTGCTATAGACAGGGACACCACCAGAATGAAGACACCATAACGAAGAAGAACGTAATATGAAAACAAAAAACACACAAAAAGGGCGGCTAAAGCTCAACTATGGCTACGAAGAGCTGTTAGTCACCGACTAAAACTACTCCTAATAACAGCAACACCAACAGTGACAAAGGCCTGGAGAATAGGGTAATCCACAGGGGCTTCAAAATATAATGAAAAACAAAGTTTTGTGTGAATGAACTAAAGGGTGTGTACCCACCATAGTAACGTACAAATATTAAATTTAACCGGGGAGACACTTTGTGGTCCAGACTGGTGAGAGTGAATTGCCTATAGCTACCTTAATGTACTTCAGTGCCATCTGGTGGTCAACGCAGGTACCACAAGACCTATATATTATACATAGAGGGATAGGTTAGGAAAAGATTGTGCAAAAAAAAGTGGACAACCACTTTCAATACAGACCACTGGAGACAAACCACAATTTGCACATGGGTATAATTTCGTACTTGTGTAATTTTTTTTTTTTTTTTTTAGTTTATTTGTTTGGGGTGGGGGAAGGGATTATCTTTGAAACAGAGAAACAAACACTCCGGAAAACGAGGGGGGGGGGGGAAACAAAAAAACAAAAAGACAGACGTCGGGATAAAAATTCTTACAGCACCTGGAATGGATAGGCCTGCCTAGGAGAAAACACAGGCACTGCCACAACACCACAGGAAATAGCTACTGTCTGAGGCTGACAGACAGTCCGTACTTCGACAGGCGCTATAGGTCCAGGTCATAAAAATCGTCCAGATCCTCGTGAAACAAGTCCCACTCGTCCTCTGAGTCTGTTAGGTCTTCGTCTGCACCTGCCGCCAAAAGCATTAGAAGCATTTCGCCCAACTCAAAGGTCATCACTTCATCGTCGTCATTGTCAAAAGGGTCTCCGCCCTCGCGCTCCTCGAAGTCCCAGAACCGATTCCGACGTTGGGCCTGGAGAGAAGAAGAAAGCTTATTACACACACACAAAAAAAAAAAATATTTAAATATAGGAATACAAATTTGGCAATACTCACAATGGTTACACCAAAACCCCAAAATAAGCAGCTACGCAAAAGACAGTGTTGTCAGTTCAACTACTAAACCAAGGTATAAAAGGTGGCCATACTCTTCTGTGAGGTCTCGCAGCAGTGTACGGCCAGCTGATACCCCGCGAGATGCCCGGGACCTTCCCGGGTGGCATGGACGCATGCGATCCATCACAATTTGTTGTTATGATCACTTGCGACCCTGCCCACTGCCCGCCGGGAGGGAGATCCAAGGCCGGATGGCCAGCAGGTCTGACCACGATTCAGGTCCAATGGGCACGACTCAACACGTCATGAGCATAGATTCCCACACTTTCAAACCTGTATCGGTGTCAAATTGCAGCTGGATACATCCTCGCTTATGGTATAGAACAGTGGTTCCCATCCCTGGTCCTCAAGTACCTCCAACAGTGCACGTTTTCCAGGTCACCCGGCAGGTGCACTCATTCAGACACATTTTAAAAGATCCACAGGTGGAGCTAATTATAGCACTTGTGATTCTTTGGGGAGACCTAGAAAAATTGCACTGTTGGGGGAACTTGAGGACCAGGGTTGGGAACCACTGGTATAGAAGGTCAGAGATTAACACCAGAAGTTGCGCGGCGGGATGCAAGGCTCGGTTCACTCTTATTGGTTCCCTGCCTTTTATTCCAGGTTAGCGGCTGAGCTTCGCACCATTGCAGTGACTAGGGTACTCGTGCATCGCACATTTACTGCGATCGTGGGGTGAATAAGACGTACATTCTGTACGAATGGTGCGGCAAACTCGCATAACAGGAGGGGGGGGGGGGGGGAGGAGGCATGGCCCTCAACAATGCCAGCTCTTGTCTGTACATGCTACCGCGCATCATTAACTATAACTCTCAGGAAGATCATTTACCAAATAAACATAGGGGGTTAAGAAAAAAAACAAAAAACACTTGAAAAGTTACATCATTTTTGGACGGTAATATTAATAATACTTACTCGGTACCTACTGGACATCCCCCCTTTTTGCCGTGGCTGTGGTTCTTCTATGCGGCCATCGGGGTACGCATGTTTGTAAAAGCAGTTGCCGCCAAATGGGCAGGTGCCGCGCCCTTCATCGAAATATCGGCAAGATTTGTTGCTGGAAGGAATAAAAGAATTACGAGTTACAGCAAAGCTCAGTCCATCACAGGCCAAAGGAATGACAGTCAGGGCTGTGTAGTCCCATCAGACATTACTCCCACTCTGATGCGTGTCCATACAACAGCCACAGATCACTGCCGCTTACCTAACATGTCAGAGACATTAACCGGAGAAGTGTTCATTCTAGCACCTGCATCTCCCAAAACCCATACAGTTCCTTTTCCCTGCCTGAGGTGTCATAGTGATATTGTACTTCTAGCCCAGTGTGGTCTGTATTTCAGCACGGATATGCAGACCAAACTCGTGTTACAAGCACCACAGAGAGCAACACCCCAGGCAGTGGAGAGAAACGGTACAGGGGGCTAGAATGAACAATACAGAGGTAGACAACAACCTGTAATCCATCGAATGAGAAGCACAGATGCAGAAAGGTCACCCATATGAAAAATAGCACAGCCACCGTTCTATTTGCCAGGGGAGGAGAGATGGGGAGGAGAGAGGGGAAGGAGAGAGGGGAAGGAGAGAGGGGAAGGAGAGAGGGGAAGGAGAGAGGGAGGACTCATTTTGCTTACCCAGCCTGTAGCATGGCAGATAGAAGTGGATTGGCTGGTACATCTACCCCCCTAATGACAGACAGAGACATGCTGCATACAGAACACACATACCTCATGGCTTCTTTGTACTTGAGGATCAGCTTCTGTTTATCCTCCTTCTCTTCCACCCAGTATTCACTTGGAATGACAAAGTTTGATGTAATGCGGCATTCTGGGCAGGACCTGTACACGGAACGGCAAGTTAGTAAAAAGCCAGCCTGCTTTTCCAGACAGATCCACATCTAATTCGGCTGAATGGGTCAGGTGACTGCAATGGCTGATTCCGGTCACTGGCCATACACCGGGCACTTCTAGAATTCATGGGGGGAGGGGGGCTGGACTGCACACCCTAATTCTAAACATTATGGGAGGTGCAACCATGTTGGGACTTGTAGTAGGCATCCTATTGCACCACCTATGCTAGCGCCTTAATTGCTTAAATTCTAACCCAACACTTTAACGTCTTATTATCGCTCACCCATGTACACTCTTAAGGCCGATGAGATTTTGAGATTTAGTCCGATTTGACCAGATTCCGACAGATCGGGCCAAATATGATGTGTTTGACATTCCGCCCAACCCGATGCGCAGTGTTTTGTTTTCAGCTCGGCTCCCGACTCCCCCTGCCCAGTTCTCCATGAACCCACCCCCCCGGCTCCCTCTGCCTGCAGCTCACCGGAAGTTGCAGGCGATTTATCACAAGTTAAACTTGGCATATTGTGTCTAATTGTATTGTTGCCCTCCCAGGGAAATCAGGTCCGACGTGTCCTAATGTATGGAGGCAGCGCATATAAAGGGTTCTCTCTCTATGCATTATTCAGGCAGCGACCCAAGGCCGGCAGGATGCTTACTTTATGATCTTGCTCTCGAACTGCTTGGCGCTCCTCCACCTGCGGATGCACTTCAGGCAGTAGGAGTGGTTACAGTTGGAGAGTATACCGAAACGCCTCTCGCTGAGGTTTGTCTTCTCGTAGACCACCTCCATGCAGATCCCGCACACAATGTCCTTACTGCGCTGGATGGCAAACGACAGTTCCATGTCCTTCTCGTGGGCATCAATGCAGGACTGGCGAGAGACAGAACACAACGGGAGTTATACAGAGCTCACACGTGGGCTGAAGAGATCCCTACCACGTGTGGTCACCCCTACCTTGATGTGTTGAGCCCTCTGAGAAGAGTCTTCGGGATGCAGGACCTGTAGCCCGCACATATCACATGGGTCTCCGTGCAGGTAGACACAGTTCTCTCCGTATCGGCACTCCCCCACTGCAGCGTACGGACACAACTGCTTCTTCAGCTCTGGGTCGGCCGGCGGCTGCTGCTCCTCCTTCTCCTCCTCCTGGTGTACGGTTCCCTGAGTGTGAGTGTCTGGGCCGGACGGACCTGCGATGAGGGGGATAATTGAGTTTACCATTGCCTTTGCATTCCTGCATTTACCACAAAGTTACTGCTTGGTGTAGAGCTTGATACACGAATGTGTGTATGGCAGAACATTGCTGCAGTGGAGTCTAGCACACGCTATAGGTCTACATTATAATTGTAAACAGACTTTCCCTGTAAGAGGCCTCAGTCAGCATGTTTATTCAGGCCAGTATTTATAGGAGCTGGGGGAGGGCAGTAATTGGTGTGGCGTGAAGACACGAGGGAGCAGAGAAAGATGGTGCCAGGATTCTCTTCCCTGGGGATTCCAGCAAATAAACCTTAGAATCGACTCCTATGTCCCTCTGAAAACCAGGGCACCAGCAGCAATGGTTTCTGGTATCAGCTACGATTGCCAGTAGGAGTAAGCACCTACAAAAATCTGTTGTGCCCACCAGCTGCTACAATTAGAATTAGAGATGTGCAGGTTCTGGATTTACTCTAATTTCAAAGCAGGATCTTATTGGCTATTCCAAATCACATGACAGTTGTTGACAGTTGATAGCCAATAAGATCCTGCTTTTAAATCAGAGTAAATCAGAGCAGCCTGCACATCTCTAATTAGGATATATTCTAGAGTAACAGATTCCTAGACTGGTTGCTGCACACCTCAAGGCACATAGGTACTGTAGGTATTCAATCTCGGCCACATTTTTTGGCAAGCAAAAAAATAGGGCAAAGATTTGCCTAACCATATTCAATCACAGGCGGTTTAGAGTATTTTAGAGTAGTAGATCTCAAACTCGGTCCTCAAGGAACCCCAACAGTGCACGTTTTACAAGTCACCTGGCAGGTGCACAGGTATGCTCATTATTCACTGGCTCATTTTAAAATATCACAGGTGGAGCTAATTATTTCACCTGTGATTCTGTGTGGAGACCTGGAAAACGTGCACTGTTGGGGGCCCTTGAGGACCGAGGTACAAAAACCGGTGAAAAATCCAGCTTTGTCGAAAACATCATAAAATAAATTACATTACTGTGAATTTACATGGTTTTTTGCAAATTCGCAGGCATTTTCACATTTATTTGCCCATGCTGATTTAAAAAATAAAATAGAAAATGAGGCGGGTGAAATTTTTTTTTAAGAAAATGGACGCAAATTTGCTAAAACCACATGGATTATCGTAAATTTTGCCGATTTACGCGGATTTTTTTTTGCCCAGGTGAAAAATCAGCACAGGGTTTGAATAGGGAGAGTCAAATTTGCCACAAAAAGCACACATTTTTCGCCTGGTGAAAATGTTGGCTGGGAATAGTGTACATGAGCTTCCCATGACTATAAACAGAACAGTGGCGACTCAAGAGGTCGGGCTGGAGCCCAGTTCAAAATTCAAATTGGGAAGTAACACCCACTACCACCAACTGACATTCCAAACTGGCAGTTGGTGCGGCTCCTCTATTTGAATTTTGGACTGTGCAGCTCCCCCTCTGGAGCCATACAGAGAACCACAGAGACTGGCAAAAAAAAAAGAAAACCTTGCACTGGAAATAATGCACATACGCAACAACTGACTGGGTTCTTCCCCCCTTTCCAGATGGCTAAAAAAAAATAAAAAAATATTTCCCTCCCAAACAATTACCACGTCCGCAGTAGAGCTGCCCCGGCACAAACTCCACGGCATTGACCCAGTCTTCAGCCTGTGAGACCCCAGCTGCCAGGTCACTAGCTGCCAATTCAGCTGCCTTACTGTTAATGTTGCTGCTGGTTTCCGGGAGGGACCCGTGGGGGCAGATCCGTGCAGTGGAGGAGTCACCGGTCACTTCTTGCTTTAGTGGTTTTGTGTGTTCATATCTTGGAGAAAACAGAGGCGAAGGCGGTTAGGACCAATTTCATGTCATTAACGATTCAAATTCATATTAAACTTAATAAGAACATTTTATTCCTAAAGCTCCTTCCCCCTAACAAGACTCCAAGCTCCAGACGCTATTGCTCACAAATGTTGGGTGTACATACAAACTCCTCACAGAGTGGGCCCTGGATGGAATCGAACCCATGACCCACTGTCTGTTACAGACACGAGGTACTGAGCACCGCCTTTGCAGATTAATAATACACACTTAATCAAGGCCGCATGGAAAAGGTCAGGCACACGGCAAATGTCAGCTCACCTGCAGTGGTCTCCATAAGCACAGCACCCGCGTTGGTAATATCTGCAGATCATGGTAGATCGGCTGGACAGATCATGCGAATAGCGACAGTTGTTTCCTTCTTTGCAGACGCCGTGCATGAAATATCTGGAATACAGGACAAGAGGCAAACAAATGTAAAGCCGGCCATACATCTACAGATCGATTGTCAGACTGGGCTGGTTGGAACAGAAACCTGGTAATGGATGAGAGCAAATGACAGTTGACCATTTGCTTTGAAATGCTGGGAAAACTGCCAAAAACTGTCACTCGTCCATTACCAGGTTTTTGTTCCAGCCAGCCCAATCTGACAATCAATCTGTAGATGTATGGCCAGCTTAACCTTACACACCTGGTGCAGTGATATTATGTACATGGATCTCCACCACTAAACAGGTTTATGGTTCAGTTCACCAAATACCAAACTTCTTTGCCAACTTAGCACCACAGTCTCTAAAGCCCCATACGCACGAGGCTACTTTTTAATGATATCACACACTGTGGTCCATCTGGGCACTTATAAAAACAAACATTTGTGTGTGTATGCTCAATATCGGACTTCCCCGCCCGTCTTCTCTGCAGCATGCTCAATGTTGACTACAGGGATTATTCACACCTGATCGCTGCTCTGCTAAATTGCATATGTGCATCTTGTTAATCTCTTTATTGTACACAGACACAAAAATTGTTGGTTTATAATTAGAAGTAAACCAAAAACGTTCTTAACTTAAGCTCAGTTGCAGAGCTACTTCTCTATGTAGGTATGCGGTTAAGTAGCACCCAAACTAAATCAAAATCCCCAAAAAAAGACTCAGGGGCAGAAGTACCAAGCTTCATAAAGTGATAAACAGCCAGCCAATCAGCACTGCCATATCGCAGGCTGGGATTGAAAAATGGCAGGTAGGAGCTGATTGGCTGTCTGTTTGATCACCTCTCCATGTTATCACTTTTTGAAGCTTGATACATCTGGCCCTCAGAGGGCGAATTACCACCCCAGACAAAGTATGTATAATTAACATTTTATAGCAATAAATAAATAACTGTGTGCTTCTTTCTTTGCTTGAATCATCAACCTCTCAAATGTATAGTATTTAGCTAAAGGATCTGAAACCTACCCACTCACCAGAACCACCCAACAAAACAGCCAAGGGCCACTCATCAGCTGAATTAGGGGTTTTAATTTTAACAAATTCATAAACATTGCTCAGGAATAAGACACGTAGCTTACACTTATATTATAGCAACTATGAAACAACCCCTGAGAAAGCAATGGAAAACATCCCATCCGCACCTCTCCAGATATGGGCTTAGAAATGGGAAGCTACTAGGTTTGGCACCTGCACCCGACACATTTCATCCTACACAGGACTTCAGGGGTGTACATCAATGAAAGCATATCAAGCAATGTTCTTAAAATTACGGAGTAGAGGATCAGATCTGTATTCTTTTAAATAGAAAGAACAGAATAAGAACTGGTTCTCTCAGCAGTAAGGCCAAGACACTGAAGCCACAGAAATGATCTGATTATGTGGGAGAGGGGGGTCATTCCCAAAGAGCGAAGTCGGCCCAAATAGTGGTAGTGTATGGGGAGGGGGTCTTTACACAGGTTGTTGTATAGGAGGCAGGATGTGCATTTAACCTTAGTTGTGTAAAATGTAATATGAATGTGCCACAGAAAACCCTGAATTGCCCACGATCCTTACTTACTGCATTATCTTGTATACATTGTCCTCTCTAGGGCGGGTCATGTTTTGCTGGATCACCTGCATTTATCAATTCGCTTCACTGTTACAAATTATAGGCCGTAGTATAAGCACCAATTCATTTGCCCATAGTCTATACACAGCTACATTAAGGAATGCACAACACACAAAAGACTTACACATTGATCCCATACTCTGAAAGAAGCACTCCCTAAACACTGCAATGTTACAGGATAAGCGGAAACATCAACACAGGCAAAAGGTTGACATGTCTACAGGTGACACAAGTTTTAGGGATTTTCTTTTTCAAAAGATGATTGGAACAGTTAAGTGGCAAGGGAATGCAGTATAATTGAGTGTCCACATGCTCAAATGGGACAAAAAAAATTTGTGTGTCAACTTTAATATACCACACCAGTGAATACGTTCCTAGATTTAGAACAGTAACCAGCATTTTTCAGTGTTGTCAGAATTAGAATAAGGTGTGCACACATTTTTAAGTTATTCTAAATTATTAGTACCACCATTAGCACACAGGTGTTAGTCAATTAACACACCCATGCATTTTTCACCAGACTGGAGGAACACAACCATCCACAGCCCTCACCGCCTCCTTGTCCCCTTCCACATGCACAGTCCTATCCGCCTTCCTGTCCCTCTTCCCATGTGCAGCCCCCGCCGCCTCGTAGTCCCCCTCATCACCCTGTACCCATCCCTCTACACTGCCCCAACAACTCCATGCCCCCTCCCCATGCGCAGCTCCCCCAACTCCATGCCCCCTCACAACCCATACATAGCCCTATGGCCCCTTACCATACACAGCTCCCCCAACCCCATACCCCTTCACTACCCTGTACCCCTCTCCAGACATAGCCCCATACCATACACAGCTCAAACAACTCCATTCCCCCTCACCACCATGT
Source organism: Crinia signifera (assembly GCF_055691185.1). NCBI lineage: Eukaryota > Metazoa > Chordata > Amphibia > Anura > Myobatrachidae > Crinia > Crinia signifera. The sequence goes on from NC_139220.1 coordinate 15,954,744, forward strand.
ACCCCTCCCCACACATACCCCCTCACCACCCTGTACCCCTCCCCATACGCAGCCCCAACAACTCCATGTCCCCTCACCATGCGCAGCTCCCCCAGCTCCATGCCCCCTCACAACCCATACATAGCCCTATGGCCCCTTACCATACACAGCTCCCCCAACCCCATACCCCTTCACTACCCTGTACCCCTCTCCAGACATAGCCCCATACCATACACAGCTCAAACAACTCCATTCCCCCTCACCACCATGTACCCCTCCCCACACATACCCCCTCACCACCCTGTACCCCTCCCCATACGCAGCCCCAACAACTCCATGTCCCCTCACCATGCGCAGCCCACTCATAACATTGTAACCCTCCCCATACACAGCCCACACAACACCATGCCCCCACACCATACTCAGTCCCCTAAGTATACACAGGCATCAATCCCTTGTGCCCTCCCCTCACACCAACAGTCACCCCGCGGACACCAACCCTCCCCGTAGTAACTACCCATCCCCAGGCCTTATCCCCCGCAGCCCCACCATAGCGTTCTCCCGACCACCACAGAGCAGACACAAAGCCCTCGTCCCCCCGCCGACCTGACCCCTCCCCTACCCACAGCCACCTACCTGCAGGTTACTTGCCGGGTCCAGCCACCCACGGGGGGATTGTCAGGGAAGACGGGCAGCGGGCTCTTTCCTGCCGCGGCTGATGGGAGGGCTACAGGCGCCGCCGCTGCCTCCGCCATTCCTGTTTATCCCCCCTTCACAGCGACGGAACTTCCGGGATCACATGCTTCCGGCAGGGGGCGGGGCGCTGCTGCTCCAAAACTTCCGGTCACGGGAAAAGACAACTACGACCACAAACACTGGGGCGGGGACAATGCCCCCACCCACTCGCCTGTGGCAGCCAATGAGAACAAGTGAGAGCGGTAACCCCGCCTATAGCACATTCTTGTCTTCTGCTGTAAACTGTCCTCCCTATATCCTATTATATCTATGTATTACACCCTATGTCCCATATATATCCCATAATATCTATATATGACTCCCTATATCCCATATATATACCATTATATCTATATATTACACTCTATGTCCCATATATATCAAATAATATCTATGTCAGAACTGAGGCCCTTATTCTAGTTCACTCTTTCTGACAAAATATTTCTTAGATGGACAAAACCATGTGCACTGCAGGTGAGGCAGGTGTAAAACCCCACCCAAATCTAATTATCTCTGCACAAGTAACACCTGCCTCACCTGCAGTGCACATGGTTTTGTCCATCTAAGAAATATTTTGTATGAAAGAGTGAACTGGAATAAGGGCCACAGTTCCTGCTGGAGCCTGCCCAAAATTAGCCCTGATTATACGGTATCTATGTATTACAGCGCTGAGGTCATGGGTTTGATCCCCACCATGGTTCTAACTGCGGAGTTTGTATATTCTCCCTGTGCTTGCGTGGGTTTTCTCCGGGTACTCCGGTTTCCTCCCACAATCCAAAAATATACTGGTAGGTTAATTGACTTCCAACAAAAATTATTAACCCTAGAATGTCTGTGTGTGCATGTACATGTGGTAGGGAATATAGATTGTAAGCTCCTCTGGGGCAGGGACTGATGTGAATGTTAAAATATTCTCTGTAAAGCGCTGCGGAATATGTATGCGCTATAAAAGAAACTGTTAATAAATAAATAAAAATAAATAAATATGTATTACACCCTATGTCCCATATATATCCCACAATATCTATATATTACTCCCTATATCCCATATATATACCATTATATCTATGTATTACACCCTATGTCCCATATATATCCCATAATATCTATATATTACACCCTATGTCCCATATATATCCCATAATATCTATATATTACTCCCTATATCCCATATATATACCATTATATCTATATATTACACTCTATGTCCCATATATATCCCATAATATCTATGTATTACACCCTATGTCCCATATATATCCCATAATATCTATATATTACTCCCTATATCCCATATATATACCATTATATCTATATATTACACCCTATTTCCCATATATCCCATTATATCTATATATAACTCCCTATATCCCATATATATCCCATTATATTTATATATTACACTCTATGTCCCATATATATCCCATAATATCTATATATATATATATATATATTACTCCCTATATCCCACATATATCCCATTATATCTATATATTACACTCTATGTCCCATATATATCCCATAATATCTATATATTACTCCCTATATCCCATATATATACCATTATATCTATATATTACACCCTATTTCCCATTTATCCCATTATATCTATATATAACTCCCTATATCCCATATATATCCCATTATATTTATATATTTAATCCGTTTCCAGTCACACAAGGCTTGGAAATGACTAGAACAATTACACGTAATTACACCATAAAGCATCTCTGAGGCTAAAAATCTCCAGTAATATATCCCCATCATTTTATAAAAATGCATTCATATCACAAAATGTGTTTACTGCAAAATACTCTATTTACAGACTCACACAAAACCAGGGGTGACTCGAATCCTATATATATATCATATATTATATGGATATTCCCTTTAGGTGGACCTCTGCATACACAGCCAATTATCAGCTTTTAAGTCAGATAACCCGGATGGCACAGCTCTCTATTGGGGTCCGACCCTGGCAGCAACGGTCCCTCAACCGGGTTACTTTTCAAGGGCCATTTTACCATGTACAGCTGCTTGAAACCATATTTCACACTGAAGGCTCTGTACTTTTAGCTTGGGTCTGATAACCCAGGTTGCACCGTTCAAACGTCAGGCTATCTGGGCCAGTCCAGGGTTTGACCCTGGTCGCAACCAGGATTGGACTATAGCGGCGCTTTTCACCCACTAGTTTACAGCTACAACTTCATTGGTTATGCACTGGTCTCTTGTTTTTATGCGAGGGCCAATATTAAAGTGTGATTGTTTTTTATGTGGGGACCAATGTCTTGTTTTTTTCCTGTGGGGGTCTAATGTGTTTTTCCCTGTTGAGGTCTGATGGTGTGCCTTGACAATTTGCGCTGCAAGTTGAAAAAGGTTGAAAATCAATGGACTAGAGGCATGACCCCTTCACACCAGGCCAACACCTGGGTTCCTCCGGCAATATATCATATCAGAGGCTCAGTGTGAAAGGGATACAAGGGTATTTAACTTTACCTCTTGGGACTGAGAGAAGCAGGGAATCCGTCTGGGAATGTGGAGACCAAGACGTCCCTTGTGGTGGCCCCATAGCAAACAGTCTATTTTTTCTATCAGCTCCCTGGCAACATGAAAGGAGATTTAGAACACTTTGCCCATCTGCAAAATCTGTCCTGGGAAATGAGTTTAATTGAAAGTACAACGCTACCTAACTAGTCATGTTAGTATAAATAAGTAAGTGAGTGTAAGCTCATATTATGTCATCTCTACATAATAATGTATCTCTTTAAATAATTATGCTAAGTGAACACCCTCATTTTATTTATTTATTTATTTACAGTTTCTTATATAGCGCAGCAGATTCCGTTACAGCGTCTTATAAAGCGCAGCAGATTCCGTTACAGCGTCTTATATAGCGCAGCAGATTCCGTTACAGCGTCTTATAAAGCGCAGCAGATTCCGTTACAGTGTCTTATATAGCGCAGCAGATTCCGTTACAGTGTCTTATATAGCGCAGCAGACTCCGGTACAGTGTGTTATATAGCGCAGCAGATTCCGTTACAACGTCTTATAAAGCGCAGCAGATTCCGTTACAGTGTCTTATATAGCGCAGCAGATTCCGTTACAGTGTCTTATATAGCGCAGCAGATTCCGTTACAGTGTCTTATATAGCGCAGCAGATTCCGTTACAGTGTCTTATATAGCGCAGCAGATTCCGTTACAGCGTCTTATATAGCGCAGCAGATTCCGTTGCGCTTTACAATAGTAGACAGTGATAAAACAAACTGGGTAACAACAGACAGACTTGGAGGTAGGAGGGCCCTGCTACAAGCTTAAAATCTATAGGAACATAGGAGGGAAACACAAGGTCAGGCACCAGTAATAGCATAGCTTGTAGGTCCAGAAGGGAAGCTATATCATACATAAGTGCCTCAGAGGGTTATGTGTGCGGTATATAAATATGATAGGCTTGCCTGAAGAGAGTTTTCAGGGAACACTTGAAAGTTTGGAGGCTAGTGGAGAGTCTTATTGTGCGTGGAAGGGCATTCCATAGGGTGAGAGCAGCCTGATGAAAGTCCTGTAATAGTGAATGGGAGATAGTTATCCGTGCAGAAGAGAGACGCAGATCTTGTGTATATCACGTTGGGTACACAAATCGTCTAATGTGTTCCTAGTTTAAATCTCCTGAACCTGGCTGTGTATTTGTTGGTGTCAGTCGAAGCCCAGCATGAAAAAAAAAAAAATTGCCCCAGAACTACATTTCTGGGCCAGTTGCAGCAATAAGAGATGTAAAGGCTCCCATACCCTAGGGCGACTTTTCCAAGCGGAGAAGTCGCCCAGATTCTCCCTTGTACTGCCCGGGAACCTCTGGGGCGGCAGGACTGCATACGATAAACCGTGTACGCATGTATCGTATGCAATCCCATCCAAGCCTGCTGATAAATCATGCGATTTTCAGGCTCTGATGCGATGTGCACAGGACCATCGGAGCCTGATGTCAACAACGTGCGATTTCGATGCTATTCCTGCAATTTATGGCATAAAAGTGATCAAATCGCAAGTAAATTGCCCTAAGGCATTGGTCATAGGGTCGACACTATAAAGGTTGACATACATTAAGGTCGACCACTAAAGATCGACATGGGTAAGGTCAACAGAGTTTGAAGGTTGGCACAAGCATTCGGTCAATAATGGGAAGGGTGACAATCAAAAGATCGACATGGCATACTTGCCTACCCTCCCGGAATGGCCGGGAGGGTCCCGCAAATCGGGTCCCCCTCCCGGTCCCCCGGGAAGGGGGCAAGTCTCCCGCATTTCCCTACAGCCCCGGCTCCCCCTCTCCCCACGGTCTAAAAACTATGACTTTCGCGGGTCCGCGGGGAGGGGGCGGGGCTAAATGACGCAATTCGCTGCATTTTTAGCCCCTCCCCCCACACACGGACCCACATATTGAGGCTTCAGTCCGTTATGGGGGCGGGGCTTGATGACATCACCCGTGCCCCGCCCCCAAAACGAAGCCTCTACCCGCCCCCTTTCACTCCTCTCCGGGCTTCTCCCGGAAAGGAGTATGCCAAAGTCGGCAAGTATGCGACATGGGTCTTTCACGTTTTTTTGTCCCGGGTTTTGGCGTAATTCGACATGGACACCGTGTCAGTGTACCGCGTCCCCTTGCGTGGCTTGCTGCACTTGGCACACTATTATAATCTCCTCTCCAGAAGATGGTACGGCTGTCGACATTCCCATTGTCGACTTAATGCTTGTGTCGACCTTCTGACCCTGTCAAACTTAGCCATGTGTCAGCCTAAGCCCTCTCCACCTTTAGTGGTGGACATAATGTATGTCGACTTAGTGACCGTTTCCCATGTCTGGGCCCCTTAGTCACCAGGGCAAATTGGGCAATAATTATACATTATATATAATTATACATAAAATATGGCGCATGATTCGATGCAAAGTTTTACTTATAAGAAGAAGAAAATAAAGGTATTTTATTTTAATAAATTTGTTTGGAAAAAGGTCAAAACCATGTGTAACACGTGCAGAGTGAGTTAAATTTGGGCGGGGTGTGTTGAAACTGAAATCTGTATTGCAGTGTAAAAATAATGCAGCCAGTATTTACCCTGCACAGAAACAAAATAACTCACACAAATCTCTGCACATGTTACATCTGCCCCACCTGCAGTGCACATGGTTTTGGCCATTTTCCAAACAAACTTGTACTGCGATCAGATCTGAATAAAGGCCAATATTATTATCCTTTATTTATATGGAGCCACAAGGGATCCACAGTGCCCAATTACAGAGTACATACAGTATATGAATAAGCAAAACAGTGACTTATAGGTGAGTACAATAGAGGACAGGTACAGGGCACATAACCATAGCTGCATCAGCAGACAACACTGACATAAGTATCAGGGGGCAGAGAACAAGGGATCTGCAGCGCCCTATTACAGAGTATATAACCCAGGAGACAGTGACTTACAGGTTCATACAATAGAGGACAAGTACAGGGCACATAACCATAGCTGCATCAGCAGACGGCACTGACATAAGTATCAGGGGGCAGAGAACAAGGGATCTGCAGCGCCCTATTACAGGGTATATAACCCAGGAGACAGTGACTTACAGGTGAGTACAATAGAGGACAGGTACAGGGCACATAACCACAGCTGCATCAGCAGACGGCACTGACATAAGTATCAGGGGGCAGAGAACAAGGGATCTGCAGCGCCCTATTACAGGGTTTATAACCCAGGAGACAGTGACTTACAGGTGAGTACAATAGAGGACAGGTACAGGGCACATAACCACAGCTGCATCAGCAGACGGCACTGACATAAGTATCAGGGGGCAGAGAACAAGGGATCTGCAGCGCCCTATTACAGGGTATATAACCCAGGAGACAGTGACTTACAGGTGAGTACAATAGAGGACAGGTACAGGGCACATAACCACAGCTGCATCAGCAGATGGTACTGACATAAGTATCAGGGGGGCAGAGAACAAGGGATCTGCAGCACCCTATTACAGGGTATATAACCCAGGAGACAGTGACTTACAGGTTAATACAATAGAGGAAAAGTACCCACCAACTGTACCGAATTTGCCGGTAAAGTACCGTTTTTGAACGGTCTGTACCGGCAAATAACAACTGTACCGAATGTACCTTTTTCCCAAATATACTTTTTTTTTTTTCTGACTGTCGTCCTCTTCCTGGCTCCAGAGGCTGTGGTGCGCATCCTCCTCCTGGCTGAGGCTGACAGTCAGTGGTGCGCACTGCTCAGCTCTCCCTGGGCAAAGCACCCGTTCCCAAGGGTGCATTTCGGGTCCTAGGCCAGCGTGCGACGCGTTATGACGTCACACATCGCGGACCTGGTGCACTCAGGGGACAGGGTGGTTGTTGCTGTGCACCCAGGCCGGGGTGAGTGAGAGCAGCGTGGGGAGTGGCGGCTGTGGTACGGGGGTATGTCTCTGTGCAGCCAGGCTGATGTGAGCAAGAGCAGCGTGGGGAGCGGCGGCTGTGGTACGGGGGTATGTCTCTGTGCAGCCAGGCTGATGTGAGCAAGAGCAGCATGGGGAGCGGCGGCTGTGGTACTCTTTCTATGCTTGTGACAGTGATGGCTGCTGGAATATTGTAAATAAGTAAAATGTATTCATTCTACATTTTTAAAATGCTCAGTACACATTTGAAAAGGGGGTGTGGTCACGCCCACTTTACCTGTGACCACGCCCCCTTTTCGCATGTGTACCGATTTCTACCAATCAGATGTTGGAGGGTATGTAACCACAGCTGCATCAGCAGACGGCACTGACATAAGTATCAGGGGGCAGAGAACAAGGGATCTGCAGCACCCTATTAGGGTATAAAACCCAGGAGACAGTGACTTACAGGTTAATACAATAGAGGACAAGTACAGGGCACATAACCATAGCTGCATCAGCAGAGGACACTGACATAAGTATCAGGGGGCAGAGAACAAGGGATCTGCAGCACCCTATTAGGGTATAAAACCCAGGAGACAGTGACTTACAGGTTAATACAATAGAGGACAAGTACAGGAAACATAACCACAGCTGCATCAGCAGACGGCACTGACATAAGTATCAGGGGGGCAGAGAACAAGGGATCCGCAGCACCCTATTACAGAGTATATAACCCAGGAGACAGTGACTTACAGGTTAATACAAGAGAGGACAAGTACAGGGAACATAACCACAGCTGCAGCAAAAGACGGCACTGACATAAGTATCAGGGGGCAGAGAACAAGGGATCTGCAGCACCCTATTAGGGTATAAAACCCAGGAGACAGTGACTTACAGGTGAGTACAATAGAGGACAAGTACAGGGCACATAACCACAGCTGCATCAGCAGAGGACACTGACATAAATATCAGGAGGGCAGAGAGCCGCAGGATTTATTACCATCAAAGATGGTTTAAGTAAGAGAAGGAAAAGCACATGAGGGCAGAGGGTCCTGCTCGTGAAAGCTTATATTCCTAAGCATATGATGACAATTCTTTTTAGGAGACTTTTGTTAATATATATTTGTTTATGTATTGGAATACAGTAGTTCAGAATTATTCTGTAAAGAGCAGCAACAATTGTTAAAGGGATCATTTGGGGGATCTATGACCTCCCTGTATTTTACTTCATTATTATTATTATTACTAGGTGATTCATCGCGCCCTACGGGCGCTCTTCACACCGTCGTAAGGGGCTGCGCCCCCTTAATTTGTGAATATGTATATGAGAAAGATGGTTAGAATTGTATGAAAGATGCCTGTATTGCAACTTGAGTTATAGGTGAAATGTGTTACATAGAGAGCATATGATGTGGAAGGGGGTGTGTATTGTTTTGTGTAATTAAAAAGCGGTTACAGAGTAAGATGTACATTGATAGTGTGGATGGTACAGTGACATTTGTGGGTGTGGGGGGGGGACTGTGTGTGCATGTTGTTTAGGTGTGTGTGTGTGCAATAGTATAGTAGGGTGTTTCTGAGTCAGCGGCTCCCCACAGGCGGAGGTCACGACACAGGTAAACAGGAGGCTGGGTAGTGATAGGGGTGTGGGCATAAGGGGGACTAAAGAGGAGGGTGGGAGATACTGTGCAGCTTCTGCCAGTGGGTGAGGGTCCAGCGTGGCAGTACAGGATGGTGGCCCTTAGTCAGTGTCTCCTCCTACTGGGTGGGAGTTCGGGTGCATTAGGGCAGGAGGCGGGGCTATGAGGCATGATAGGGGCATGTGGGCAAAACAGCGTCAGCGACTCCCCAGTGGTGGAAGTTACGGTTCAGGAGAGCAGGAAGCTGGGTAGTGATTGGGGTGTATGAGTATACGGGGGACTAAAGAGGAGCTTAGGGGTGCCGTGAATTGCGGGAGGGGCGCGGGGGGTGCCGTGAATCAAGGGAGGGAGGGGGCGCTGGTGTCGGCGAATCGCGGGAGAGGGCGGGGGTCCGCAAAGCGTGGGAGGGAGCGTGAATTGCGCGAGGGGGGTTGCGAATCGCGGGAGGGGGGGGCACGGGGCGCGATGAATCACCTAGTTGGTTATATATTCTTGTAGAAGGATGGTAGGATGTTGCTGTCATTCAGAATGCATTTACATAAACAGTAATAGTAGCAGTAAAAGGTCTGACTTAAAACACCTACAGTAAAGCAGAACAGGTGTTATATATTATACAAAGAATTGGTTGATGATGTCTAGGTTGACATGCACATAGTTCATAGTTGTCACTGGAAAAAAATTGCTACAAGAAAAAATCAACACAGAAAGTTCAACACATGTAAATGTTGACATAAGTGTGGCACTTCATCGGTGTCCATGTTGACACATGAGAATGAATATGAAAACATTCAAAAAAAGAAAAATAAATCTTCAAAAACTCATGTCAACCTTTTTCATTGTCAACCATAGCCGTGCCAGTGTTTTGCATGTGCCATTTAATCCTGGGGTTGCCGTGAATCACGCGCGGGGGTGGGGGGGGGAGGGAGGAGGTGAGGGGTGTCCGCGAATCACGGTAGGAGGGGTCGTGGGTGGATGCCGTGAATTGCGGGAGGGGGGGTCGCGGGGGGGGGGTGTGGGTGCCGCAAATCGTGGGATGGGGGGGGGGCGCGGGGGGTTGCAGTGAATCGCGGGAGGGTGGGTCGCGGGGGCGGGGGGTTGCCGCAATGACAGGAGGGGGGGTCAGGGGTGGGGAATCGCGGTAGGGGGGGTCGTGGGGGGCACCGTGAACCGCGGGAGGGGGGGCCGTGAGTTTGGCGCGAATCGTGGGAGGGGGGGTCGCGGGGTGCAGCGAATTGCAGGAGGGGGGGTGTCACGGGGTGGGGCCGTGAATCGCGGAAGTCACCGGGGGGTGCCGTGAATTGCGGGGGGTGTGCTGCAAATCGTGGGAGGGGGGTCGCGGGGGGTGCCGCGAATCGCCACAAGAAAAAATCAACACAGAAACATGTAAATGTTGACATAAGTGTGGCACTTCATTAGTGTCCATGTCGACACATGAGAATGAATATGAAAACACTAGGTGATTCATCGCGCCCTACGGGCGCTCTTCACACCGTCGTAAGGGGCTGCGCCCCCTTAATTTGTGAACATTTGCATATGAGAAAAATGGTTAGAATTGTATGAAAGATGGCCTGTATTGCAACTTGAGTTATAGGTGAAATGTGTTAAATAGAGAGCATATGATAGGGCAGTACGGATGACGTAATGGTTAGCATTACTGCCTCACAGCGCTGAGGTCATGGGTTCGATTCCCACCATGGCTCTAACTGTGCGGAGTTTGTATATTCTCCCCGTAATTGCATGGGTTTCCTCCGGGTACTCCGGTTTCCTCCCACAATCCAAAAATATACTGGTAGGCTAATTGGCTCACAACAAAATTAACCCTAGAATGTGTGCGTGTACATGTGGTAGGGAATATAGATTGTAAGCTCCACTGGGGCAGGGACTGATGTGAATGTTCAAATATTCTCTGTAAAGCGCTGCGGAATATGTGTGCGCTATATAAGAAACTGTTAATAAATAAATAAATATGATGTGGAAGGGGGTGTGTATTGTTTTGTTTAATTAAAAAGCGGTTACAGAGTAAGATGTACATTGATAGTGTGGAGGGTACAGTGACATTTGTGGGTGTGGGGGGGGGGCTGTGTGTGCGTGTTGTTTAGGTGTGTGTGTGCAATAGTATAGTAGGGTGTTTCTGAGTCAGCGGCTCCCCACTGGTGGAGGTCACGACACAGGAAAACAGGAGGCTGGGTAGTGATAGGGGTGTGTGGGCATAAGGGGGACTAAAGAGGAGGGTGGGAAATACTGTGCAGCTTCTGCCAGTGGGTGAGGGGCCAGCGTGGCAGTACAGGAGTACAGGATGGTGGCCCTTAGTCAGTGTCTCCTCCTACTGGGTGGGAGTTCGGGTGCATGAGAGCAGGAGGCTGGGCTATGAGGCATGATAGGGGCATGTGGGCAAAACAGCGTCAGCGACTCCCCAGTGGTGGAAGTTACGGTTCAGGAGAGCAGGAAGCTGGGTAGTGATAGGGGTGTGTGAGTATACGGGGGACTAAAGAGGGGCTTAGGGGTGCTGCCGTGGGTGGATGCCGTGAATTGCGGGAGGGGGGGGGCGCGGGGGGTTGCAGTGAATCACGGGAGGGTGGGTCGCGGGGGCGGGGGGTTGCCGCAATGACGGGAGGGGGGGGGTCAGGGGTGGGGAATCGCGGTAGGGGGGTCGTGGGGGGCACCGTGAACAGTGGGAGGGGGGGCCCGGGGGGTTGGCGCGAATCGTGGGAGGGGGGCTCGCGGGGTGCCGCAATCGCAGGAGGGGGGGTGTGTCACGGGTTGGCGCCGCGAATCGCGGGAGTCACCAGGGGTGCCGCGAATTGCGGGGGGTGTGCTGCAAATCGCGGGAGGGGGGTCGCCGCGAATCGCCACAAGAAAAAATCAACACAGAAAGTTCAACACATGTAAATGTTGACATAAGTGTGGCACTTCATCGGTGTCCATGTCGACACATGAGAATAATTATGAAAACATTAAAAAAAAGAAAAATAAATCTTCAAAAACTCATGTCAACCTTTTTCATTGTCGACCATAGCCGTGCCAGTGTTTTGCATGTGCCATTTAAACCTGGGGTTGCCGTGAATCGCGCGCGGGGGTGGAAGGGAGGGAGGAGGTGAGGGGTGTCCGCGAATCACGGGAGGAGGGGTCGTGGGTGGATGCCGTGAATTGCGGGAGGGGGGGTCGCGGGGGGGGGGGGGTGCCGCGAATTGTGGGAGGGGGGGCGCGGGGGGTTGCAGTGAATCGCGGGAGGGTGGGTCGCGGGGGCGGGGGGTTGCCACAATGACAGGAGGGGGGGTCAGGGGTGGGGAATCGCGGTAGGGGGGGTCGTGGGGGGCACCGTGAACCGCGGGAGGGGGGGCCCGGTGGGTTGGCGCGAATCGTGGGAGGGGGGGTCACGGGGTGCCGCGAATCGCAGGAGGGGGGGGGGTGTCACGGGGTGGGGCCGCGAATCGCGGGAGTCACCGAGGGTGCCGCGAATTGCGGGGGGTGTGCTGCAAATCGCGGGAGGGGGGTCGCGGGGGGTGCCACGAATTGCCACAAGAAAAAATCAACACAGAAAGGTCAACACATGTAAATGTTGACATAAGTGTGGCACTTCATTGGTGTCCATGTCGACACATGAGAATGAATATGAAAACATTGAAAAAGTGAAAAATAAATCTTGTCAACCTTTTTCATTGTCGACCATAGCCATGTCAGTGTTTTGCATGTGCCATTTAATCGTGGGGATGCCGTGAATGGGGGGGGGGAGGGAGGGAGGTGCATACCCAACATGACCCTCTCCAGGAGGGACACATTGCTCTGTTTCTGGACTTTCTTCTTAATTTATGGATTACCATCACCTGTGCTTAAACACCTTTCTTATCAATTACCCTGTTTAAAACAGGTGATGACAATCATAAATTAAGATGGAAGTCCACAACCCAGCGTTACAGCTCCAGACACACTTTGAGTGACAGATGTAGCCAAATATATAAGAGATTGAAAAAGTGCAAAATAAATCTTGTCAACCTTTTTCATTGTCGACCATAGCCATGTCAGTGTTTTGCATGTGCCATTTAATCATGGGGATGCCGTGAATGGGGGGGGGGGGGGGGTGGAAGATGGAAGTCCACAAACATAGCATTCTGTCCCTCCTGGAGAGGGTCATGTTGGGAGGTATGGAGGTGTGGGGCGCTCACCTGGTGTGTCTGGTGAGTAGCTGTGTAACATGGAGAGGCAGAGGGTGTCTGGCACTGTCTGTGGGCTCACTGGGCTGGTTCTCTGTCATATGAGTCAGTCATGTGAGTCAGAGGCTCCACCCAGCGTTACAGCTCCAGACACACTTTGAGTGACAGATGTAGCCAAATATATAAGAGATCATTTATTTATATGGTTCCGCAGCGCCTGGCAATACATAGATGAGTACAGAAACAAAACAAGATAATAGTGATGTACAGTACAATTGCAAATTAGGACAAGTGCATGGTAAATAATAGACAGTTGCGGCAGCGGACACTGAGGCAATAACAGTGGCAGAGAGGCATATTATTAGAAAATGACATGAGGAGAGAGGGCCCTGCTCGTTAGAGCTTACATTCTAAAGGGAGTATATTAAAAAAGTTACTGAAAATCCTTCTGATACACCCTGGAGTTTGTAGCTTCTTAGATAGAGAACTTTATAAAGTATTGAACTGTGATTTATGATCCATTCCGTGCCCCGGGCAGATTGCATTCCCTCCCCCGCCCCTGTGCCTATGTTAGGAAGCCTGGCAGCGTGTATCGTCCACTCTCCTCCCCCCTCTGACCAAATGGTCTGATGGTTAATAATAAGCCAGAGAGTGTCAGTGCTGGAATGCAGGACAGTGTAGTGAGGAGGAGGAGGAGGAGGAGGATCCCTCCTGGAGATCCCCCTCCCTCTCTGATCTCATTGCTGAGGAGTAATCTGGTATCTTATCTTCCTTATATCAGAGGTAAGACTGACCAGAATAACAGAGGTTAAACATCTCTCCATTTACAGTCTGTTATATTACAAAGACCAACTTTCTTAACAGCTGTTTGAGGAACCATTTCCCCTTGGTAAATGAACTTTGTTTTATATTTTAGTTGTACACATGCTCATTTTCCAGAGACTGTTGTGGTACACGGCTTCCCAGGGTTACATGCTCATTGCCAGGGTTTTATTGCTGGTTGACTTTTATTTATTTGTTTACAGTTTCATATATAGCGCACACATATTCCGCAGCGCTGTACAGAGTATAGTTGAACACTCACATCAGTCCCTGCCCCAGTGGAGCTTACAATCTATATTCCCTACCACATGTACACGCGCACGCAGACATTCTAGAGTTATGTGTTGGCAGCCAATTAGCCTACCAGTATGTTTTTGGATTGTGGGAGGAAACTGGAGCACCCGGAGGAAACCCACGCAAGTACGGGGAGCATATACATGAGACTTGCCAGGGGTTTCTTTCTCATTGCCAGGAGTTAAATGCTCATTTCAAGGGGGTTACATGCTCATTGCCAGAGGGTAGGTTTCAAAATAAAATAGTGTTGATGAATTTGACCTATATAATAAGCAACACGAACCATAACATTTGACATTTGCTTTAGAGCCTGATTCAGACTTTATTTGCACATCCGCAATTCGCAGCGACCAGCGTTCAGTTAAGCCGACGCTCAACCAGAGTGAATTAATTAGTCGCTGTATGAGTGTATGTGTACGATTACACGTCCATTTGCAGCCATGCGAATATGTCCTAAACCCATCGTAACAGGCTCACCATCGATTGATTCTTAGACTGGGCGCAACTCATCGCAGGAGCCGCATAGTCCATGACATACTCAATTGTGTGAAGGAAAAAGACATACCTGGGCTGTATAATGCCCAGACGCGCCTGTGGCTGAGATGTATCAAAGCTTGAGGAGAGAGAAAATAACATACAGTCACCTCACCTAAGCATCAACAGCCTATAACTTGGCAGGTAGGGGCTGATTGTCTGGTACTTTATCACTCTCCATATTGTCCAAGGATTGATACAAACTGTTGCTAGGAAAGAGTTTCTGCTGCTGTCCTTCCCTCAGTACTGTGCCATTGGTGTGTCCACCATCGATGGTGACACTACAAGTGACCATCGATGCTAGCAAACCTATGTAATGGAGGACCATTAATGTTCAGTTGGAACACTGATCTGTTCCGCAGAGTATTCCACCTTATGTGCTGGACTGATTTTTTTAATTGCTTAGGTGGAAGATTGTCTAATGTCCCACACACCGGGTCAGCGCTGCGGAAGGAAGCGCCAGCTTTTGCTGGCAATACCCTGTAGAAGCCTATGGGCATCTCTCTGCAGCGCTGTCACAGGGATCCGTCATGGGTCCCTCCCAGCGTGCCCCGCGGCCGCTTCCCGGCGCTGATTGTCCGACACTGCCGCTGCACCGTCACCCCTGGGCCCTCAGCGCAGCCCGCCACTCACTGCTGCCCGGGACCCGCCGGTGCTTCCCTACCCACGGTCGCTCAGCGGAGCCCGGCACCCACCCTGCCGCCTGTACTTGCACATAGGTGCTTCACCGCTGGCACACACCCACAGAATCAGACCCAACACATCAAGGGTGCTAAAAAACACCGGCGATGGGTCCAATCTGATGGGTCCGACCCGTTGCGCACGGAACTACCCATTGGGTATCAAACACATCCAATTTGGGCCGATTTCCCGGCCCGATCCGTCAAATCGTCCCAAATTGTACAAGTGTATGGGGCCTTAACCCAGGGTTGCGGACTTTCAAAAAATCCTCTCCGGGAGAAGCCCGGAGAGGAATCTTGCATTACAAGTTTTGGGGGTGGGGCTTAACAGGGACGTCATTAAACCCCGCCCCCATTACGGCAAATAGCCGAAATAACTGATATCCATGGAGGGGGCAGGGCTAAAATGACACGATTGTGCCATTTTAGCTCCGCCCCCTCCCCTGAGACCTGCGGATTGCGGCATATAAATGCAGCGATCGGGGGGGCTCAGTGGGGGTCCCCCTGATTCCGGGAGGGTTGCCCACCCTTCCGGGGGCCGAGAGGAAGGACCCGATGAGACTCCCGCAAATTCCGGGAGGGTCGGCAACCCTGCCTTAACCTATGCGAAGGGAGGAACATTAGAATTCCTAATAGTACATGTTATCTTGGAATGCCATGTTTGTTTATGTAAGCCACTTTTATTACTATCCATTGTTGTAGGGGGATGGGGATAGGGTGGGTAGAGTCCAGTTAAGGAGAGAACATGCATTCTGCATTTTAGGATCATTTGATAGGCTGTGGCCGTGTAGGCTGTGCGCATGGACTAGCTGTGCATAGATTTTTAGGCATCATTTTCAAAGCGCAGCATAATTTAATCATAACTAGATATACCGGTGTTACACCGAAGTGAAACAGAAGGACAGAAAACAATCACAACTCTGAAAACCAAAGGACAACTCCTGGCTGCTTCATCTGTATAATCACCCATAATATCCTTTTGACATCTGCAAATACTTTGACTATCATCCAGTGACAGTAGGTGTCTCCCAAGGTTCTGTTCTTGGTCCTCTTCTCCTCTCTGTTCGCTCATTCGCTCACTGGACTTCCAGTATAAACTCTATGCTGATAATACTGTAATCTACCGCTCCTTTCCTGATCTCTCTCCCTCTATCCTCACTCATATTTCCAACTGTCTATCTATTCTTGGATGATCCAGCGCTTTCTTACGCTTAAAATGTTTAAGGCTGAGCTGATCACCATCCCACCCGCCCGCATAACCTAACCATCTCTCGTCCTAACCTTCTGTTTTTGCCATACATACCTACTTTCTGGCTGAGCAGCCAGCTCAAGGGAGGCGGGGCTGCCGGAAGCGAAAAGGGGCAAGGCGGGGACGGAGCAACAGGAGGGCTATTGTTTGGGGGGTGTGCCCAGAGTGATTGTGCCTTTTTAGCCATGCCCTCCGCCGTGCAATGCCGTTTTTTTGTTTCAGGCGTTGCACTGCGGAAGGTGGGGCTAAAAGGACGTGATTCATGTAATTTGACCCACTGACTCCCTCCGCCTAGGGCGAGTCGCAGAAGCCGGGCCGCTCTCTGGGAGGGTTGCCCCCCCCCATTATCGATGGTTTGTGGCCGATGTTGAATACTTTTGCCATCGATGGGTAAGAACCAGATGGTTTC
This sequence comes from Crinia signifera, assembly GCF_055691185.1. Classification (NCBI taxonomy): domain Eukaryota; kingdom Metazoa; phylum Chordata; class Amphibia; order Anura; family Myobatrachidae; genus Crinia; species Crinia signifera. The sequence goes on from NC_139220.1 coordinate 15,971,639, forward strand.
CCTCCATCGATGGCAGGGCAAAACCATTTTTTTTTTCTTTTTCAAAGTGCCAGGACACAGAGCATAGGTCCACGCCGACACCCATGAAGTCCCGCCCCCATGTTTGATTGGCCCACAGGCCAATCAGTCAAACAAAATGGATGACCATCAATAGGTAAAATATCGATGGTCATCCATTGCATAGTTTAACACTTTGGATGGCCAGTTGCACTATTGCCATGGATGGCAACCATCGATGGCAATGGCAATGATGGCCATCACTAATATATATATATCTCCACCCTGATAATTGCTTCGGTGCTCTGTCCCCTGATGTAACTATCCTTATTTACCACGTAATTGTCCTAAATTGTCTTGTACTGTAATTAAATGATGATATTAAGAATATGGGAGCAGAACTTTAAAGGTGTGTTGGAAGGGGGTTTGTGGGATGTTCTAGAACTAACTGAGCACCATCGATGGTGGAGAATCGCTGTTTCTGTCCAATCAGTGGCAAAACTATCTATTATAGGTATTAACCCATCAATCGATTTCCAGCCCTACTGCACATTTCATATTGCTTTCATAACTTTGCCCACTGACTTATACTGGGGTACTCCACCGAACATCTTAGGCCCCATACACACTAGCCAATGAGCTCCCGGCCAATGATTTAGTGCGTACACACTGAATGATATCGCTCAGTTACAGTACGTCACCCTCTCCCACTGCTAGCATGAATTGTTGGCGTTATAGTCAACATTGTGCTTGAAACACAGACAACGGGGGTCATTATCGATGTGCGGGAGTGTGCATCATGGACGATATTGATCAAACACACTAGACCAGGCATGTTCAAACTATGGCCCTCCAGCTGTTGTGAAACTACAAGTCCCATCATGCCTTGCCACAGTTTTGCTATTAAAGAATGCTAAAACTATGGCATGGCATGCTGGGATGTGTAGTTTAGAACAGCCGGAGGGCCATAGTTTGGACATGCCTGTATCAAGAAGATATGAACAATATGTCATTAATATTATCATTCATAGCGATAATAATATATAGTCTATTGTTCATGGGGCTCTAGGATTATAATGTGAGTGTTTTGTAATAGGAACAAGACTTTTTGAAATTGGAGTTGTTTCTGCATTATGTGTGTGTGTGTGTATGTGTGTGTGATCCTCGGAGGTGGATCTAGCCCTCTCTTATAACAACCCTGTGTCTATATCCCTGCAGGTGGAGTGCTATGTTGTTGTCTGGCCTAAGACGATGCTCTACTAGACTTCCCCGCACATGGGGGAATCCAATGGTTGTCATGACACCCCGCCTATCGCGTCGTCATAGTAAGTTACTCTGCTTAGCCTTAGTGGGAGATTTACTTACATTTCTGAAAAGGCAGTGCAGGGGTTGCCCATAGCAACCAATTAATTTGTAGCTGTCATTTATCTGGTACACTAGTTAAAAGCCCGTCAAAATGCGGCTTCTGCATTGTACTTTTACTTTGAGCTGTGACAGTTTTTAACCCACAAACCCTCTACTCCACCCCCAGTCCTTATCTGCTCTTACCTCTAGTGTCGTCATTTTTATTTAACGTGAACCTGTGGGAAGATCCCAGTAGACGCAGCCCCCAAGCACATCTTCCTTTCCCCCCCAATAAGCTCTTTATGTGTCAGTGCTGTGTCCATACCTTATATTGGTGTCTCTCTGTAGACTCTTCCATCAGAATACACCCCAGTGTGGGTGAGGCGTTGGCAGAGAGGAGACCCGTCGTGGCTCTGGAGAGCACAATTATCACACACGGCATGCCGTATCCGCAAAATATCAGGTAAGCTCAATGGGCGAGATGTACCAAGCTTCAAAAGGTGATAAAGTGGAGCGTGATCAGCTGATCAGCTCCCGGGGTTGCAAAATGACAGTTGGGAGCTGATTGGCTGGTACCGCTCTCCTCTTTATCACTTTTTGAAGCTTAGTACATCTGGCCCAACACCAGTCAAGTTTGTATACTGGGGTGGGCCTTGGCTAACTTGTGTGTGAAAGGGGCGGGGGATACCAGAGGTTGTCACAATGATATATTGGTGATGTCATCAATATATAGTATAATATGTAAATCAGATCAGTATGTCGCCTCTCTACAGAGGATTGGGCAGCAAAATGGAAGATGAGGTTCAATAGATAAATGTAAGGTCGTGCATTATGGGACCAGAAACCAGTGTGCAACATATAAAATTAACGGGGTAGAGGTTGGGGAATCACTCATGGAGAAGAACTTGGGGGTGCACATCGACAAGAGACTTAAGGGGTGCACACGGTGAGATTTTGGTAGGAGATGTTGACTAGATCACTAGATACGGAGCCCGTAAAGGGGCGTGGCCTCGCAAATGATGCATCATCAGGCCACACCCCCATGCACACAGCATCTATTCCCTTCAGGCTGGGGGGACTTCCAACTGACCCTCCACCTCCACTCCGCCAGGGGACACTGGTGGCCATGGGGGGGCGGGACCGCCCCCAAATACCGGGAACGGTCCTATGAAAAACAGGACAGTTGGGAGATATGGTATGGTCTCTAGCGCAGTTGCCATGACTTTCAATTGCGTTTTGCACTAGCATCACCCTTGGTACAGGCAGGCCGACCGAAAATGGACGAGATGCTCCTCTTATGTACAGATGCCCCGTCGGCACCCAGTAATGCCGGTTCTACCATAGGAGGGAAGCGATGTAACATATTACATAACATGTAATGGGGCCCTTGCTGACGGTTCTCTGTCCTCTGTATGATGGCCAGCATGGCTAATGAAGTGGAAGACATCGTCCGAATGAATGGGTCAGTACCAGCGACGGTCGGCATCCTCAAGGGCAAAATTCATATCGGCCTCTCCGAAGAAGAACTGGAGTTCCTGGCCACAAGCAGAGACTGCGTGAAGGTGTCACGGAGGGACCTGCCCTACGTCCTCAGCCAGGTATGCCGAGAGAGTAACATAAAACAGAATTGTGTTACTATTTTATATTTAAGAACCATAACTACATATTCAAGTATACTGCGTGTGCTGTCTGCCCCAGCTGCCGGGAAATCAGGAATAGGAAAGGATATTGGCTGACATGGGCAAGAGCTCCACTTGCCCTCTGTAGGAGGTTTGATACATCTCCCCCATGTTTGTTCTGCTTTTTCTCTTGCCAGGGCCTCTCCGGAGGTAGTACAGTGTCTGGGACCATGATCGCCGCCCATCGGGCTGGGATCCCTGTGTTTGTGACGGGAGGGATCGGAGGAGTGCATCGCGAAGGAGAGAACAGTAAAATCATTTCTCAGCCTATAAAATGAACCACTGCCTAGGAACAGATGAACGCGTGTCGATAAAGCAGATTTATGTTGCCATAACTGTTTGGTGCCCACACTGCACACCCTGCTGCTGTGTGCTGAGCGATCTTGCTGAGCGTTGTTCTGAGTGATCTAGCCTCGCTCCGAATGCTCAGCAATCTCCCCGTGTGTAGGCCCTTTAAGAATGTGCAACCCCCCTTCCCCGTAAATTGTGATTAGTTAGCAGGACAATCCTTTGGAACCCTCTGTCTAGAAGCAGGACAGTTTGTAGGAGTTGACAATAATCTTATCTATATGTAAGTGTTCTATCTTGTCACAGCCATGGATATAAGCGCAGACCTGACGGAACTTGGCAGGACTCCGGTAGCTGTTATATCAGCTGGGATCAAATCCATCCTGGACATTGGCCGGACCCTTGAGTATCTGGTGTGTAGTCCAAGTCTCCTTCTGTGATGTAGAGGGAGATGCATATACCCGCTAGGCCCTCAGATGGGACAGGGCCCAAAATATGGAACTAACCCAATGAAATTTTGCTATACTGCTCATACCCCCCACCCCACCCCACCCCAATCCATTCACTTGTATAAACAACCGTCATTATTGCCTATGCGCCAATCCTATCCCTGGTGAGAGAGATCCACCTGAAAGCTAATGGATCTCTACATAGGACAGACTTAGCCGCGTCTGGGGTGTTTCTACTCAGTTACTCCCCTTCAACAACCACTGCAGATGGGACAGAGGTGGGTAGGACACAGCATCACCCCTAGGTGCGTAGGCTTGAGTCCGACCAACGCACACAAGATCCATCAAAAACAAAACCGATGCCTTTAGCTCTGAATCAGATTTTGAACTCTTTCCTCTTGCTGTTAATGGCAGGAGACAGAAGGGGTCTGTGTGTCCACGTATGGTGATTCCAGCGAATTTCCGGCTTTCTTCACCCCTCGTAGTGGCTTCCAGGCTCCGTGCCACGTCCGGGATGAGAAGGAGGCTGCGCAACTTATTGGTGAGCCAAGAAATCTGCCTCACCCTGATTAAGAAACTGGTATAAAAATGTGATTTATTGACTATTTTATAGATCGAAAAATATTTTTTGGCAAGTTCATAACGTTTCTGGTCATATAACTATACTTCCAGTTCTGCTAATTGCTTTTCCAACGTTTTATCAGACTGGTTATCTCATGCTTTCATAAAGAGGGTCTCACTATCACTAACCCACCATAGGAGTAAATCTACTAAGATGGGAGTTCTATCTACTTTTTATTTATTTAGCATCTTCTAGAAGATAAAGATAGCATCTTAATGGTTGCTATGGGCAACATTCCAACTTCAATAGAACTCCCATCTTAATAAATTTACTCCATAGAATCTCCATGACACTAACCAACCATAGAGTCTCCATGACACAAACCAACCATAGAGTCTCCATGACACTACCCACCATAGTGTCTCCCTTACACTAACCACCATAGAGTCTCCCGGACATTATCCACCATAGAGTCTCCCTGACACTAACCCACCACAGTCTCTTTAACATTACCCCACATTTAACCACCATAGAGTCTTCCTGACACTAACCCACCATAGAGTCTCCCTGATATTAACCCATCATAGAGTCTTCCTGACATTAACCCACCATAGAGTCTCCCTGACACTAACTCACCATAGAGTCTCCCTGACACTAAACCACCATAGAGTCTCCCTGATACTAACCCACCATAGAGTCTCCCTGACACTAACCCACCATAGAGTCTCCTCTTACACAAACCATAGACTCTAATATGAGATGGCCTCACTGGGACATTCCCAGCTTCTTTAGCTCAGTAAGTAAGATTAATCAGCTGTTGGGGATATGCCAAAGGTGAATATTCTACATGAGCTTCTTGTATGATATTGTTTGTCACACAGCCAGTTCCCTGGACCTCAGACTGGGCAGTGGGGTCCTCATTGCTGTTCCCATCCCAGCTGAGCATGCCGCCTCTGTTCATGTGATAGAGGAAGCGGTTCACCAAGCTTTGAAGGAAGCCAGGTTAGTGCCGCCATTGTTGTTTTTCTGTTCTTCTTCGTTACATGATTTTCGGGAACCTCCCGACCATTTCGGGAGCGTAGGCAACCCTTGAATATACTGCAAAGGAGTTAATGCAGATCAGACTGCTGGTACTTGTAGTGCTGACAAATGTAAATCACATACCTGGGAAGAAGAGAAAAGAAACAAATGTTCAGTCCGTATTCAGTGAGATTCATGCAGGATAACTGTTCTTTTAAAAGTAAATCTCACTTTTTATACATATAATTCCGACAACTGCCTCCTAACTACCCAGTGCATGTGACCTTAATAGGGTCAACCGCATTCCTAGATGACAGCGCAGCAGGATAATGAAAATGATAAAAGCTGACCGTCAACCCGGGTTCTGAGGGTTTCCCTAGTGTTTTCCAAGTTGTCACATAGGACTAATATATATATTTCTCTGTAGCATGTACTACAGGCGTCCGGCAGATTCATTGCTTATAAAATGTGTACTGTTGTTATCAGGATACAAGGGATTGTGGGTAAGGCGGTGACCCCATTTCTGCTGCGCCGGGTGAACGAGCTGACTGGAGGCAAATCCCTGGATGCTAGTATCCTTTTCATATTTGCACTGACGTATACTTAAGTGCTAATGAGCGAAGACAGGCAGCATTTATGCAGACAGGCAAATTGCCAATCTACCAGCTTCTAACTGTGCTTTCACAGGATGGGTTTGCCAAATGACAGTTAGGAGCTGATTGGCCGGTACATTCTCTCTCTTCGAACAATGGTAAATCTCCCCCTATCCACCATTACTGTAGCATGAGGTAAAAAGTTAGACATGGCCGCTCTCTACACCAGCTCTGTGCACCCTTCATCCAACTCGAACAGCTTCTCACAGATATAAAGCAAGAAGCCCGTGAAGGTTGCGGGAACTTAGACTGGTACAAATATATCGTTACACCAATGTCATAACCGTTCTGATTGGCTGTTCTGGCGGTACCCAGTGAGCTCACTAGTCATTATTGTTGTCATCTCTGTTTTCTTATTTGCAAGAATCTGAGGCCTCCTTGTTGGCAGTGGAATCCCCAATAATCCCCCCCCCCCCCCCCCCGCGCGTGCTATCGCTAAACATCAATGGATGCCAACGGTTGACCAACAATGGCTGTTTCTGCCTTTTTACACCCAGTAGTCCCAATCTTTTTGAATCCACATATGTTGGCTGACGTTGAGTTGAGCTGGGGGAGTGGGGGTGCGCCCGGACCAAGCGTGCGCAAGTTGCGAGATTGATGAGAGAGAGAGAGTACCGGCCAATCAGCTCAAGTCATTTTTCAAACACAGCCTGTAGCGTGGTAGTTAGGAGCTGATTGGTTGTTTCTATATCTCTCTCCAAACTTTTATAAATCCTCCCCTTAGCTCCAGCCAACTCTGCATCAATCCCACAACTGGCGAATCCATGGAACATGGCTTCATTTGCTGTAATCTGCAGAAATCTTTCCTTAACCCTTGTCAAGATATTGCGCTGATAAAGAACAACGCAGCGGTTGGAAGCCGCATAGCCGTCGCTCTGAGCAAGCTCCGAAACCCTAAAGGCGGCATCCGAAAAGAATGCAATGACGGCGAGAGTAAGGAGGAAGCCAATCCAGATTCCAGGCCGGTGAGATATTCCATAGGTATAGATGCTACCAATCCCTGCTATAGGGAGATGCCCAGCCATTCACCCCTGTGGTTGCCGTAGCCCTGAACCTCATCTTCTTGGGAAGGCAGCTGAAATCTGAGTGTGAGCTGAGTGTCAGCTGCCCTCCCCCGGCACACATCGTCCTGCCCGCACTCCCATGGGAACACCCAGCGTTTTCATGGGAACGCCAATGAAATGCTGGACATTCCCATTGGCGACACCCAACCCCTTTGTGTATGCTGGATGACGCTTGTATTTACAGAATTGAGTTCAATCATATTTTGCATGCAATTTTCGTGGATTAATCATCTACGTAACTGCGCTATTAATGTTCCCATGGTTTCTCATTGGGCAGTACGGATAGTGTAATGGTTAGCTCTGAGGTCATGGGTTCGATTCCCACCATGGCCCTAACTGTGCGGAGTTTGGATATTCTCCTCCGGGTACTCCGGTTTCCTCCCACAATCCCAAAAATATACTGGTAGGTTATTTGGTACTTGTGTACAATCACGGCTCCCATCGCATGCCATATGTAGTGGCATGCGATGGCATGCGATGCGATGCAATTTTACCGTGTTTTTATGCATTTTTGTTAAAAATCGCATGGAGTTGAGAATAGAATAGTGTGGCGAGCGCAGCGAGCCACCGAGCCCGAAGCGTGGCGAGCGCAGCGAGCCCCGCGAGGCGACGCGGATACCTTCACAGGTATCCGTGTCCCCTCGCGGGCTTCACAGGTATCCGCGTCCCCTCGCGGGCTTCACAGGTATCCGCGTCCCCTCGCGGGCTTCACAGGTATCCGTGTCCCCTCGCGGGCTTCACAGGTATCCGCGTCCCCTCGCGGGGCTCGCTGCGCTCGCCACGCTTCGGGCTCGGTGGCTCGCCACACTTTCTATTCTCAACTCCACGCCAACGTGGATAGTGGGGGTATGAAAAGATCGTAGGACGCGTACCGCCGCCCCTCACGGGCTCGCATTTGGGGTGCATTTTACATGATTTCAACTCATGCCCATAATTTCAGTGAAAAATGACATTGCATCGCATCAGATCGCATGAGATGCGATGTGATTTTTCCGTATACGATGCCCATCGTGGGAGCCGTGATTCTACACAAGTACCGGTTATTTTTCTCCCAACAAAATTAACTCTAGAATGTCTGTGTGTGCGTTTACATGTGGTAGGGAATATAGATTGTAAGCTCCACTGGGGCAGGGACCGAATGTTGAAATATTCTCTGTACAGCGCTGCGGAATATGTGTGCGCTATATAAATAAATATACATTTTCATCCTTGCACTAACCTGCTTCATGGCCCCCGCCTTTGGGATTAACTCCCTGAATACCAAAATGATTAAGGCCTGTGTGTATACCCTCCTTTGTTCTGTTAAAACATTGCCCATTTAATGTCACACTAGCTGGGTCTCCTATCACTCCTAAGGACAGATTTATGAGTTCTCAGATCTCTCATCCTTAGGACATTTTTATCACATGTTCAGCCACAAAGTCTGTACCCCAAGCAAAGAGGTGAGATTTCCCCAGTCCACACACAGGCCCCTGCGGTTTTAGTACATACAGCTCTTTGTACAACCTAGAGACAAGAGATAGGAGATCTGAGACATAGACCATCAAATGTCTCCTGACCCAGGTCACTTATTTGGATTACAAAATTGCAATTTGCATATTATTTAAAAATACAATGCTTTATATTCCTATCAGAAGGGCCTGATTCTGGTTTGCTCCAAAAATGCCGCCCCCGTCCGAATGTCCCCCCCCCCAAAGACACATCCCCTCTCTTGCCTCCGCTGCAGAAGAAATCATTCAATGGTCCATTGAATCCTTTCGCAAATTGAAGTTAGTGGGAACTGAGGGTTTATTTGCGTGTGTCGGGACAAAGACATGGCGTCCGCCCCCGGAACACCCGCCAGCATACCCATGGGAACATCCAGTGTTTTCTTGAGGAGGCCCATAAAAGGCTGGGCATTCCCATCGGCGACCCCCGTACCTGCCGTCATCCTCCCCATGCCTGACCTGATCCTTACAAACGGCTCGGAAAGGGGAGCTGCACATGTACATAACATACCATGCGCAGAGCCCTAAACATCAGAACGGGCCGAATTTGCCCCGTTCCGAGTAAATCATAATCGCCCGACAACCCAAATCACAGCACCACCTACTCTGACCCCTGTATAGTTTCTCAGTCAAACCCAGCCTGCAGCTGTTGCTACACTCCAAAAGTGCCTCCTGCAGACTGATCCTAATCTGCATTCAGAAATGAACACCCAGTGCCATGGATTGTGCAGACATAACGAGTGGCCGATGTGTACAGTTTTTGCAGCTTCATGGGTGACCCTTGTGGAGTCTTCCTCCTGCTTATCTATCAAGCTTTTCATTGTCTAGTAATCTGTAACCGACCATGATACCACCATCATCGGCCTAATCAAGGAGGCAGATGAGTCTGCATACAGAGGGGAAGTGGACAGACTTTCACAGTGGTGCGGCAGAAACAACCTAAACCTAAACCCCATCAAAACAGTCGAGATGATAGTAGACTTCAGGAGAAAACCAAATGTCAAGGTCCCACTGGTAATTTCCAACAGAGTGGTGTCATGGGTAGAGACCTTCAAATTCCTTGGGACAAAAATCTCGTGCAACCTCAGATGGGAGCCCAACATAACTTCCATTGTCCAAAAGGCCCAACAGCGGCTGTTCTTTCTGAGGCAACTGAAAAAATTCAATATTCCGCAGGAGCTGCTGCAGCTCTTTTACACTGCTATCGTGGAGTCCGTTCTATGCTCCTCTATTACAATCTGGTATTGAGGGGCCAATGAATCTGACAAACGAAGCCTGCAAAGAGTGGTGAGGACAGCAGAGAGGATTATTGGGACGGACCTCCCCCTGTAAGGGAACAATACTTAAGTAGGGTCAAGAAGCGAGCTGGGAAGATCGTGGCGGGCAAACTCCACTCTGGCCATAGCTTGTTTGATATTCTCCCATCATTCCTGCCAAGTCGTCAAGAACCGCAAAAAGCCGGGCGGGGGGAGCCGGGAGCTGTCAGCACTGAATAAAAAAAAAAAAGCCCATACAATGAATGGGCGGCCTGTGATTGGCTGAGCGCTCTCTCAGCCAGTCAGCAATTGGCTGAGAGAGCGCTCAGCCAATCACAGGCTGCCCATTCATTGTATACAGTAGGCTTTTTTTTCTAGCACTGACAGCTCCCGGCTCCCTCTGCCCGGCTCTATGCCGCCTGTGTCCCCCGCAGCGTCTGTGTCCCCCGCAGCGTCTGTGTCCCCGCAGCGTCCCCAGCCCCCCTGCTCCCACCAGCAGCCCCCCCCCCCCCCCCCTGCTCCCCGGGTTTTTTACATGTGATAAATCGAGACGATTTATCACATGTAAAAAATGGCACATCAAGTGCCAATCTAATCAAGCTCCCCCGGGGAGCAGCCGGGGAAGCTCAGGGGGAAGTCGGGGGCGACTTGTCCTAAGGACAAGTCGCCCTAGTGTATTGGGGCCTTAACACCTGACTGCTCTGTCTAACCTTGCAAACCATAACATGTGAATTGTCATTTGTATGCGCAACTGATGCAATGTATGTATGTCCTGTTATCCCTCTTGTACCATGCTTGAAGCTGCACTGTATCCACAAAAAATTCCTAGTATACGAGAGTATACATGGCCAATAAAGTGATTCTGATTCTCCTTGTGGCAGGAATACCGGCATTTTGTACAACAGAACAGTACCGGAGCAAATTGTTTCTTAGCATTTGCCCAGTAGCGTGCAGATGTTTCGCTGTACACATTTGGAACATATATCATTTCTGTTTTCTCAGACTTTCCCTTATTTTCAGGTTGTGATTGGAGGCATCAATGTTGACATCATAGCAAAGGCATCCCAGGACACACTGGAGGTGTGTATTTATTTATATTATTGAAAACTACTAAATTCTACACAAAAATGCAATTGTATTGTACAATAGTTTGTAAAAGTCCAACCCAGCTCCGGCACTACCATGTTCCCCACCCCCCTATTGACGTGTGAGCAAGGACTCACCCCCCCGGGGCATTTTCCATTCATTGGTCCTCTGTCGCCTTCTGACCTCTTTTTGGGAATAATAAACACAAACTGAAGTTTGCCGAAACCATTCTTATACCAACCTGCAGCATACCCTAATTTACTTTACTCTGAACACTGGTGCAGAGGTATTAGGTAGTGTTGCCCATAGCAACATAGTTTGGTTTAGAAATTGAAAGTATATAGCTGATTAGTTGCTATAGCAATGGGCATCACCACATGTTACACAAATTGTATACATTCCTCAGATTGTCGGTTTAATGGATAACGCCGCTGTGATAATAAAACCCAGGGGCGTAACTAACTATTTAGCGCCCCCCCACCGCACGTTTATTCGGCGCCTGCCCCCCTTCTTACCCGCGGTCTGCTTCTCGCCCGGCTCTCTGTCGGGACCTTCCTGACCGTCACGGTCCCGGCCGGCTCCTGCTGCTACAATAAAAACGGACTCTTAGAAAATGGCTGCCCCCATACTGCAGACAGAAAACTGTCTGCAGTATGGGGGCAGCCATTTTCTAATTGTCAGTTTTCATTGCAGCAGGAGCCGGCCGGGACCGTGACGGTCAGGCACAGAGCCGGCCTTAGGCATAGGCCAACTAGGCAATTGCCTAGGGCATTTGGAATGCCTAGGGGCATCAGCAGCTTCTGCTGATTAAAATGATATGCAGCATGCCTATTTTGTGTGTGTGAGTGAGGCTGTTAGCGGCTGTGCGAGTCCTGTCTGCGGGTGGGTGGGTTGTGCAATAGTGTTCGGCATATGTGTAAGGGGCATTATGTGTGTCATGTATAAATGCATTAATAATGTGTGACATATGTGTAAGGGGCATAATGTGTGTCATGTGTATAAGGGCATTAATAATGTGTGACATATGTGTAAGGGGCATTATGTGTGTCATTATGTGTATGAAGGGCATTAATAAAGGTTGGCATAATGTGTAAGGGGCATTATGGTTATAAGGACATTAATAATGTGTGTCATGTGTAAGGGGCATTACTGTGTGGTATTATCAGGGGTGCCTAGAGAATGGGGTAGGGGGTACAAATTACCCAGGCCAAAGTCTGATGAAAGGGCCCAGTGGGGGCCCCGGGCCCCATCCCCTTAAGTGACAGCAGCAGCTGCAGCTCTTCTCCTCTATCAAGCACACACTGTTTTATGCTGGGTTGCAGTGTGGCCATGGAGGTGCTTAAAATACAATATTTTCTCAGGATTTTTTTCTAAGGGTATAATGTGAATAACGTGAGGAGTAATGTACATAAGGTAAAGTGGTACTACTGTGTGATGTAACGTGAATAAGGGACACCATCGCATGATATAATGTGAATAAAGTTGCACTACTGTGTGGCATAATTTGAATTGCGGGTAATATTGTGTGGCCATGCCCCTTCCCAGCAAGAACACACCCCTGTTTGGGCTGCTCACCGAATGTGTGCGCTGTTTCTATTTAAAATATTGCGGGTAGGAGCACCAAAATGATGACTGCAATGATGAGGGTTGATGATGCTGGGAAAGGGGAGCAGGGTCAGAGACGGAACTAGTGGCGGTGCTAGGGGGCAACAGTCAAAATCTTGCCTAGGGCATAATTTAGGCTAGGGCCGGCTCTGGTCAGGCAGGTCCCGGCAGAGAGCTGGGCGAGACGCAGACCGCGGGTAACTATAGCCCCGCAGCCCCCCCGGCGGCGCCCCCAATTTCTCTGCGCCCCCCTGCCACCGCGGGGGCTGCGGAGCTATAGTTACGCCACTGATAAAACCGTTTGTTTTCTGGTGAGTTAAAGGCAGCCTTATATGGCAGATACAGCATATTTCCACAAGAGGATAATGTGCAAAATCCAGACCAGGTTTCAGAGCAGCAGCAGGAAAATGAGATCCAGTCCATGTTTCCTAACTGATGTGATAAGGGTTGGGCTGATTAGCAGCACATGTGGCTTTCTGATATAAGTGTTTCCAGGGCAGGAGGTCATTGCTCCTGATGGTATTATAGCTGCCCAGGTGATAGGCCAGGGATGTGGGCTATGATAGGGACCACTGGAACACACTGAGGAGTTTGTACTGCAGGTGAGGCAGATGTAACAGGTGCAGAGAGAGTTACATTTGGGTGTGGTGTGTTCAAAATGAAATCTAAATTGCGGTGTGATAATAAAGCAGCCAGTATTTACCCTGCACAGAAACAAAATAACTCACCCAAATGCAACTCTGCACATATTACATCTGCCCCACCTGCAGTGCAGCATGGTTTTGTCCATCAAAGAAGGAGATTGCTTTTGCAAACCATCCGGAATCACCTCCTTAATATGGGTATGTCTCTGTCCTAATTTATCTATCTTCCGGTAACAGTTTAGAGATAAATTGCTGGTAATAAGGAATGGGAATACCCACGTTTGGATGATGGAATCCTCCTGACAGTGAGGGTAGAATGATCCTCAAAGTACAAAGTTTATTTCCCGTCCATAAATAAACTTCGCTTGTTGTACAATTCACTTTGCATTCAGCAACTTTCAACTAAACAGAAAATTCCCATCTAAAAATAGGAGCTGTATTAAATAAATGGTGAGAAACTCAGGGACAGGCCCGCCATAAATATAAATGTTATATATAAAGCACAGAACTAATATAAATGGCTGTTTTATGATGTGCCATTAGACACCGACAGGGAAAGTATATAATCCCTATTCCCTTGCATAACCCCAGTGTGGGGCATTTCAGTACAGGAAAGAACTGTCCCAGAACATAATGGTCTTAGTGGGAGTCATCATTATGACCTTACTTATATAATAAAGGTTATTTTGTGTTTTGTTCTGATTCTCCTTAGTGTATTGTTGTGTACCAGTCTTTTCTGTGTGTGTGTTTTTTACATAAATAAATGTGCTGGACTATATGTACCATTTTCCCTTGGTTTGTTTCTTCAGGCTGCTAATAATAATGAATTATTCGTCAGTATCTCAGACTGCCATGGCAACCACAGTCACATGGCATATTATTTATTGAGCAGAGAGGCTTTGGAATGTCCCTCTGAACTCTTGTCTGTTGTGCTCTGTATAAAATCATCTCCCCTCTGAAATCATTTGACATGCTGTAAGTGTGTGTGTGTGTTTGACCCGCTGGGGGCTATAAATTGATAGTATTGAGATAACACTGGAGGTCTGAGGAGGGCTTCCTTGCAGGTGGAGCTCAGTTGTTGCTCACTGTTAAGAGATGCATATATTCCACCATGTTCCACTGACGGGTGATTTTTGTCATAGAATATATTACATTACAGAAGCAGAACATACAAGTACAGTGCAGGAACCACTCCTTTATCTTGTCTGACAAAACTGAATATATTAGTGTAGATTATATGTTCTTTATCCCCATGACAACCACATGGGGAATCTGTAACCTTCTCCTTGCAGTTTGGAGGACAGACCAATCCTGGCCAAGTACACCAGTCATTTGGAGGCGTTGGCAGGAACCTGGCAGGTCAGTATGAAAGGTGAACGAATGACCCTGGCACAGTTATTGGGTTCCCTACCTATCACCGCTGAGGTTCAAGTAAAAGTACACTTATTGCTGACATACAGCGGAGACGGCCATTTTGTGGGCCGGACTCCTATTCATGGCAATGCATCCTACCACTAGCATAGGTGAGCACAGCGGGACACGCACACACGGTTAATCCATAATGGAAGGCTGTTTGCACTGACAAGAAGAAACAGTACCGTTTGGCGCTTGGTGTATAAATAATGAATCAATAAGCGATTGAAAAATTAAAAAAACATAATGGTACTTATGTATTATCTGGGCTCCCATGTTAAATGTACCCCATTTTTTCATAGCCCTATTATCCAACTACGCATGGAGTTGATTTTATATAGTGTGGCGAGCGCAGCGAGCCACCGTGCCCGAAGCGTGGCGAGCGCACGCGGTCTCATAAGAAAAACGGGAGCCCAGATATTACATAAGTACCAACATAATTTTTATTAAAACAAATCACATTACACAGAATAACATTTAATATATCATACAAGCTACAAAACAATTACACTGAAAATATGGACTCAAAGGACCGTACAATTTCTGCGGTCCAATAGTTAGCTTTAGTTAGATCAGTTAAAGCTAACTATTGGACCGCAGAAATTGTAACTTCCTTTGATTCCATATTTTTAGTGTCATTGTTTCATAGCTTATATATTAAATGTTATTCTGTGTAATGTGATTTGTTTTAATTAAAATTGTGTTTTTTAATTTTTCAATCGCTTATTGATACATTATTTATACACCAAGCGCCAAACGGTACTGTTTCTTCCTGGTTTACCAATCAGAGGGCGGCATCCCTCTACCGTAGAGGCTGCCGGTGTATAATACACTCAGCATTTACCCGTAGCGCCATAGACACCTCTGCTACTTAATCTTTGCACTGACACATAGCACTGGACAAGCACCTGCATTGGTGAAGCTCTATGATTCCAATATGCACCTTGGACCCTTGTATGGTTCCCCGTTGTGGTACAGTGGTCACGTGACTGTATGTAGCGGTTGGTGGTGGAGATATTCACAACAGGTGAACCAATAAAATATATAAAGGCTACACTGGCATTTAGCAGTTTATTTACTAAGATGCATTTTTTTAAATACCACTTTTTGGTAAGAGCAATGCTTTTAGAAGGGTTCTGCAAATAGACCGGTACCCCCGACCTTTCCCGCACCTTATGCACGCAGATCACCACCTATAACCGTTTCAGCAGCTCCCTTATGGGGGGAGGGGGTTGTCCTGCTGCACTGTCCCCAGAAGGTGGCGCCAAGTGCCAAGTGGGAAATACTCCACCGCTGCTTTATAGTAATGTCTAGACACCACTAAATGACACATTACAAATACATTGGTTCTATGTCAGTGCCATTGGTATTATTTTTGATTTATGGATGTGTTATGGTCCCGCTACAGACCTCACGGCTAATTCCATTCTTTTCATCCGCAGACTGCATGAGCCGGCTGGGGGCGAGGCCTCTCTTCATCTCCGCCGTGGGGCAAGATGACCTCTCGCACTCCGTCCTCCGGTTCTGCGCCCACATGGTGAGTTTCTGTCACCCTAAACATTGGGAAACCACATCTGAGTGCTCGTGGCGCGTACAAAACTGCTTAGGGCCTGAGGCGGGCTAATGCATTGTGATCCCGCACGCAGCCGGTGTGCAAAACTATGCTAATGCTGCATATGTTCTGCAATGCCCACTGGAACCTTCACCGATCATAGTACCTGTGCAAAAGCAGCGGTGGGCACAGAACTTTAACCGGCCAGCTGTTGGCGCACATATTTACAGTGGGTACTGGGACACTGACACCATATCTTTTGCATAGGGGATCACAGTTGTAAGCTGAGGCATGCCCCAAAAACTGTGTACAAAATGTATTTATGCTACGTATGTCCTGTTGCCTTGGTAATTAGTTCCATTTTTCAAAAGTCGCATTTGTAGGAGGCAGATTTAGGCCTCATGGGGCCCTAAGCAAAGCACCAATTTTCAGTTCCCCCTTCCTCAAACAACCCCCCACCCCCAGAACTGAACCAGAAGCTTCAGCACCAATCCCCCCATACCCCTCTTCATGCTCTGCAGAACATGTCATGCACGGTTACTGGCGGTGGTGCAAGGGCTGCTGGGAACTGAAGTCTAGTTTGAGTTTGAACACTGTAGTGCAGTGCCAGACACCAGCACTTTTTATTATTTATTTCTCTTCCCTCTCACGTTTGTTCACTTGTCACGTTTTCTGTTTTTTGTAATGTGCCACTTTTTTTGGGGCTGCGTGTTTGACCCTTATGGGCCATTCACTCCCCAATGTACCAAAGCTCTCATCCTTTTGGGGAGAGCAGCGGTCCCCCGAGGGCGACCCCGAGCCACAAGGCGGAGGGAAGTCTACTGAGGGTCTCTCCAAACTTCGGTGCGGAGGACCCACCACCCTACCCTTTCTGTGGGTTGAGGGATGGGGTCTCTCTAAGCTTTGGCAAAGAGGACCCACCGATCCCTTTTTTCTCCTCTTCGGCCTTATGGCTGAAAGGGTTTAGGGGAGTAATGGGGCCCTTCTCCTTTGGGAGAGGGTCCATAAGTATGTACGGCCCCCTATGCATGATTTAGGTGGGATGCGGTTAATTTCCCGGCGGTCGGGATCCCGGCGGTCGGAATCCCGACACTGGAATCCCGACCGCCGAAATCCCGAAACTTTCTCCCTCCGTGGGTGTCCACGACACCCATAGAGGGAGAATAAAATAGCGTGCCGAGCGTAGCGAGGCACCGGGCCCGCTGCGTGGCGAGCGCAGCGAGCCCGCAAGGGGGGGCGATCCATGTCCCCCCCTTGTCGGGATTTCGGCGGTCGGGATTCCAGTGTCGGGATTCCGACCGCCGGGATCCCGACCGCCGGGAATTCATATCGGATCCGATTTAGGTCACTGTACTGGGTGTTGGGAGCACACCTCGGGCTCTCTGAGTTTCTTCAAACTGTAGTGCAGTGCCCGACACCAGCGCCAGTACCACTGGCTCCATCACCCTGTTGGTGGGTCCCCTGGGAACCAATGTGCCCTAAGCAACCGCTTTGGTCACATGGTGGCAAATCGCTAATAGTAGGGGGGGGGGGGGGAGATTATCTCCCTTATATCACATTAGGGTAGTGCAAAAGCAGTCAGGATCTTTCAGTGTCTTGATACTAGAAAAGCGTCCCTTCTTTTGCAGGACCTGCGAGGGGTGGCGCGCCTGAAGGGCCACCATACCGCCACATACTGCGCTGTGATCACCGGCAGCGGGGAGCTGAGCCTGGGGCTGGGAGACATGGAGATCCACAATCAGATCACCGAGAGCCATGTAAGAATCACCGGGAAACATGCGGATTTCCTACACGTCATCCCTGCTGGAGTGATAAAGGGCAGTGGTTGCCCATAGCAACTAATCAGCTTTATAGACTGCGTTCAGGACTGCTATCATGGGAGGGAGAGCCAGGACTCCGGTCCCAGGCCAAGACCATGAGGGGGCCGACATGGCAGCAGTGTGGATTGGGGTAAAATTACTGTAGTCAGAGTCAAACATTAGGTCGACATGTTTTTCACTATTTTAGGCACGGATATGTGTCAACATGGTCGACATGGACACTGTATCGGTGCACCGCATCCCTCAGTGTGACTCGCTGCGCTCGCCGTGCTTCGGGCATGCTATTCTCCCTCTATGCCCTAGTGGATGAAATTAAATACCGCCTGTCAGCACATGTCGGCAAAAAAACGGGTGACGCAGGGTGTTACTCATACACAGAACATGGAAAGTGTAAGGTCACGCAAGGTCAGGAGATCGGGGAAGATGAAAGCTGGGCTTAGCTGTATTATAGAGAGAACTTGTGTTACCCTAATACCCAGGTTCCCCAGCATACGTCCTGCCCCCGTGTCACTGGCCAGACATTCCAGCGTAATAGCCAGGCATGGTGCAATAACCCTCCCAGCGTAGCCCATGTCAGTAGGATACAGGTGCAGGGGAATAGCCAGGCATGGTGCAATAACCCTCCCAGCGTAGCCCATGTCAGTAGGATACAGGTGCAGGGGAATAGCCAGGCATGGTGCAATAACCCTCCCAGCGTAGCCCATGTCAGTAGGATACAGGTGCAGGGGAATAGCCAGGCATGGTGTAATAACCCTCCCAGCGTAGCCCATGTCAGTAGGATACAGGTGCAGGGGAATAGCCAGGCATGGTGTAATAACCCTCCCAGCGTAGCCCATGTCAGTAGGATACAGGTGCAGGGGAATAGCCAGGCATGGTGTAATAACCCTCCCAGCGTAGCCCATGTCAGTAGGATACAGGTGCAGGGGAATAGCCAGGCATGGTGTAATAACCCTCCCAGCGTAGCCCATGTCAGTAGGATACAGGTGCAGGGGAATAGCCAGGCATGGTGAAATAACCCTCCCAGCATAGCCCATGTCAGTAGGATACAGGTGCAGGGGAATAGCCAGGCATGGTGAAATAACCCTCCCGGCGTAGCCCATGTCAGTAGAATACAGGTGCAGGGGAATAGCCAGGCATGGTGTAATAACCCTCCCAGCGTAGCCCATGTCAGTAGGATACAGGTGCAGGGGAATAGCCAGGCATGGTGTAATAATCCTCCCAGCGTAGCCCATGTCAGTAGGATACAGGTGCAGGGGAATAGCCAGGCATGGTGTAATAACCCTCCCAGCGTAGCCCATGTCAGTAGGATACAGGTGCAGGGGTATAGCCAGGCATGGTGCAATAACCCTCCCAGCGTAGCCCATGTCAGTAGGATACAGGTGCAGGGGAATAGCCAGGCATGGTGTAATAACCCTCCCAGCGTAGCCCATGTCAGTAGGATACAGGTGCAGGGGTATAGCCAGGCATGGTGCAATAACCCTCCCAGCGTAGCCCATGTCAGTAGGATACAGGTGCAGGGGATTAGTGCAGTAGTGCTGTCATTTGTGTCTCGTATTCTAACGTATCACCTTTACCCACTACCAGGTGTCTGGGTTTGCAGACAGCATCCGCAGGGCGAGACTGCTGTGCATAGACGGGAATGTGCCAGTGTCTACCATCCAGTACGTGTGTGGGATCGCCCAGCAGTACTCTGTGCCAGGTGACTAGCATTGCCCCGGGATATCTCTCGTCCCCTCCATAATCTACGTCTAAGCCCTAGAGCCCAGATAGGATATCACAGGGAATCCGCTGCTGGCTGGCAGTACTTATTATTACCATGCCCCATCCCTGCAGCTACTGTGGTAATTACTATATAAGTCATGTTATTGCTACACAGTACTGCTACAGTACTTACTGATGTACCACTACTGAGGCGTAACCCTGGGAGGCAATGGAGTCATCGGCTGCAGGGCTCCTGCTCCCAAGAGGGCACCTCTCCTCCCCTGTGAGTGTGTTTCAGTTCATTGAAAGCCATCAATATCACTTCTGTGGCTGACTCCCCCTCCTAGCAGGACAATAAATGTCGCGGTCTCTTTAAATTGAACATAACATACATTCAGTACATACAGTCCATACATACATAAATACGCTTATATACATACATACATACATACATACGCTTATACACAACTATATAGCACTGTACTACATCACTATATACTGTAATGTCACTATATAATATGCTACCGATACACAACTATATAGCACTGTACTATATCACTATATACTGTAATGTCACTATATAATATGATACTAATACACAACTATATAGCACTGTACTATATCACTATATACTCTAATGTCACTATATAATATGCAACTGATACACAACTATATAGCACTGTACTATATCACTATATACTCTAATGTCACTATATAATATGCTACCGATACACAACTATATAGCACTGTACTATACCACTATATACTGTAATGTCACTATATAATATGCTACCGATACACAACTATATAGCACTGTACTATATCACTATATACTGTATATATACATACCTCCCAACAGTCCCGATTTCAGCGGGACAGTCCCGATTATCAGGGCCTGTCCCGCTGTCCCACCCGCGGACGGCAGTGTCCCGCGGTGTGGGGGGGCTGTTGGGAGTCCCCCCTGTCGGCTGCTAAACAGCGGGGAATAAACGCTGTGCGCATGCGCACAGCGTCTATTCCCGCAGCCAGGGGGCTGGGGGCATGGCTAGAGGCTCACAGAGCCTCTGGGTCATGCCCCCATAGCGGCAAAATGGGGGTGTGGCCTCGCGGGAGAGCCGCGGGTATAGGCCACGCCCCCGAAATTTCCAACGCGCCTACGGCGCGAAGGAGCTGCGTCCCGCATCGACGACGACAAAAGTTGGGAGGTATGTATATAGTATACTGTATACCCCCCGCAATGTGTTAAGAACCCCCCCCCATGCAGCCGGTACCTCCGTAATTGCGGATCCCGGCAGTGCAGTATGTTTGGAAGCACTCATGAAAAAAAATGTCTTTCAGAAAATGGCTGCCCCATAGGAAAACCTGTTTAAAAAAACTGTCTTTCGTATGGGGGCAGCCATTTTACGAAAGTCACTTTTCTTATAAGAAAAGTGATGGGTGGTGGTGGTGGTGGTGGGGGGGGGGGGTGCGCTGAAGGTCTGCCAGTGTCAAAAAAACGCACTTAAATGGTAATATAGCGTTTAAGAGATGCGGTGTGAAAGGGGTTTTACCTGGCAGACCCGTTTTTGGAAACGTTTTCAAATACAGGGTCAAAGCCAGTTATGCGGTCTGAAAGCAGCATAATTAGCGATACATTTTAGCCATCCATCTTACTATGCACTGTGCTAATGAGTGCAGGACCCAGGTCCTATTCCTGTCCCCAAGATGATGATTTATCAGAGACCAATTCTCTTTTGCAGTGTGTTATGAACCCACAGATATTGACAAAGCCTCTAAGCCCTTCACGTCACACAGCTGGGAGGCTCTGAGGTACGTCTCCCCAAACCTTAGGGAACTCGTGGCCATCAACAGGACCTTAGGCTACGCCGTGGACTTTGGTAAGTTACACCTGGGACATATATATATCAATATATTGGTGCTTAGCATGGGATGCGGTAATTTGGTCTACAGCATGATGGTAGAAAGTCATAAGGTTCAAACCATTAGGTCGACATGGGAAAAGGTTGACATGGTTCTAGGTCGAGAGGTCATTAGTTGGACCGGTCGTTAGTTCAATAGGTCATTAGTTCGTCAATGTCTAGGTCGACAGTGAAAAGATCGACATGGGGTGTTTCACTGTTTTTTTGAGCTGACATGTGCCGACAGGCGGTAGTTCATGCCCTACCATCCACTAGGGCGTGGTGGGAGAATAAAATAGTGTGCCGACCATACCAAGGCACAGTGCCCGACGAGGGGATGCGGTGCACTTTAAACTGTGTCCATTTCGACTGTGTTGACATTCAGGTAAAAAAAACAGTGAAAAACCCCATGTCGACCTTTTGACTGTCGACCTACACATTGTCGAACTAATGACCGGTCGAACTAACAACCTGTCGAACTAATGACATTTCTACCTAGAACCATGTCGACCTTTTCCAATGTCGACCTTGGCCCATGTCGACCTTTTCCAATGTCGACCCAATGATGTCAAACTAATGACTGTCGACCATCATGCTGTAGACCAAATGATCCCAACCCCTTGGCATATGTTCGCAATTGACGCCTGTGATTTGGGACACAATAATTTGATATATACAGTGTGTGTGTGAATCCTCCATAGCTGACGGTGTCTGCACATAATAATTCAACACCCAGAACAATGTGTTCACTCACGTCGGACACCGGTGAATCACTGCTGGATTTTACCTCCCATAGTTCCCAAACATATAATAATTGACCTTCCCATGATTGACAGGTGTAAAACTAGATTCCCCGTGTCTTTCAGTGCTGTACCGTTGATAAAAGAATTCTTTATCCATGAGCTGGGAATGAAAGATTGGTGGAATCCTGCTCTTAGCGCCTGTATTATAAGGGTTTCCATTACAGTATCGCTGTCACTGTTTCCCTTCCTTAGACGTCGCGCCGCGTGATCTGGATGACGTGGTGGAATCGGCCATCGGCCTCTCCTTGCCCCTTCTGGGGAACCTGCACTGTGTCATAGTGACACTGGGGGCTCATGGTGTCCTGCTGTGTGGGCACAGCTACGATGGAGCGCTGTCCCTACATCTGACAGACAAGGTAAGGGTTATGTGTTGTCTACAGCAGGGTTGCCAACCCTCCCGGAAAGGCCGAAAGGATCCCGAAAATCGGGTCCCCCTCCCGGCCCCCCGGAAAGGTGGGCAACCCTCCCGGATTCTGGGGGTCCCCTTCCCCCTCTCATTTACCTGTTGGCAAAAGCTTGAAATTGCCACGATTCGCAGCGTTTCGGCGGAAGGGGCGGGACTAACTATGCAAATTGGACATATTTAGCTCCACCCCCTTATCGGAGACCCGCATATTGCGGGATTTGCATCATTGGGGGCAGGGACTGATGATGTCTCCATCAGGCCCCACCCCCAGAAGTGATGCTGACAGTTTCCTCTCCGGGGTTCTCCCAGAGAGGAAACTGTAAAAGTCGGCAACCCTGGTCTACAGGAACAGCAGAAGGGCGGAGATGTATCGAAGAGTGGACCAGTGGAGAAGTCACTCACAGCAAGGCTCATCGTCTACCCATCATTTTATAGAAGGTGCTTGGTAAATTCTGGTTGCTACGGGCAACTTCTTCACTTGTCCACTCTTTGGGCTTTTTCATGCATTTCACCCAAGGAGAAGATTTCTGACACCGAGCCAACCAGAATGACCCCCCTTAATCCAACATCAAGCTGGCAAGTACTTAATGGTCTAGTGTCAGACATTTTTACATCTGCTCTTCCCCGCCAGGTGCCCGGAGGTGACCTATGTGCTGTACATTATCCAGCCGCCCCTATATCAACGGAGGAAATTATCAATGTGTCCGGAGCCGGTGACAGGTCTGTAATGCTAAGTGGATTTGTTCCCTGCGCTGCCTATCCAGTGTCAGCCCCACCCCCTAAGCAATGACATCATGGTGCTTAGTTTCAGAGTTCTGTGGCAAAACGTCCACCTGCCATTTACAATGCATCCCCATTGTGCTCTGGAAAATGTTAATGAACTCCTCCTGTTCACCCGCCGTTGTATGAATAATATCAATACGCAATCATTTCTCTTCTCACCTTCATCCTCACAGCTTCATGGCCGGCCTCCTCTCCGGGGTTCTAGCCCAACACGACACTGACACCTGCGTCCGGATGGGCCTCCTGGCGGCTCGTCTCACCCTCCGCTCTCCTTGTCCCATCTCTCCGCTCATCTCCACCACCAGCGTCGGGGTGCAGCAGGTGGCAGAGGAGCGCTGGCCCGCACCCCGAGTCTGGAGCATCTCCCCACCCACTGGGAAGTCATTCCTCAGGACCAGCCGCTGAGGAAGAGGAGAACGTGCGTCCCCTGACTGAGAACCAGCGTTGTGAGGAAGAGCTGCCGGACGTTGTAGAGACCCGAGGTGGAAATCCATGAACCCAATGTGATTGCGGCAATTTCCAGCCCATTGGAAGCTACATTGACATTGCAGAGACTCAGGGTTGGAATAAATACCTTAAGACTTCATATAAATCATCCTGGAGATCACCTTGGGAAGTTACCTACAGATCGGTACGATATATCGGCCATATTGGTTAGTGTGTCTGCTCAATCTGCACGCTGGATGCAGCATGGCATCCCCCACCCTGCATCGGCAAGTGTGTATGCACTTGTCCGGTCGCCTGCGATGTCAGCCGGGTACAAATCGCTCATGTATGTGTGTCCTCTTAAGAGAGGATAAAGTACGTGATCATCTTTTTGGGGTCAACCCATTGGGATGCAGTCGGCAGTCAAAAGGTCAACACGGTCAAAAGGCACAGTGAGGCATGTTAATGTCATGCGAGGGGATGCAGTACACTTATACGGTGTCCGTGTCCAACAATGTCGAAAAACTCACTTTGACCTTTTCGTGTTGACTATTGCTTGCGTTGACCTTTTGACCATATTTTACCCCCCAAAAAAATATAAAAAGCAATTCATTGTTCAATGACATGGATGTGAGAGACACACTGATTGGATACCCCCTTGTTCCGTGTTCTGACTTTCTTCCA
Source organism: Crinia signifera (assembly GCF_055691185.1). Taxonomy (NCBI): domain Eukaryota; kingdom Metazoa; phylum Chordata; class Amphibia; order Anura; family Myobatrachidae; genus Crinia; species Crinia signifera. The sequence goes on from NC_139220.1 coordinate 15,996,259, forward strand.
CCGGGTGGTGCCGCAAGCAGCTATACTGAGCACAAGTTCCCAGGATCAGGACGTTTTCAATTCAGAATATTATAATTTATAACATTTGGGATTCGTCGTAGTTTATTTTCCAATTTTATTTGCTCTGACATTGTACGTTTTTTTATATTTTGCATTGTAAATAACTAGTATCAGTTTACCCCATTGATTATTGAATTGATAAATTGTCATTTCGCCCCCAAAATTTGAATTTGTTGATGTCTGCCATTTATTTCATGATGAAGAAATTTCTACTTTATTATCACTTTCCATTTCAGATCAGCTGTTCACATTTCGTTGTAGTAAGTGTGTTATTTTGGTCCCATCGGTCCCCCATGCGTTCGCATAGGGGACCGACGTTTAGCGCGCGTCGAACTGCTAGTTAGATTTTGTAACCTTTGCACTATACAGATATTTGACAACAGTCTAATTTGCTGTATTCTTACCTCTATTCTTGACTGTATTTAGTTTTAGTTTCACCCACTAGGCCCGGGAGATCTTGCGGATATCCGCATGCACCATAGAAATGCGGCTCCAGCTGCACATGTGCTGGAGAAAGACAATGTTCGCGCCACACATGTGTACACAAATGTATGTGCAGGCACATTGTGATGTATGAAATGTACACTCCCACATAGCTCTGGCCACACCCACATGGCTTTGGCCACACCCACACACTATTGGTCATAGCTTCTCCCAGGGGTGTAACTAAAACCTTGTGGGCCGCATAGCAAAATCTTGAAATGGACCCCCTCCCACCATATTCACTACAATTACCCTTAGGGGGGTGGGGGCAAAAAATAGTGAGAGGAGAAAGAAACAAGGAGGGTTGTTGGGGAAAGAGAAAAAAATAAAGGAGTGGTCAGGGATAGGAAGAGAGCTTGGAAAAAAGGGAATTAGAGAAAGAGAGAGAGGGTGTAAGCAAGAGAAAGGGGGAGAAGAAAGAGAGAGAAGGGGGATAGCAAGCAGGAGTGAGACACCATCTCAGTGGGAGGGAAAGAGAGAGAGATAAAAAGAGAGTGAGATTGTCAGGGAAAGAGACAGAGAAAGGGTGTTAATAAGAGAGAAAACATGAGAGAGGGTGTTGGGGAGAGAAAGAGAGAGACTGGTAGATAAAGAGAGGGGGAGTGAAGAAGAAGAGAGGGTACTTGTGTATTATCGCATCGCAGCGAGCCCGCGAGGGGCGGCGGTACGCGTCCTCCGACCTTTTTATACCCCCACTATCCACGTCGGCGTGAAGTTGAGAATAGAAAGTGTGGCGAGCCACTGAGCCCGAAGCGTGGCGAGCGCAGCGAGCCCCGCGAGGGGACGCGGATACCTTCACAGGTATCGGCATCCCCTCGCGGGCTTCACAGGTATCCGCGTGCGCTCGCCACGCTTCGGGCTCGGTGGCTCGCTGCGCTCGCTACACTTTCTATTCTCAACTCCACGCCGACATGGATAGTGGGGGTATGAAAAGGTCGGAGGACGCGTACCGCCACCCCTCGCGGGCTCGCTGCGCTCGCCACGCTTCGGGTTCACGTTTATAATGGGGGGGGGGGGGTGCATTTAACATTGTAAGCACCCATTTGGGTGCTTAAAAGCACCCTTTAGGGTGCTTATACAATGTTTCATCGCATAGGGGGCAAAAATCGCGTCGCATCGCATGCCATCGGGTGCATGACATGCGATGCGATAAAAACATTGCGCGATGTACAAGTACCGAAGAGAGGAAAGAGAGAGGAAGAAGCATGGGGAGGAGGAAGAGAGAATAGGGGATGGGGAAGAAGAGGGTTCAGAGATAGGAAAAGGGGGCCTGGGAAAGAGGATAGAGAGGTGAGGGGTAGGGGGGCAGGGGAATAGAGAGAAGACAGAAGAGAGCAGGGGTTTGAAAGGCTTGAGACATCACTTCATACCTCCAAATCTCTCGCCCCCTCCCAGCACTGTGTTCTCCCTTTTCAATTATATATATGCTGCGCTGTGTACCTGAAGCAGTGGCAGAGGGTTCCTAGCCCGTTGGGTCGCTGGGTCTTCCACTCACCAGCAAGGGGTAGCTTTTAGAGTCTCTCTCTTGCCAGCATCAGCGGGATGAGCACAGGAGTGCAGCGCTGCTGGTGAGGGTCAGCTTGGGAGTGCAGTGCTGCTGGTGAGGGTCAGCTTGTGAGTACGGCGGCCCTGCTTGCAAGGTGAGCATGGGACACCGGCGCCACTGGCCATGGCAGTACTGTATATTTAAAATAAAAAGAAGGAAGCATTTTTTCAAAAGGGTGCAGGAGGTGCTTGCTGGGCCCTGGGGCCCCCAAAAATGTCCAGGCCCCATAGCAGCTGCTCCCTCCATAGTTACGCCGCTGGCTTCTCCCCTTCTCAGTATAAGCCATTGAACATTTTCAAGTGGCCCCTAATCCAACACCTGGTGCCATAAGAGTCATCACTAGAGGGGTGCGGACCACACCTCGGTTTCACCTTTCCAGGGGAGCAGGACCGGGAGCAGGAGTGAGCGGTACCGGGAATCAGTGAGGCCATTCCCCCTTTCCATGTGGGAATGTTACCTTTTCGGGTGCGCATAGGGAAGGGGCTAGTGGCCAGATTGGATGTCATCAATCCTGCCATCTGTTGGCACATTAATGATATGTTCGATTCAAGAGAAAAATACATAAGACCCTAAAAAAACTTTGATGTCTTCTGTCCCAGGCCTGTGACTTGGGTTTATATACACATATTTTATAGAGCAACAGTATCCAGCACAAACACAGCTGATTGTCTCTTTCCTAGATGATAATTACCCCTATGACATCATCAAGGTTGTATTAACAGAGGTTTTAGCCTTTATTGTTATTAAATGATGCTTTGAATGTTTCTTTGCTCTCTTTATCCTGCGTGAGGGTGAGTAACACAAATCGGTGTCCCCGTGAGACGAGTCTATGTCATCTCATCACCACTTATAGAGGTGATGGGGGGAAAAACATGTTCTGGGATGTATATAGATTATGTTTCTGGAAGGGTGATGTCAGAGCAGGAAAAAAAATTCTGCACGTCCACAGGTGTGTCAAAAGGTGATTGCTGGAAATGACGGGAATGGCACTCCACGCTATAATGCTATATAAGGGTTTGGTGCGATGAAGACAGAGAAAGAAACACTAGTGATCTGGAGAGAGCTTGTGGGGCCTGGAGAGGAAGATCAAATCCGAAACAATGAACTACTCATCCCTATTATGGGCGGCCGCCCTAGTGACTGGGTTCTCCTTCTACGGTCACTCCAATGGTGCCACCTGGAGAAGAAGGCAAGTGCCTCTTGGCCAAGCCGAGCTGGTGCCTGGTGAGACAAGCAGGCCGGCAAAACCTCTCTTACTGGTTAAGAAGAGGTCCGTCTCAGATGGCCAAGGACCGGTCGATACGGCTAAGGCCAATATAATACATAGAGGGAAGCGTCAATATTTACAGGACTCAGCCAACGACCAAATCCGTACCCTGATTCATTGGCTAAGTGACCACGGAACATTCAACCAAGACACGGTAAGACATTAGCTTTTACACATAGGGGTTAATTTACTAACATGGATGTTGTATTGAATATGGGATATTGCTATGGGAAACCAATCAGATTCTACTTACTTTTTTAGCACCTTCTAGAAGATAATAGAATCTGGTTTGTTGCCCATAGCAACATCCCATAGAAACACTTGCCGGTGTGCTCATACTTTCATTGCCCCTTGGAAATAATTTTCAATATTATCGCAACAATATTTTCCTAAGAAAAGTGCACATAGTTTGCGCAAGTACATCCAACTTGACTTTGCAGCATTAGAACTCCCCGACCCACCACGTTCTACCACTACGTTCAACAGCTTGAATTTGTGAAAAACGAGTGTGGTCCTTTCATCACTTCTTCGTGACTTCACCTTCTGTGCAAAATGATGCAAGACATCCTATGCTGACCGGTGTAATTATCTCCATTTTGTATAGGTCATTTACTATCTCATATTTATAGCGTGCCACCAGACTTGGCAACGCCAGAAAGCCCACATAACCCGTTGCACATAAAATCAGACTGAGGGCATAGTAAGACATAGGTTCTTGCACTTTTTTAATGCAAAGTTGCCAGTTATTTTTGAAATACGATACTTTCCATTGAAACAGTGACCGTGTGTGACATCACTCTTCGATCTTCTTAAATTCTCAGTACTCTTGTGATGACATCATGTCACGCCATTGTCAAAGACCCTCAGACTGCGATGGCTGCCTGGGTTTATTCACATGCAGGACGCCCCAGGGCATGTGCGACTTCAAAGGCGTCTCCAGGAGCACAGGTACAGTATGTGTAGACTTTACACCAAGATTATACGGAATGGGATCCGGCAAATAAAAATAGGAATAGAAAATATTTTGGTATATAGTTTTTTTAAAGGGACACCACCGTATGTTAATATAAAATATAAATCCCCCCCCCCTCCTCTGGCCTCCGCTGGGGTCTGGCATCTCTGCCTCTTAATTGAAAATGTCCCTCTAAAAATGGCTGCTGCTTTAGAGGAGACAATCATTATGGTTGCTAGAGGGGGTGGAGTCTATTTTTGGAATACCATATGGACATTTTTAGAGGGCAGACATGACAGACCACGCCGCTGCATATTATATTGTATGGTCACATTATCTCATAAATACCGGATAATAAATCTAACATTAAATACTGAACTATTATCTCACTACACTTTAAATTCCAATATTAATACTGGCTGATTTATGGCAGGATAATGACTGTAAATTATATGGATTATATGTTCAATTAGTGCAGAATATTTCCCAAATTAGTATTTATTTATTTTTATTTTTTTACAGGTGATTTTAATCATAGAAACTGGGACAAGATCCAAAACTGACCATCTGCAGCTCTCTGTTCCTCCCTGGGGTCACTTAACTTGCGCCGCTGATCCTTCAAAATGGCCGCCATGTTGTAACGAATGCTGAAGTCATTAGATCACTAACCACCCGGGGCTTAACTGCCGCCACATGGACTCATGTGGTTGATGTCGTAGCCTATAAAGAGCAAGCAATGAGTCTCCAGCGTATCCTCAGTGTAGCTGCATATTTATCTTACTCAGACAGCTGCTGGTCTGCAGCCACTGATAAAATGATATATGTAGTTTGGGCAGATGTTGTCTTTATTACGTTGTAGGGATAGGTATTATACTAGACTAAAAAAGGTGAAATGTTTTTCTATTATATTCAGGCAAAATTATCAGAGATATATTAGGTGGCATGAACACTCTTATCCCAACGGCCTTTCAGCCCGGGGGTGACTTATCTAACCTTCTGAACAAGACAAGTACAACTGTTGCCCAAGGCAACATAGACTCTAGCTATCATTTTATAGAAGGTACTAAATACATTCTAGCTAAAAGCTGATTGGTTTCTCTAGATAACACCTCCGCTTGTCCTTTCTTAGAAGGGTTGATAAAACTCCTCAAAAACATTCACGACTCATTGAATGTTTTATAGCGTAAAGTAACCGGTATCGTAACCTGTAATGTTATATAGAACAAATGTATTTCCAATACATTAGATAAGCGTAAATTCTATGTTTCAGTTTAGAGGATGATTTTTAATTTGGGATTAAATATATCTCAAATAGTTAATAACATCGTTTATTTCAGTTTGAAAAAACAAAACAAAAAGAACAAAACTTAAAAACCTGCTTTGAGAGTTAATATATTTCCAGACTAAATTTCTTGTATATTTAAGGAGTTTTGGGTTTATTAATGAAAACAAATTAAAGTTTTGAAAAATTTGGTAAATACCATTTTAACGTATAATTATATATTTTTAAATGAAATATTTTTTTTTTGTACAATTAGCTGGTATATATAGTCAGAAATCGATTAAAGAACCCTAAAACTGGCCAATAACTCAATAAATCAAATGTAACTTTTTAGTTCATCCCTTATATATAAAAAATTTTTTTTTTTCCACTCGAACCACACGATAAATATTTTACTATTAAAAGTTCATTTTAAAGTGATAGACAAAAGCTATGCAATTAGAGTAATCCGACATTAAACTCTTCACATAACGAAAATTTGGGTCAAGTTATTTTTTTTTTCTTTTTCGTTACTTTTTTGTTTAAGTTATGATGATTAATATCCTTAGGAGGTGCAATATTTAATATAAATATATTTTGAAATATTTAAATAAAATTTTCATTGTGTATAATGTTCATGTACAAAGCCAAGCCGAATACATACAACAGGCTCTATTGCTGCAAAAATATGTCAGAAAATCTGACTTTACTGTACGTAGAGTATTTTCTGATACCTTAGAACTTTCAAAGGCATTAATCATTGTCATTTTACTCCCCGTGTTTTACATTGTCAAGCGAATCGGCAAATAAATATTATTTAAATAACAGCTGAATTTTTATATGTTTCTTTTTTGGCTCTGTGGAATCACGTATGTTATTTTTTATCTATTTGCATTGTGTACATGAATCATTCTACAATAAAACGGTTACAAGAAATTACATAATAGGATGTGTCTGACCGTGAACATGATAGTAAGGAAAGGAAATGGAAAAAAAAAAAAAAAAATGGTGTTTTCGGAGGACATAATTACACCCCGGCAGGAAATTTCAAATGGTTTTCACACATGCAATCCTGATATTTTAGCACCAGCCTTGTGTTTCCCTATTAATAAATGTGCCACCTCCTCCTCAGTCCGCGGGTATATTAATGAGGTAAAATGCTCCCACAATAACTTCTGTGGAGGGCGCTAATGAAGCATCCGTCTTTTACCAAGATGGCCGCCATTAAGCATGCAAGGCACCATCTTTGCCACAGTGTTTAAATGCCACAGTAATACACAGGACTGCAGTACTTAACTTGGGAAGAACCCACTGAATTATCCCACACTGAAGCACATACATGACCAATGCTCTGTTCCTTTTCTTCTCCTTATGCCCAACAAACTGGTGTAACTGGTGCACCTCAAATAAACACAAAGCTACCGTTTAAGTCTCTCAAACCGGTGTGCCTCATCTGTTCGTTCCGTTGGGGTCTACAGCTATCAATCAACCTGTATATACACATATAATTATACACAACATACAGACAAACACACGCATCTAATTCACAGCAGATCTGCGTGTCACCACGGCAACCGCTAAAGCCAAAACAAGATGGAGGATTTCTGGAATCCAGAGATTCTCTGTGCATAAATCTGCATGTAGGGGACCGTTGAATAGACAAACGTCTGAACAATATGCGACAAAAAGTATAAATTCTTGTCTGGATCAGGACATATGTCCCACAATAGCTCAAATAGAGCATTCGGTAAGAATATAGCTCAGCAGCCACCAAATGTCATTTTTGCAGGCCTCCATCCAACCGATTAAATACTTTATGGATTAAAACCCTTCTTAGTTAGATTGGCAGTTTTGGTTGAACTTTGGCATTTACTCTGATCATCAATTAAACTGTAAAATAAAAAAGGTCAACACAAGAAAAGGTCGACATACGTTTTTCAAAATTTACTTAGTCAATGCCGACACTTGGGCAAGTCGACCCCCAATTAGTGTATCGTTCAGGTTCTTTGCACACTTTACCGTTCCCAAACGAAATCCCTCAAAATAATTCAAATAGTCAAAAATCCATGTAGACTTCTCTATGTGTCGACTATTGCAATGTCGACCCAAACATGCTTTTAGCCATATGCAGATCATTTTGACAGAGCTGCTTTATGCGGGCAGAGTGCAAGTGACAATTTTATAGACTTAAGTTGCAAAAATGCAATTGGGATTGGTGGATTCATATAAAGGGGTGGGGCCAGTATGTAGCTGTGGCTCAACTGACTGCAATCTCAGCAGCTTGACCCGCAGCACATCAGGTTGTGGGAGGAGACACAGCGGTGAAAGTAAACATCCCAGCATTCCTTGTGAGAGTTTCGGCTGGGCCAATTCATCCCACGGAGCCTCCAGATATTTTTGAAAATGAAAGAGAAAACCGTTGTACCTTCTGCGCTGCCTATGTATAAAGCGTAATACCAGCAATAAACGCCCTCCAGTGGCCAGACATGGGAATAACCATCAAGAGGCATCTAACACCTTCACATATTGTAGGCGGACATATTGTGGGCGAGAACAATAAGGAAGCGAATGCCCATGACATCACTGAGGCCATACCAATACAGAGGGTTTCCCCTATCCTCCCCCCCTTTTCTTTATTTGTTAAACACTGGCACCTGTATTGGGAGAGAGAGAGAGAGAGAGAGAGAGATACATTGATATATAGCCAGCGATTTGATTTTTAAAAAGGAAAAAAGACAAAGATTTTAATATAAACCACAGGCTCAATTTTATTGAGATATTTTATGTATATAAAATATCACACACATACGTATCTTTAGTACACACACACACACACACTTATACTTAAACATTTGTGCACAGTATGTCCCATAGAGGGCGCTGTCTAGCTTTGTCTAACTGAATCACAGGCATCTACATTAGTGGTTTCAGTATCCCGCCAGCCCACTGAGTCTGTCTGCATCATCCACTATCTTCCTTACAGTAAATTTATCGTTAGGAGTTTCTGGCGCTGTGATTTTCGGCCACTTCACTGCATCTGGCCGAAAACTCTTTTTTACATATTTAAACAATCTTTGGTATCTTCCTAAGGCACAGTCCCTATGGCAAGGCATGCTGGGATGTGAAGTTTCACTGGAGGGCCACAGTTTGCCAATGCCTGTCTTAAGGCGTGCACTGGGCTGGGAGCAGCACTACAAGTAGCCCTTAATGCCAAACAGTCATGTATAAGATGCTCTCTCCTATGGTGGATTGCTACAGTTAATTACTCAGTCACGTGACTATCGTACTTTACAGCAGCGGGAAGCATGACTATTCATGATCATCAGACCAAGGCTCCCGATGGGCCAGGTGGCTGCACTCACATTTTTAGGTTACAATAAACCTATGACGCAGACCGTTTTGTCCCCTGCCCATTCACACTTCCCCACAACTTTCCCCTTTATTCAGATTTACAGTCGTGCCAAGGTGCCACTCTGTTCACCCACATTATCAGTTCAATCTGATTTAGCCAACCGGCCGTCTCCTCCACTCCTGGCCCAGTCTACTGAGTGGTGGGTGAAACGTCAGACTGAAATCCCCAAGTTACCCATCGGCCCCTGTTCTGGATAATGACCGTTTTGTGGCGCCGTAATACAATTCTGCAGATTATATATATTATCCCTGCCTCTCGTCATGACAATGGAATTATGGGTTATACTTCATGTCTAACTGAAGAAAAAAAAAAAAAACAACACAACAAAAAACTACCCTTCAAATATAACAAACTCAAAAAGACCGAGCTCAGTTTATGTGCTGAGCATTAAGTACCACAGACATTAAACGCCACGGAACAGGATAAACCACTGGTAGAGCTTAAAGGGAGAGTGAAGGGGGGAAGGGGGTGCATAATTAGTGATCACAGCCCAAGTCATTTGCAACAGTCCGAAATATGCACTGGTACACACAAGCACGGTGGGACAGCATAGTCGGAATTGCTACAAGTCTAGTGAGGATCCCTTGTGACAATCCGCTTTTCAAACAAGTGTATAGAACTGTATTATAATCAAGTCATTTCTTGCAGCCCCACCAAGTTCTCTCAGACAACGGTCTTCCCGCCCCTCGATACACAGATTTCTTGGACAAACAGTTAAATATCCCCAATGTTAAGAGGTGATAGAAATCAGTCAGTCTTGTACAGATTGTCTTTTTTATCCTAGTATAAATTAAAAATATCTTTCGTAAAACAAAAAAACAAACAAAAAAATCAGCGGTTGTCGATGTGGTTGTATTCGTGAGCTTATCTGAGGTCTGTCCAGTGCATGATCCAGCAGAGACCCCCAAACTGCTCAGCAGGTAACCGGTGAGATTGGCTTTCCGCACGGGGGAGGAGATTCTAGTGTCCGCTCAAACTTCCCCAGTCCTTCCATTTTTGTGAAGACCTTTCTGAACAGCATGCGGCGAAGGCGTTCTTTCGGTGGCGCCATTGCCATAAAAACAGCATGTTAATAAGTTAAAGGCAACGTCGTTATTGATGACTTCAATCTTCTATTTTCTTATTTCTTGTGTAAAAATCGCATTTTACTGCCTAGGGAAACAAAACATAAAAGACTTATTAAAAGGAAACATACAGTAATCTCCTTTGAAGGAGAGACTGTTTCTAATGCTAAATATAAAGAACACCAGAAATTGGTGGTGGATGGACCTGCTTTGACTTGACATATCTCCTTGTACTTTATGTCTGGGCCCAGCTTGGGGATATCTGGGTGGGTTTTAGAGAAACAGAAACAGTAGTCCACGTTGGTAGTAAATCAAGCATAGTGGAGGCGTAACTCTGGGAGACAATGGAATGATCTGTTGCCGGGCTCTTGCTCCCAAAGGGGCACATCTCCTCCCCTGTGAGTTTGAATCAGTAAATTGGAAACCATCTATATTGCTTCTGTCTTACTTCCCCTCCTAGCAGGACCATAGTCATCATAGTCTCTTTATTTGAAACATAGTATACATAACATACATTCACACACACACACACACACACACATACATGTGTGTTTGTGTATGGGGGGGCACCAATATTATTTATCTTGCCTCCGGGCAACTGGGATGAACTTCCGCCACTTGAAAACCCCCAAGTAAATGTGTCGATCATTTGGTTCAAATGATCTACAGTACATGAGAATGTTTGACCCACAGACGACCTTTTGCGTCTGTTGGCCTTAAGCATTGTTGACCTTTCATCGGTCGACCATTTGTCGCTGTAAATGGTGGTGTGCACAGACTGTCAACCAATCACATAGGAGGATGCATGCAGACGGGGAGGCTGCACCCGCCATTGGGCAAGTAAAACTTTTCATCTGAACACAGGAATCGCTACTCATCGCTTACAGAGGCTGAAAGTGGGCGCCTCAATACTTCCACATTCGGGCGCACATCGGGGGAAGGGCTTTGTAGCAGCATTTGTATAAAGTTGCAAGCGGCCGCCTCTAAACCAGGCCTTTAAAGTTATGTTGCATCTGCAAGTGGAAGTTGTAACGCTAAATAAATTGTGGACATATGTAATTTCTCCCCTTTCATATTAGTCTATTTATTTAGTATGTCCAAATCATCTGAGTGCGACATATAAGTAACAGCCCCGTTATATTGGCAACTGGCCGCAGAGCGGAGCAGAGATTTGAGAACGTGTAAATATGGAAGATGGACGTCAACACGCGTTTCGCAGAACTCCTGAGTGACTTCTTATAATCATCGAATTCCCATCAGGGAGTGTAGCATTCCATATACAAAGTCTATGCTGTAGCTCATAAGGCCGGACGGACTTGTGCATTGTTTTTCTTTTCTCCCACTTACCTATTCTATTGAAGAACTTGTTGACCCCGCTCTGCTCTCCACCTGGGAGGGTCTCCAGATACTCCTGCGCCCGGACCTCAAAAAGACCTGTAGATACAAACAGACAGCAAGGTCATTCCCAGCCCTCGGCTTCTTCCGCACACACCCGATTCCCTTCTCTGAGAGAGTATCCACAGCTGTGCACATCTGTGGGGGCTGCAATGCAAGCTCTCAGGGGCTGACTTCACGGCAAAAAAACAACAGGAAAGAAGAAATGCACAAACACATGGACACTGTGCTCCTGTTCATCAGTAGCTCTGGGCAGGAAATTATCAGCTAGAATTAAGAACACAGAGGGCCGACGGGACGTTGTGCTGAAACTCTGCAAGTTTTCGAAAAAATGTAGAGCCCCATTCTTTTAATCACAACAGTGGATGGGAAGATGCAGCCCCCTCAGCCGAAGCCATCCTGCAGCCCCCTCAGCCATTTTGTAAAGGCCCCCATACACTAGTGAGATTTGGTTCGATTTGACCTAATTCCGACGGATCGTGGCGATAAATCGAACCAAGTCATGTGTTCGACATTCCGCCCGACCCAATGCGTGGTCACGTGAGGTTGGACAGGCTGCCCATAAGAAAATTTTTATGTGCAACCCGGAACCGGGCGGGAGGACGCATAGAGACGAGCAGGGAACACCGCGAACTGGAGAGGGGACGCAAAGAGGCAGGCGGGGGAATAAAAACAACCCAATACAAATGAATGTGCAGCCACTGATTGGCTAAGAGCGCTCTCAGCCAATCAGTGGCTTCCCATTAATTTGTATGGGGTTTGTTTTGCAGCTAGGCTCCCAGCTCCCCTGCGGCATGGGGTCCCCCCTCCTGACCATAACCAGCCCCGGGCTCAAAGAACTGGTCCTGGTTTTAGAAATTCAGAGGACAAAAAAACCGGAGGAACCCCTAAAACCAGCACCAGGCTCAAGGGCCGGTTCTGGTTCTCAAAAGACGGGGACACAAAATGACTAGGGTGCTTAAGATTATTATCTTTTATTATTATTTAGCTAACTGTGAACCGCCCTTTTTTTTTTTGTTCTGTTTCACTAACCTTTGCTGCCCTGTTTCCGCATCTCCCGCTCCTGGGTAAAGCCCCCAAACATTTGCGTCTCCATAAACACCTCCAGAAATCGGCGGACGCTCTTGGAGGATACGGATTTACGGAAGGCGTCGCGGACGAGGGATCTCTCGTCCTGTTCACCGGGGACCATAAACAAGGAATAATGACCAACAATTTCCACAAAGAAGCGGACGAAGGCCTCCGACACCACGTCATTGAGGGAGTTGGAGTCTGGAGGACATGAGAAATGCTGTTACTGGGAGATAAAGTGTATGAGGACAACATGGGTAGTACCAATGTTAACTGTAGATAATTACAGTGCCCCCCCCCCATATCTTTGTACATGTGGCATTTACCTTGCTGTCCATTCGCAGAACCCTGGTCTAGATCACTGGCCAGCTCGTTCCTCTGCTCCAGGATCTGCTCCAGAGCCGTTTGCAGTTTTCGGGGTAATATAGAGTCCTCGTCGTCCATCTAAAAGCACAGGGATTCTTGTTTGTGGCATATAAGAAACAAACCAACTATAAACCATTTGACTCCTCAAAATGTAAAATCGGGAGGAGATCGGCATAAGTCGTGTTTAGTAACAGCGCGGTCTGTTGGTCACTGCCCCCAGTGCAGCACTGACTATTACCGGAACAAAGCTACATTCCTCCAGTGTGACAACAGGTTCCCCCGAAAGATATCTGCATGTTCTTCAACACAGATGGTAATACAATCATAAGGTTGGCAGTCAAAAGGTTGACATGAGTTTTTCACGTTTTTTTTTTAGCTGACAGACGGTATTTCATACCCTACCATCCACAAGGGCATGGTGGGAGAAAACAATAGTGTGCTGAGTGCAGCGAGCCAAGCGGGGGGACGCGGTACACTGATACTTACATAGACATTTGGTACAAAAAAACAACATTTTGGGGGGGATTTCAACACAATTGCGCTGCTGGGTATAGTGAATTTATGAACTCCAAATCAAATGCAGGTATGACCAGAAAGGAATGAGACTGGACACGCTTGTAAAAATCAATATTTTATAAATGTAAAAAAAATTTTTAACCACATATACATATACAATGACACTAAAATATATAAAAAAGCATATAAGAATAAATCTTGAATAATAAGGTGTCTCAAAGGTGGGGTAAATTCCCAATAATAGGGTTTGACTCAGTTCCAAAGAATAGATAGAGCGCAATATTATGCAGTCATGAATCAAAGATGCCAGATTAGCATGTAGACAAACATGCACTAGATGGTAAGGCAGTTCTTATTAGTAGAATAGAATAATTTTTCTCACCCAGGTGATTGTTGGTAACGGGGAGCCAAATAGGTGTTTGTTTAGCTCAACCCAGATATCCCTCCAGGGGAGCAGGGACAGGTAGCCGGAGAAAGCTGTATGTGGAGCGGCTGTGTTAATAGCGCTCAGTAGCGCTCCGTGATGTAGGTAGCCTCCGTCCCCTTATATGATGATCCGGGGGACTTTACACGGTCACGGCTTGTATAGCTGATGCTCGTCGGAGCTGTTGGGGCGGCAGCTGAGCTGGAAATCTGCCGGTGGCCGCGTGAGACGCCGGCTTTGGATTAGCGGCAAACACTGCAAATCAGCTGTGCGGCTGGAGACTGAGTTAGAGGTGGAGCCTTGGAGACACGTCAGGAGAAGTTTGTATTGCGTCAACGCGTTTCGTACCCTCACAAGACGGGAACTTTTTCAAGACAAGACACTTGTCTTGAAAAAGTTCCCGTCTTGTGAGGGTACGAAACGCGTTGACGCAATACAAACTTCTCCTGACGTGTCTCCAAGGCTCCACCTCTAACTCAGTCTCCAGCCGCACAGCTGATTTGCAGTGTTTGCCGCTAATCCAAAGCCGGCGTCTCACGCGGCCACCGGCAGATTTCCAGCTCAGCTGCCGCCCCAACAGCTCCGACGAGCATCAGCTATACAAGCCGTGACCGTGTAAAGTCCCCCGGATCATCATATAAGGGGACGGAGGCTACCTACATCACGGAGCGCTACTGAGCGCTATTAACACAGCCGCTCCACATACAGCTTTCTCCGGCTACCTGTCCCTGCTCCCCTGGAGGGATATCTGGGTTGAGCTAAACAAACACCTATTTGGCTCCCCGTTACCAACAATCACCTGGGTGAGAAAAATTATTCTATTCTACTAATAAGAACTGCCTTACCATCTAGTGCATGTTTGTCTACATGCTAATCTGGCATCTTTGATTCATGACTGCATAATATTGCGCTCTATCTATTCTTTGGAACTGAGTCAAACCCTATTATTGGGAATTTACCCCACCTTGGAGACACCTTATTATTCAAGATTTATTCTTATATGCTTTTTTATATATTTTAGTGTCATTGTATATGTATATGTGGTTAAAAAATTTTTTTACATTTATAAAATATTGATTTTTACAAGCGTGTCCAGTCTCATTCCTTTCTGGTCATACCTGCATTTGATTTGGAGTTCATAAATTCACTATACCCAGCAGCGCAATTGTGTTGAAATCCCCCCCAAAGTTTTGTCTATATATGAGCCTAGCGAGCTCATTCAACACGTGCAGCAGCTGGCTTTTTGCTTAATAGGTGTATAAAATATAGCACCATTGTCATATCTATTTTTATTGGAGCGCCAGGTAAAGTGAATTAGTGGATGCCCTCTGGTACCCCTCCTAATTCACAACCCTTGTCCTTTTACAAAAAAACAACAACCATGAAAACAGTGTGGAAGAGGACCAATGGAGATGTCCATAGCAACCAATTAGTTGCTATGGGCAACAGGTCCACTCCCCCACTCTGTTTACTGCTTGATACAGAAACCCCTGAGTGTTAGCAGTAAGAGACATGACAGGATAGTAACACAAGGCCGCATGCTGGAATTATCATGTAGGTCACAGTGACGCGCTCACCTGCCGCAGGAAGCGATTGTGAACGAGGTCGACCAGTAGAACCTGACGAGGAAAAAAAAAAAAAAAAAAAAGAACTGTAAAAAGTTTCCTGTTTCCAGGGGTAGTTTCCAATCATTAATCCCACTTGTGCCCTTCCTGCCTGACAATGTCAACAGCGGCCTGGGCCGGCGGCCATTTGTGCAGCCTGCACATCCTCGCCTGTGGTTTGAGGTTTCCCCACTGCTGACCAGAAATGACTATTGTCCTGGAGGCTGTCCAGTAAGTACCCAGCTTCTGCCTTATATTCACTGTCACACACCGGGCAGGGAACTGAGAAAACTTATTGTGTTTATATACAATAAATAATAATACACACACACACCCACACACACACACATATATATATATCTCTATCTACACACACACACACACACACACACACACACACACACACACACACACACACACACGTGGTGTACGTATTGTATACCTACATATTCATTGCATGTACATACCCACAAATATATAATAAAACGGTCTGCTGACAAAAAGTGATGTCATCATATGGCAATGTAATAATGACAGTTGGTGTGACCTCTGACCTCCCCCACTAATGTCAGAGATGTACAGGAGATAGTGAGGGGGTGGTGATAGAGATAGACCATGGAATGAGGAGAGGTGGGGAGAATGTGTTTTAGAGGGAAGTGTGGTGGAAAAGGGTGCAAGCCTCTGAGGGCGCTGGGATAAATAATATCGGAATGAAGAACACACACACATAGTTTAGTCGGAATGTCACCGGCCTGTAGCCAGGTTTACACCAGATACTTGTTGTGCATAATAAGGGGGGGGGGGGATCCTATTCATTAACATCTCTAATTAGCATTCCGTCTGCAATGTGGTCACATTCGGACCGGCATGCAATTGAGAACAGGGCCCAAGGCGTGAATACAAATCATCAGTAAGTCACATGAGCTCCCAGAACTCTAATCCCACGGACCGCTCATGGTCCGGCAGTTTATCATATACAAGGATCTCAGGGCGCTGTTGTTTTTGGCACAGAAGCGCGGCTTATTCGGCCTCCAGAGGCCGTTAGTAATTATTCCTCCACTGTGAAATCTGGCCTAGTGACTGCCGGGCCTGTTTAAACACTGCGATACAATGTACTCCTCTGTACTGTCTGCTGGAGCAGGTGGACGGACACACTGGGAAGTGCATAATGATTTATTGTAAGTAAATGCACAGAGAATGGGCAAACACTGGCTCCGGGTGCATCTATATTAGGGGTGTGCGCTATATGTAAAAAGGCACCAACACAGGATTTATTTATTTCTCGATAAGCCTTTGCATGGGACAGAAGCAACCACAATACACTGAACCACCAAGCAAACCATGTGACATTTAAATTTGAATACTTCCTAAAACAATCAGTAATTGTCACAGCCGCAGAGATCAGAAGAGGACAATTACAATCTGATTGGTTGAGAAGGGTCACAGCACATACCCCCCTTCAATCAATTCCCATTACTATACATCCAAGTTCATTGGGCTGTAATCCTGCCCACCCGGCACGGCAATGGGCTCCAGCTATGCTCCGCTAGATGCCACTTTGCACTTTCATCATTTAGGAGTTCTCTGGGCACGGACCAAGACCTTCTGCCAGGGTACAATAAGGCGGTTGTATATAGAAAGGCTGATTTTGTGTGAGGATCATAAAAGGAACTGCGTCATTGCTGGTACGTTATTAATGGCCTCTTTGTACTGGTCATTTTTCCCACACTGTTTATTTTCTCCTCCCAAATAACTATAAAAATATCTATTTGTATAAAAAGCAGAAATTACCAGATCAGTTTTATTCGGTCTACGGCGACAGACAGCTTGTACTCTAGAACAGGCTTTCTGATATGTACAGGCCTCGGGACACAGAGGCAAGGGTACGTTTTCCAGATCACCATGTAGAGTGCAGGTGTATTTATTACTACCAACTGACACATTTTAATTTGAATTGTTTTATTTGCCACTCTGTGAGGAAACCTGGAAAACATGCACTGTAAGTCTGCTCTGAGGAATAGACATGAGAAGCACCCCCGTAGAATACGCTCGTTAGCATTAAATAAGGAGGTACAGATAGCGGATTATCGGCAGCTCAGTGAAAACGGCATCGACCCAGGTAAGTGAATTTACTGAAGGGTAACTGGAAGTACATGAGATGCCCAGTAGGATGGACGTGCTGCACGACTGTATTGCATGAGAGTTGCGGGAGAAGCTGTGAGGTTTTGTAGAATTTTTCTTTCCCAAATAATACACAGTTAAAAACTTTCATAGGAATGTAAATTAACATGCAATTCCCATGGTACCAGTACAGCAGGAACCTATGAGGATTACAGCAGTTTAGATTTGGATAGGGTCTTGGTTCTAGTTATCAGCAGCTAATGACAGGCCCTACAGACAACCTGGAACTCACCTCTTCCACCGGCATGTCTTTGAGTCGAGGCAGAGAGCTGGAAAGAAGACCGATGAGGAACGGGGTGGGGGAGCAGACTATGTCGATCATTGCTGGTGGCAGTACAGGAATGTAGGTGTGTTGCCAGGTGAAGGGGTAGATCAAGGCGACCATTGCATGGCAGCATTTGGACAAGGTGCTAAAATATGATAAATAGAAAAATAAAAAACACAATTATAATGTTGGCAGGATTTATTTTATTTTAACAATAAGTAATCTAGGAGGTCTATTTGCAAAGTCTAAAGGCCCCCATACACTGGGCCGATTTGTCCTAAGGACAAGTCGGACCAGTTTTCCCTTGAGAGTCCCCCAGCAGCTCCCCGGGAGGCTCAAATGCGATCTGGCATCCGGTGTGCCATTTTAGATGCAATAAATCGCATGCGATTTATTGCATGTAATACCTCCGGGGAGCTGCGGCAGGGGACAGGAGGCAGGCAGTGGGGTCCAGCCAGCTGGTGGTGGGGGGCGGGCAGTACGTAGTTACGGGCAGCGGGGTCCGTCTGTGCAGTGGCTGGGAGCTTGTAGCCGCATTTTGCCGGCGGCTGAGAATTCTCTCAGCCAATCAACGTCCGGTTAGTCATTTAAAAATATTGAGCAGACGCATCCCACCCTGCAGCCCGGCAAAATGCAGCTACAAGCTCCCAGCTGCCACCACTGCTCGGACGGACCCCACTGCCTGCCACTAGGAGCTTCCCGCCCCCGCCTCACGGGGAGGGAGGTCCCAGGTCAGACGGCCAGCAGGTCCGACCACCAGCTCAGGTCCGATGCACACGGGACCGTGCATCGAACCTGAGGGGACATCAGTGTATGGGCACCTTTAGATTAAGAAAAAGTACCAGCCAAGGCTTAGCACTTAGGACCCCTAATTGAAATATAACCATCAACAGAAGTCAAGCAAGCCATGGAAGTATATTTGATTATTCTAAACTTCAAACTCCCATGGGCCTTAGAGCACTGTAGAGTGCTCTTGATTAATAGTAGAGGCAGCCATTTTATAAGCTGGACCCATATTCATGTGATTGAAGCTAATACATTCACAAGGGGCCTGGTGACATCACCTTTTGCATTAGTGATGTCACATGTTTTTTTTTTTAACAGATCAGCTGAATGCACAGTGAGGGCACTAGTTTCATGGGAACCTGTAGTATTTTTATGAATTATGGCCCAGCCCACAAAATGGCTGCCAACTCGATGCGTCAGTGACTGGAAGCCATCATTTTTTTTTTTTTTTTATAAATCCCCCCCCCAATCTGGGAACCATCAGCAAATCTTTCGTTTAAAAAGAGAAACACTGACTAATTTTGTTTACAAATCATGGAATTTCTAATACGTCATCTGTCAAAACCAAGGAAACATTTTGTCAAAATGGCGCTTCTCATACAGACGTGGCATGTGTTTTACATTTCTGGTGGTGTTTATTAAATGTGGGCAAGCTTGTCTAATGCCGACATATAATATGTTTAAATAAACACATCGGAAACATGCGCAAAGTTACACATCTGTGTTCTCAAACATCAAGAGGCGCTTGGACCGGTGCCCAGAATCCCACACTCTATAATTATATGTTGGGTGACATCAGCTCTGAGCACTGTCATGTTTACACACGTCTCCATGGAAACACAACAGGCCAAGAGGACGAAAAAATGCGCTACGTTTAACCCCTTCATTGGCAGGAGACTGGTGCTGGGAAAAATATTTTAGCAGCCGAAAAACAGTCACAGTAAACAAGGTTGGCATAAAAAGTATAAATAAAGGCGTTGTGCAACAGTAGGGGGTTATTGTGCAACAGTAGGGGGGCGCTGTGCAACTTAAATGAACAGTTTGCAGAATTGAAGAAACATATTTTGCAATATTGTATATGACAAATAAATGAATTATCTTAAGAGATCCCGAAAGCCCACCATATTGGGATATATATTTAGAGTCAGACTATACCTTAGGGTGTCTGCCATAAAAATAACTCTTCTTTCTAGGAGGAGGGAGGCGAAGACCTGGATGAGGTGCCGTACGCTAAGAGTGGAGAAGAGGGCTTCAAAATCCACGTGCTCAAGTCTGGAGTCCAGTGGTCTGCAAAGCTCGATGACCTAGGGAGAGAGCAGAGATTAGGAACGGTCTCAGCAGTCAGAGATGAGGAATGCGAAATGCGTTAGTGGGGCCACCAACATATAACGGATGTAACGGTTGTTAGGACCAGACGGAGATGATGTATATCTGCAAAGATGGGAGGCTTCACTGCACACCTCTCATTCTGGGGGGGGGGGCACACTTCCTTTGTGGTCACACCAATAACTTCCTCTGAGCCCATACCTCAGTTCCGGACCCTGGTAGGAAGTTCTTCACCGTGATCTTCCTTCCTAAAGCTGGGAACGGGGCCTCGATGATGGCTCTCATGAATGGCTGCACTAGAGCTGGAGATATGCCTCTTCTCTTCTCCACCTCATCCAGGATCTGCAATATATTAATGGTATCATCAAAAAGCTTTTTTTTTTTTTAACTGATAAAAATACATTTATATAACTCACCAATCACCCCCCCCCCCCACCAAAAAAGAAACAACAACAACATTGAGGTTGAAATCTGGCATCCACCGACTGTATATAGCTATAAGCCAAGGAGGGCCTGCTGGAACTTGCACAACAACAGACAGCCACAGATTATTTACTTGGACTATAAAGGATAAAGGACAATTGGTATTTACAATTGTGGGAACGGGCTTCCTCCGCACACATGTAGTTATTGGGAAATCATATTTCCTACTATTATGACCTATTTTGGACAGATAATAGACACCACACAATGGGGCAGATGTATTAAGCCTGACAAAGAGATAAAGTGGAAGGAGATAACGCTCCAGCCAATCAGCTCCCAACAAACATTTCAAACACAGCTGATTGGCTGGAGCGTTATCTCCTTCCACTTCAACAGGCTTAATACATGTGCCCCAATGAACCCAATGACCAACCACAGTCCCGATGCCCTCTATTAGTACCTTGGAGAAGAGGTTGAAGCAGCCTAACCGGCTTACGATACAGTACACTTCCGGGAGACGGTTTCCTTTCCCGCTGGGCTTTAAAAAAACAAAAACAAAAAAAACAGTGGAGCAAATGTTAGCGGCGATGGGAAATGCGAAAGGTTCAGAAAATCTCATGTGGGAATAGCCACAAAGCGAAATATTGTAATATCCCTTGTAGTATTAGTTATAACAATGAGCAAACACTTGGCTTGTATTTGTTCATTTCCTGAGGGTCACGTTCTGGGAAAATATGTTTGATATACACTAACTATGCACACTTGTAGGCATTTTATTCCATAGAGAGTAGTACCTTTTACAGCCAACAGGTGTCACTGTTGTCATCTATACAGAAAACTAGGAGGAGCTTTTTAAATGTTAGTTGTAACAGGGTTACTCTTAGGATTTTTTTTGCCACTTTTGAATGTCATGTATGTATAATCTTTTAATCTACAAATTATAGTTACCAGGAGGCGTCTGCAGTACCCAAAACGCCGACTGCCATCCTCCCCGGTCAGCACAAAAGAGAACGTCTCACTGGAGAAAAAAATAAAAAAAAATACAGTATGAGACATTCAGATATCTACCTAATAAAAATCTATTTACAAAGTAAAAAATAAATAATTATTTTTAAAAATTACGAAAAAAAAATCTATTTAAAAAAAAAAAAATGAAACTAATAATTTTTTTTTTATTAAAATAATCTATTTAAAAACAATATTATTAATATTGAAAAAAATACCATCCCCACTTACTATTGTACACAGCTACCAGCATAACAAAATACCTCCCCACACTGAACAGACACTTACCTGTCAAACTGGCTAACAGGACACCAGTCCTTGGCATCTGGGAAACAGAACTGGGGAATCGCTTTGAATTGGTCACCGGCTTCTCTCATGAACTTGAACGATCGCTCCAACTGGAACCAAAAAAATCCCCCAAAATTAAAATCCTGCAGCCCGGGAGTAACCATCGGTAACCACTTACCCCAAGCAAACCGCAGCTCGCTCCAATTACTTTGCCCCAAAAGTTTGTGGAAAAATAAAGTGGCAGCTTTCTCAGGATTTACAGCTGATTTATCCTATTCATATATTTCACAGCAGGCCAGGGTTTACCAAACAGTCCAGGTTTGAAGGATATTCGTACGTATGCGTGGATGGTAAAATCAAAAAAGAGAATGGGGTACTCCTTAAGTCACCTGGTTGGAAGGCCCCCTCAATTGCTGCTCTGCTTAGTAGAGCAGAAGTAAAAAGATGAGGAGTGGCATGCGGACTCGTCAGTTCATCTGAAGCCACGCCCACCATTGCTAAAACCATGCCTCATAGGATGAGGCCACACCCCATATGCCAAGGCCTGCAGCCCTTACTCTAACTCTACATTGCTTCAAGGGAAACGTGAACTTTGTTTATGACCAGTTATATTTGTACGACTCCATTCCTGGGCCCCTTTTCTGTCTCGGCAGTCCCCCCCTAGTGGCAGCCCTGCACTCCACTCTCAGCCATGTGAAGGCAGAGTATGTAAAATGAACAGGTTCAAGTTTCTGGAGTGGTCATCTTACCTTCAATGGGAACTGCTGGGTGATCTCAGGGACGTACACGGTACCGGTTGACTTCTTCTGTAGAGCGACCACCACAAAGTACTCGAACAGCTGCCGCTCCTGATACTCAATCAGGTCCCGCTCCAGAGTCTGATAGCGTGGGGAGAGGCTGACGCGGGACTTGACGTGCACCAGTCTCTGACTATGGGCTGCGGGAAACAGAGCGACACATTTAGTGGCCTTTGCATGCGCCAAGATACATAACGACTCACTTGTGACATTTAGAGGGGTCATTGCAGCGTACAAATAACCTACAGTGACAATGGTCGGCTCTACAGCTTTCCTTGGGCAAAACCTCTTTGGCCATAAAAAAGGATTTAATAATAAAAAACAAACATTTATTCCTAAGAACATTAATAAGTACGGACAAGATGGGGCAAGTTCCCATCTCACTTTCTCCCTGCACTGTATAAATGGGGGTCAGTGACCTAGAATGTAGGCAAACATAAGTATGCAGCATATGAATGTGTCTCACAGGCAGGAACTTGTCACAGACAAACATCAGCTCAGCAAACATCGTACTGGCTGTCGTTCTGTAACGCTGGGCTTCTACCAATGTACATTACTATTAGCAAAGCGGTGTTTATTACAGAAATACTTTAGCAAGCCGGAACATTGGTTTTGAAAGACCACTGAACCCAAGTTGCCCTACATACAGAAGCTGCGGATGACATTCAGTCACAGGTGAAAGTTTCCATACCTTGACCTTACATTTTTCAGTATGCAGGCGAGGGCCTGGAGCTGATCTTTAATGATCCGTCATTGTGAGGCTGAGGGAAATCTGGCTGCAGTTTCCTAGAAAGTGCTTAGTGGCAGGAAGCCTGTTGTGCATAGGCAAAAACAGAACTCTCACATATAGAATTCTATATTTTGTGCACGTTAGAGAACTTGCATTTTACATCACATCCTCCTGTAATATACAATTTCCCTATTTCAGTATTGCAGAGTGAGAGTTTACATAACGCTGGGGTTAATCCACCTTCAGACGACTTGGATGTCCTACTTTCTACGTGCCTTGCATTTTTCTGCATGTTGCGCTTCTCACCTGAGTGCCAAGTGGATTAGTCAAAATAGGGGTCAAAATGGTCAAGCAAACATTTTTAATCATCATAATGAGCTGTAGTGTTACCTTATATAGGACATTTTTTATATTTGAATTTATATAACAAATGTGAGGGACGCTGGCATTTTTAGCAGACATTTTGCAGAGATGTTGGCCTTTAATGGGTTAATGCGATCTGGGCAGAGTTTAGCTTTGCTGTTCCTTCATGTAATGCACTGCTCAGGGAAACGCTGCTGAGCTGATCTGCATTGTATCTGCATTGTATCCAAGGGCAATGGAGGAAAAACTGATTTTCCATAAATTGTACAAAGGCTTCAATACAAGAACCCATGAATATTAAATGAGCAGATTTCATTAAAATCGTCAGGGTGGCCTGTGAAGAACTACAAATCACAGACACTTAAAGACAGAAAACCCTATTAATCACTTGAGTGATATGCCAAGAAATTTTTACGGGCTCAGCTGTGCTGCCACAGCGGGCTGTCCCGGAAAATTTCCAGTCAAACCACTATGTAGTAGGTGCGCGCCAGTGGTGCCTCCATTGGAGCACCACTGGCACACTACCTTTAGCGGTCCCCCCCTCCGTCACCCCCCTCCCACACACCCCTCCTGTTGGTCCCCCCCACTCCCTCCGCTCCGGCGTACCCGGCGATTGTACGCCGGAGCTCCTCCGCCGCCAGCCGCCAATCACATGCTGTAGTGACATAGGCGGCAGGCTTGGGGGATGTTCCGGGCGGCTCGGGGGGGCCTCGGGAGAGTTCAGGCACCAGAGTCCTCCCAAGCCGCCGCAAAACATCCCCGAGCCTGCTGCCTGTGTGATGACGGACAGGCAGCGGCGGCAGAGGAGCTCCGGCGTACTAACGCCGGAGTGAAGGTGAGGGGCGGCGGTGGCTTCCTATGACCTGCGGTGGGTTCTGCCCTGGTAGGTTTGTCCTGCCCCAGCAAAACCAACCACTCAAGGGGTTAATATGGGGGGGAAAAAAAGGAAAGAAAAAAATAAAATTATATTCCATGTTAAATCCAGATTTCAGACGTGAGGTTTGCGATCCATAAAACACACAATACAAGACCCGGTTGTCTCAGAAAAAAAACAAATAAAAAGATCCGTAACGGAAGCGCTGACAATTGTGAAGCAACAAAACACATGTCCGCGGATTACCCATCCGACTAAAATCTGCTTCTATTTACAAAGTTTAGTTTGGTCCATTCCCCGTTCTGCTGTGAAACACTATTGGGGAGGAACGGAGGAATGTTGACAGGATTCCAGAAGTAAAAACAAAATATGAACGCTTTGCGCAAAACAAAAGGGTTTGTCCATGTGATATTACCCCTGGCTCGTGATTGGTTATCCCTGGCTAGAACATAATCCCCACTCCGTGCTTGTAGCACGGAACTCCCGTCAGCTCACGGTGTTCCCGGTTATTGGATGTCAATAATGAGTGTAAATTGAGCATTAAGTTTGGCTGGGGGATGATCGTGGGTCTCACGGATCTCTTTTAGCAGGTTTACAAATTTTTGTGCATAGTTGGACGATTCAGAGTCTTCTGGATCTTGGCCGAATCTCTCTTTCCATTAAATGAGCGGTGACTTTTCGATTACATGGAACTTTTCTGTTTTGTGAGTGCGCTGTTAAAGCTCTGTGCAATCCTGAGTCAGACGTCTACGGCCTAAGGAAGCTTGCTTCTGAGACGGATGACCGTTGCGGTTGTGGATGGACAAACGTTGGGCGGATCATGAACCTATATATCCCCTCGTATCAGTCCTATGAGTAAATGTAGCGGTCGCTGATTGCTGCAGAGTCAGCCCCTTTGGGTCCAACCATAACTCAACCAGAATGAGCAATAATTACCCATCACACCGACCATATATATTTGAAGAGGAGAGTGGATGAAGGGTCTACGTTTAGAGGAAACAGAGATATTCTGAGCTTTGGATAAACGATTAGAACATAAGAATAGGACAGCTCATGTATCCACGAAATATACAATAAATAGACAACCAACATTTAAAATAACATTGCCACTATGACACCTTCATCCACTCGCTTCTTCAGATTGATTTGGTCCTTGACTACCAACCCGTGGCACTCCTGCATGTGACCTGAGGAACCTGTCTAGGGAACCGTAGTTGTAGGAAATACAATGACACCCAATGTTACCTTTCAGTTTCTCTTCCGTATCACTGTCAGATTCACTGTTGTCATCTGTAACTGAGAGAAGAAAGCAAATACCGTCTAGATTAGTAACTGCCACCAATCAGTGACTCACAGACTAGAGCCAACTCAAATCTACAACAGTCGCTGCAATCATTGTCACATCGACTGCGGAGGGCTCATTTGCATTAATTATCCGTTGGTGCATCAATGCGTCATTAAAACCCCACCAGCACTGCAGCGATAGAACACTCCCACACCTAAAGGCAGATGACATCACAACATGGCAATGACATCACCTAATGTGATTCTTGATCTGAGAACAGTTGGAAAAGCCACCCTGATTTTCAGCTCAGGGACAATATAGACTTTGCAGCCTAGGTTGTGAGTCTGAAATGCGAGGCTGGGGGGGTAATAGCAACCCCCCCCCCCCCTCCCCCTATACAAGTCACATACTTATGTTCATGGGCAACTCATAAGAGAGGAGGTGTATCAAGCGTTGGAAAAAGTGGAGTAGTTGCCCATAGCAACCAATCTAACAGTAATTTCATAAAAATGACAACATAATGGTGGACTGGTTGATTTGGGAATTTTCTGCATTTTATCTCTCTCCTGGGCTTGATACATCTCCGCCCAAAAAAAGTCAGGACCCAAAACGGAATGCCGTAGTCATAGTCACCTCTCCCAGAGTTGTTTTCTGTCGCCTGGTATAACCTCTTGACTCTCTTCTTACCCCGTCGTGCCTCATAAATGGCATTAATTCGCATCACAAGCTGCACAGAAGAAAAAAAAAAAATATGAACGATAGTTTAATCCTATACAGTGATAAAATATATATTATTATTAGTGTCAATGACGATTTGCTCTGGATTAGTACAGAGAATACGTTACTATAGATCTTTGGTAACAGCACAGCGGTTGGTTGGCGAATCCAGACGGCCCATTTCCCCATAATTAATATTATTAGCCTTTATTTATATGGAGCCACAAGGGATCCGCAGCGCCTAATTACAGATACATAAATGAATAAGGAAAACAGGAAACCGGGACTTACAGCGGAAGATAATAGACAAGTAAAAGGGACATGACCATAGCTGTATCAGCAGACGGCACTGGCATAAGTATCAGGGTGGCAGAGGTACTGCAGGATTTGATACATCATGGATGGTTTAAGTAAGAGCAGGAAAAGCACATGAGGGCGGAGGGCCCTGCTCGTGAGAGCTTACATTCTAAAGATGAGTCAGAGCTGGGACTTTGCATTGACAGTGTTAAAATGAAGATGCGTAAGACAATAAAGTAGCTTGGTTCCAGCGACAACACACGACCTACCTTTGGGATTTTCCTCCTCCGCCGGCCGTTCTGTGCGTCTCCCGTGCTGAAAAAGTTTTCATCTGGGCTGCTGGGCGAGGATGGGGGGCTAAGCTTACTGGGGGAGGCCACTCCATCTCTCCCTAACTTCCTCAGGTCCAACAGCTTGAAACTACGACGCTCCGAGTTCTGCCTGAAGAAGGGCGGCTTCTGCTGCACCTGATTGGGAAATACAATATACTGTAGCTACAAAAGTGAACATACTATGAGATAATCAAACCCTATAGGATCAGTTGGTATCGGAATCCCGGTAATCACTGTCCTGACCGTCAGCATGCCGACAGCTGCATCACAGGGGTCAACATTTTGACAGATACTGGGAAGTATATTAACCCTAACCCTCAGCCTCCTGCAGCCTAACCCTAACCCTCAGCCTCCTGCAGCCTAACCCTAACCTCCCCCTCCTGCAGCCTAACCCTAACCTCCCCCTCCTGCAGCCTAACCCTCAGCCTCCCCTCCTGCAGCCTAACCCTAACCATCCCCTCCTGCAGCCTAACCCTAACCTCCCCTCCTGCAGCCTAACCCTCAGCCTCCCCTCCTGCAGCCTAACCCTAACCTCCCCTCCTGCAGCCTAACCCTAACCATCCCCTCCTGCAGCCTAACCCTAACCATCCCCTCCTGCAGCCTAACCCTAACCATCCCCTCCTGCAGCCTAACCCTAACCATCCTAACCCTAACCCTCCCCTCCTGCAGCCTAATCCTAACCTCCCCTCCTGCAGCCTAACCCTAACCTCCCCTCCTGCAGCCTAACCCTAACCATCCTAACCCTCCCCTCCTGCAGCCTAATCCTAACCTCCCCTCCTGCAGCCTAACCCTAACCTCCCCTCCTGCAGCCTAACCCTAACCATCCCCTCCTGCAGCCTAACCCTAACCATCCTAACCCTAACCCTCCTGCAGCCTAATCCTAACCTCCCCTCCTGCAGCCTAACCCTCCCCTCCTGCAGCCTAACCCTAACCATCCCCTCCTGCAGCCTAACCCTAACCATCCCCTCCTGCAGCCTAACCCTAACCCTCCCCTCCCCTCCTGCAGCCTAACCCTAACCCCTCCTGCAGCCTAACCCTAACCTCCCCTCCTGCAGCCTAACCTCCTGCAGCCTAACCCTAACCTCCCCTCCCGAAGCCTAACCTCCCCCCCTGCAGCCTAACCCTCCCCTCCTGCAGCCTAACCATCCCCTCATGCAGCCTAACCCTAACCTCCCCTCCTGCAGCCTGACCATCCCCTCCTGCAGCCTGACCCTCCCCTCCTGCAGCCTAACCCTCCCCTTCCTGCAGCCTAACCTCCCCTTCCTGCAGCCTAACCATCCCCTTCCTGCAGCCTAACCATCCCCTTCCTGCAGCCTAACCATCCCCTCCCCTTCCTGCAGCCTAACCCTAACCCTCCCCTCCTGTAGCCTAACCCTCCCCTCCCTGCAGCCTAACCTCCCCTCCTGCAGCCTAACCCAATAATCTATCATTTGAAAGACTGCTAGATAAAAGACAGGTAAAGCGGATTGGTTAAATTATCTAACTATTACACTAGCTCACTCTCTCCAAGTCTGCATCTATTTGCCCCCTGAGGTGCACCCACTGCTGTCATGCAACGGAGACGGCTATACTTTGGGCAGAACCAATATCTGTATGCACACATGGATGGACCGGTTAGGTCACTTGTACCTAGCGAATTATGTTGCGTTCTCAATGATACTGGCTCCTGTGTGAAGGATTATATGTGTTTTGCATTACATTATACTTCCTTCGGATCACGTCACAGGTATTGCCACAAACATGGATTACCTTGTTCTGTGTCCCGGGAACAGAGGCCAAGGTGCCGGGGAACGCAGGCACACACTTCTTCCCCAGACACCGACTGTCCGTCTCTATGTCCTCGTAAGGATTTTCCTTCGATGGAGGATCTGCCAAAACATACAAAGTAAATACAATTTTATTTTGATACATTTAGGAGCATATTTACCCCCAAAACACACATTCTCATGGGGTACCTGCAAATATTAAGGCTCCCTGAATGTATCTAGGCCGGAGCACAGTAGATATCCCTCTGGTTTCCACAGAGACTAATTAAACATCACATTTACAAGGTTTGACCCTCTTAGGCTTCGGTAGCCTTGGGCCCAGCAGCCACCTGGCATTGGCCGATGCAGTCTATGGACTGTAGATGACAGTAGTTAATGTGGGAAGGATCTGCAGGATCAACACACAACGCACATTTTGGACCAATCACAGAAGTCGGTTGGCGGGACAGATTTGAATTTTTAAAGATAAACTGCCACCAATGCCCTGAATGCCAGCATACATATCATATAGAAAATCACATAACACTGCCACCTGTCCTGTTAAATTGCTGCCATACCAGTGCTTTGATCATATCCCTGGGTGCGGGGTTCAATCACTGCCACATGGGCACATTATACTCTGAAGATGCAATGTCATTTTCTGAATATAATTACTCCCATGTGACAAGTGACAAACTCAATTCATCATACCAGAAGTCTCGCTGGAAAAGCCCCATAAATTCATTACCGTAAAGCCCTGTTGGGTAACTATAGAGGTACTATAAAATACATGGTAATTAGAGTAATTATATTTCAATTGTGCAATATCCAAATTATTTCCTGTAAATGAGCCTTTGCTTTACATCACCTGTGACAACCAACACGTTATGCTCCTGTTTTCCCCTTCCACGGCTGAATTTATTTATACTACTTTCAGACCGCAAATGCCGTGTCGCACACGGGATTAGGACACGGGTCCCATCCCCAGAGCAACACGGCATTGCGGTCTGAAAGTTCCGACACCGACACGGCATATTGCCGAGTCGGTGGCGTCACATGGGGGGGAGGCGCGTCATAGGGGGCTCGGGAGGAGGCAGTACTTGGAGCTGACAGTGCTGCCTCCTCCATACTGTGAACGGGACAGGCACGGGTCCAATAGCCGTGTTCAACCCTGGTCAATACCAGAGTTGAACACCCGTGTTGCTCGACCCGTGGTGGCCTTTTAAGACCGCACCTTGACCCGTGTTGGGGCCGCAAGAACACGGCAATAACCAGGGTCTAGAGTGCGGTCTGAAAGCGGTATAATAGACTCAGAAATTGTTTCTTTATCATTTTACTGAATTCATCCTATGAGGAGGGGATTCAATTGCAGGGGAACGGTGTGAATTGCTGTTGCGTGTAAACGCCGCATCATGCACCCTTCGCCTGCCCCCCATGTGACCCAGATTCATTCAAAAGTGCTCGCTACCCTCTAGGGTTGTAAAAAGTTGTGCGAGATCGTGCGGCTCCTGCTCTGAATCTGTCAGGCGCAATCGTTCTTAGCCTGCGATAGACAGCGCGATACACTTCAAGCCCCGCACGGCGTCCCCAATATCCTTCTAAACCAGGCATGTCAAAACTACGGCCCTCCAGTTGTGAAACTACAAGTCCCATCATGCCTTGCCACAGTTTTGTTTTAGGGAATGCTAACACCATGGCAAGGCATGCTGGAATGTGTAGTTTTACAACAGCTGGAGGACCGCAGTTTGGACATGCCTGTTCTAAACACATTTATTCCACTGATATAACTCAAGAAGAGTCGCTGTGACTGAGTGACGCTGGCATTTTTAGATAGTTTAAGGATCTCTGTGGGCAACCTTGGCACTCAAAGGGTTAAGCTTGTTTTATAGATGGTGCGTTAAAACCAAAATGTAAAGAACTTTACATCCCACTGGGAGAAAAGCGCTATATAAATACAATTAGTATAATTATTGTTATCAGAACACATCTGCAGGCATTTTAAACAACCATCACAAGACATAACAGGCACATCTGAGAATACAGCAGGTAAGAGGCCGGGGGCCGCTGGTGGAGTCCTATGTTATTGAACGGAGTACATGGGGAGAACAGTAGCAGCACATGTGACCATACACAGACACTGCTGCGTTACACACTGACAGTCACCTCTATGAATCACACATAACCCCCCCACTCAGACAACAAGTGACAACTTCTCTTTCTTTATAGTTGTTGTGAATGAAAAGTTTATGACTGAACTTTCGATTCAGTAATCTCAGTGCTGCAGGAGTCTGGTGACGGGACTGGTCTCACCTGGCAGGTGAGGGGCTGGGTTTTTAAGGTAGGGGGTGCACAGCAAAAGTCAACAGGACACTGAAATATACACCTGGCATTCCTGTACCCCCCTCCTCCTGTGTTATAGGTCTTACCTTTGTTCCTTGCCATGGTGCTCCCCATACAGATTCTCACCTGCTCGTGACAGGATCAGGAAGTGAAAGCAGGTAGGGAAATAAGAAACCTTGTCTTGGGGAGGGACGTGGCCGGGTTACTGACTGCTAGTAATAGGGGAGGGCGGCTGTGTCTCTGCGCTGCATCCTGTTAGTACAAGGTTAGGCAACCTGTGGCTTCCCAGCTGTTGTTTAATGCCGGCCTCTAATGGGGCTGATGGTAATAATGGTGATGGTGGGAACGTGTATATATATATATATATATATATATATATATATATATATATATATGTCACAACTCAGCTGTAATAATTAGTAATATATACAAAATATAAAGGTTGGGCTTCAGCACACAGTGGTCGGAGGCTTACTGTACTATCCCTTTAAGGTCAGGACACTTTATGCATTACACAGGTTCTGTGGCTGGTTTTAATGATATCAGCCACAGAACCGGTGTAATCCATGAGCATCCCGGTTTAAAAGATGGTACGTGTATCTATATCTATATAGTCCATACTTGCCTACCTGACCCTCTCCATGCGGGAGAAAATGCTCTGTTCCTGGACTTTCCTGGTAATGTAGGATTGCCATCACCTGTGGTGACACCTTTACCTAGCTCCCCACAGGTGCTGGCAATCCTACATTACCAGGGAAGTCCAGGAACAGAGCATTTTCTCCCACATGGAGAGGGTCAGGTAGGCAATGTACTTGAGTATGTAGTAATCTAGTTTAGAAGTGACCAAACCGGTCCTTGAGATCTAGCAACAGTCCATGTTTTCCAGACCACCTGGGGATCTGTAGAATGTGTCATTTAGGAATGGAAGCAGCACGGTTCTTAAAATGTGACAGTAATGACTGCACTTGTGCAGCAAAGGGTATGGGTCATAGGATCGACAAGAGCAAGGTCGACATGGGGTAAGGTTGACAGAGTCATTAGGTTGACCCATCATTTGGTCAACATGGGATTTTTCACTTTTTTTGTCCCGAATGTCGACACAGTTGAAATGGACATGTAACGTTGCACAAGTCCCCTTGCATGGCTCCCTGCACTCGATAAAAAAAAAAGGTGAAGCGCCCCATGTCAACCTTTTGAATGTTGACCTAATGCATGTGTCGACCTAAAACCTAACCCCATGTCAACCTTCATGCATGTCGTCTTTTCCCTTGTTGACCTATTGACCGTATACTGCAGCAATTAGGTGGTCTGGGAAATGTGACAGTTAGTAATGACTGCACCTGTGCACCAGCTAGAGGGTCTGGGGAATGTGACAGTTAGTAATGATTGCACCTGTGCACCAGCTAGAGGGTCTGGGAAATGGGACAGTTAGTAATGACTGCACCTGTGCACCAGCTAGAGGGTCTGGGAAATGGGACAGTTAGTAATGACTGCACCTGTGCACCAGCTAGGGGGTCTGGGAAATGTGAGTTCGTAATGACTAGACCTGTGCACCAGCTAGAGGGTCTGGGGAATGTGACAGTTAGTAATGACTGCACCTGTGCACCAGCTAGAGGGTCTGGGGAATGTGACAGTTAGTAATGACTGCACCTGTGCACCAGCTAGAGGGTCTGGGAAATGTGACAGTTAGTAATGACTACACCTGTGCACCAGCTAGGGGGTCTGGGAAATGTGACAGTTAGTAATGACTACACCTGTGTACCAGCTAGGTAGTCTGGTAATCTGAGTTAGTGATGACTACACCTGTGCACTAGCCAGGTGGTCTTGTATTGTGATCATTTACAATTACACTCAAAAGAGGACACGTAAGTGGTCATCTGATGCAAAAATCATTAACAATATAACTAGATATTGTGGATCATTATGTTCTAAAATTCAAAAGTATGCCTTTGTTAATTCTTGCAAAGCATCTGAAGCAGATCATCTGCTCTAAAACATGAAAAAAGAAAGATTTGAAAAAATATATATATATTTCTATACAGTAGATATATTTCTATCACCTAGTTTTTCGCTTTCTGTCCTCACTCGCTGCTATGTAGGAAACTGAGTCGGCTATAATTAGTGCACAACAGGAAGTTGTGTCATGAGTTAGAAATATCTGACCTACAGTAATTGCACTTTAGGAAGCCTTTAGCTTAGAGGTTGGTCTACAAATATTCCAGCATGCCCTGACTGGGAAACATTGTATTCATGTCGCCATTGGCACAGTCTTTTCTTTCAGACATACGACCCGGGAATTTCACTGAACTTCTTTCCTGCAAAATCCCGGGCTTTAGTTCGAGACCCCCATTCACACTACTCCACAGACCCGGGAAATTCCTGGGTTGGTCCCTTTTTCAGACATAAGATGGCTTTACCAGTTTTTACAGCAGTGTCATCATAAGGGGACGTGTTGCAGGCACACAATAATGAGGTCATGCACAGGTGGGGCGACCTTAAATGTACTCTATTCCAATTCGCACTATAAAGGGATTTTTTTTGTATAATCTTAACAGCGGCCCATACACTTGGAATCCCTGAAGGTGGGGGAAAAAACAACAACAGATAAAACAATAGTGTATTGGCGCTAAGAGTTAATGTCCACAATAGGTTCTGTTATAAGTGAAGTAGACTTCCCAATATCCAGAATGTGAAGCAGAAGTCTTATCCAGCAAGTTTTATTTAAAAGGATCAAGCCAACAGATTCTTCAGATGTTATAGTACTTATTTCCTAGCACGGCGCCCACGATCTAGATTGTATGTGTCGGGCTGATATCTCAAGCATTGCATGCATCTTATGTGTTTGTGCGGCATAATATGCATGCGATGCAATCGACAAGATTTTTACATTGGAATCAATGTGAAATGGTCCCTGAGACCCAATTTTACATTTATTCCAATGTAAAAAGCCCACAAAACTCCAATTTTAATTGCTACCCCCCCCCCCCTCATGGGTGAAATGCCCCCCTCATTGTTAACGGCACCCCACTATTGATGCCAACCCGAAGTGTGGCGAGTGCAGCGAGCCCGCGTGGGGCGGCGGTACGCGTCCTCCGACCTTTTCATACCCCCACTATCCACGTCGGCGTGGAGTTGAATTTAAATAGTGTGGCGAGCACAGCGAGCCACCGAGCCCGAAGCGTGGCGAGCGGACGCAGAATACATGTGAAGTAGTCCGCGTCCGCTCGCCACACTTTGGGCTTGGTGGCTCGCTGCGCTCGCCACACTGTATAGAGATTTACTCCACGCCGACGTGGATAGTGGGGGTATGAAAAGGTCTGTGCTGCACATACTTTTTGTACTAGATCTTATCTCATCTGATCTCATCGCAAAACCGATATGCTATGAGATGCGATATTGTATACAATAATTGTAACGTGTATGGGCACCTTAAGGCATACAATCTTATGCGATGGGCGCCGTGCTAGGAAATAAGTACCGATGTTATTTTCACAGTCAAGAAGAAATATCCGACGCGTTTCGTCCTTAAACGGATTTCATCAGGGGCAATCATTTCTTAAATGTCAGCTCAATCACATGTAGCCGCATCAGACCATATCATAAGGAAATATCAGCTCAATAAGATCCCATTAAACATGAGACGATAAGGTTCACAGAAATAATGAGAAGTAAAATAAATAAAACGAGGCCTCAGAATTTTCACCTCTTCTGGTAGAACCTGTAGTATCAGAGCCTGAAGCAGGAGTCCTGCGTCCCCATGAAAACGATAAGTGTTCCCGTGGGTACACAGGCGGGTCGATGCCTGCCCACCTTTCAGCCATCTCCGGCAGTTCAGACTGACTTTTATTTCCAAAGGGGAGAAAAATCATTTGATGGTCATGTGCGTGTTAGCGAGGGGATGCGAGCGGTGCGGCCGGTGGTGGGGCTGGGCATTCGGCAGGGCAGCCGGCAATGAACTGTTTGCTAGGCTGCGAGTATGCGCCAACGAACAGGTCTGAATCGGCTCCATTGTCCTCACACACATGTACAAGAAGTTCACATGTCCATATTAACATGACGGGAAGAGGGGTTTGTGTAGCAAACAGGAGGTTTAACCAGAGCCGGCCAAGTGCTCAATACAAGGAATTCCTGTTTGCATAACGTCGCTGGGGAACACAGGTTTGGGTTTAATTCTGTTGATTTTGGTCGGGGAGAGGTAATGCGATGCTGACTCTTATTGTTTTTTCTGTTTCTCAAACTAAACGGGACAAAGAGCCGGGAATATCATTTTATACAAGATGCCGCTACCCGTCCGTTCTGCAAAGCCGCGCAGGGGAAGCGCCGTACGGCGGGAATGCTACTTTATGGGAGTATAAAAGTTATTTACAGGTAGAAATTGGTGCAGTGTTTGAACTGGCGGCTTTATAACATACACAGGTATATATTTATGTTTTGTGACATTTACATTAGTCATGAGAAGGCAGGCTACATATTCACTAGTGACATCACATATGTGCTTCCATGTCAATAGTGACATCACAAATGTGCTTCCATGTCACTAGTGATATCATAGTGGGACTCTCATGTCACTTGTGACATCGCAAATATGCTTCCACGTGACTAATGATGTCACTAGTGATGTCATAAAATTACTCCCATGTTACTAGAGATATCACAGAGGTACAGCCATGTTACTATTGGAATCTTAAATGTGCTCCCATGTTACTAGAGATCACAGATCCTGACCGCTCCTGGAGGTTGGGTTTAGGGTTAGGCCGGAGCTAGCCAAACCGATCCTCAAGATCTACCAACAGTCCACATTTTCCAGACCACCTAACTGGTGCACAGGTGCAGTCATTAGTAACTGTCACATTTCCCAGACCACCTAGCTGGTGCACAGGTGCAGTCATTACTATATGTCACATTTACCAGACCACATATCTGGTGCACAGGTGCAGTCATTAGTAACTGTCACATTTCCCATACCACCTAGCTGGTGCGCAGGTGCAGTCATTACTAACTGTCACATTTCCCATACCACCTACCTGGTGCACAGGTGCAGTCATTACTATATGTCACATTTTCCAGACCACCTAACTGGTGCACAGGTGCAGTCATTAGTAACTGTCACATTTCCCATACCACCTAGCTGGTGCACAGGTGCAGTCATTACTATATGTCACATTTACCAGACCACATATCTGGTGCACAGGTGCAGTCAGTACTAACTGTCACATTCCCCAGATCACCTAGCTGGTGCACAGGTGTAGTCATTACTAACTGTCACATTTCCCATACCACCTAGCTGGTGCACAGGTGCAGTCATTACTATATGTCACATTTACCAGACCACATATCTGGTGCACAGGTGCAGTCATTAGTAACTGTCACATTTCCCATACCACCTACCTGGTGCACAGGTGCAGTCATTACTATATGTCACATTTACCAGACCACATATCTGGTGCACAGATGCAGTCATTAGTAACTGTCACATTTCCCATACCACCTAGCTGGTGCACAGGTGCAGTCGTTACTATATGTCACATTTACCAGACCACATATCTGGTGCACAGGTGCAGTCATTAGTAACTGTCACATTTCCCATACCACCTAGCTGGTGCACAGGTGCAGTCATTACTATATGTCACATTTACCAGACCACATATCTGGTGCACAGGTGCAGTCAGTTCTAACTGTCCCATTCCCCAGATCACCTAGCTGGTGCACAGGTGTAGTCATTACTAACTGTCACATTTCCCATACCACCTAGCTGGTGCACAGGTGAAGTTGATACTAACTGTCACATTTCCCATACCACCTAGCTGGTGCACAGGTGAAGTTGATACTAACTGTCACATTTTCAAACATGTGCTGCATCCATTCCTAACTGACACATTCTACAGATCCACAGGTGGCCTGGAAAACATGGACTGTTGCTAGATTTGGGAGGGGGACGTTATGGTACAGGAGGGGGACGTTAGGGTTAGGCTATGGGAGAGGGGGTTGAGGTTAGGCTGCAGAGGGGGAGGGTTAGGGTTAGGCTGTGGGAGGGAAGGGTTAGGGTTAGGCTGTGGGAGGGGAGGGTTAGGTTTAGGCTGTAGAAGGCAGGGGGGGAATAGGATTAGGCTGTGGTAGTAGCATTTTAGGGTTTGCGGCAGGCGTTGAGGGAGGGAAAAAATACTCCTGTATTCTGCTGTCGGTTCTGACATAATATTCTCATACATAATATTTCAAACAATGCTACAAACCTTTACAAGTATGCCTATCATATTTAGGGCGACATGTATCAAGCTTTAGCGAGAAAGGCAGTGAAGAGAGGATAAAGTACAGAGCAAACAGCCCCTAACTGTCATTTTACAGGCTGTGTTTGAAAGATTACAGGGGCTGATTAGTTGGTACTTTATCTCTCGCCAAGGTTTGATACCCCTGCCCCTTTATTCTTAACCTGCAGCCTTACCTAAGATGTCTTCATAGACGTTTTCCTCAGATAAAGTGCGTGTAAGGGCCAGCTTGGTCTGCGCGTACCAGTCTACCCGGCCGTTCTCTGAAGACTGGAGCAAATCTTCAAATTCATACGACTTCCTGGTGGCCACAGACAAGCGGTGTTAGAGAAGATTACATTTCTGTACATGAAAATAGATATTGTTTTCCGCTGGAGAGAACTGGTTCGACAGGAAGAGATAATCGCACGGCTATTGAATGACACGGCAAAATATTTTTATACCAACATATCGACCACAGGAAAAGGACAATACACATCATGGTCTGTGGCGTAACAACAAAATTTTCGGCAGCGCTCATCTTCCTCCAGTAAAATTAAGACCCCACCCAACCCTGCCTTACACCTCCGCTTGCCGCCACCGCATCTGGAACCAGGAACCACATATCTACTTGTCTGCGGTCCCGGCGTACCTCCTGGCTCCTGCTAATGAAAAATGACCCTCACAAAATGGCTGCCCCTAACAGCAGACCATTTTTAAGGATGCTAAAAGAGGCCGCTGCCTCCTCTAGCATCCTTATAAACTGTCTGCTGTAAAGGGGCGGACATTTTGTGAGGGACATTTTTCATTAGCAGGAGCCAGGAGGTACGCCGGGACCGCAAACAGGTAGATCTGCGGGTCCTG
This sequence comes from Crinia signifera, assembly GCF_055691185.1. Classification (NCBI taxonomy): domain Eukaryota; kingdom Metazoa; phylum Chordata; class Amphibia; order Anura; family Myobatrachidae; genus Crinia; species Crinia signifera. Next base: position 16,034,540 of record NC_139220.1, read on the forward strand.
ACTCCCGGCCACAGACGCTGCGGCAAGCTACAATCTACAATTGCCAAAACTCTGCTATTGCCACTTTAAAGGCACGGATGGCAGAACAGTGATGAGAGTTCCGTGGCAGGCATAGAGATTGGCAGACGCGTAACTCTGGGAGGCAATGGAGTCTTCTCCCACCGGGCTCCTGCTCACAAGGGGGCACCTCTCCTCCCCTGCGAGTTTGAATCAGTTAATTGAAAGCAGTTGATATCACTTCTGTGGCTGACTCCTCCTCCTAACATCATTTTTGCAAGTTTCACACCCTGTATTCGAACCCATGACCTGTCTTACTGAAGACAGACACCTTACTGATTGAGCTATTTGGGGGGGCACCAATATTTATCGTGCCACCAGGCAACTGGGACGAAATTACGCCACTGGATATTGGCATGTGATTACTTCTGAACTTCCTTAGCCTCACCTTTCTGGGCAGGAGACATAAAACTATTCTATATAGTGATACAAGGATTTATGGCTGCAAGAACCCATAAGGAATAGAAGAATGCATTTTCCCTCTTATTCACTCACTTCCATTAAAAGAGCTATTTAGCATTAACCATTTTGGGATTCCAAAAATAACATCTGCTCCTTCCAATTTTCCAGCGTAAAACAAAAGGATAATAATAATTTTGTCCGTTACATAATACGCTTTGTTCTGAATTTATAGAGTAAAATAATGATCTGGTCTCACCCATTCACAATGAAGCTGAACCTGTACTCCAATAAAGACTCTTTTATTATTAAACAATTAGGTGCCTGAGTCATTGAGAGATGCTATATGGTGTCGGGAATCTCTTCTGAAAATTGGGCTAAGTACCTGCATCGCCAGTGGTGTCAGGATGTCTGCACGGACAGGAGCAGTGGAGAGCACATGTAAGGTCGACGGAAGGCTCTAGATGCTTTGTGCCACTAGCTGAACTTCAAAGGGTTACCCCAAACATCCTTGTAACTTTATATGGGCTCTAATCTCCCCGATGAGTACTACTATTACTCCCTTATGAGTGTTACTATTACCACTACTCCCTGATGAGTGCTACTATTACTATTACTCTCTTATGAGTGTTACTATTACTATTACTCCCTGATGAGTGTTACTATTGCCATTACTTCCTGATGAGTACGACTATTACTATTACTCCCTGATGAGTACTATTACCACTACTCCCTGATGAGTGCTACCATTACTATTACTCCCTGATGAGTACTACTATTTCCACTACTCCCTGATGAGTGCTACTATTACCACTACTCCCTGATGAGTGCTACTATTACCATTACTCACTGATGAGTGCTGATATTACCACTACTCCCTGATGAGTGCTACTATTACCATTGCTCCCTAATGAGTACTACTATTACCATTACTTACTGATGAGTGCTTCTATTACCATTACTCCCTGATGAGTACTACTATTACCATTAATCCCTGATTAGTACTAATATTACTATTACTCCCTGTTGAGTACTACTATAACCATTAATCCCTGATGAGTACTACTATTACTACTGCTCCCTGATGCTTCGTGCCACTAGTTGAACTTCAAAGAGTCACCCCAAACATCCTTATAACTTTATATGGGCTCTAATCTCTCCGATGAGTGCTACTATCACTCCCTTATGAGAGTTACTATTACCACTACTCCCTGATGAGTGCTACTATTACACTATTACTCTCTTATGAGTGTTACTATGACTATTACTCCCTGATGAGTGTTACTATTACTATTACTCTCTTATGAGTGTTACTATTACCACTACTCCCTGATGAGTGCTAATATTACTATTACTCTCTTATGAGTGTTACTATTACTCACTGATGAGTGTTACTATTGCCATTACTCCCTGATTAGTGCTACTATTACTATTACTCTCTTATGAGTGTTACTATTACTATAACTCCCTGATGAGTGTTACTATTACTATTACTCTCTTATGAGTGTTACTATTACCACTACTCCCTGATGAGTGCTACTATTATTATTACTCTCTGATGAGTGTTACTATTACTCACTGATGAGTGTTACGATTGCCATTACTTCCTGATGATGAGTACTACTATTACTATTAGTCCCTGATGAGTACTACTATTACCATTGCTCCCTCATGAGTGCTACTATTACTCCCTGATGAGTAATACTATTACCACTACTCCCTGATGAGTGCTACTATTACCACTACTCCCTGATGAGTACTACGATTACCATTACTCCCCAATGAGTACTACTATTACTATTGCTCCATGATGAGTACTACGATTACCATTACTCCCTGATGAATACTACAACTGCTACTGCTCCCTGATGAGTGCTACTATTACCACTTCTCCCTGATGAGTGCTACTATTACCATTGCTCCCTGATGAGTACTACTATTACCATTGCTCACTGATGAGTGCTACTATTACCATTACTCCCTGATGAGTACTGCTATTACCGTTACTCCCTGATGAGTACTACTATTACCATTACTCCCTGATAAGTACTACTATTACCATTACTCCCTGATGAGTACTATGATTACCATTACTCCTTGATGAGTGCTACTATTACCATTACTCCCTGATGAGTACTACTATTACTCCCTGATAAGTACTACTATTACCATTACTCCCTGATGAGTGCTACTATTACCATTGCTCTCTGATGAGTGCTACTATTACTATTACTCCCTGATGAGTGCTACTATTACCATTACTCCCTGATGAGTACTACTATAACCATTACTCCCTGATGAGTACTACTATTACCATTACTCCCTGATGAGTACTACTATTACTACTGCTCCCTGATGATTGCTACCATTACCATTACTCCCTAATGAGTACTACTATTACTACTGCTCCCTGATGAGTACTACTATTACCATTACTCCCTGATGAGTACTACTACTATTACTACTGCTCCCTGATGAGTGCTACTATTACTATTACTCCCTGATGAGTGCTGCTATTACCATTACGGTACTTGTTTCCTATCTAGGCGCCCAGGTTTTCTACGTACGGCACCGTAATGAAATCGGATCGCATCGCATCGGATTCGGTACTCGATGATGTACGATGGCATACGATGCTATCCGATTTCATTTTAAATCGGATCGCATCGCATGCGGTGCACAATGCTGTACGATGGCGTCCGATCCGATCCGACTACATTTTGTATCGGATCGGAGTGGATGGAAGGGTGGCACTTGGAAATCAAGGGAAGACACTTTGGTACCCAAGGGAAAATGCACAATTTTATCCCGAAGCGTGGCGGGCGCAGCGAGCCCCGCGAGGGGCGGCGGTACGCGTCCTCCGACTTTTTCATACCCCCACTATCCACGTCGGCGTGGAGTTGAGAATAGAAAGTGTGGCGAGCGCAGCGAGCCACCGAGCCCGAAGCGTGGCGAGCGGACGCGGATACCTGTGAAGCCTGCGAGGGGACACGGATACCTTCACAGGTATCCGTGTCCCCTCGCGGGCTTCACAGGTATCCGCGTCCCCTCGCGGGGCACGCTGCGCTCGCCACGCTTCGGGCTCGGTGGCTCGCTGCGCTCGCCACACTTTCTATTCTCAACTCCACGCCGACGTGGATAGTGGGGGTATGAAAAAGTCGGAGGACGCGTACCGCCACCGCTCGCCACGCTTCGGGATCACGTGGATAGTGGTGGTGTCGTTGGTAATGGGGCGGTAAATTGCCATTATCAGTCCACTAAAAATTAAATCGGATCGCATTGCATCGTTTAATATCGTGTATGTGCATTTGTGGTATCCGATGCGATGCGATCCGATTTTTATACGGAGAATAGCATGGTGCGCAATTAACGTAGCGGGCGCCCAGATAGGAAACAAGTACCACCATTACTCCCTGATGAGTACTACTATTACCAATACTCCTTGATGAGTACTACTATAACCAATACTCCCTGATGAGTACTACTATCACTACTGCTACCTGATGAGTACTACTATAACCATTACTCCCTGATGAGTACTACTATAACCATTACTCCCTGATGAGTACTACTATTACCATTACTCCCTGATGAGTACTACTATTACCATTACTCCCTGATGAGTACTACTATTACCATTACTCCCTGATGAGTACTACAATTACTATTACTAACTTATGAGTGTTACTATTACCACTACTCCCTGATGAGTACTACTATTACTACTGCTCCCTGATGATTGCTACTATTACCATTACTCCCTAATGAGTACTACTATTACTACTGCTCCCTGATGAGTACTACTATTACCATTACTCCCTGATGAGTACTACTACTATTACTACTGCTCCCTGATGAGTGCTGCTTTTACCATTACTCCCTGATGAGTACTATTATTACTACTGCTCCCTGATGAGTACTACTATTACCATTACTCCCTGATGAGTGCTAATATTACCATTACTCCCTGATGAGTACTACAATTACTATTACTAACTTATGAGTGTTACTATTACCACTACCTCCTGATGAGTACTACTATTACTATTACTCCCTGATGAGTACTACTATTACTACTGCTCCCTGATGAGTACTACTATTACCATTACTCCCTGATGAGTACTACTATTACTACTGCTCCCTGATAAATGCTACTATTACCATTACTCCCTGATGAGTACTACTATTACTACTGCTCCCTGATGAGTGCTACTATTACTATTACTCCCTGATGAGTGCTGCTATTACCATTACTCCCTGATGAGTGCTACTATTACTGTTACTCCCTGATGAGTACTACTATTATCACTACTCCCTGATGAGTGCTACTATTACCATTACTCCTTGATGAGTACTACTATAACCATTATTCCCTGATGAGTACTACTATCACTACTGCTACCTGATGAGTACTACTATAACCATTACTCCCTGATGAGTACTACTATTACTACTGCTCCCTGATGAGTACTACTATTACCATTACTCCCTGATGAGTATTACTATTACCATTACTCCCTGATGATTACTACTATTACCATTACTCCCTGATGAGTGCTGCTATTACCATTACTCCCTGATAAGTACTACTACTACTACTACTGTTTCCTGATGAGTGCTGCTTTTACCATTACTGCCTGATGAGTACTATTATTACTACTGCTCCCTGATGAGTACTACTTTTACCATTACTCCCTGATGAGTACTACTACTATTACTTCTGCTCCCTGATGAGTGCTACTATAACCATTACTCCCTGATGAGTACTACTATTACTACTGCTCCCTGATGAGTGCTACTATTACTATTACTCCCTGATGAGAACTAATATTACTCTTTGATGAGTACTACTATTACTATTACTCCCTGATGAGTACTACTATTACCATTACTCCCTGATGAGTACTACTATAACCATTACTCCCCGATGAGTACTACTATTACCATTACTCCCTGATGAGTACTACTATTACTACTGCTCCCTGATTAGTACTACTATTACTATTACTCCCTGTTGAGTACTACTATAACCATTACTCCCTGATGAGTACTACTATTACTACTGCTCCCTGATGAGTACTACTATAACTCCCTGATGAGTACTAATATTGCTATTAATCCCTGATAAGTACTACTATAACCATTACTCCCTGATGAGTACTACTATTACCATTAATCCCTGATGAGTACTACTACTATTACAATTACTCCTTGATGAGTACTACTATTACCATTACTCCCTGATGAGTGCTACTATTACCATTACTCCCTGATAAGTACTACTATTACTACTTCTCCCTGATGAGTACTACTATTACCATTACTCCCTCATGAGTACTACTATTACTTCTGCTCCCTGATGAGTGCTACTATAACCATTACTCCCTGATTAGTACTACTTTTACTACTGCTCCCTGATGAGTGCTACTATTGCTACTACTCCCTGATGATAACTAATATTACTATTGCTCTTTGATGAGTACTACTATTACTATTACTCCCTGATGAGTACTACTATAACCACTACTCCCGATGAGTACTACTATTACCACTACTCCCTGATGAGTACTACTATTACTACTGCTCCCTGATTAGTACTACAATTACTATTACTCCCTGTTGAGTACTACTATTACTATTACTCCCTGATTAGTAGTACTATTTTTACTGCTCCCTGATAAGTACTACTATTACTTTTACTCCCTGATGAGTACTACTATTAGCATTGCTCCCTGATGAGTACTACTATTAGCATTGCTCCCTCATCAGTACTACTCTTAGCTGCCACTAGAAAATTTGGGGTCCGGGACTAATTTCCAGTCTGGGCCCCTCTGGGCCCCCTTCACTTATCGCCTGACTCCTGCTGCAGGTCCCAATGCACAAGATTCTTCAATGCAGGATGACGGTAGCCAATTAAAATATAGCACTGGCTTGTGAGCCAATCAGAGCTCATGTACCGGCAGCCGCTCTGATTGGTCGGTACACAAACTTAGATTGGCTCAAAACAGTGAAGCATTTTAATTGCCCGCCGGCGTCCTGCATTAAAGAAGCAGGCAGCACAGCGGAGGTAGTTGCGGGGGGGGAGGGGGGGGTGGGTTGCTGCCCATGCCCTTTCAGAGTCCGGAGCCCGGGACAGCTGTACCCGCAACACCCCCCTGTTGGCGGCCCTGGTACTACTATTACCATTACTCCCTATTGTGTGCTACTATTGCTCTCTATTGAGTGCTACTATTACTCTCTATTGAGTGCTACTATTACTGTTACTTCCTAGTGTTAATATTACTATATTGCCAGGTACACACTAGATCAATGTCCTGGCCAACAGTCAGATATATCGTATCTGCAATACACCTCAGAACGATATAATGAATTGTGGAACAATCCCTCCTTCCTTTCATCAAAACACTGCACAGTGCCGCATCCATCCGGTTGCCCATACACCACAACTGAGTGGACAATATCTCATGCCATCATCATATCAGTACATAAAACAGTAATATAGAAGTACCTGTGGTCTCCATTGTTTCTGTGTTTGCTATTCCAAAGTCTTCTGCTGACCGCTGAGGGTGGTGGAGATGTCGGGAGAGGCGGCGGGGGTATACAAGGCAGTGGCGGCAAGTCTCTATTCATCCTCCGTAGACCTGTTTTCTCCTGACCCACCTCCCCTTCATGACGGAAAGTCCTTCGAGGTTTGGGTAAGGGGTTTATAGGCAGCTTCTTCTCGGGTGCACCAGGTTCCGTATATAAATTCTCTGCATTGCTTGTCCTTCTAGATCTCCTCCCCTCCCCCACCCTCCCAAATATCGGTTCTGTGTTCTCAGTATCTGACCCCCATTTTAACTTTGAGCCCACTCTGTTCTCCTGGTTCTCGGAGTCCAACAAACACTGAGGAGAGTAATAGGTCCCTGGTAACTGTGGTAGACCCTCTGTTGGACCATCCTTTAATGAGCGTTCAAACCTCTTTACGTGGCTTAATACCGTTGCCTGGTCTTTCTTTGGGCTAAGAACTTGCTCCTGAAGCCTTTCTGTACTCAGGATAGTCTCTTTCTCTGCCTTTTTATCAACTGCTATAAAGTCTTTCCGGTCAACGTCCTTATTGTCCATTTCCAAGCTAAACATCCGTTTAATGCTACCTTTCTGGTGGATTTTCCCATTGTCCACATTGGTGTCACTAAATGAGGAGCTGGTGGAATCTTGCCTCTTCACCTGCATGGACTCCTTCCTGCTTAGTATCGGGGACTGAGTCTCTTTTTTGCCCTCGAACACGGAGATCTTATCTTTAATGCTTGACGTCTTCTTAAGTGCAATCTTTTGGGGTGACGAAGACGTCTTGGTGATCTCCAGCTGTTTCCTCAGGATAAGTCCTGGGTCCTTCACATTCAGCTCCATCACTGGGTCATTGATGATCATTTTGTTGCTCAGCATGTTCTGGGAAAATCCTTTTGTATGACGATATCCTGGCTGGTTTTCCAGGCTTCCGAGAGGACTTTTTTCCGGGAAAAGTTCTGGATTATATTTTATTGGGAGAAGTTTCTTGAGGGCACAATTTTTTATTTTCAGGAGAAGCTGGAGGGGTTCAAGTTTTCTCCAAGTCCCAGAGTTTTCTTTACCTTCAGGCGTCGCCCTGTGGTGAGGAGACACAAAGAATATTGTATTTAGGTCATATAGATGTACTACATTTTTCTGAAATCATTGACTGAAAATGACAAGGTCTGCTGGACCAAAAAAAAAGTATATATGAGACATAAAGTAAAGAGGGATAAAGTACCAAAGAACCAGTTGGTTTTTCCCCATGGGTGGCACAGAGGCCACCTAAAGATTTTTATTTATTTTTCCCTAGCACCGCCCCACAGACATGATCCACAAAGCCCTGGCCCCCATCTCTGATTGGCCCACTGCCTGGTCAGTAATAGAGCAGGGTAAAGAGTGGAGAAGTTGCCAACTCTTTGGAAGGTTTGATACATTTCTACCTAATTACACGGCACAGTTACTAGTGGAAATAAAGATACAGCAAGTTAGTAAGTTTAAATGGGTATGGATCATTGGCTAGACACCAATTAGGTCGACATGCATGAAGGTTGACATGACTGAAGATCTACATGCAGGAAGGTCGACATAGGTTAGGTCTACAGGGTCATTCTGTCGACACAATATTTAGGTTGACATGGGGAAGGTCGACAGTTAAAAGGTTGACATGGGGTTTTTCACTTTTTTTTTACCCGAATGTCGACATGGACACTGAAACGTAGCATCGCGTCCCTTCGCATGGCTTGCTGCGCTCACCATGCTTCAGGGAAAATCCTGTAAGGTTGGTTCAGATTGTATTCCAAGAGTTAACGTGGATTGTGGGTGTAGCAGCAATCACTGACGCGTTTCACTACACCTGGTAGCTTTTTCAAAGGTAGATCATATTCCCCCATATTCACCCTGCAGGAACTTGCAGATTGAGTAATTACAGATACCATCTGGTACCAGGGACATAGTTCCACATTTTCCTTCATCACAAATTCCAGTGGATATCGGTTATTATTTCCAGCATGGGCTGACCACGTGGATACTGAATGGTCACCTGCTTCTTGCCAAGCACGTAAAGGGGCGGTAACTATCCATCCTTACACTGGGCCTTATTCTGGTTCACTCTCAGAGGCAAATTCCTTCTCAAATGGACAAAACCATGTGCACTGCAGGGGGGGGGGTAGATGTTACTTGTGCAGAGAGAGTTAGATTTGGGTGGGGTTTTTCTTCAAAGTGAGATCTATATTGCAGTGTAGAAATAAAGCAGTCAGAATTTTCCCTGCACAGAAACAAAATAACTCACCCAAGTCTAATTCTCTCTGCACATGTTACATCTGCCCCCCCCCCCCCCCCCCCCTCTGCAGTGCAGCATGGTTTTGTCCATTTGAGAAGGAATTTGCCTCTGAGAGTGAACCAGAATAAGGCTCACTGTTTTCCAACAATTGGGTACTTATAGGAACGGACTTTCCAACAATATATATAATTGTGAGCGTGGGTGGACATTTCATTCATTATTGACCGTTACCATGGTTTTATACTTTATTTTTATATATGTCATACTTTATTATTAAATGATGTGAAGACCGTCCAATTGCTAATATTAGTTATTTTCATATTGGCGTAGGATTATTTTCTTTAGTCCTTAGCAAGGCGACCTGCAGTGGTTTGGCTGTGGATCCGTGGCTGGAGACGTAACCTGTGTGGGGTCCTAAGGACTGAGGTTGAGAACCACTGTCATGGTGGAATTATTTATAACTGCTCCAACTATTTAAGGTATATCTTTCAGCCTTCGGTCTATAATTATGTGTCTTTGCTTGGTCTTTAAATGTCTGCCTTTAACCACTTGAGTAGCTGGGAGCTATTTTCAGCAGCGTGAGTGACTGTTCATAGACTCACATGAAAGGGTTAATGAACTCTGCAAACATCCACTTTTATCACTTCCTGCAGTTGGGAACCGCAATTTACTGAGAAGAGGAGGAAGTCACATGGAGCATCCTCCGAACTTTAGTTTTTTAGTGTGTGAGTCAGCAACCAGTCAGACCACGCGAAGCCGCAGTAAACTCTAACATCTCCTGGCTCCAAATTTCCAAAGCACAATGGAAAAAAAGGCGAAACCCTGACTTGGTGGGGTCGAGAAACCACAGGCCGCAATGGCGGTGGAGGACAGAGGAAGAGCAGGATGGTCAAAGACACTAATGTATGGCTTGTAATCCTTATGCCACAAGCTCAGCCTGCCAGGGACAATTCAAAGCTTGGTCTGAGAGACGCGTATGTCTCTTCGTTCTAACTTCTTACTCAGAAGAACAGTGGCATCAGTACATATTGTATGCCTGGGCTCCCATCTAGATGCCTCCTAGCTAGGTCCTGCACCATTTTTTTTGGTGTTTCAATAAAAATAATAATTATGTAACTTAGCTGTTCTTGAAACATTATCTCCTTTTCAAAATCCCTCTGGTGGGAAGGCAAGTATGGCTGCAAGCTCCGTGCAAACATTATGCTTCTAGCCTATCATGTGAACAGGGCCGGAACTAACCGCCAAGATCGGTGGGGAACCATCACAAAATTAAAGATGTTTATGAGGAAGAAATCCTTGTTGTACTTTATGCAGGTGTCGGCTGTGGAACTTTTAAGATACCTCCTCCACACTTTCACTTGAGGGGTTGGACAGTGGGTCTTGGTGGCAGTGTGGGGTTGGGGGGTGGAGCAGTAAGTTAAGGTTCTGCCTAGGGAGCCTAGAAGCCTTACACCAGCCCTGTAATGTGGAGAGGAGAAGGGAGGGGAATGTACACAGAGCAGATAGGGCTCAGAGGGGTGTTAGAAAGAATCTCTGCTGACTACATAATGTGTCATGTAACTGTGGTTGCCATGGTAGTCATTGTGTAAACAGTGGAGTTTTATAAATAATAACAGTTTAGAGGAAAAAATCAGGGAAGACGGTAGTTAATAAACCTCTCCTAATGTCCCACCCCAGTGATTTAGGATAAAAAAAAAAATCTAAAAATAGAAAAGTATAAGATATCATTTAAGTTTGCGATCGGTGAAAGATTAATTACCTCTATTTTGTGCAGCTGTGAATAACTAAAGTTTAATAAAGTGAAAGGTACATTAGCAGTGTGGTGATTTCCCAGTTATACAACCTGATGCCAGCCTCACCCTGCCTCAAAGTGGGAAAGACAAGAATAAACCTGTTGGCATACAAGTAATTCCACACGTTAATTCAAAAGTAAATGTATGTTTTAATTAATATATTGAAGAGAACTTTGTCAGATGCATTACCGAGGAATGGTGTCCTGCCCAGATAATGCAGTTAATTATTTGTGTGAAACAGTTACCGAAATGCTGAGGTAACAGTGACCAGGGCTGCCATCAGAAATTGCGGGGGGCCAGGACAGACTATTTAGGCAGAGACCCCTACCCTGCCTGGGATTAATCAGCAGCGGCAGCTGATTGCACCTTGAGCTAGCTGCGAGCCAATCGGAGTTTGTGGACTAATATCCAATCAGGGGATGACACTGTGGCAGCTTCTGACTAGCTGCCAGGCTGTGAGTTCTGATTGGCTTGAGACCGGCTCTGTGTTCAAAATGCCGCCTGACTGGCTGCCGCCTCATGGTCCAGCTACAATCAGCTAGTGGCACCGATCAACACTGCTGCCACCAGGCCCACTCTCTGTTCAGGACTGGGAAGTCAGTCCCCACAGTACCCCCTGTTGGCAGGCCTGACCGTGACAATTAAATTACTTCAGAGATATAAGTGATACTGACCTCTTACCTGTAGGGTGTAAGCAGTCTCACCTCTCTGGCTACCCAGTCATGTCTTATTATTATGCTGTTCCCAATTATAAGGCAAGGACATTATAAGTAAGGATATGGCCTGTGTGCACGGGCCCCGATTCTCTCACAACTCTCGCACTGTACCATGTTTCTATCTATGCGTGTACAAATCTCCAGGAAAATATTTATGAAGCAGTGAAAAGAGTGGAGAAGTGAGCCAGTGGAGAAGTTGCCTATGGCAACCAATCAGCTGCTAAGTATAATTTTGTAAACTGGACTTGATAAATGTTACCTCAAAGCTGATTGGTTGCCATGGGCAGACTCGACCACCATTCCCACCCCATTGCTGCAATAATGATCAGTCCTTACCTGCAGCTTGACTGGTGCACAGCGCGATACTGATTCCTGGTCACCTCCGCCGCCCGTCTCACAGTCATTGTGTCAGCATGTGACATTGGGTCCGCTCCCCTGCAACATAACGAAAGCCACACGTTATTATTTCAATGGCCTATGACATATTTACAGGGGGTATTTATTTAAATATTGGAGAATATCAAGTTGAGAAGTTCAATTATGGAAGTTTCCTAGCAACCAATCCGCTTCTACTATTGATCTAGCACAGGCATGTCCAAACTGTGTCCCTCCAGCTGTTGTGAAACTACACATCCCAGCATGCCTTGCCATAGTTTTAGCATTCCCTAATAGCAAAACTGTGGCAAAGCATGATGGGACTTGTAGTTTCATGACAGCTGGAGGGCCACAGGTTGGACATGACTGGTCTAGTGAAGTTGCTACGGGCAACTTCACTTTATCTCTTTCTCTGAGATTTGATAAATCTCCACATTAATGTGAGCTGTAGGCAAGCACAGAGGGAATCCGTTGAAAATGGCGACAGAACATTGTGAAATGTGGTATTTCACATTTGTATAATGATTACGATAATACGTAATATTAAGTAAAAACACAATGGAGAAGTTTATGAAGCATGTAAGTGGTGCAAGCAATGTGTTCTTTAGGAGCACAGGAAACAATATAAACCACAAATGAAATGCAATTTGCCGTGCAGTGAGGGATTCTGGGAACGCTGCCCTGCTCACGCAACCCAGGAAGACATCTTTACTGAGGTCACACAGAAAAGGTTCCATGTGTCAAAAGGCCATATAGTGGGTACAGTGGTGCAACTGTGCTGACTCAGCATATTATTGTTGTCATTGTGGTCATTTATATACATTGTAAACATTTATTGTTTCCATTTATTGAATACGCTTTACTGCTTTACAAGTCTCAGGGAATGTTTTGGATACTCTCCCTCACACTGTCCACTTCTGCAGTGAAGCACATGGGAATATATTGTTTTGAGGCGTTTCATGTCATATTAGAATAGCCTTAGGGCAGGATACAATAAAACAAAATTGCGGTAAAAAAACCCCAGTTATCTGGTTTTTTTACCGCACTTTGGAATGCACTAAAACCCGATCGCTGGGTTACCGCGACAGGGGTATGCAAAGCAGGGCGATACCCCATAGAAGCCTATAGGCTTCTTATAGCAACCCCCACTTCCCCACACCGACCCCCTCCACCCCGTACAGATGTGCAACGCCCCCCCCACCCCCACCCCCTGACCTCCTGCTGTGCTGCTGGGACCAGTGACCTCCTCCCTAGCCCCGTACTTCCACTTCCGGGTGCAGGGAGGAGGTGGAGCCCGCAGAGTCCCTAGCCCTGGCACAGGAGGAGAGGGAGAACCACTGGGGACCTGCTGCCACATTGCCAGCTGCATCGCAAAGGGCAGCTCTTAATGCAAGAGCTGTCCTTTGTGATAATAATCGCATATGTAAGTGCATCTGTGATTATTACCTATGCGGTATCCGGTGGAACAGCCTTACACTGCTAATTGCAGCAAAGCAGTTGGGGCAGGTATGTGGTGACGCATTTCGCTGTGCACTGTGTCACAATGGCCCCATCTTCCACTGCCAAATGCACAATTGATTGCAGTTACCCATGGTACAGTACCTCCACCTCCAGATTCTACCTGCTCAAAGTCTTCAACTATGTATATAAAGGAACCTTTTACAGTAAATAAAAATAATATATACCAACAAATAAAACTGAATCTTAAAATCAGGGGCAATATATTTCTGTTCTTTATATACCATGAGTGAAGGTCTGACTTTATCAATGCAAATAAGCTTTAATTCACCCTTAAGGCTCAATAATATACAATTTTACTTTACGACTGGTCCAGATAAGCACTTTACCCAGAAGTACCGGCATTATGTTCCAAAAAAGTAACTGTGGTCCCACAACAAAGATACCACAGATGATAACTATTATTACTATGACACAGGGCTATTTTTGTGCAGGCTCCAGCAGGAACTGTGGCCCTTATTCTAGTTCACTCTTTCTGACAAAATATTTCTTAGATGGACAAAACCATGTGCACTGCAGGTGGGGCAGGTGTTAATTGTACAGAGATAATTAGATTTGGGTGGGGTTTTACACCTGCCTCACCTGCAGTGCACATGGTTTTGTCCATCTAAGAAATATTTTGTCAAAAAGAGTGAACTAGAATAAGGGCCACAGTTCCTGCTGGAGCCTGCACAAAAATAGCCCTGCTATGACACATAACGCTTTAAGATAGGTTTCTGCAAACAACATGGCCGCTAGCATGACCCAATGACCCCCGAGAGGGGAACTACACTTCTAACCACTAATAAAACACAAAATCTGCTCCAGTTACAGGATAGAAACCTCGTAACCTCAGCTTCCAGCTGAGCACGGGCCTCTGCCAAATGCCTCCTTGTGTTGCGATGCACTGTTCCGCCCAATTAAGTGTTGCAGGCCATAGCTGAAGTCAGGCCCTGGCTTCAGGCTGTAATGGATTTTCACTGCACCGCTAATTCCTCAATTCACTGCGTCCTCACAAAGTCTGGCTGTTATGTAACCGCCTGAATCAAAGCTTCACCTTTCTTCAGACGCTCAGGATTAGTAAGTAAATCCGGCAGAATACCCAATAACGGGAGGGAAGCCGCGGGACGAGAAATGGTGGAGAGTATGTGAGGCGTTGATATTAATGTCCGCAGTATGGACGCTTTTTTTTTCTGGTGTCAATGTTGACGCCTGAGCATATGGAGCCGATATAAGTGTCGCGAGTCTTCTCGCATGGCTCGCTTCGCTTGGCGCACTTTACCATTCCCGATCGGACCCACCTGGATGGTAAAGTATGAAAAAGCCCCCAAATTTCTAAAAAAAAGTTTGTCACGTCAACCTTTTGCCTGTCAACCTTTTATATATGTTGATCTTGGAGGTCATTCTGATCTGATCGATCGATGTTTTGCTGCTGCGCATAAGCATAACCATCTATGCGCTTGTGCGGGCTCTGTTTGCGAATGGATGTTGCGACTTGTATGGGGAGGGCAGCTGACGTCTGTCAGGATGCTGCGACTTGTATGGGGAGGGCAGCAGACGTCCGGATGTCAGCTACCTGCCCTGTTCACCTACCAGGGAGCCGCAAATCCGAGTCACCAGAGAGTGACTTAGATTTGTAAAAGCTTAAGAAATCATTCTACGGTCGGTGATACAAAACATCCATTCGATACGTGCGGGGACATTCGCCGTGGGAGGGGGGGGGCGGACGTTCGTGTGGGGTGGGCGGTGCTTAGTTGGGTCGCAAAGCTGAAAAAATTTGCAGCTTTGTGAGTCAACCAGAATGACCTACCTTGAATGACCATATGGTGTCGGCCTATTGACACTGTCGACCTGTCATCCGTATCCCATATTTCAGTGCGTCATTAGACGCGTCATCAGTCGCACCATCGAATCTACTTTATAACCGCATTATCTAATAGGCGAATATCATCCCAGGTGGCCCCACCTCTTATCAAGGCCACAACTTGTTGCCCAAGGCCATACATTCATGTTACCCGTAAGTTGCGTAAAACAAGCAAACAGCAGGGGAATTGAATCCAAGGCCTCAGACCGGCGCTGACCACTACGCTAGCCGTGCCGAGGAGTTTAGGAGAATAGCTGCCTCACAAACGTTGCTATCCGGCTTTCATTGTATACATATGTTTTTCAGGCCAATGCCCCTGAACTGCAGCTTACAAACAAACTGTTCCTGGTTCGCACCAATCAGGGGAAGGGAAGGCGAGATTTCAACTGAACGCTCCGCTAGATTTCCCAAGAGAAATGACTCGGTCTTGTTCCATGACGACACTCGGGCTGCCCGTTAACCCTCGCACTGCCGGAGGCGCTGTTATGTAACACTGTGTTCCCTGATAGGGTTAGCAGCGAGAGCGGGGCTAGTAGAAAAGACACGGGGTAATCAGTCAGCTGATCACAGCAGGGTACCCCTAGTTCTCCTGGTCATGTGCAGTTATAAAAAAAACAAGCCTTTCCATGTGTTACCATTAGGCAAGGCTGACCGCGCTAATGTTTGAAGTGCGAAAGTTAATAATGGAGGAAGGCAGACTGCCCTGATTCCTGCTGGGACAAGTCACTGTATACAAGTCAATCCGAGGTCCGCCA
Source organism: Crinia signifera (assembly GCF_055691185.1). Lineage (NCBI taxonomy): Eukaryota > Metazoa > Chordata > Amphibia > Anura > Myobatrachidae > Crinia > Crinia signifera. The sequence continues at coordinate 16,050,805 of NC_139220.1, forward strand.
GTTTCACGCCAAATTGCTTCCAATATCTAGCGCTAAAACGCACTGATTGCACCCACGCTTCCCCTTGCGGTTCCCTTTCCTGTTTCAGCCACCCAAGGCACGTATATGGTCGACAGGGTTGGAAGGTCGACATAGCATTAGGTCGACAGTCAAAAGGTTAATATGAGGGTTTTTTTTGGTGCTGCAGGTCGACGTAAGTGCACCTGCTGGATGACATGGAAGACGTGTACTGTTGGGGTGCTTGAGGACCGAGGTTGGGAACCATTGACCTACACCACCCACTAAAGCAGAGGAAGCCGAATGTAGACTGAGGGCCCCATCCCCTCTTATATGCCCCTACCCCCACCCATGCACTGGTCATCTCTATTATTTAAAACTGCGTCTCTAAACATTTTGTAGGGGAAAAAAAAAATCTCCATAAATTTGAGATTTTGACAGTTTGCCGGAGAATCCAGAACACATCAAATAAAAATAGAACCATCTCCCAGAGTCAGCTGCAGAGCGTTGTCATTTCCAGTTTCATTTCCACCGTTTTGTTGGAAAGTACGGAACAGTTCTAGAAACAGCCCAGTACAATTACACTGACGCGCCCAACTCTGCCGTCTCATTCACCCTCTTGTAATCTGCAGCGGTATTATTACCTAAATTGTACCCAAGGACACCATCGGGGGTGGACTGCCATTACGGGGCCGGGACTGGCGTCTATCGAGTATAATTTGTCATAAACAATTCAGAACATGCTGACATTCTGGGCTAGGATGTAATGGGAGACGATTTTGTGAAATGTCAGATTTTTCCGCAAATATCAGACATTTCGCGAAGTTGCCTAATGTAGTAGCGATCAAGTTTATTAAAAGTCGGAGGTCAATATGAGCAGCCGGTAAAAGTTGGACCCAGATGTTTTTGTCCAAGTGAAACGTACAACTCGGCCAATGTTATGGGAGTCAACACAAAACCTTTGTAACAAATAAACATAAAAAACTTATTTCTAACCTTAAAAATGTAAAACATACTTGTATCTGTTAAATTAGGTCATGTCCTGTACATTTTTGCACTTCATCTCCTGTCGAATGCATGTTATTTGCATTGATATGCTAATCAGATGCACAAGCAGCTTCTGCTGATTTCGATGCTATACAGCATGCCTATATTCTGCATGTAATTGCAACTGTATCTGCATAGAAAATGTTTTGCTGCAGTGTTTCCCTGCCAAACACTGTTACATTATTTGATATGCAGATACAGTCAGAATAGGCACACAATATATTAAATGCGACAGTAGATGCATACCAAATTATGTCTGACTTTTTCCTGGCCACTAATATTGGCCCTTATTCTGGTTGACTCGCAAGGCCAGTTGCCGCCCGCACAGACACCCACCCGCAACCCCATGACAGATTTGGGGTTTAAATAGTAATTGTCCCACAGCAGTGTTGGTATTTGTGGTCCTGGGACAACGGGCTCATCCCTTAGCTGGGGACTGCTCGCAGATGAGAGCCTCATTGTTGGGCAGTCAGAAAGCGACTCTGCAGAGGACAGATAGAATTTCCCCTACCCCCAGGCTAGGGGGGAATCTCAACAGGGGGGGGCCGAGGTCTGGCAAAGGGAAGTTGCTGGTTTTCTAAGACCTTGTACGGAATATCAATGGGGATGGATGAAAGGAAATGCTGGGTACCGTTGCCCAGAAACAAGTGTAACCAGCTGTGCGGGCAGAGAAAAGAGATATCTTGTGGCAGCACTGGCTCTTATTAACTGTTTCACCATCAAAAAACCTGGGACAAGGGTTTTTCTGCCGGTGCAGGTAGACTGTGATTCAAAGTGGAATCTGCATCAGCATAAAATATTTAAAAGAAAACAGACAAATTTTCTACAAAAAATTTGCCGATCTACATTTTTCCGACATGACGATTTTTTCAGCCGTCGAAGAATCAGCACTTAGATTGAATAGGCTGAATGTAAATCCGACTGAAAATCAGCGCAAAAAGACGATTTTATTTCCGACCGATGGAAAAATCTACACGGAATGAAGACCCCCCCCCCCCCCCCCCTCAGTGTGCTCAGATGAGTTCACTGGATACAAATCAGGTGAAATCTCAAGTTCACGAGTAGATGGGAAATATCTTTAGTTTTTCCCACATGGAATATTAATAATTTGCAAACATCACGGCAACTCTTCAGTGAAGGGAGGGCAAGGGTCATTGGGTCAACGACTGAAGGTCAACATGGCTGAGGTCGATAGGTCAGAAGGTCAACACAAGCAATGGGAAGGTTGACAGTCAAAAAGTGGACGTGAGTTTTTCATGTTTTTTTTCTGAACGTCAACACAGTCGACACGGACGCCGTCTAAGAGTACCGCGTCCCCACACATGGCTCGCTATTATATTCTCTCACCGCGCTGTAATGGATGGTAGGGTATGAAATACCGCCTGTCGGCACATGTCGGCTCAAAAAAAAAGTGAAAAACTACTATCAACCTCCCAATTGTCGACCTAATGCTTGTGTCAACCTTTCGACCTTAGCCATGTGGACTGTTGACTTTCAATGGTCAACCCACTGCATGTCAACCTTAATAGCGTCAGTCTAATGACTGCATCCTGTGCAGGGAGGGAGCCGGGGACTGTCCAGTCGTTAGGGGAGTGCTGGGAACACCCCCAAAAATGCTAAAACCGGACGTTGCTGCACTAGGCCACGCCCCCTCTACCCTTAGTCCCATCCCTCAGCCCCCCTTTTCGGCCCAGCATGGCAGGTCCCTCTTGACACCGGAGGCACCGGAATGTTTTATGGTGTGGGGTGCAAGATTTCTAGTTACGCCACTGGTAGGCAGTGGCGGCACCATTACTGCCCATCTCCGAATCAGGCACCAAGTCACAGGCATTACTAGGCTAAAGCAGCAAGAAATTAGAATCAGGCCCCTAGCCCAAACTTCCCAATAACTGGGAAGAGTTAAAGCACATTTTCCACATTTTAAAGATGTCATTTTAATCTGTAGGTCTTGTCCCACGACGTCACAGTTTCCTGTCCTTTTTATATTCATTCTTATGTAAAAAATGAGCCGTTGGATGTGTACGTTCTGCAGCACACGCCAGCGGAAGCAGAGCCATGTTTTCAGGGCAAAACCTGATCTTTGAAGGAAGATCTCTGGAGAGGAAAAGGGTCACGACAGGACGGGACAACATATTTGTCTGCTGTGACAAGACATAGTCTTCAGCCTGTCCCGCGTTGTCATCACTGCTTCTTTTCTGTAAACGGACATTTTCCAAACTACGCTTCCATTTCATTGGTGGGAAGATTCAAATACGTCTCGGCTCACTACTGCTGCTTATACTGTCCACCTTGTGTTCCTGAGATGTAACCAAATGTGCAATACAGGGTCTGTAGGGCCTGGGTCCTGACTCCCCCATCCGTTAACATCCCCTAACATGTGCCCGCAGCAGGAAAATCATTGGATGGTCGTCTTCGCAAATATAAGTCAGTGGACACTGACTTCATTTGTGGGTGCCGGGACGAAGACAGGGTGGGCACCTGCCCGCCCCTGGCAGACTTCGTCCCGCCCGCATACCAATGGGAACGTCATGAAATACTGGTCGTTCCCATATCCCAACACCGCTACCGCCAGAATCAAGCCCATAGTTCTGTAGGCTATGTACTGGTAATGTGTCGGCGGCGGCATTGCCAGAAGACAGAGGGACCTATTTACTAAGCCTTAGAGAGATACAGTAAAAGCCAATCAACTCCTAACTGCCAAGTTACAGGCTGTGTTTGAAAAAGTAAAGCTAGGAGCAGATTGATACTTTATCTCTCTAGTCTCCACTTTGTCTCTCCCCAAGGCTTACTATATAGACCCCAGAGTGTTGAATATCCCCTGTCTCGGCGCAATCTTTTCAAATACATCAGAAGAAGGAAGGTGCCAATGAAAGAGGTAAGGGGAGGGGGGCTCTAGGGGTGTACTGTTTGGGGTGCAGAGTGAGAGGTGTTCCACAGCTGGGTTGGAGAGCTATATTTTTTCTTTTCCTTTTTGGCGCCAGTATTATGTATTTACATTAGTACCACTTCTATGTGCCCTGTATACTGGGTGGAATTCCCAGTATCAATTTACATTTGGTTATGTATTGACAATGCACAGTACCACTTCTATGTGCCCTGTGTGCTGTGTGCAATTCTATTTGCCTTTGGTTAAGTATGAACAATACATACTGTAGTGCCACTTCTATATGTTCTGTATGCTGTGTGTAATTCCCACAGTATCTATTTACATTTGGTGATATATGGATGATGCACAGTACCACTTCTATGCCTGTATACTGGGTGGAAAGCCCAGTATCTATTTACCTGTGATGGACGATGCTTAGTACCACTTCTATATGTCATGTATGCTGTGTGGGATTCACAGTATCTCTTTACCTTTTGTTATGTATGGGTGATGCACAGTACCACTTCTATATGTCATGTATGCTGTGTGGGATTCACAGTATCTCTTTACCTTTTGTGATGTATGGGTATTGCACAGTGCTACTTCTATAGTACCTGTACGCTGTGTGGGATTCACATTAACCCTTTACTTTTTGTGATGTATGGGTATTGCACAGTACCACTTCTATAGTGCCTATATGCTGTGTGGGAATCCCAGTATCTGTGTACCATTTGTTATGTATGGGTATTGTACAGTGCTACTTCTATATTGCCTGTATGCTGTGTGGGAATCCCAGTATCTGTGTACCTTTTGTTATGTATGGGTATTGCACAGTACAACTTCTATAGTGCCTGTATGCTGTGTGGTAATCCCAGTATCTATGGACCTTTTGCTATGTATGGGTATTGCACAGTACAACTTCTATATGCCCTGTATGCTGTGTGGGAATCCCAGTATCTATGGACCTTTTGTGATGTATGGGTATTGCACAGTACCACTTCTATAGTGCCTGTATGCTGTAAAGAATCCTCTGTACCTGTGTGTCCTATTTGTAGCTGTATGCCGTATCCCCAGAACAGTGGGGCTGCACTGCCGGCAGTCCTACACAGACAGTAGTAATGGATACATTCGGGAGAAGCAGATCACATAGAAACTGTCATTTTTTAATAGATTCTCCTCAGATTCCAAGTGTTCCGAGGATTTCCGCATTCTCCATTCATCAGAAGTTTTACATCTTGGTAAGTGAAGCATTCATTGCTGAGTACAGTATATTGTATTGTATTAAAGAGAGAAATACTGTTTATATTCTGTAAAGTCAGGTTCCTGATTAACAGGAGCTATTCTCCGTCATAGGGGTCCACAACTCCCATACATGAAAATGGAACCCTTGGCGAGCACAGCAATCCACCATGCCCGCAGTGTGGTGAGCGCAGCAAGCCCGCAATAGGCTTCATTCATAGCGTTCGCCCTCCTGTCGGAGTCCCGGAAGTCGGAAATCAGACGCTGGTCTCTATCCAATACTTAGCACATCTGCCCCTGAATCCATGCATGTCAACTGAAATCTCCAGCCCACAAGTAGATAGGATATACATAACATAAATATTAATATATATGCTTGGTTTTTCCACCAGAAATCTGCCGAAAACTAATAAGGTTGTAAATAACAGGGTGCGCGAGCAGCAACGTACAGCGCAGTTCTCAGGAATCCACTATGGTTAATGTCAACTGAGTTAGGGCGGGATGTATTAAAATACATTGCCGCCCTTCGCGCCCCCCCCCGCCGCCGCGATGCCGCCGCATATGTACTAACATATGCGGCTGGCATCGCGATGCGGTGACGGAGACCCCCGCGATACCTGTACTCTGGTGTGAGGGAGTCTCCATCACCTCCCAGCCGGCTTCTGCTGCTTTCACGCCGGGGACAGCTAAGCAGGCTGTCCCCGGCGCATCCTCCTCCCCCCTGCAGCCGGAAGGATATCCGGCTGCGTTGATAGGAGGAGGAAGGGCTTACCTTCCGGGGTCCAGGAGGACCTGCAAGAAGGTAAGCCCAAGGGAGGGGGAGAGGGAGGGTCGGCGAGGTGGCGAGGTTGCGGCCACGCGGCGAAAAGAAGCCCATAGGCTTCTATAGGGTATCGCCACCCAAAGGTGGCGATACCCTTCAATGCGGTATCATTTTTGATACATTGGAAAATGCGGTAAAACCGGGGTTTTACCGCATTTTCCATTTGATACATCTCGCCCTTATACTGTAATTGTAATGCTGTTCATACAGAATTTGAAAAAACTATTTAAAACACTAGGCAGCCCTCTGATTGGTTGAGAAAGAGCTCTCTCAGCCAATCAGCGGCCTCTCACCAGCACCCCTTCACAGAGCTGCGCTCCACCGCTCCGATCCCTGCTTCACTGCTGCCAGCACTTCGGTCTCTGCTCCACCACCGCCAACGTTTCGGTCTCCCCTCCACCGCCTCCCATGCTCCGGCCCCCGCTCCCCGAACCCGCCACCGATTGCATAAAAACCACATGCAATCGCTCATGCAATTAGATAAATATTATGTGTAGCACATAATATTTTTCGATGCGACGGCGGGCCCACACATCACGTCGGGGGAACCATTATCCGTGCATACAATCCTTCAGATATTTCGCACAAGCCCCATGCTGTCCTAACCGTGCCCTCTCCTAGTGACCTCTCACATCACACAGGACACAGTGGATTTTCTCACACTTGGGTACAGGAAGTGACATAGCTAACAACAGGAAGTGATATAGTTAACAACAGGAAGAGACACAGACAAGGGCGCATTGTAACGGCCATTCACAAAATTAAAACAACAACAGAAGAATTTTCCGAAACAGTCACTCTCTGGGGTGGATTCTAATCCATTTGGTCCACGGCGTGTTCGCACCGGGGTCCGATGCTTCTGCCCTGCGCATGTGCATATTCGCTGGGCATTCCCATGTAAATGCGGCCGCGACGGAGTGTGCCGGGTGTGGGCGGCTGTCTTCGTCAAGGCAAATGCAAATATTGTGGGCAGCATGGATGGTGTAATGGTTAGCATTACTGCCTCACAGCACTGAGGTCATGGGTTAAATTCCCACCATGGCTTCAACTGTGCGGAGTTTGTATATTCTCCCCGTGCTTGAGTGGGTTTCTTCTGGGTACTCCGGTTTCCTCCCACAATCCAAAATATACTGGTAGGTTCATTGTCTCCCAACAAATTAACCCTAGAATGTCTGTGTGTGCGTGTACATGTGGTAGGGAATATAGATTGTAAGCTCCACTGGGGCAGGGACTGATGTGAGTGTTCAAATATTCTCTGTACAGCGCTGCGGAATATGTGTGCGCTATATAAATAACTGGTAATAATATTCTCTGTACAGCGCTGCGGAATATGTTTGCGCTATATAAATAACTGGTAATAATATTCTCTGTACAGCGCTGCGGAATATGTATGCACTATATAAATAAAATAACTGGTAATAATATTCTCTGTACAGCGCTGCGGAATATGTGTGCGCTATATAAATAACTGGTAATAATATTCTCTGTACAGCGCTGCGGAATATGTGTGCGCTATATAAATAACTGGTGATAATATTCTCTGTACAGCGCTGCGGAATATGTGTGCGCTATATAAATAACTGGTAATAATATTCTCTGTACAGCGCTGCGGAATATGTGTGCGCTATATAAATAACTGGTGATAATATTCTCTGTACAGCGCTGCGGAATATGTGTGCGCTATATAAATAACTGGTAATAATATTCTCTGTACAGCGCTGCGGAATATGTGTGCGCTAAATAAGAAACTGTTAATAAATAAATTAATAAAAATAAATAATATAAGTCAGTCTCCATTGACTTATATTTGCAAGTCCAGGAGAAATCAATCGATAGTGGCTGACCATCGAATGACTTCTCCTGCTGCGGGATATTCGCCGGGGTGGCCTTCCTGGGACTCCCAGCTTACTGAGTGAAGCAGAATGAGAGCCTCTATCCAGTATGAGCTTTCTGAGCGTTATAGCAGCGGATACAGAGTTACATTGGGAAACGGATTAGTCAGTGGCGTAACTATAGCACCGCAGCGACCGCGGGGGGGCGCTATGCATGTGCGGGCGCCGTGGGCTGCAGTACTATAGTTACGTTACACCCCACCGCCCGCCGCACCAACCCCCGCAAACCCCCCCATCCCCAGTCTTTACCTGTGTTCAGTATGCGCTGGTCCCGGCTCCCTTCTTCTGCTGAGGACCACCACAAAATGGCCGCCCCCATATAGTACACAGTTCTCTGAAACTGTCTGCTGTATGGGGGCGGACATTTTGTGGTGGTCCTCATAGCAGAAGAAGGGAGCCGGGACCAGCGCGTACTGAACCTAGGTAAGACTGCGGGGGTCGGTGTGGCGGGCGGCGGGGCGGGTGAGTTGCTGGGCGCCCTCCCTTTAACGGCGGGGGGGCGCCCAAAATGTAGTTACGCCACTGGGATTAGTGCATTTTTTTGACTATGTTTCTATGTAAAGAATTTCTCAGCAATTGTGTTCTGCTCTGTGCTTAGGATCCCCATCCCTATCACACCCCTGGCCTGCCCCCCAGCTGCACTCCCTGCATGGCAGCATGCCCCCCCCCTACCCCCAGAGCCAGATTAAGGTCTAAATGGGCCTGGAGCTGAAAATGATCAAGGGCCTATTATGCGCAATAATAGGGGTTGTGGCCAGCACCTAATAATGTGGGGGGCATGACCAGTGTTCTGGTTGGGTGGTCTGCTCATGGGTGTGTCTCTATTTGTGTAAATACTTTCAACTAATTATATATGCTTGGAAAAGGCAGGGGGCTGGCATAGGAAAAATGCAGGGAGATATATTGGCGGGTGCCCTCCAAAGGTGCACCCACAGGATGCCAATGTCCTAAGATACTTGCGGGGTGAGGCGGCATTCCAGTCATAAAAAAAATACTGAAAGCCAAAACTTGGTAGACAACATTTCAGCACCTTTTATATGGTCACCTAAGTTTACCACACCATATACCCCTTATACAAATCATGCAACACAATCGTAACCCCCTTAGCCCCGAGCTTCTGTGATGCCGGCGGAGGAACTGGCAGCCGTTGGAATCGGGTGGAGGTCGGAATTAGCGGGGCCCATGTTATCCTATGGGGAAAACGTTCCAGCTTTGCCTGGTGGTATCTCTTGTTCCCGGGGGGCTAGCGACGCGGGGCCGGGCTCGTTGGAAAGCCCTGGCCCTCAGCTACAAAATGGGCCTATTTGGAGAGAGGGCCTGGAGCTGTAGCTCCATCAGGCCCATTGTTGATCTGGCCCTGCCTACCCCTACCCCTGGACAAGAGACGGGCCGTGTGTAAGAACATCAGCAGCTCCCACACAGAGCTCTCCGCAGATCCCTGGAAGTATACAAACAGTGTCCATCTTCCGGGAAGCCTGTGAGAATAGTGGGGGCTTCCGCTGCCCTTTGCCTTTTTTTTTTTTTAGGAGCAAATTTACTAAAGTGTGAGTTTTTGGAAGTGAAATAAAATCATATTCTAGCTATTATCCTTTAGGAGGCGCTAGATAAATGATAAGTAGAATCCAGCATTGCACAGCGGGGGGGTCATGGCCACGAGGCGTGGCCTCTGGATGATCTCCCAGCCGCCCCACCCCCATTCCACTTCTTACCGCCCCATCGGTGACCCCGCCCCCTCCCCCCGCCACCTCACTGAACTGGCTGCCCTCTCCCGGAGGGGGCAGCCAGAAAGTTGTCATCCCTGATGCTGCACAGTAGTTATGTCTCTCCTGCTGGTGGCACCTGTACACGCTAGCATCATGGCGTCAGTATACCACGCCTCGGCTTTCGCAAAACAGCGAATGCGTTTTGGCAGAAGTAACCATTGGGACACATTTTTGTGGCTGGAAAAAAAAATCTGGTGTATACAATACAGCTTATATATTATGGGCCGGACGCATCTTAATTTCTTGTCGCTAACAGCTGAATGGGCGTTACTGGGTGGTAACTCAGCGGCAACAAGGCATTCGCGTTCTGCGTATACAGTTTGCATGCCATTTTCAGTCCGGTATGGGGTATGTGTAAAACGCACCTATACTAGTGGCGGCAGATGATCTTGCTGGCGGAGGACACAAGGCCGCGCGATGATATAGATTTGTGCGACTCAGAATATAGGGGGATAGTCACATCCTTACAGGCATCTGAAATTGCAACCACACACATTAAGTATGCTCTGGATTGCCTTCATTTTTATCGGATCTAGTCATTAAGTTGACATTTACAATGTCAACACCTCAACAGTTACATCAATATTGTTAAAATGTCGACAGACAACGTGTTGGCATTCTCAGAATGATAACGTGAAATATCAACATTGTCAAAATCTTGACATTAGGGGGTAAATTTACTAAAATGGGAGATTTATTTCCCATCGGATGTTGCCATAGGCGTTTCTATAATGGGTGTAGTGCAGGGCCATCTTAACAGCATTGTGGGCCCCTGACCAAAGCAGTGCAGTGGGGCCCCTACCTACACAGCCTCACCCATCTTAGTGCTGCTCACTGATTACGCTGGGCATGATGATGTCACAATCAACAATCCGTGCGATCACTGGAGGAGAAGGACAGGGGGAGGAGGGATGCTGACCCATGCTGGCCAGTGCTTACAGGATTGCTGCAACATTTTATATATTATATGCTCTGCCATGGGCTGCTCTGGGGCCCCTATGCTTGTGAGACCCCCAGGCAGTGGCCCGGCGGAAAACAGGGCCATTTTCCGGTGGGCCGGCCCATTCCAGGCATGAAGCGACCGCTAATCCCCCTGGCTGGGCTGCGGATAGAGCGAACCGCCATCTCTATGCTTAGCGGACTTTCCCAATACAAAGATGGCCACAGCCAGCATCTGCTCTTACCAAAGTCAAAATGGCCTCGGGAGGGCTGGTGCGCATGCAAGGCCGCACACAGCTATGCTTTGGTCAGCAGTGTTCGGCAGCCGCACCTCGCCAACACGTCCACACTCACCACTGTGTGTGCGCTTGCCCAGTACAGTGTCAGATTAAGCCTTCGGGGGGGCCCGGGGCACTTTAGACAGGGGGGCCCCCTTGCAGTTGTCATTACTGGCCGCAAACTGCATGGGGAAATATTACACTGTCAAAACACAGAGTAAAGGCAGTAAAAACTTGGTCAATGGGTAACTGCAGGGGATATATATATATATATATATATATATATATACATACACACACACACACACACACACACACACACACACACACACACACACACACACACATACATACAGTACATACCACATGAAAAGCCTGTGTTTGTCCCTCTGAACCTTACTCTGTAGGACTGTAGGAGACCTCACAGGCTCAGTGCTGCCTCTGATTAAAAACCATCCCATGAATAGGCTGCTGCTGCTGCTGCTGTCCTCCAGGGCCTGAGAAGCATGTAATGAGCTCCACCAATCAGAACTCAGCACAAAACTCTCAGCCTCTGACCTCTTGTGCAAAGTGTCATGGGACTAAGTCAACTCCCAGTAATGCACTGTACACTTGTGCAGTCAGTGTGCCTTGGCACCCGATGCTCAGCACCATTAATCATTGTCACATTGGCAGATAGGTGAAGCTGCAGCACTACCCCACTGCCATGCACAAATCCATACCAACCACAGGGGGCCCCTAGCTAGAGGGGGGCCCAGGGGTACTGACCTCTTTTGCCCCTGCTTTAATCCTGCCCTGGCCCCGTGGGCCGTTCTCGGCAAAACCTTGCATTGGACCAGCTCACAGGTGAACGCCCCTAACCCGCCTCTCCACATGCAAATGGACGTAACTATAAGACACACTGCATGTGAAATATATATTCCATAAATTGCATTTGTATGTGAAACAGTTGACCTTAAGAGGTCTCTGTACTAAGCCTTGGAGAGAGATAAAGTGGAGATTGATAAAGTACCAACAAGCTCCTAACTACCTTTTTTTAACACAGCCTGTGGCATGACAGTTTGGAGCTGATTGGCTGGTACTTTACCTCTGCATTGGATCTCTTTCCAAGGCTTAGTAAATAGACCACTAAATCTACCTTTGACCATAAGTGCCCAAACTAAATATGATTAGTGGCGTCTATGGGGTTACCTCGCTCTGCATATGTTACATCTACCCCACCTGCAGCGCAGCATGGTTTTGTACATCTGCAAGAATTGCGAACGTCTCAAACTTCTCAGCAGCTGCAGAAGTTCTGGGTGTGATAGGCCACAACATAAACCACTGGCCAGTATTATATGTCAGGGTTAATACAAACTCCTAACGGTTCCAGCATTACCGCATCAATGTCTCCAAAATAAAAACCACCTGGACGATTTCACAACCATGAATATATCAGTAGTGAATGCAACGCAGGACCTGAAAATGTTCTCATAAAAAAAGACACGACTCATAGTTATTTAATAACATGCTGGTTTACGCGCACAGCTGCTCTTGTAGATAACTCACACATGAACTGCAATGGCCGCTGCTGGGCGGGGCTTACTATGAACTGCAATGGCCGCCGGTGGGCGGGGCTTACTGTGAGAGTAACAACACTAGTTGGTGGTGGCAGACTTTGCATATCTTAGCTCCGTGTTGACAATGATAAGCTCTTTGCAGATCAGCCAGCGTAACTTACTTTGACAATAAGCCCCACCACCCAGGGAATGCTGCCAGGCAATGCACGACAAGGGGGAATGGCTGTGATGGCACTGTGCCCCTTCTCACGTGTCCCTTGTAGCATCCAAAAACTATGCAAGTATGTTCTGACACAGCCCCCACGCTCATGTCCCAGGGGTGTCACGGATTCCCAATGAGCAGAGAAGCAATGCTTGTGAAATGTGTTAGTAGTTAATGTGACTGTCCACAGAAACCCTCAGGGCCAGATGTACTAAGCTTGAAAAGTGATAAAAATGGAGAATGATAAACCACCAGCCAATCAGCTCCTACCTGCCATGTCACAGGCTGGGTTTGAAAAATGACAGGTGGGAGCTGATTGGCTGGTGGTTTATCACTCTCCATTTTATCACTTTTCAAGGCATCTCACGGACTGTGCCAATAAACATTTCTCCTGCACTGAATTCCACTGCACATCCTTACATTACGTTATCTATGAAGATTTTATCCACATTACCTCATCTTCCCTTCCCCCTGCTCAGGCGCTAGACACACATAGGCCTACAGACATGACTATATGTCGATTTATGGTATGGCTCGCTGTCCCGGTGGTAAGGAGAAAACAGTATCTCTTGCAGTTATACCACCACTAATCTACTAATGTAATGCATACAACAATCATTGGGCTGCTGGGAATCTTCCTGTGACATCATCATCTGAGGAGACTGTCAGCCTTTGGATCATTGGTTGTGAGTGATCACATGATGTTAGTATTACAGGGCTTCAGTCCACAAGGCTGCCCACACTAAATATCTACGGCAGCGGTTCTTTCTTGAATCACGCCGCCCTATCGCGTCAGGATTGTTTTCACGGCACCCCTATGCCCAAAGTGTCTTATAGAGAAATTTAGCAACAATTATAAAAATGAAGTAAATTGCAGCCTCCCTCCCAACAGCCTGCGTCTGCCAGGGTACGCTCAGAAAACGCTAGTGTGCGTCAATCAACTTGCGATGTCTAGCCATCGCTGGCTTTGTTTGCATCAATGGCACGTGAATGTGCACTGCGGATGCGCGGTCATCCATTAACCGCCAGGGTAGTTGTGGTGGTGGACAGGGCTGCGCTTCTGAGTGTCCACAAGTTGTGATTGCCAGCCGCCCGCACTAGTTATATTCCGATTTGACCGGACAGAGTCGTTGGGGTGCCATCACACTTATTTTTGCCTCCCATAGAGGTGAAAATAAGTGTGTATTGCACACAATATACAATGCATCACAATATACATCGCCGCCCGTCCGCGGCGATGCTAGCGCATAGGTATTAATATAGCATCGCGGTGTGGTGACGGAGGCCCCCCGCGATACCTGTACTGTGGTGTGCGGCGGGGTCTTTGTCACCTCCACCTCCGCTCATGCCGGGACAGCTAAGCAGGCTGTCCCCGGCGCCTCCTCCTCCCCCTGTAGCCGGAAGGACATCTGGCTGCTTTACTAGGGGGAGGAAGGGTTTACCTTCCGGGCCCAGGAGGACCTGGAGGAAGGTAAGCCAGGGGGAGGGGGATCGGCGGAGGCGGCAGGTTTGCCTCTATAGGGTATCGCCACGCAAAGATGGCGATAACATGCCCTGCGATGACACGGCAGCCGGGTAATAGTACATTAGAAAACCGCATTTTTAGCTTAGTACATCCCGCCCTTGATGAGCACAAATAATTATAAAGCTGTTTTTTAGGGTTTTATTTTTTTTAATTATTATTGTTTTAACCCTTCTGCTGAAAGATCAGAAATCAGAGCACAGACGCACATGGGGAATATGACCCAGTAACAGTTCACTGACCAGATAATTCACCCTCTCTCTATCCTCCAGTGACATCCTCTTTCCCACCAGAGAAGTCCTGTCCTTCCCACCGAATAGCCATATGATTTATCACCTCACTAACCGCTATACGGGATCTCACCGTGTCTGCCGCTTAGATGACATAGCTGTACAATAAGCGTAGCGACCATACGGGAAGCTTGGCTGGGATCTTCAGAACCAGCCAAGCCTGCAGTGAAATAATCTGGGCGGTCAGTGGCATCTACGTTCTACCCACCAAAGTGCCCGTAATTGAATGGAACTTCTAACTAGAGATATGGAGGTTCAGATGTAATAAGCCTTAAAAAAAAAAATGTGGCGAGAGATAAAGTCAGTGGGCGGAGATAAAGTGCCATCCAATCAGCTCCTAACTGTCACATTACAGGCCGTGTTTGAAAAATGCCATTTAGGGGCTGATTGGTTGGTAGTTTGTCACTCACCACTTTAACACTTTTTAAGGCATAGTACATCTGGCCCTTCGTCAACAGACTCCTGAAACGTAGGGTTGCCATACCCAAGGTAAGAATAGTTAGGGGCGATGTGCAGGACATAGCATATGCCATTATAGCGGTGCTGGAGCACTGGCAACTTAGTACACAGCCCCATAGGGGTGTTGTTGCCACGTAAAATGGTCAGAAAATACAAAATGAGAGGGCTCTTTTATTAATGCCCCAAAAAGTGGAATCAAGAAAATTGCAACCTCGCAGTTACCATACGTAAGCTTTTTTTATGGAAGTTGGAACAAATGAAATTAATAATGCTATGCAGAGGTGTAACTCTGGGAGGCAATGGAGTCATCTGCTGCCGGGCTCCTGCTCCTAAGGGGGCACCTCTCCTCCCCTGCAAGTTTGAATCAGTTAATTGAAAGCCGTTAATATCACTTCTGTGTCCGACTCCCTATCCTAGCAGGACCAATGCTGTCACAGTATCTTTATTTTAAGCATAATATACACGCACTCATTCATATATTTAGATAAGGTGCTATGGGTGTGTGAATGGGGGGGCACCAATATTTATCTCGCCTCCGGGCAAACGTATGACACTGATACTATGTATTTGTTTTCTTGCTGGTTTATGTGTATTATTTTTATTTTTTAAAGATGATTGTGCTGTAAGGTGGTTGCTTAGTTATATTTTTAGATTGGTGCACCCTCCTTTATTTTGGTGGTTGCTTATGAGTTGAACAAAGACGAACATCGACTTTATGAACTATCTTGTCCTATGCAAGAATAGAAGCAGCCTTTGTACTACTTACACACTGGGACAGGAATCAGAAGAGCTAGTGATGTCACTGTGATGTCACTGTGCTCTAGCAGGGATGCCACCTGTCAGAGGGGGGTCCAGGGTACAGTATCCTCCCCATCCCCCTCTTCATCTGGCTATGGATAGGGGTGAGCGTAGGGTTAAAATACTTACCGGGATAACGTTGGGATTCCGCTGTCTGTCTTCTGACTGTTGGGATCCAACTAGCAGATAAATGTTCAATATATTTAATTCTGTTTATAAATGATACAACGCATTCTCCAGCTAGAACAGTTTGTGCATTCGCTTTAGTGGGAATCAATAAAAAAAAACAAAATATTCCGAATTCCGTATTTCAATCTCGAAGGAACGCTTAGGAGACTGCTTTCAATAAGACGGTGCGCCCTCGACCATTGACAAGTTTAATTAATTGCTTAATGACCCTTTTTGAACAAACTTGTGATCATTGTTTTCTAGTGAGTCTCATTATAATCAGGGTCACAGTCTGTTCCTCCGGTTACGCTGTTTATACCCCATAATATTACTGAGATCCAAGCAACAGCGAATCACAACGCTCTATCGCTAACAGCCGCAGCGACTGATGCGTGCAGATAATTGTGTTTGGTCGATTGTGTCTTCTTTTTAAACAGCCTCATGAGACATGAAACCGTATCTAATTACCCCTGGACGTAGCGTTGCCGATATGCACGGTGTGCTCTGGGCACGGACCGTACCCTATAATATGTGGAAGTGCCAGTGGAGTGTCTTCTCCTGTAGCCTAATATGTCACTGACTGGCATTCACATGGCTCATTACTTTCCTCATTTACTCGTAATCACTAGGAGATGCATCAAACCTTCTAAAGAGGACAAGCGAAGGTGGATATCAAAACTGCCAATCAGATTATAGATCTCATCTAGTACATTCTATCATATGGAAGCTGGAATCTGATTGGTTGGTGAGGGACACGGCTCCACTTGTCCAATCATGTTCTACCTGACACTCCCACACTGGCACCAAGAGGGAGGGGTGTTGGCACTAATTAACTGGGCTTGCTGAAGGGGCTGGCAGAAGCCTGAGTTCTCTGCCTCCCCACCATCTTGAGTATAATTACTGAGTATATGTATCCGAGAAGCGGGTCACTCCACCATCTTCCCAGTCACAAGATGGACGCAAGTTACTAGATGGACGCAAGTCTTTTTTCAGCCTTACCTACTATGTAACTATGTAAGATGATGCTGCACATTGAGAGTACCTGGAGAGTCTTTGCTTTCTATTGCACATATAATTGGTGTAACTATGGTGTGGCAGCCCCAGCTGTGGCTTGGGGGAGCCAGCGGTCTCGGGGCGCACTGAAAAATACCAGCTGTTCTGTATAAATGCACAGTTTGCTTTCACTCAGTAGAAATGGGCTGCGGTGGCTGTGTACTGTAGCTATGTATCACAGGTGACAGCCCACCCCCCTCCCCAGTCTCCTCGCCTCGCCTGGGGGCGGCCGGTGTCATTACCCACACACACTTCCGCTAGTATCCCCTGGTGACGGAAGGCTACAGTATGTCAGGTTGTCCTCCCTGTTATGCCGCATGGGCGCACGTCGCTCCTGGGGAGCTGCAGCACTATGCATGGTGGCACACAGTGGCCCAGGTAGCCAGTCTGCACCATTGTCATATTTTACTGGAGGAGGGGGGGGGGGGGTCACAATTTTTTTTGACAGCGGGGAGCTAAATTTATAGTTACGCCACTGGCACATATGCCATTTCCCCAAATATTACTGAGAAGATGTCGCTGCTGCACCGGACAAGGAGGGGGTATCCGCTTCCCGGATTTGAATGGCGCCCCTAGGGGGGCATGGACAAACGCCTTTTAGCCCACCCCCATGCCATACCACACTGGGGCCCAGTGTTGCTCTCTGTGTCTCTGCACTCCCAGAACACGCTCATTAGTGGGTCTGATTAGCCAATCACAGACCAGGAATGCCCAATACATTTCTAATACACTTCTGAGACCTTTATTAAAGCTATTATGCAGCTATCACCTTGCGGGTGTATCGCATCCACAATGCATAGCATATCCTGCCCGTAATATCTAAGAATATATATATATATATTTTAATACATTGATTCCATCCTTAAACGGCAATAACAGAAGGATTGTGGGTAAACATGCACCAAACTGATTCCTGTTACCTAGAGCAACAGCACAGCGACACCTGGCCAAAGTTACTGTTTACAGCCATCGCCAGCGGTGACCCCTCATTTTTTATACCCCAATTCATGCTCTATATAGACCCGACAATATATTCTTGTGCAACTGAGCTGCTGATAAATAATACGACGACGGTTAATAAATTGGCTGGAAGCAGCAATTACGCTTTGTTACATGACACATTTGGTTTATAGCATGTTGTACTGACCTCCGCTCCCCCTTATAGCTCCTTGTAATCTTCCTTTACAGGATTATGTCATCTGCCTCATGTAATTAAATCCCCTTCCGATTATGATTCCGTGTGCAACGGTTCTGGGTAAATATGTGTTGCAGCGGCGGGCACTGGTACAGAGATGCCCGCTACTGATTGTATATAAAGACGCACCACCAAGTGCAGTCCGAAAACCATCGGCCAACTGCACAAACATCGGTACTGCGAGCGGCATCGTTGTACGGAGTAACCGTGATGCATGCGCAGTCGATAATCGCTTAACTGTGCATTTATCGTTACTGCATACAGCTACGAATTGGGCCATAAATCACTATTATTTTGTGATGTTTTTGTTGATTTGTTCACCGCAAGTCCGGTCCCAGTTTTCCACCTATTTCCTTGTAAAGTCACTTTGTTCCTGAAATTCCTGGGACTGCGCAGTCAGGGCGCAGCGTTGGGTTACTCCGGTACCTTACACCACAGAGAACCCACATATATTTTGGTTTAATTTACTGCTCCCTCTATTCCTTCACCGCCATTCCTGGAAGAGATTTGGCCTTCATTGGGTTTTCCACATGGGATTATAATTCTTGGAAAACCTGCAGGTCTTCAATCAGCCTTCAAAACAATTCCAGATTTTTGCAGGAGTCTGAGTTGGGGGGGTGGGCGAGTGTGGTTAACCCCCTCCACACCGGCATGATTGATCAGAAGTTGTATGAAACAAAAAAAAAAAACTATCTTCTACTACAGAACTGGCATCGCCAGCTGTTGTGAAACTACACATCCCAGCATGCCTTGCCACAGATTTAGCATTCTCTAATAGCAAAACTGTGACAGAGCATGTTGGGACTTGTAGTTTCACAATAGCTGGAGAGGATGGCCAGGCCTATTCTAGTATTACCTATTCTAAGGAGGAAACTATACATATGACAGATAGTTTGCATAATAATTAGAGATGTGCAGGTTCTGATTTACTCTGATTTCAAAGCAGGATCTTATTGGATAGCCCAAATCACATGACAGTTGTTGACAGTTGATAGCCAATAAGATCCTGCTTTGAAATCAGAGTAAATCAGAACCTGCACATCTCTAATAATAATAATTAGTTGGGCGACTTCTCCACCGTATCAGAGCTTGATACATATCGATCGCATTGTGTAAGCCTAAAATGCATAAAAGAGGAGGGTAATTCAAGGTGCCTGGGGAAATGGGGGTTGAGGCGTAAGGCCGCGATTCACATAGTAGGGGTGCTGTGTCCTTCTGTTCCATTAAACTGACCATGCCACAGGCAGCGTTGCCATGACAATGTGTTTTGCTGCAAATAACGTCACTAAGGCTCTGTCCACTTCCTATCTAAGGATTGTGAGTTAATCATACTTGCCTACTTTCTGGCTGCCCTTTCCGGGAGAGGGCAGCAGGCTCATGGCAACATGCAATGCCATTTTAAATGCATTGTACACGGTGGGCGGGGCTAAAACTGCGCGATTCGGGGGGGGTCACAGGGTTGGGGGTGGGTGGCGGGTACCGGTGGGGGGGATCGCGGGAGACGGGCAGCTTTGCGGGAGGGTTGCCCCTCTTTCCAGGGGGCCGGGAGGGGGACCCGATTTCCGGGTCCCTCCCGGCTATTCCGGGAGGGTCGGCAACCCTGGGGTTAATTTAGCACTTTCCCGGGGATATTCGCACACATGACTCGATTATAACCATGTACTGAAAGCGTAGAATTAAGATTACTATAAAATTTAATTTACAAATAATCGAGAATAATCTTTTTTCTCCATCTATGGATGACACCAATGGAACAGATTCCGTGGCATCCCATATACAGTATGGCCACGGACCACACAATAAAGGCTCTCGAGCAGACGTTGATGGGGGTTACCTGAACATATAAGATGGACCAATGAATACCCCTGTTGCATTTTAATGGCAATATGAATATTTTACATTTTTTTTTATTTTTTATGATTCCAAAGATCCAATATGCAAAGAATGTGTAGGAAAAATACTATTTATCTACTCGAATTGTAAGAATATATGTTTAGAATATCAATAGCAGCATGTCATCAGAAATTCTGGGGCCCCGGGCTGACAAGATAGGCAGGTCCCTCCTTCCCTTCTCGAACCATCCAGTGTAACTGGTGAGACCTCAGCACTGGCTGCACTAATCTATCGCTAGGGAAATGGGAACTTTGTTTATGACAAATTATAGTTGATAGACGTCAGTCCTGGGGCCCCCTTTCTGTCTGATGCCAGCTCTGGCAGTGTGTCGAGGGGGGGGGGGGGGGGCAGAGTGGGTATTTTTTACATGGGCCTGGGTCATGCTGACACCTCCCCCTTTGCAGGAGCCTCACAGTGGGGAGAGAGATGACAGGCTGCCACTGCAGCACAGCCTCTCTCTCCAGCTCAGCTTCTGTCGGCGCCCCTGTATGTTCCAAAATGACTGCGTTAAATACAAAACTGCAGTCTCCTGTTTTCAAAGTGCCTCCATCCCAATCATTTAGAAAGGTGGGTCAACCATGGGGGTCTTGGAGGGGAATAACGGTGGGGAAGGAGGGATTCTGGAAAGTGGGATCCAGTTGAAAAATCTACAGAAAAAAGATTGACAGGCAAGTATTTTCCAAATGGTAGACAATGCTTAAGGTCGATAGGTTAAAAGAAGCACAGCCATACTCTCAACATGGTGCGACCCAACATTTCTTATTGCACCCCAACATTTCCTATGTCAGCCCTGTATCGTGATGTTCAATACTGGCACATGTAACTTCACGGGGCCAGGGAGACCCCTGAACTGGGCAAAGTAGAGGGAGCCACCATCCTCGCCTTCCTCTCTGCGGTCAACAATCTGAATTATATTCGCCAGAAGAATCTGTGTACATGGTTTAATAGAGCAAGTAAACAATGCACAAAGATAACACACAGGCAGCGATTCCGCACAATTATCTGCCTGCTTTACATGTTTTTGTCATGTTCATTTCATTTTTGAATCGTTCCTCCTTCCTGTACGCTTCCTGCCCCGATGGGGGTGAGGGCACTTATCTCCTGTCAGGACAGCAGATTCTATTGTCTTGTGATATTTGTTTAGCTGTTGCACAGAAAAAGGGGGTGTAAATTTAGAAACAAAATAACACATTAATTTCTCTTTGTCAAGTGACAACAGCAGTTCACTTAATAAATAAGCCCCCGGAGCCGCCATTCGTGTAATATCCCACTGAATCATAGCTGGAAGTGTGCGGTTAGTTACTTACAAAACGCGTGGTCTCAGGAGCGAAACCAACCATGCAATGGAACTGCCTTTTTGTTTGTAGATGTATTATACCAGGCATGTCCAAACTACGGCCCTCCAGCTGTTGTGAAACTACAAGTCCCGTCATGCCTTGCCACCATTTTGCTATTAGGGACTGCTAAAACATGGCAAGGCATGCTGGGATGTGTAGTTTCACAACAGTTTGGACATGCCTGTTTTATACCCTATCTTTACATAGTTCTTTTACACTTATCAACTAACTTGTGTGCACACTTTTCTCTGACGTGCTATTACAGATTTTGAAGGGTATTTATCAGAGATTGGATGTTGTGAGAGATAAAGTACCAACCAATCAGCTCATTACTTTCAATTTTCAAACACAGCCTGTAAAATGTCATGATCTGATTGGCTCATGGGAAATGTGGATTTTCTGAAAACACAGTGATGTCACTGGTTCATAGTGAGCGATTACATCATGCTTGATTACCATATATGGTTCTCTCCTCCAGGAGATCCCGAAGGGGAGTTCCAAGGGGCAAGTTCAGGGGAAGCAGCCGCAACGCGTTTCGCATCGTTTTGTCTCTGCTCCCACACGGCTGCATAAATAATTAATTAGGGAAGGGAGCAGAACGCGGACATACCTGGGAGTGGGACGTGGCTGTATTTTCCCTGATATTCCAGGAGTATAGTATAGTAGATATATAGAATAGCCTTCACCGTGTATAGGTGAGAGATACACGTTAGGGTATACGTTAGTATAATAATAAATAAAAAATGGGATATGACTGCGGGGACTCAGACAGCGGGGAAGTGCAACGAAGCCCCTTGCGGGCACAGTGGCTCGCTGTGATCGCCACCTATTTTATTTTCCCTCTATGGAGGTCATTGACCCCCATGAGGGAGAATACTCGCTGCCCATGTGTCGGACTATTAGCAGTCGGGATGCGACATTGTGTAATGACTGTCAGAATCCCGACTGCAGATTCAGATTCATTTATTGTCATTGCCCCATGACGGGACAACAAAATTAAGTGTTAACATAATCCAGTATACATCAACAAACACTTAATTACAATACATAAAAAATGTTGCAGTACATAAAAACTGTTACTTTAATCACTAACCAGTATTTAATGCTAAAACAGCTGAAGGGAAGAAACTATTCTTCAGTCTGCTATTCCTGTTTTTAAAACATCTAAAATGCTTGCCGGATGGTAAAAGTGTAAATAAACCTGGGTACTTGTTTCCTAGCGCGGCGCCCATCGGGTCCCATCGCATACCATAACTTAAGGTATGCGATGGGACCCGATCAGACCCGTCCGACCCGATTTTAGGGCTTTAAAGACGTTTCCCGTACAGCGAGCCCTGCGAGGGGACGCGTAATACGTGTGAAGTAATGTGCGGCCCCTCGCGGGGCTCGCCGCGCTTCGGGCTCGCCACACTATATAAAATCAACTCCACGCCGACGTGGATAGTGGGGGTATGAAAAAAGTCGGATGACGCGTACCGCCGGCGCTCGCCACACTTCGGGTTGGCGTTAATCGTGGCGTGGTGTTAACAATGGGGGGCATTTGACATAGTAATTACCCATCAGGGTGGGTATACAATTAAAAATCGGGTCTGAGGGGGAATTTAACATTGTAATCAGCCATCAGGGTGGCTGTACAATTTAAAAATCAGGTCGAATCGGTCGCATCGCATGCGATTTGGTCGCATGCGATGCGATGCGACCGATTTTTCCGACCCAATGTCATCAAATTGAAATCGGTGGCGCCGTGCTAGGAAACAAGTACCAAACCCTGTGCTGGATGAGTCAGCTACCTTACAATATTATGGAAGTGGAGCATGCTTGGGAAGGAAATGGAGAAGGCTTATGAAGGAGATGGAGAATGCTTAATAAGGAAGTAGAAAATACTTGGGAAGGAAGTGGAGCATACTTGGGAAGGAAGTGGAGCATATTTGAGAAGGAAATGGAGCATACTTGGAAAAGAAGTGGAGCATGTTTGGGAAGGAAGTGGAGCATGCTTGGGAAGGAAGTAGAAAATACTTGGGAAGGAAGTGGAGCATACTTGGGAAGGAAGTGGAGCATACTTGGGAATGAAGTGGAGCATATTTGGGAATGAAGTGGAGCATATTTGAGAAGGAAATGGAGCATACTTGGAAAAGAAGTGGAGCATGTTTGGGAAGGAAGTGG
Organism: Crinia signifera; assembly: GCF_055691185.1. Taxonomy (NCBI): domain Eukaryota; kingdom Metazoa; phylum Chordata; class Amphibia; order Anura; family Myobatrachidae; genus Crinia; species Crinia signifera. The sequence continues at coordinate 16,074,288 of NC_139220.1, forward strand.
AGCATACTTGGGAAGGAAGTGGAGCATACTTGGGAAGGAAGTGGAGCATATTTGGGAAGGAAATGGAGAATGCTTCACCACACTGCCCTCATAGCGGTGCCACAAACCCCATGCACCGAAAGCTTGTCTTCCTCCCGCTAGAGACAATCACTGATCTGGCAAGTATGAAGCTTAGTGAAGGGTAGCAGCGTGCCCACTAGAACTGACCCTGCAGGTGACACCCCAAACATACAATCTTCACAGGCTCTTCACTGAAATGTGACCTATAACAGGAATTCTGTGCATATACCGCGGTCAATATATAGTAATAAGCAGTGTTGGAGGTACCATACCTGTGGGCTACACTGGACATAAGGAGAGGGATGGGGGTGACGCTAGAGCTCACAGAAATCTCCCAAATATCCTAAGACCCCCATAAATCTGCTGTTTCTGGGGGGTGCGAAAGTAAAATCCATTGAAGCGTTCATCCCTTTTAAGAGGAATGTAAACTGACACGCCAGTCCATGTGTCCATGCACATATATTTACATGATACTTTTTTTTTCGCACAGCCACAAACAATGATGCAATCATCCACAATGTGCTAATTTCCCTCACGGAGGCGAACACTGAAGGAACACAATACCATAAATTCCGGGTCACCACATTGTTCGCTCGCGTGACTGTCAGCTGGAAAATTGAATCATTTCATATTTCACCTCAGGAAAACTATTTATTTACGCAGTTAATCCAGCGAGCCAATAGGAAGCCACCTGTATGAACCCAGTGATGTCAACTTTCTGGCAGCCATGTTTTGTTCTTCATCACCATTGAACAATCTGTCACACACAACAGAGCTCAGGTTTCACGCAAAAGAATCTGGATCTGTTTCTCATTACATAATACTCAGTGCTTCCTTTTCTGAGGTGATTATACAGTAAACAGTATATTATCAGAGGTACAGCGTGACGCTCAAAAGCAACAATACAGTACATGTTATAATATCACAAGTAAACAAAAGCTGTTCTAAAGAACCTCACCTCCACTGGGGGGATTCAAGTGTTTAGTGTGTCGGCAGCCTCTAGATGATACCTGTCGGAGCAATTCAATTGTTGCTCTGTTCGGGTGCGCACAGAAGCCGGTGCTGACATTTGACAGGCCAGTAAACAGTGTATATATACAGTATATATATATATATAGAGAGAGAGAGAGAGAGAGAGAGACTTGGGGCCAGATGCACTAAGCTTCAAAAGTGATAAAATGGAGAGTGATAAACAACCAACCAATCAGCTCCAGCCTGACATTATTCAAACACAGTCTGTGACATGGTAGGTAGGAGCTGATTGGATGGCTGTTTATCACTATCAATTTTATCACTTCTGAAGCTTAGGCATTTTTCAAGTGTCGACCCTTTGATACCAGATACATCACAGCAACCTTACCCACACATATTTATTGGAAACAACACAATTGTGGGATTTGAAACGTTGCAAAGGAATTGAAGAACACCCCCCCCCCCCCCTTCCTTGGGTTTTCCTGTGCAGAAATGGTACTTCCCCAAGCAGACAATTATATTTGGATGACCTGACAAGATATCACATGTTACAAGTGGCTCTTATGTGTCCTATACTTTAATTTAAGTAACAAATGTTGACATGAACTAAGGGTTACCCTCCGAGTGAGTGTAAGTGAGGCGAAGGTGATAACATGAGCCAACTATTGTGTTTAATTGTTACACAGACGCTTAGAGCGTCTCCTGGAATCCTGGCTCGCACCACAGAGGAGCCAGAGACCATTGCAGTAACATGAGTCTGTCAGGGGACTGCGTATCAGGTCCCTTTCACAGCCACAATGTTCAATTGGAGTGTAAGCTCTCAGGACTAGAGCCCATTCCGAGTAGTCAGGACACAGTTGTAGATTTTGTGTGTATGTGAGTTATAAAGAGGGGTGAACTGTAAAAGGGAAAATTATGCTGCACAAGGAATATACCCTTCGTATTAGCACATAGCCCAGGCCCTTGAATATATAGTCCCATCTGACCACTATATACATCAGGACCATCATGCCACCATATACAGTAGGACCATCCGACCACCATATAGAGAATGACCATCATACCACCATATATATTAGGATCATCACATCACCATATACAGTAGGACCATCCGACCACCATATACATCAGGACCATCCGACCACCATATACATCAGGACCATCATGCCACCATATACATCAGGACCATCATGCCACCATATATACACCATATATATTAGGATCATCATACCACCATATACATGATGGCCATACCACCATATACAGCAGGATCATCCTACCACCATATATAGTAGGACTGTCACGCCACCATATATAGGAGGATCATCATACCACCATATACAGTAGGACCATTATTCCACTATATACAGTAGGACTATCATACCACCATATACAGCAGGGCCATTCCATCATATACAGCAGGATCATCCTACCACCATATATAGTAGGACTGTCACGCTGCCATATACAGCAGGACCATCATACACCATATACAGTCGGACAATCATATCACCATATATAGTAGGACCATCATTCCACCATATATAGTAGGACCATCATGCCACCATATACAGTAGGACCATCATAGCACCATACAGAGAAGGACCATGATACTACCATAAACAGTAGGACCATACCACCATATACAGTAGGACCATCATACCACCATATACAGGAGGACGATCACATCACCATATATAGGAGGACCATCATACCACCATATACAGGAGGACCATCATACCACCATATACAGAGGGACCATACCACCATATACAGTGGGACCATCATACCACCATATACAGTGGGACCATCATACCACCATATACAGTGGGACCATCATACCACCATATACAGTAGGACCATTATTCCACTATATACAGTAGGACTATCATACCACCATATACAGCAGGGCCATTCCATCATATACAGCAGGATCATCCTACCACCATATATAGTAGGACTGTCACGCTGCCATATACAGCAGGACCATCATACACCACATACAGGAGGACCATCATACCACCATATACAGTCGGACAATCATATCACCATATATAGTATGTCCATTATACCACCACATACAGTAGGACCACCATACCACCATATACAGTAGGACCATCATACCACCATATACAGTCGGACAATCATATCACCATATATAGTAGGTCCATCATTCCACCATATATAGTAGGACCATCATGCCACCATATACAGTAGGACCATCATAGCACCATACAGAGAAGGACCATGATACTACCATAAACAGTAGGACCATACCACCATATACAGGAGGACCATCATACCACCATATACAGGCGGACCATCATACCACCATATACAGTGGGACCATACCACCATATATAGGAGGACCATCATACCACCATATACAGAAGGACCATCATAGCACCATATAGAGAAGGATCACCATACCGCCATATATAGGAGGACCATCATACCACCATATACAGGAGGACCATCATACCACTATATACAGGAGGACGATCACATCACCATATACAGGAGGACCATCATACCACCATATACAGGAGGACCATCATACCACCATATACAGGAGGCCCATCATACCACCATATACAGAGGGACCATACCACCATATATAGGAGGATCATCCTACCACCATATATATATAGTAGGACTGTCAAGCCACCATATATAGTAGGATCATCATACCACCATATACAGTAGGACCATCATACCACCATATACAGCAGGGCCAATCCATCATATACAGCAGGATCATCCTACCACCATATATAGTAGGACTGTCACGCCGCCATATACAGTAGGACCATTATTCCACTATATACAGTAGGATCATCCTACCACCATATATAGTAGGACTGTCATGGCACCATATATAGGAGGATCATCATACCACCATATACAGTGGGACCATCATGCCACCATATACAGCAGGATAATCCTACCACCATAAATAGTAGGACTATCACGCTGCCATATACAGTAGGACCATCATGCCACCACATACAGTAGGACCATCATGCCACCACATACAGCAGGATCATTATACCACCATATACAGTGTGACCATGTCACCATATTCAGCAGGACCATCATGCCACCACATACAGTAGGACCATCATACACTACATACAGCAGGACCATCATGCCACCACATACAGTAGGACCATCATACCACCACATACAGCAGGATAATCATGCCACCACATACAGTAGGACCATCATACACTACATACAGCAGGACCATCATGCCACCACATACAGTAGAACCATCATACACTACATACAGCAGGACGATCATGCCACCAGATACAGTAGGACCATCATACACTAAATACAGCAGGACCATAATGCCACCACATACAGTAGGACCATCATACACTACATACAGTAGGACCATCATACCACCATATACAGTCGGACAATCATATCACCATATATAGTGGGACCATACCACCATATACAGTAGGACTATCATAAAACCATATACAGGAGGACCATCATACCACCATATACAGTGGGATCATACCACCATATATAGGAGGACCATCATACCACCATATACAGGAGGACCATCATAGCACCATATAGAGGAGGACCACCATACCGCCATATATAGGCGGACCATCATACCACCATATAAAGGAGGACCATCATACCACCATATACAGGAGGACCATCATACCACCATATACAGGAGGACCATCCTACCACTATATACAGGAGGACCATCGCATCACCATATGCAGGAGGACCATCATACCACCATATACAGAGGGACCATACCACCATATATAGGAGGACCATCATACCACCATATACAGCAGCACCATCATACCACCATATACAGTGGGACCATACCACCATATATAGGAGGACCATCACACCACCATATACAGGAGGACCATCATAGCACCATATAGAAAAGGACCACCATACCGCCATATATAGGAGGACCATCATACCACCATATACAGGAGGACCATTATACCACTATATACAGGAGGACGATCACATCACCATATACAGGAGGACCATCATACCACCATATACAGAGGGACCATACCACCATATATAGGAGGACCATCATAGCACCATATAGAGAATGACCATCATACCAGCATATATAGGAGGACCATCATACCACCATATACAGGAGGACCATCACATCACCATATACAGGAGGACCATCATACAACCATGGCAGGACCATTATACTGGACTTTTCCAGCAATCACCCAATTCCTAAATAAAGAGTGTGAGCAACGATAAGGATATAACAGCACTCAGTGTTAGATGCATCTTGTATATGATAATTACAAGGAATTTGTATTTTGTTATTGTTTAGTGACTTACAGAGTACATGTAGTACAGGGTGTTGGGAGCCAATTGACCTACCAGTATATGTTTGGATTGTGGGAGAAAACCAGAGTACCCTGAGGAAACCCACGCAAGTACAGGGAGAATATACAAACTCCGCACAGTTAGGGCCATGGTGGGAATCAAACCCATGACCTCAGCGCTGTGAGGCAGTAATGCTAACCATTACACCATCTGTACAATGGCACAAACCAGGGAAATCTGAGCATCTGTACTGTACATTCCTCTGCTCGCTCCGTCAGAGGCCACAAGTGTCACTCCAGCCGTTAGCTGATGACAATTCACTTAACACGGCCATTATCCAACCAAAACATTTGTTTTTCTCTATATAAAACATTTGGAGACATTATTCTGCATATATTGTACACTGTGTACTATAATATAGTAATGTGACCAAGCTCCGCTTAACACCACGGGAATTGGTATCACTGATATAGCAAACACCCTATTCCCCATTATAATATATTCCTCAATTCCAATGTGACACATAGATAGATATATAGATAGATAGATAGATAGATAGATAGATAGATAGATAGATATACATGAGATAGATAGACATTCATGAGATAGATAGATAGATAGATAGATAGATAGATAGACATTCATGAGATAGATAGATAAATAGACATTTATGAGACAGATAGATAGATAGATAGATAGACATTCACGAGAGAGAGAGAGAGAGAGAGAGAGAGAGATAGATAAACAGATACAAAGATACATAGATAGACGGATAGATAGATAGATGAGATAGATATGATATAGATGGATAGATAGATATGATATAGATAGATAGATAGATAGATGGATAGATATGATATAGATAGATAGATAGATAGTTGATTGATTGATTGATGGATAGATAGATAGATGGATAGATAAATAGATAGTTAGTGAGAGATGATTGATAGATAGATAGATAAATGATAGATATAGATGGATAGATAGATAGATTATATAGATAGATAGATAAATAAATAGACATTCATGAGACAGATAGACAGACAGACAGACAGACAGACAGATGGATAGATGGATAGACTGATAGATAGATACATAGATAGATAGATAGATAGATAGATAGACATGAGATAGATAGATAGATTATATAGATAGATAGATAAATAGACATTCATGAGACAGATAGATAGACAGACAGACAGATGGATAGATGGATAGATAGATACATACATACATAGATAGATAGATAGACGGATAGATAGATAAATGATAGATAGATAGACGGATAGATAGATAAATGATAGACAGACGGATAGATAGATAGATAGATAGATAAATGATAGATAGATAGATATACGGATAGATAGATAAATGATAGACAGACGGATAGATAGATAGATAAATGATAGATAGATGGATAGATAGATAGACAGACAGATGGATAGATAGATGATAGATAGACGGATAGATAGATAAATGATAGACAGACGGATAGATAGATAGATAGATAAATGATAGATAGATAGATAGATAGACAGATAGATAGATAAATGATAGATAGATAGATAAATGATAGACAGACGGATTGATAGATAGATAGATAAATGATAGATAGATAGATAGACGGATAGATAGATAGATAAATGAATAGATAGATAATTGATAGATAGATAGATAGATACAGTAGATAGATAGACAGACAGATGGAAAGATAGATTGATAGATAGATAGATACATACATACATAGATAGATAGATAGATATATAGACAGACAGACAGACGGATAGATAGATAGATAGATAGATAGACAGATAGATAGATAGATAAATGATAGACAGACAGATAGATAGATAGATAGATAAATGATAGATAGACAGACGGATAGATAGATAGATTGATAGATAAATGATAGATAGATAGATAGATAAATGATAGATAGACAGATAGATAGATACAGTAGATAGATAGACAGACGGATAGATGGATAGATGGATAGATAGATAGATAAATGATAGACAGACGGATAGATAGATAAATGATAGATAGATAGACGGATAGATAGATAAATGATAGATGGATAGAAAGACGGATAGATAGATAGATGGATAGACGGATAGATAGATAGATAGACAGACAGATGTGCTGATATCCCAATAGAACACATATGACCTAAGCAGTGAAGATTCTCCCCAGTTCTCTCTTTGGACACAATGCTCCTGACGAGTTATCCCAACATCCCGGAAAGTTCCCCAGCCCTTTCTGTGGCGTTTCTCCTCCACAAGGAGACGGCCGGCTGCATGCAGATTTGCTTATTTTGCCATCTCCCTTCATATAAAGCACACATGCATACATGTATAATGGTAAGAAGCAAATACCTTTTCTATAACCCAGGGAGCAGCCTCATTCTCTTCCTCCCTCATCTTGTGTAACTTGAGAATGGAGCAGGGATTGGAATAAGGAGCATCTGGATCCATGCAAACCCCCCCTCCCTCCCGCCCTCCTCCCCGCTTTTGTTAAACTTCCAAATCCTCTTTAAAAAAAAAAAAAAAACTTTTGCCTTCTTCTCCCAATGAGTTTCCAATCCTAAATGCAAGAAGCCGGCAGGCTCCCTACCCTTCCCCAGCTATCTCCCCCTCCTCCATACATCCTGTACCCTTATTTCCCTGTTGATAATGGGATTTTTTGTGTGTGTGATTGCTGGAAATTCTTTTACTCTCTCTCTCTCTCCCTCTTCTTCCTCCTCCTCCTCCTCTTCCCTCTACGCTATTCCCACCCGTGCAGGCCTGACACAGTCTTCATCTGCAGCTGGCTGGGGAAAGGTTCGATCTCCATGACAACCTGTAGCCCTGAATACAGGATGGGCCTATACAGTGGGGGATAGGGTTAGGGCTCACAGATTTTAACTCTTTTATTCTGGCTCCGGTATCACGCAATCAAGGTCAACCTCGTCAGAAAGGGCTAATTGCAATTATTTTAACCTCTGTCCGCCACTTTACGGGACACCTTCGTGATGAACCGGCGCAACGCGACATGAATTTGTTGTTGTTTTATAGAAATAAAGGGCGTTCTAATTCTGAATTGCAATTATTTGTAACTATTATTATTATGGTTTATTTATAAGGCGCCACAAGGGTTCCGCAGCGCCTAACAGTACATAAATGAGCAAAAACAAGAAAACAACAAGGTACCGTAAAAAGCTATTTAGGACAAGTGCATGGTAATAAAAAGATGGATCCATCGGGGGACAGGACACTAAAATAATTATTATTTCGTCTGCTGATCCAGTCTGCCAATCCCTCCATTGGTTGCCTGTATCTTACCCTATTCAATATATAACACTTCTACTCGCATATAAAGTGGGGGCAGTACGGATGGTGCAATTGTTAGCATTACTGCCTCACAACACTGAGTTCATGGGTTCGATTCCCACCATGACCCTAACTGTGCAGAGTTTGTATATTCTTCCCGTACTTGCGTGGGTTTCCGGTTTCCTCCAACAATTCAAAAATATACTGGTAGGCTAATTGTCTCCCAAAAAATTAACCCTAGAATGTCTGTGCGTGTACATGTGATAAGGAATATAGATGGTAAGATTCTCTATTAGCCTCCAAACTTTCAAGCGTTCCCTGAAAACGCACCTCTTCAGGCAAGCCTATCATATTTAAGTACCACACGGATAACCCTCTGAGGCACTTCTGTATTATATAGCTTCCCTTCTGGACTTGTAACTTGGTGGGACTACTATGCTATTACTGGTGCCTGTCCTTGTGTTTCCCTTCTATGTCCCTATAGATTGTAAGCTTGCAGCAGGGCCCTCCTAACTCTAAGTCTGTCTGTTGTTACCCAGTTTGTTCTATCACTGTCTACTATTGTAAAGCGCAACGGAATCTGCTGCGCTATATAAGACACTGTAACGGAATCTGCTGCGCTATATAAGAAACTGTAACGGAATCTACCTGTAACGGAATCTGCTGCACTATATAAGACACTGTAACGGAATCTACCTGTAACGGAATCTGCTGCGCTATATAAGTAACTGTAACGGAATCTGCTGCCACTATATAAGACACTGTAACGGAATCTACCTGTAACGGAATCTGCTGCGATATATAAGTAACTGTAACGGAATCTGCTGCCACTATATAAGACACTGTAACGGAATCTGCTGCGCTATATAAGACACTGTAACCGTATCTTCTGCGCTATATAAGACACTGTAACGGAATCTGCTGCGCTATATAAGACACTGTATCGGAATCTGCTGTGCTATATAAGAAACTGTAACGGAATCTGCTGCGCTATATAAGACAGTGTAACGGAATTTGCTGCGCTATATAAGACACTGTAACGGGATCTGCTGCACTATATAAGACACTGTAACGGGATCTGCTGTGCTATATAAGACACTGTAACGGGATCTGCTGCACTATATAAGAAACTGTAAAGGAATGTGCTGCGCTATATAAGACACTGTAACGGGATCTGCTGCGCTATATAAGACACTGTAACGGGATCTGCTGTGCTATATAAGACACTGTAACGGAATCTGCTGCGCTATATAAGTCACTGTAACGGAATCTGCTGCCACTATATAAGACACTATAACGGAATCTGCTGCGCTATATAAGACACTGTAATGGAATCTGCTGCGCTATATAAGACACTGTAACGGAATCTGCTGCGCTATATAAGTAACTGTAACAGAATCTGCTGTCACTATATAAGACACTGTAACGGGATCTGCTGCGCTATATAAGACACTGTAACGGAATCTGCTGCGCTATATAAGACACTGTAACGGAATCTGCAGCACTATATAAGACACTGTAACGGGATCTGCTGCGCTATATAAGACACTGTAACGGAATCTACCTGTAACGGAATCTGTTGCGCTATATAAGACACTGTAACGGAATCTGCTGCCACTATATAAGACACTGTAACGGAATCTGCTGCGCTATATAAGACACTGTAACGGAATCTGCTGCACTATATAAGACACTGTAACGGAATCTGCTGCGCTATATAAGACACTGTAACGGAATCTACTTGTAACGGAATCTGCTGCGCTATATAAGACACTGTAACGGAATCTGCTGCCACTATATAAGACACTGTAACGGAATCTACCTGTAACGGAATCTGCTGCGCTATAAGACACTGTAACGGAATCTGCTGCGCTATATAAGACACTGTAACGGAATCTGCTGCGCTATATAAGACACTGTAACGGAATCTGCTGCGCTATATAAGACACTGTAAAGGAGTCTGCTGCGCTATATAAGACACTGTAACGGAATCTGCTGCGCTACATAAGACGCTGTAACGGAATCTGCTGCCACTATATAAGACACTGTAACGGAATCTGCTGTGCTATATAAGTAACTGTAACGGAATCTGCTGCGTTATATAAGACACTGTAACAGGATCTGCTGCGCTATATAAGACACTGTAACGGGATCTGCTGCGCTATATTAGACACTGTAACGGGATCTGCTGCGCTATATAAGACACTGTAATGGAATATGCTGCGCTATATAAGACACTGTAACGGAATCTGCTGCGCTATATAAGACACTGTAACGGAATCTGCTGCCACTATATAAGACACTGTAACGGAATCTGCTGCGCTATATAAGTAACTGTAACGGAATCTGCTGCGCTATATAAGACACTGTAACGGGATCTGCTGCGCTATATAAGACACTGTAACGGGATCTGCTGCGCAATATAAGACACTAACGGAATCTGCTACGCTATATAAGACACTGTAACGGAATCTGCTGCGCTATATAAGTAACTGTAACGGAATCTGCTGCGCTATATAAGACACTGTAACGGGATCTGCTGCGCTATATAAGACACTGTAACGGAATCTGCTGCGCTATATAAGACACTGTAACGGAATCTGCTGCGCTATATAAGACACTGTAACGGAGTCTGCTGCGCTATATAAGACACTGTAACGGAATCTGCTGCGCTATATAAGACACTGTAACGGAATCTGCTGCCACTATATAAGACACTGTAACGGAATCTGCTGCGCTATATAAGTAACTGTAACGGAATCTGCTGCGCTATATAAGACACTGTAACAGGATCTGCTGCGCTATATAAGACACTGTAACGGGATCTGCTGCGCTATATAAGACACTGTAACGGGATCTGCTGCGCTATATAAGACACTGTAACGGAATCTGCTGCCACTATATAAGACACTGTAACGGAATCTGCTGTGCTATATAAGACACTGTAACGGAATCTGCTGCGCTACATAAGACACTGTAACGGAATCTGCTGCGCTACATAAGACACTGTAACGGAATCTACCTGTAGCGGAATCTGCTGCGCAATATAAGACACTGTAACGGAATCTGCTGCCACTATATAAGACACTGTAACGGAATCTGCTGCGCTATATAAGTAACTGTAACGGAATCTGCTGCGCTATATAAGAAACTGTAATGGAATCTGCTGCGCTATATAAGACACTGTAACGGAATCTGCTGCGCTATATAAGTAACTGTAACGGAATCTGCTGCGCTATATAAGAAACTGTAATGGAATCTGCTGCGCTATATAAGACGCTGTAACGGAATCTGCTGCGCTATATAAGACACTGTAAATAAATAATAAATAAATGATGGTGCCTATGCACTTGACTGATCGGATGCGATCGCTCAAGTCAGCAGAGCTGGCGGCAGAATAAAAAAAAAAAAAAACATTTTAATAGACTGGACGGCTCTCTGATTGGCTGAGCTCTCTCAGCCAATCAGAGGAAAGCCCAGTCTTTGAAAAGTTTTTTCTTTAATTCTGCCGCTCACCGCCAGCTCTGCTGACTACCGCCGCCCGTTAGTCTCCCTGTCACTCGCCACCAGCCCTAACTGCTGCCCGCCGCCATCTCCGCTACACCCTCCGCCCGCCCCGCTGACTTCCGCCATCGCAGATTGCATTGCGAGCAATCCATGTGGTTAAAATGCACATGTGATTGCCATGCAATGCTGTGGATATTATTTGCAGTACATAATATCTGGCGACACGAGATTCATCCAGCAGGCTCGTGCATCGCGGTGGGTGACACACGGGATCCATGTGATTTGTTGTGGCGATTTAACGAAATTGTATGGATCACATGCCGTATCTCACAAGTGTATGGGCAAAATTAGGGTGGCAGAGACTTTGGGTTTAGGTGTCGTTAAACGGAGAAAGGAGTAAAAAATGTATATGCAGTATTCTAAGAGAGGAAAAAGCACATGAGAAGAAAGGGCCCTGCTCGTGAGACATTCTAAAGTTTGTTTAGTTTGTTATTTTGTTTATGAAAATAGCTAAAAGGGTTTAATTTCACCAGCAGTAAGGCCTGTGACCAGGATGTAGCCCATCGATGGATTTGTACAGATGGTTGATGGTTTTGCCATTGTGTGCGTCGGGCTGATGTTTCTTTGCCATCGATGGCGAGTCAGCAATGTTTTTTTTTTTCCATTGAAGGTTGCTAAGCCCTGCTCTTCAGTTGTCCATCACTTGTCTCCTCTGATTGTCCCACCACAGTCACGGGTCATCTTGAGTGATGGCTATCGATGGTTCAAGCAATCAATGGCTTCCCCAGATAGTGTCCTGGCATCCATGGGAAGTACAGATTGCTGGGACCATTGATGGTGAACCAATCTATGATGAAGCAAGGTTGTCGGCACGCAGAGGAGAGATAGTGGGGTTCCATGGTTATAATTAAACCCATTATGGGGCACCGCGACTCCTCCACTGGACACAGTATTGTGGGGAAAAGGGTCAAAATGTAAAGAATAGAGTGGAAGCGCAACATTCTTTTTTTTGTGTGTCCGGGCAGGCGGGGGGGGGGGGGGGGGGGAATGACATGCCGCAGCTCCGGGCAGGCAGGGGGGGATGACTTGCCGAAGCTCCGGGCGGGCAGGGGGGATGACATCCCGCAGCTCCGGGCAGGCAGGGGGGGATGACTTGCCGAAGCTCCGGGCGGGCAGGGGGGATGACATGCCGCAGCTCTGGGCGGGCAGGGGGGGGATGACATGCCGCAGCTCTGGGCGGGCAGGGGGGGGATGACATGCCGCAGCTCCTGGCGGGCAGGGGGGCGGGGGTAATGACATGCCGCAGCTCTGCAGGCAGGGGGGGATGACATGCCGCAGCTCCGGGCAGGCAGGGGTCAGTGGTGTGCGGGCAGCGTCCCAGTCTCCCAGCCGCTTTCTCCCCTCGAAGCTCTACTGCTGCTGTTGCTCGCAGCTCACCACCGCCCTCCAGTGGCTGGCGCCCTAGGCAAATAATAAATAAATAAATACATTTTCATAACACATCCTCTCATACCCCTTTCACATCGCACTTTTAAAACGGTATATTGCCGTTTTTCTTCCATTTTAAAACATTTAAGGCTGCAGTGTGAAGGTGCCAGAGTTGATTTACCGGTTAAAGTTAACCGGTATTTCAACACGGTTAAAAAGCAGAGTCCTACACGTTTTAAAGCCGTTTTTTGGCAGTTTGAACAGCTCTATTTCAATGGCTTGAAACGTGTCCCCTGGGGGCAGGGGCGGATTGGGGACCACAAGTGGCCCTGGAAAATTCTGGAAGTGGCCTCATGTGGGCGGCAACAAATCAACAATGGGCGAAGCTAACATAACAGTATACAGGATTTGAAGCATTCATCTCCGTTCCTGAAGGGTCCCCTGGTGAATGAAAGTCAGAAATCACTTGAGATTTGAAAGATTGCACCCTATTAAATTTGATGTTTGCAATTTTGGATGAGCTATTGTTTGGTCACGGCAATACTTGCTATTTTTATCACAAATCGCACGCTGCTACATGTGTCTGATTTTTGGTAAATGGGCGATTTTGGCCCTTTTTAACCCCAAAAATATTGCAAATGACTAAAAATATTAGTAAAACATATTATGCACCACAATAGTATGCCCTTTATTCTATCTAGTACCCCTTACACATTAGGCCACATGGAATGAGACAAACTTCACATTAGGTCACACGGAATGAGCCAAAATTCACAGACTTAAAATACACATTAAGCTAGATGGTATGAGCCAAAATTCATTTGGAATGGAAAAAAAAAATTCAGGGGTGCAAGGACACAGGGAGAGGGACAGCAGGGGCACAGCAAGGAAATTTGGACAGTGACAGCAGGGACAGAGGGTGACAGCAGGGACATAAGGACAGTGACAGAGTGGCTTACACTAAATATGACCATTACATTTTCACGTGTGTAATTCATAATGAGAATGGCTCTATACCTTTACTATCAGGAATTTTATACTTTGTCTGGGTTTGTACATTGCAAATATGCGCATGTGCAAACCCCGGGAGCCGAGCCGGTTGCTACATAGTGCGCTGGCAGGGGGTTGACGCAGGGGAAAGCCCAGCATTTCATTAACATACCCATAAAAATGGTGGGTGTGCCCATGAAAACGCTGGGCGTACCTCTGCAAATGCAGGCGCGTCGATGGCTGATGTCGCATGACGTCAATGACCGCCGCCCAATTCAATAGTCCGCTGCCTTTTATGTCTTTTACTTGTCCAGACTCAGGGCGGGATGTTCTAACATTCGCTGCCCATTTTCGCCCCCCCCCCCCCCCCTTCGCCGGCCACCACATTCTTAATAATCGCTTATGCTGTAACATATGCGGTTATTAACGCAAGGGACAGCTCTTGCGGTAAGAGCTGTCCCTTGCGATGCGGTGCCAGTGCTGGACTTCCGGGTCAGAGACCCGGGAGTCCGTCTGCGCATGCACAGAGTGACGGGGACGGCGGGGGGCATGCTGGGAGGGATCCCTCACAGTAGCACTGCAGTAAGAAGCCCATAGGCTTCAACAGGGAATCGCCAGCTTTTGCTGGCGATTCCTTCCGCAGCGCTGTTACTGCGGAGGGCCATTGGAGCATACAGAAATGCAGTAAAAACCCAGATAACAGGGGTTTTACTGCATTTCTGCTTTAGAGAATCTCACTCAATCAAGATGGGAGTTCCCGGTTGCTAGCGTCTCTGAATGGGAAGAGAGCCCGGCCACCTGACAGAGGGGATCCATCGATGGGCGGGAGAAGAGCCAGGCCACATGGCGGAGGGGATCAATCGGCGGGCGACAGGAGAGCCAGGCCACACAATCCACGTGAGTGCCCAACAGGCTCCAGCAGTGACGGAAGAATGGCTGGTCCACACAGCGGCAACAAGGTACAGGGTGGGAGAGGACGGAGGGTGAGAGGGTGGTACAACGTGACAGAGTATGCAGTGTGGTAAGGTGCAGATTGGGAGAGAAACCAGGGTGAGAGGGTGGCTGCAGGGTGAGAGGAGGGATGCAGGGTGGGAGAGGATGTGGTGAGAGAGGCAGGATGCAGGGTGGCAGAGGATAAAGTGAGAGGTGGGATGCAGTAAGAGAGGTAGGACGCAGGGAGGGAGAGAACTCAGTGTGAGAGGTGGGACATAGTGAGAGTCGGGGGTGCAAGGTAGGAGAGGATGCAGTTAGAGGGGAGAAGCAGGGTGAGAGGGGTCCATGAGGATGCAGTGTGAGAGAGGGGGCTGAGGGTAGGAGAAAACGCAAGGTGAGGGGGAAGCAGAATGAGAGAGGGGTTGCAGGATGAGAGAGGGGGCGCAGGATGAGAGAACATTGAGTGAGTGGGGGACACACAATGGGAGAGGACACAATGTGAGAAGGGGGCAGCGGGGTGAGCAGATACGCAGGGTGCGAGAGGACACAGGATGAGAGGGCGGATGCAGTGTGAGTGAGGGGATGCAGGGTGGGAGAGGACGCAGTTAGAGGGGAGAATCAAAGTGGGAGAGGATGCAGTGTGAGAGATGGGGTTGAAGGTAGGAGAAAACGGGCCCAGAGTAAGAGAGGGGGATGTAGGATGAGGGAGGCAATGCAGTGTGAGTAGGGATGCCCAGAGAGAGGATGCAGGGGGGAGAGGATGCAGGGTGAGAGGTGGGATACAGTGGGAGAGGACGCCGGGAGAGAGGGGACACAGAGTGAGAAAGGGGATGCAGGGTGGGAGAGGATGCAGGGAGAGGGGTGACGCAGTGTGAGAGGGGGGATGCAGGGTGGAGAGGGGGGAGACAGGGTGAGAACAATGGCACCTAGTGCCTAAAATGGTTCATGCCCATGGCCTGCATAACCAGCAGGAAATGGGGGAGAACAATGGGTCCTTGGTCTAGCACCAGATTGGTAGTGGTGTAGTGGGAGCAAGATAAAAAGAAAAAGGGCCTCAGTGAGGGCTTACCTGATTCCTGTGAGTTCATCCGCAGCGAGGCCCGATCGGAGCTTCCAGCGGCGAGGCTTCTAGTCCTCTTCTTATGGTGGCTCCTGAACACAACATTCGGCGACTGGAACAGGCTACTTTAAAAAACACACTGTGCGACCCCCTGGGCGTCGTGATTTGTCAGCTTCCTTGTGATGGCACAACAAGGGGACTCCTGGTGGTCTAGCCAATGAAAGAGAGAGACCGTATAGTCACAGAGGAAGAGAAGGACAAGAGAGACAGAGTGTCAGGGAGAGAGGACGGGGAGAGAGGGGGTGATTCAGGTCGGCTAGATTAGCAGTGTAAATTTGCTGCTTACCGAGCGGGTAAACGTCGCCTGCCAGGCAAACGAACGCCTGTCCCCCTGCGCCGAGCAAAAGACCGTATTTGCATTTGAATGGATGTGTTCTCTTACACATCCATTCGGATGCCGCCGTATAGGCGAAAAATCATTCGATGGTCAGCGACCATTGAATGATTTTTCTCCCGCTCGCAGATTAAAATCAGTCTGATCTGACTTTATCTGGGCCGGAGATGGGCGAATAGGGGGCGGGTGCTGACATCATGTGACATCAGCCGCCCCCCCCCCCCCCCCCCCCCCCGTGCAGGCTTCGACCCACCTTTGTTTGTATGGGAATGCCCAACGTTTTACTGGGCATACCCACAAAACACTGGGAGCCCCCATGCGCCAGCTCACTGGCCGACCCCTCTGTGCAAACACCTCGGCGACTGTGATAGTCGCAGAAGGCATTCGTACTGTGGCCCTGCACATGCGTATATTTGCTGATACTGCATCATCGGTCCACGCCGCAAATTCGCTGCGGGCCAATTGAAGCTGAATCAGGCCCAGAGTATAAGGGAGAGAAAACGGGGATAGACTGCCACGGAGAGAGTGGGCAGAGTGTCAGGCAGAGATGGGGGGGGGGGGGGGGGCAGAAAGAAAGGGAGAGAGGGGGACACAAAGGCAGGTATTCAATGCGGCCGGCGAGGGGGTTAACCAGAATACCAGCGATCCTCGCTGTTTAACCCCCGCGCTGGCTGCCCGCTCTATTCAATGTTCTGGGGAAATCCTCGCCGTCACAGGACGGCGAGGAATTCCCCAAAACAGCTAGACCTGCGGCAAGTGCAGAAAACTTGCTGTATTTAGCCGCGTGTCTCGCTGGTTCTGGAGCCGCATACGCCAATTCCACCTCGCTCAAAAAATGGAGTATGGCGTATGCAGGGGCTGCGTTGAATACTGACAGGGTGAGTGGTGACAGCGAGCAGGAAGCTCTGCTCGCTGTCACCGCTCGCCCACAGCATTGAATACCCCCCAGAGTGTCAGGGAGAGAGGGGGCCAGAGTGTCAAGGAGGTAGTGTCAGAGAGAGGAGGAGGGGGGGCAGAGTGTCAGGCAGAGGGGGGGACCAGAGTGTCAGGCAGAGGAGAGGCAGAAAGTAAGGGAGAGGGGGACACAGAGTGTCAGGGAGAGAGGGGGCCAGGATGTCAGGAGGGTAGAGTGGCAGAGAGGGAGGGGGGGGGGGGGCAGGGCGGCAGAGGGGGAGAGAGTGTCAGGTACAGGGGGAGTGAGCACAGTGATTTATCCACCCTCTGATCGGGGGAGGGCACTTTGTGGCATTAAGCCCCGCCCCCTTAATACCCGCGAATCGCGGCACCCCCTCCCTTTCCTGTGCAGCTGCAGCTTTGTGGGGAAGGGGCAGCCACACACCCCTAGTGACCCCGCACCAATAGCGATGCTCATTACACATTACACTGTGTTTTGAGGTCGGAGGGGGCGGGGCTTAGGACGCTGCAGCAGAACAGAAGAAAATAACTTTTTTCATCTGCAGCAGCAGCAGCAGAGAGCTTTCCTGGTGCTGTGGGGCTATTTGGTAATCCGGCCCTGCGATCCCTGCACCTGTGACTGAGAGCAGCCACCAGCAGCTTTCGGCCTCAGGATTGAACGGCCTCCCGGGAAACTCCCCGGTAACTTTAATGGCCAATCCGCCCCTGCCTGGGGGTTAAACGGGTTGAATGTTTGAATGGTATTAAATGATTTTTAAACGGTTTTCACCTGCAATGTGAAAGGTCTCAAGGCTCAGACCCGTTTTAAAGTCCCATTTAAGAATACCGTGTCATTACCCATTTCTGCAATGTGAAAGCAGTATCACATGGTGGCAAGGGGATACGGCGCCGGAATGGGGGGGGGGGGGGGGGTTCGGCAGGGCGGGCTTTGCAGCTTACCGGGTTAACCAGAATCAGGCGCTAAATACCTGTCTGTTTATACCTATTACCTTATAAGTCCCAGAGGGTACTGCTGGCCAGTGACTGCTGCATTCACCACGCAGGAACAGAGGAATCATTAACACCTGGGACTATCAATGATAATCAGAGGCCTACTGTAGGTCGTCCTGCCTCGTCCCCCATGCACACCCCAGCCCGCCACTCCATGTGATAGTGATTGGCTGAGAATCCTTTGAAGTGCCAGGGAATTCAGGCCAGAGAAGGTGGCATGTAATTGGTTAGCCGTGGGTCCCGTCCAGTGATCCGCTGCGTTCTTCTGCCAGGAATGTACAGCTGCTTCCAAGTTCTCCTGTCACATACAATAAGAAAAAGTGGTGTTAAGGACGGGCGGTTGTCCAGCCTGATTTATCTTTATGGTGTAATAATATAATATTGTTCTTTAAAGGATAATTCTTCCCAAAAACATTTCACTTTTTTACTATCCAACTGCCCCCCCTCTATTTCTCCAAGTAGCGAAGAGGGGGCGGCGTGGGTCAAATGATCTGCTGCTCAGAGAAATCACCCCCACTGGCATTCCTAACCCGTTACTCCAGGTGCAGACAATCAGAGAGAATTTGAATCGAATCGAGTGGGCTACAGACCGCACTGCCGTCAGTGCAGTGCGGTCAACGGACCACGAGCAGACCACGTGGCACCCAGTAGCTCATCGCAGGGACTGGCGCCTTTTGTACGCATCCCTTTTGCATACGATGCCTCATATGCAATCCCAGCCGCGGCTGCGGGACACCATAGATCTTTACGGCAGCCATTGCGATCTTAGGTTCCAATCCAATGCAAAAGGGACCGCGCATCGGATCGGAATCAGAGGTGAAACACATACAATTTGACACATTTCACCTGATTTTTCATGTGTCGGAATCAGGTGAAAAGGGACCAATTCGCACTAGTATGACCAGCTTAAGCACACGCCACACGGTAACGCAGCTTCTATAGATGCTGTAAGTGGACGTTTCAGTCTTCGTACGTTTAGACACAATGATGCGCACTAGGGAAGGGCTATGTAGATGCAACACAAGCAGTACCGGTGCAAGCCACCAGAGCGCCCCAGGCAGGAGGTGGACGCTCCGGTGCTCACCCGCCCCCTGGCCGCTGTACAGGGGGAGGGGGGGTGCCGCAGCGTTCCAGGGCGGGCGGGGGAGTGTTGGCAGTGAGTGTAGAGTGAGGCAGGCCGCCGCGTCATTTCCCAGGGGGAGGTGGGGGCGTCAGGTGATGCCGCTAAGTAATACCAGGGGGAGGGGGATCGGGTGATGCGGCGGCGGACGCCTAGTTGCTCTGGGAGGGGGGGGGGGGGGGTTGTGGCCACCGGTGCCACTCACCCCCACGGGCACCTCCTGCTGCAAACTGGCACCCTCCAGTGTCAAATGGCTAGAGCTGCCTAGTGGTGGCGCCGGCCCTGAACACAAGACACAAGGACGGCCGCGTCTTCATCCATCTCAAATTCAGCCAGAGACAAGTTGGCTAGGGGCGCGGGATGCCGACCGATCCCAGATGTTTTTTAAAGCGGCAATCATTTACAGGGCACAATCAATCAATTGCCTTGTAAATGATTGTCGCTTTTCAAAAACGTTCCGTCCAAGGATGCAATTTTGGATTTTCCTTGGGACCTTCAGCCAACTGCGTGACCCATGTTGACCTTTTCCTGTGTTGACCATTGATATCTTGAAATATTGCTTGTGTCGACCTTTTGACTATGAAGGCCATATGTATGTTGCCGACATGGTGTCGACTAATTTCCCAGACCTGGGCTGCTGGAGGAGTCCCGCGGCCGATGCCCCCCTCTTGAGTATACCTTAAGCTGGCGCCATCTTCCAAGTGATATCTTCAGGAATATTATACTAACCTAACCTCCCGGAATGGCTGGGAGGGTCCTGAAAATTGGGTCCCCCTCCTGGAACCCTGGAAGGGTGGGCAAGCCTCCCACATTTAGCAGGATGCCCACATCAGCCCCTGCACCCGCAGTTTGGCTATTACAGGAATGGGAGCGGGGGTTAATGACGGCAAGCCATGCTCCCAAGAAAAGTCTCCTCTCCGGGCTTTAGACCAGGCCTGGCCAACCTGTGGCTCTCCAGCTGTTGTGAAACTACATGTCCCAGGTTAGCATTACTGCTTCACAGCGCTGAGGTCATAGGTACTATTCTCACCATGGTCCTAACTGTGCGGAGTTTGTATATTCTCCCCGTGCTTGCGTGGGTTTCCTCCGGGTGCTCCGGTTTCCTCCCACATTCCAAAAATATGCTGGTAGGTTAATTGGCTCCCAATAAATGAACCCTAGAAAGTCTGTGTGTGCGTGTACATGTGGTAGGGAATAGGGCCACGAGAGACATACCGAGTCCCGGTAAAATGTTGGGGGCGTGGTCTGATTGCGGAAGGCATGGCCACCTCCCTCGATTAGGCCATGCCCCCAAAATGTTTAAGGTGGGTGAAAAAAACTCTCTAAAGTTGAAGGGGGGGGGGGGCTGTCATTGCCCCCCCCCCCCCCCCTAATCAGCAGCACACACCTACAGCATGTGCATACCTCCAAACTTTCCCGATTTTTAGGACATTCACGCATCACTCCCGCAGTCGGCAGTGTCCCGCGGCAGGGGGGGGGCAGTTGAGAGCATCTATTCCTGCAGCCAGAGGGGCTATGCCCCCAGCCCCTCTGGCTGCAGGAATAGATGTTCCCAACTGCCCCCACAGGGCCGAAATGCCCCCACAGTGCCGAAAATGGGAGCGTGGAGTCACGAGTATAGGTCACACCCCTTTTATTAGGCCACGCCCCTGAAATTTTCATCGCGCCTTCGGTGTGCAAATGGGTGGGAGGTAGGCATGTGCTGTGCTGACACGCTGTCAGTGAGAGCTCATGCTGAGCCTGCTGTAGGTGTGTGCTGCTGCTGCTGCCCGGGAGGGACGGAGGGGGAAGGTATGGGGGGGTCGTAACAGGGCCCCCGCCGGGCCCCTCCAGCAGGCCCCGGTAATTAGTACCCGATCCCCCGCTCTCGGCGGCCCTGGTAGGGAATATAGAGTGTAAGCTCCACTGGGGCAGGGACTGATGTGAATGTTCAAATATTCTCTGTACAGCGCTGCAGAATATGTGTGCGCTATATAAATAACTGGTAATAATAATAATAATACGCCATACTCCTTACAACGGAGCTAGACCTCACTTTCTGCCTCCCACCTGCTTATATCAGTGTCCTGTCCGCTGATGCAGAAATGTTTATATATATATCATGGGTCCTCAAACTGCGGCCCTCCAGATGCTGTAAAACTACAAATCCCAGCATGCCTTGCCAAAGTTTTGCTATAAGGGAGTGTTTAAACTGTGCAAGGCATGCTGGGATTTGTAGTTTCACAACATCTGGAGGGCCGCAGTTTGAGGACCCATGATATATATATATATCTCTTATATATTTGGCTACATCTGTCACTCAAAGGGTGTCTGGAGCTGTAACGCTGGGTGGAGCCTCTGACTCACATGACTGACTCACATGACAGAGAACCAGCCCAGTGAGCCCACAGACAGTGCCAGACACCCTCTGCCTCTCCATGTTACACAGCAAAGACACAGCTACTCACCAGACACACCAGGTGAGCGCCCCACACCGCCATACCTCCCAACATGACCCTCTCCAGGAGGGACAGAATGCTCTGTTTGTGGACTTCCATCTTAATTTATGATTGTCATCACCTGTTCTAAACAGGGTAATTGATAAGAAAGGTGTTTAAGCACAGGTGATGGTACAGTAATCCATAAATTAAGAAGAAAGTCCAGAAACAAAGCAATGTGTCATGTTGGGGGGTATGCACCTCCCTCCCTCCCCCCCCCCCATTCACGGCATCCCCACGATTAAATGGCACATGCAAAACACTGACATGGCTATGGTCGACAATGAAAAAGGTTGACAAGATTTATTTTTCACTTTTTCAATGTTTTCATATTCATTCTCATGTGTCGACATGGACACCAATGAAGTGCCACACTTAATGTCAACATTTACATGTGTTGACCTTTCTGTGTTGATTTTTTCTTGTGGCGATTCGCGGCACCCCCCGCGACCCCCCTCCCGCGATTTGCAGCACACCCCCCGCAATTCGCGGCACCCCCGGTGACTCCCGCGATTCGCGGCCCCACCCCGTGACAACCCCCCTCCTGCGATTCGCGGCACCCCGCGACCCCCCTCCCACGATTCGCGCCAACCCCCCGGGCCCCCCCTCCCGCGGTTCACGGTGCCCCCCACGACCCCCCCTACCGCGATTCCCCACCCCTGACCCCCCCTCCTGTCATTGCGGCAAGCCCCCGCGACCCACCCTCCCGCGATTCACTGCAACCCCCCCACGCCCCCCCCTCCCACGATTCGCGGCACCCACATCCCCCCCTCCCGCAATTCACGGCATCCACCCACGACCCCTCCTCCCGTGATTCGCGGACACCCCTCACCTCCTCCCTCCCCCCCCACCCCCGCGCGCGATTCACGGCAACCCCAGGATTAAATGGCACATGCAAAACACTGGCACGGCTATGGTCGACAATGAAAAAGGTTGACATGAGTTTTTGAAGATTTATTTTTCTTTTTTTTAATGTTTTCATATTCATTCTCATGTGTCGACATGGACACCAATCAGGTGTCACACTTATGTCAACATTTACATGTGTTGACCTTTCTATGTTGATTTTTTCTTGTGGCAATTTTTTTCCAGTGACAACTATGTGCACGTCAACCTACACATCATCAACCAATTCTTTGTATAATATATAACACCTGTTCTGTTTTACTGTAGGTGTTTTAAGTCAGATCTTTTACTGCTACTATTACTGTTTATGTAAATGCATTCTGAATGACAGCAACATCCTACCATCCTTCTACAAGAATTTATAACCAACTAGGTGATTCATTGCGCCCCGTGCCCCCCCCCCTCCCGCAATTCACGGACCCCCCTGCGCACCCCCTCCTGTGATTCCCAACCCCCCTCACGCAATTCACGCCCCCTCCCACGCTTTGCGGACCCCCGCCCTCTCCCGCGATTCGCCGACACCTGCGCCCCCCCAGTAGCGCACGCAGGGGGGGTTTCTGAGTACCCAGAAACCCCCCCAGGAGTCTAAGGGCCCTCAACTGAAAGCTGAGGGTCCCCTCTTTCCAGGGATATAAGAATTGTAAAAATCGGCCCTTGGGAACCGGAGATATCTGACTTCAAAGCAGTGGTCCCATCCAAGCCTGTTAATTGCTCTTCCCAGTCAGATATTTCAGGTTCTTTCTGGCTTAGAGTTTTTCTGAGGGTATATTCCAAAAGCTTGGACTCTCCCCCATTGATGAACACTAGTAGCCTGTCTCTACCTTGACCATAACCAGAGATACCAGCCTTCCAGCAGCTGGTTACTGCTCCAGCTCCACACACCTGGTATGTAGTTCTATATACTCGTTGGCAGATTGCTCTGCCTCCTGAACTCTGATCCCCTAGTCCCCAATACCATTTGGTAGGTGGGATTCTCTAGTTTTAATTCCAGTAAAATCTAAGAAATCTAATTCCGGGAACTGGAGATATCTGCAGTCAAGCAAGCTGTCCTCCCACCAGAAAATTATGAATAATGAGCCCACTCCACTTCACACCCCTCCTCTGCATATTAAACATCCTCTACCACCCTGGAAGTTATCTATCAGGGCCCCTTCATTCAGCCCAATGCCCCCTTCTCCCACCCCATCTCCCACCATCTGTGCAGTAAAGGGGTAATTAGTGGAAATTACTGATCCAGGCCCTACATGCTGAGCGGTTGATATAATACCCCCTACCACCCGCGGGACATCAAAGCTTCCCCCACTCCTACCGCTGAAGGATCGGTAGGGGCCCCAATACATTGCTATGCCCAGGGGTCTACACTGCTGTTGACACCCCTGTATGTACAGTATGTACAGTATGTGTGTATATGTATGTATGTATATATATATATATTTTTTTATTATTATTATTATTATTATTATTATTATTATTATTTATAAACATTTGGTCTATCTATAATACTTTAACTGACCCGGCATATACTGGGTCACCTAAGTGTCCACCTCTGTGCTTTGCTCCACCCCTCTGGAAACCCCCTTCTGAAAATCCTGCGTTTGCCACTGCCCCCCCCCTCCCTTGATTCACGGCACCCCCCGCGCCCCTCCCGCAATTCACGGCACCCCTAAGCCCCTCTTTAGTCCCCCGTATACTCACACACCCCTATCACTACCCAGCTTCCTGCTCTCCTGAACCGTAACTTCCACCACTGGGGAGTCGCTGACGCTGTTTTGCCCACATGCCCCTATCATGCCTCATAGCCCAGCCTCCTGCTCTCATGCACCCGAACTCCCACCCAGTAGGAGGAGACACTGACTAAGGGCCACCATCCTGTACTGCCACGCTGGACCCTCACCCACTGGCAGAAGCTGCACAGTATCTCCCACCCTCCTCTTTAGTCCCCCTTATGCCCACACACCCCTATCACTACCCAGCCTCCTGTTTTCCTGTGTCGTGACCTCCGCCAGTGGGGAGCCGCTGACTCAGAAACACCCTACTATACTATTGCACACACACACACACCTAAACAACATGCACACACAGTCCCCCCCCCCCACACCCACAAATGTCACTGTACCATCCACACTATCAATGTACATCTTACTCTGTAACCGCTTTTTAATTAAACAAAACAATACACACCCCCTTCCACATCATATGCTCTCTATTTAACACATTTCACCTATAACTCAAGTTGCAATACAGGCATCTTTCATACAATTGTAACCATCTTTCTCATATACAAGTGTTCACAAATTAAGGGGGCGCAGCCCCTTACGACGGTGTGAAGAGCGCCCGTAGGGCGCGATGAATCACCTAGTATATATATATATATATATATATATATATATATATATATATATATATATTATATGTACCTGTCCTGTATTGTCTTGTTCTTTAGTTCATTTTTTTCTGTGTGCCCGTGTGTATTTGTAATTTGTTAGGCGGTGCACAACCTTTGCGCCGCAATGTAAATAAAGGATAATAAGAAGTATTATTAAAATCCTGAGCGTTCACCATGAAAACTATAGTGCGATGTTAAATACTCTGCTGACCCCTACTGGTAAAAGAGGAAATACCTGGTTCACATTCTACTACACCAGTGGTTCCCAAACTGTGTGTCGTAGCACCCAGGTGTGCCTTGGGGAACTTGCAGGGGTGTTTTGGGTTGGTCGTCCAGGGCTAAATAAAAATATCAATAAGCAAAATCAATACAAATGGTTGCCAATCATAAACCATGTGGTCAAACAGAAGCGAATCCTGTCCCTCACCACATAATTCAACCTATGTAAAACATACAGTATAACACAAATTATTTAACTTCATTTAAAAAAAATCTTAGTAAGAAACTTTTGGCCTAGGGGTGCCTTGAAAACTATTTTGGTACCCTAGGACAGGGGTTCCCAAACTTTTTAGAATCGTGGCAGCCTAGAGCAGTGGTTCCCAACCTGTGGTACTAGTACCCCTGGGGGTACTCTGCAGACCAGTTGGGGGTACTTGAAAATAATATTGATAATGGCGGAAGAAGTTTCCAGGATAAATCTCCCATTGCCATGGAGACAAATCACGTTGCATCACTTCCGGTTCTGTCTGCATCGTCATTAGCGTCTTCTCATGTTTTTGCCCAATCAGCAATCCACTGGGAGCTACCTGCGCTGCCACAGGTTGAGGAAGCAGTGGCATTAATCTTACAGGTGTTAGCAGGAATACAGTACACAGCCAGCGGCCAGACACAGACCAATTCAAATCCTGACCACACACTGCTCCTCAGCCAGTGGCGGATTCAGGGGGGGGGCACCCGGGCACGTGCCCCCCCTGTCATTTATTTTGTAGATGAGGACCAGAGCTTTCCAACGAGCCCAGCCCCATGTCTCTAGCCCCCCGGGAACCGGAGATATCGCCTGGCAAAGCTGTAACATTTTTTCCCCATAGGATAATATGGGACCCGTCAATTCCGACCCCCACCAGGTTCCGACGGCTGCCAGTTCCCCCCCTGGCATCACAGGAGCTTGTGGTTTAAGTCATTCAATTCCAAATCGCTGGGCCTTCAATATGATACCAGGATGGTCCATATCGGTCAATCAGTTCCAGAGATATAGCATGTAAATCGATTTTTTTATTTTTGAAATGTAATTTCATGGCTGTTCATGTTCTTTGAGGGCAGATTACTCTGGAACCAAACGTTCCAGTTTCACTGGACCAAAATCATTCAAAGCCCACTCAAAAGTTCTTCAATATGATACTTGTCTCATGTAAATGGGTCAGTTAGTTCCAAAGATATAGCCGGTTAAATGAGATAACTGGTTAAAGGGGGGGGAGGGGTGGTTTTCTCTCCCCCTCACACCAGAAAATGCAGGGACTAGGCTGGTGTAAAAGGGGCCAACCCGGGAACGCATTTTCTGGTGTGAAATGGGTATTATTTCAAATAGCTGGGACCTGCAGTGCTCGGAATACAGCCAGGCTCTGCCACTGTCAGTGGCTATCACTTCTGCCTTGCGGCAGCTGTCCCCCATTTACCATGAGCATGTATTCCCCGTTGGCAATGAGCATGTAATCCCACATGGGAACGAGCATGGAACCTCTGGCAATGAGCATGGAACCCTTGGCAATGAGCATGTAGATAAACAGCACTTACTGTATGTAGCATGATTTTTAATAGGCATTATGGTGTTTGGCTTAAAACATAATGGACATAATGGCGTGTAACTTAACGTGCAATGGACATTATGGTGTAAATGTTTAATGCGCGCCTTTGGTGGACAATGTCCCTGTTTATGAAGCGTATTGTGAATTTTGTCTTAATCTGTGTGGCATTATGTGAATTCTGGCTCAATCCATGTGGCATTATGTGAATTTTGTCTCAATCCATGTGGCATTATGTGAATTTTGTCTCAATCCGTGTGGCATTATGTGAATTTTGGCTCAATCCGTGTGGCATTATGTGAATTTTGGCTCAATCCATGTGGCATTATGTGAATTTTGGCTCAATCCATGTGGCATTATGTGGATTTTGGCCCAATCCATATGGCATTTTATGAATTTGGCTCAATCCGTGTGGCATTATGTGAATTTTGGCTCAATCCGTGTGGCATTATGTGAATTTTGGCTCAATCCATATGGCATTTTATGAATTTGGCTCAATCAATGTGGCATTATGTGAATTTTGACACAATCCATGTGGCATTATGTGAATTTTGGCTCAATCCATTTGGCATTATGTGAATTTTGGCTCAATCCGTGTGTTATTATGTAAATTTTGGCTCAATCCGTGTGGCATTATGTGAATTTTGACACAATCCATTTGGCATTATGTGAATTTTGGCTCAATCCGTGTGTTATTATGTAAATTTTGGCTCAATCCATGTGGCATTATGTGAATTTTGACACAATCCATGTGGCATTGTTTGAATTTTGGCTCATTCCATTTGGTATCATGTGTAAGGGGCAAGTATAATGGGGTCTAGTATTTTGTTGCATAATGTGTAGAAGTTGTATATGGTGTTGTACACTACACTAAAGGACACGTCCCCTGTTGAGTGGTCACATCCCCTTTTCCAGAGCGCGCCTTCGGCACGCGCACAACTACATCCTTCACTTTTGTTGCCATGGTGGGCCTGCGTACTTTAAATGCCAGGGCCTATTTTTAATCCCATTGCCACCCTCTCTCTGCCGCTCTCTTAGCATGTACACTGGCACCACTAACACCGCCCCTCCCCCACCTAAACCCTCTTTTCTCATGGTGCCCCCCCTGTCATTTTATCCTGGATCCGCCCCTCAGCTACTCCTTAATATAAGGACACGCATAAGGACACACATACCGCTCACTTCCACTCCACTTGTAAGTACTGTGGATAGTTCAAATTGAGAGGAGGGGGTAATTATAAATGAAAAGCTTAATCAAGGGGTACGGGAGAGAAAAAAGGTTGGGAACCACTGGCCTAGAGTATCAGAATTTTTTCACTGCACCCCTAGGTCTAAAAATCTTTTTGAAAAAACTATAGAATTAAGTAGATTGGGTTTATCTGTGATAATTAAGTTCAGTTATGTGGTAAAGGACAGGATATGCTTCTGTTTGTACACATAGTTACATAGTTACATAGTAGGTAAGGCTGAAAAAAGACTTGCGTCCATCTAGTTCAACCTGGTATAGATATCCATTGCTGATTTGGTAGGTTCTGGTATTTTACAGACAAATTATATTTCTTATTTGTACCCATGGATGTTTTTCTCCAGTAAATGTTTGTCCAACTTTGCCTTGAACGCATTTAATGAGCCAGCCGTTACCACCTCTCTGGGAAGAGAGTTCCAGAGTTTGACTGTTCTGACCGTAAAGAAATTCTTTCTACTAGCTGAATGAAATTTTTTTTCTTCTAATCTATACTCATGCCCTCGTGTCCTAGATTCCTTTCTAGTAGAAAAGAGGGCGCGTGACAGTTCCTTATATTGGCCCTTGATATACTTGTACATGTTGAGCATGTCCCCCCTTAAACGTCTCTTTTCTAATGTAAATAGTCCCAAATTGCTTAATCTCTCCCCGTAGCTTAAATTCTCCATTCCCCTAATAAGCTTTGTTGCTCGCCTTTGGACTTTTTCTAATTCTATGATGTCCTTTTTATAGTGTGGGGCCCAGAACTGTACTCCGTACTCGAGGTGAGGTCTCACCAATGCTTTATATAGTGGCATAATTACCCTTGAGTCCCTAGTTTCCATTCCCCTCTTAATAGTTCTTCTTAATAAACTCTTCCATAGTTTATGATTGGCAGCCATCAGCACTGGTCTTGTCCATAAATGATTGATCATAAATAATTTGAATTGGTCCTGGACCACCAACCCGTGGCACCTCTGCAAGTGTCCCGAGGCACCCCAGGGAGCCACAGCACACAGTTTGGGAACCACTGCCCTAGGGTATTGTGATTCAAAAAAGTATGGGAACCACTGGTTTTACACAATAATCTGATTTCGAAGTGATTAATACCGCTTTCACACTGCCAAAACATTTCAAATACTGGTATTTTTAAACGGTATTTAAAACGGGTCTGAGCCTTCACATTGCAGTAGATTACCGTTTTAAATACCGTTTAAGTACCATTCACATCAGGCAACCCGTTTAATCCCCTGAACACGTTTCAAGGCAGAATGCAGGGGACAGCCTATCACGGGTCTGTAATCTGTTGTTTTTACTAAATACCGTTTCAGAGCCATTCTCACTGCACAGAAAACGGCTCTGAAACGTGTAGGACTCTGCTTTTTAAACGTTTTGAAATACCGGTTATCTTCTGACGTAACAGAACTTTGCTGGAAAACTTTTTTACAGAGGCCCAACTTCTTACCCTTACCATTACTCGTACATGTCTAGAACAATCTGCATTTTTAATGTAGATGTGATAAATAAATACAAATTGTACAAATACGCTATGGGAAAATTAATATTTTCATGCAATTTGCCAGGAGATTGGCTGCATTAAGAGCCATCACAGCAAAGAGAAGTGTTCTGTCGTAACGCTAATGTGATTCCCCGATTAAGGTGTTTGTGTGGATTGCGGCAAGTTGATGTTACCTGAATGATAAATCGACCTTCTGTTTTCTTTGCTCATTGACAACTTCCAACTTAGATCACATCCCAGCAGAGAGGCAAGGGTTCTTCCCAGAGACACAGAAACTGCAAAATCAGGCAAAATAGCACGCCCAAGAATGGAATATTTAATTTATCTCATCCCAAAACCAAATGAGATTTACATGTACATTAAATTCTCTCCCTCCCCCTGCTCCATACTCACGCCGCTCGTCACCAGCGCCGCCCAGCTCCCTCCCTCTGCTAAAGTGCTAATAATACTCACCCAGCCCCGCTCCAACGCTGTCTTGCTTGCCTCACACTGCTGCACGGACTTGCTGTGAGGCAGTAATGCTAACCATTACACCATCCTTACTGCCCCAAAGTACACTGGCACCACTGCCCACCAACGTAATTCATAAGCCAGTAATGTATACATTGCTCCCAATGTATATTTTATTTAGGGTTACCACATATCCGGGAGTCAGGACAAGTGGTGTCCCCGGACTATAGAATGTCCAGGAATTGTCAGAGTCCTGCAGCAGCGCCAACACTAGTTACTAGAGCGAGATGCATTGCGTGTGTGCGTCGCGTGGAGAGATAGCCCATGCAACAAGCAGGTCTGCTGCTATTTCGCTACTGGCTGCGCAGCGCTCTTGGCCTGGCTGCCGCTCTCACTGCTCTTAAACTCCACCGTGGCAACAGGCACTTCCCTCCCACATGGCATCTCGCATGAAGCCGCTGGCATTGAGCAAGAAACCCCTAGCAATTAACATGTAGGTAAGAGGCACTAATGTGACATAATATGTAATAGGCATTACTGTGTGTGGTATAATATATAATGGGTATCAACGTGATGAAACTTCAGCATCTCCTATTAGTTAGTGCGCGGGTACTGGCTGGACCATACGCGTTTTTTTAGAGATGTGCGCCGGGCACATTTTCGGGTTTTGGTTTTGGATCTGGATCTCCCTTCGTGTTTTGGATCTGGATTGGTTTTGGCAAAACCACCCTTGCGGGTTTTGGTTTTGGATCTTGATTTTTTTTTTAAATGCTAAAAATGGCTAAAATAACAGAATTTGGGCCTGTTTTTGACCCTAAAGTATTATTGACCTCAACTACATTAGTTTCCATTAATTTCTAGTAATTTCTAGTCAATTCTAGTCACACTGGACACTGCCCCTGGACAAAGGCCATCACACTGGACACTGGATACACGCCGTCACCCTGGACACAGTCCCTGGACAATGGACACAGCCCCTGGACACTGGACACAGCCCCTGGACACTAGACACAGCCCCTGGACACAGCCCCTGGACACTGGACACAGCCCCTGGACACTAGACACAGCCCCTGGACACAGCCCCTGGACACTGGACTAGGGTTACCACCTAATCCCTTTAATTCTGGACATATATTAATTACACAGGTTCTGTGGCTGGCTGACTTCAAGACTCCATTTCACCTGGTTTTAAACTACCACAGAACCTGTGTAATTAATATGTGTCCGGAATTAAAGGGATGAGGTGGTAACCCTAACACTGGACACAGCCCCTGTACACTGAACACAGCCCCTGTACACAGCCCCTGTACACTGGACACAGACCCTGACACACTGGACACAGCCCCTTGTATTATGGACACTGCAGCCCCTGTACACTGAGTGTACAGCCAGCAGCACTGCAGCCCCTGCGTGTGAGCACTGCAGCCCCTGCGTGTGAGCACTGCAGCACCTAGTTTACAACAAAATACAAAATCAGTCACTAAATAAATCACAGCACAGGGCACGGAGCACAGGGCACGGAGCACAGATCCCAACCACCCTCTTCCCTCTCCTATAATGGAGTGAAGATGGCGGAGCACGCGTGCGTCTTAAATAGAATCCAGATCCCGCGAGAATCCGACAGCGCAATGATGACGATTTGCCTCGTTTTCGGTCCGGAATTCAGGCGGGAACTCCCGAGCCGACTCTGATCCTGACTCGGATCACCATATTCGGATCTGGTGGATCCGGAGATCCGGACCCACTCATCTCTAGTTTTTTTATTTTCTGAAGACCTGGACTACGTTGGACAGAAGAGGACGTGATCTTCGCCGGAGGTCTTGGTGAGTACGATTTCCTTCCACAGGTCCCCAAATGGATTAATTCGGATCCTGGGCCCCGGACCCAGGGACCTACCTACGGGCTCAAGAAAGGTAAGTATCAGTATGTTTGTGTAATGTATGTATTAAACTTTTATTTTTCATGTGTGTCAGTGTGTTTATTTAACTATTTCTTTTACTGTGGAACTACAAGTGCCAGCGGGCCCTGTAATGCCCAACATGCTGGGTTCTCCTAGTTGCATGCGGGGGAGGCTTGCTGGGACTCATAGTTCCACAGTGTAAGACAATAGTTTTTTATTCTATTTTTTACACCATTTTATCAGCTCGATGCCCACCACCCAGGGGCATCAAGGACAGCACCAGGCTTCAGCCTGGCCAGGTAAGTCCTGGAGGGGGGCGACCCCTTTATTGGGGGGGTCCCCACTTCCCCAGGACCCCTGGCCAGGCTGACCTGTCAGTAGGGATGAATGCTTTGGCTGGGGGGACTTGTATAAAAAGTCTCCCCCCCCCCCCCCGGCTGTGGCATTACCCTGCTGGCTGGTTCTTAAAATACGGGGACCACTAGTAATTTTGTGTCCCGTATTTTGGGAACCAGACCCGGCCCTGGAGCCTGGGGCTGGTTTTAAAAAAAAAATCAGCGAAGCCCTATTTGCCCGGTTTCATGATTTTTTAATACCAGCCCCGGCTCTTTCAGGCTGGGACCCCAGTACAAATTTTTAAATTTATTTATTATTTTTCTATTTTTTTTTTACACACTGCAGCCTGCACGGATCTGACTAGTCCGTGCAGGCTACCTATACGAATGAATACAACATCAGGGATTACAAAGCAGTCGTATTTGACTGCTTTGTAAATTCCCCTCCGGAATACGAATTTGCATACAGCTAAAACTGTCGTATTCATTCGTATTAAGAATACGAACAATCGTATTTGTTTTCTTAGTAAATTTGCCCCATGATATCTAGAGGAGCAGAGGGGTAATAACGGCAGAATGTCTAGCGGCTTTCCCCTCCGAGCACAGCATGCATCCCCGTTCCCCCGCCCACATACACAGCGGGTACCTGCAGAGTGGCCGGTCATCGGAGCCCTCCTCACCATACAGCGGCCGTCGCGCTACACACCGTTCTCCACGCACAGCATGCATCCTGCACTCCCCCCACACACACACACACACTGCAGAGTGGCTGGTCGTCGGAGCCCTCCTCCTCACACAGCAGGCGTCACGCTGCACCCCCTACCCGCAAAGTAGGGATCTTGTCGAACCCCGTCCCCGCACAGTGAGCAGCCCACAGCACCTCCCCCGCCCTCCCTACACAAACAGCGAAGGGCTGCAGAGCCGGAGACGAGATACGGAGTACATTTGGCCCTTTTCGGCAGCTCAGTGTTGTCCCCAGGTACAGATGGGCACACATTAGCTGCAGCATCTAACTCTGAGCAAGAAAATATAATCAGGTCGGCCAGGCGCCCACGTGGAGATCCGGTCCCTGCTGCTGCTGCAAGTGAGAGGTAAATGTACGCAAGGTTATGTACAGTAGGTAGTGTATTTGTCTGTCTGTATCAGCATCTGTCAGTGTGTCCATGTCCGACTCTGTGTCAGTGTGTCAATGTCTGTGTGTCCGCGTGTCTGCATCTGTCAGTGTTAGCATCAGTATGTCAACATTTGCGCATCAGCATTCATGTGTCAGTGTCTGCCAGTGTGTCAGCATTAATGTGCATAGGCGAATCTAGGGGGTGGTCCGGGGGTGCACAGGACCACCCATTAGCCCATTTTGTAGCTGAGGGATGGGGCTTTCAAACGAGCCCAGCTCCGTGTCTCTATCCCCCTGGGAACCGGAGATACTGCCAGGCAAAGCTGGAACGTTTTCCCTATAGGATAACATGGGACTCGCTAATTCCGAACCCCACCCAGTTCAACGGCTGCCAGTTACCCCTTCGGCATCACTGAAGCTTGAGGTTGATCTCAGTCGAACCCAAATCGGTGGGCCTTCAATCTGATACCAGGCTGGATCCATATGGGTTAATTGGTTCCAGGGATATTGAGGTTAAACCATTTTTTTTCATTTCTTAAATGTAATTTCATGACTGTTTATGTTCTTTGAGGGCAGATTTCTCTGAAACCAAACAGCCCAGTTTCACGGGACCAAACTCATTAGAAGCCAACTTAAAAGTTCTTCAATATGATACTGGTCTCATGTAAATGGGTCAGTTGGTTCCGAAGATATAGCTGGTTGGTTAAAGGGGGGGTAGGGAGAGGGGAATGGTTGTCTCTCCCCCTCACACCAGAAAATGCAGGGACTAGGCTGGTGTATAAGGGGTCAGCCTGGGAATGTCCCTGCATGATCCTGGGACCATATTCCCGGGTAAATCCCTGCATTTTCTGTTGTGAAAGGGATATTGGGGGAAATTTACCAATATGAAAAACCTAGTTTTTCGTATTGGTTGTTTCCCTACGACAGCATACGACTGTTTAAGTCGTATGCAAAGTCGTGTTCCGGAGGGGGATTTACAAAGCAGTCAGATACGACTGCTTTGTAACCCTCCGATGGTGTAATGATTCGTATTAGCGGCCGTATATACGGCTGCTAATACGAATTATTTCTAGCAGTCTGCACGGATCAAGTCAGATCCGTGCAGGCTGCGGTGTGTAAAAAAAATAGAAAAAAAAATAAATAAAAAAAAAAACGGCGTGGGGTCCCCCCCACAGCCATAACCAGCACCAGGCTGAAGGAGCCGGGGCCGGTAATTAAAAATCAGGGAGCCCGACAAATAGGGGCTCCCCGATTTTTAACAACCAGCCCCAGGCTCCAGGTCCGGGGCTGGTTCCCAAAATACGGGGGACAAAATGACTAGGGGTCCCCCGTATTTCAAGAACCAGCCCCAGGCACAACCAGCCGGCAGGCTAATGCCACAGCCGGGGGGAGACTTTTTATGCAAGTCCCCCCGGCCAAAGCATTAACCCTACCGACCAGTCAGCCTGGCCAGGGGCCCTGGGGGAGTGGGGACCCCCCCAATAAAGGGGTCCCCCCCCTCCAGGACTTACCTGACCAGGCTGAAGCCTGGTGCTGTCCCCGATGCCCCTGGGCGGTGGGCATCGGGCTGATTATGTTGTAAAAAATAGATAAACCATTGTTTTTTACTGTGGCACTACAAGTGCCAGCAAGCCTCCCCAGCAAGCTGGGACTTGGAGAACCACAAGTCCCAGCCTGCTGGGCATTAAAGGGCCCGCTGGCACTTGTAGTTCTACAGTTAAAAAAATAGTGCACAAAACACACTGATACACTTTTAAAATAAAACTTTATTACACACAAAGCCCACACATACTAATACTTACCTATCTTCTCTCCGTAGGTAGCCCTGATGTCCTGTGTCGGCGTCTTCTGGTCCTGTGTCGTCTTCTTCCTCCATGTCGACCGTCGCTGTCGCCGTCCGGATCCGACGAAATCCATTTGGGAAGCTGTGGAAGGAAACCATACTCACCTGTCCCAGCGCGACGTAGTCCAGGTAAGGGTCTTTGCAAAAAAATAAACCGAACACCCCGAAACCAGACCGGACTGACGGAGACGCACGGTGTTTACATCGTGCGGCTCCGCCTCCCGAATGCCGCTATTGGCCGCCTTGCGGCCTAGCGGCCAATCAGGAGCCGCTAGGCCGCAGGGCGGCCAATAGCAGCATTCGGGAGGCGGAGCCGCACGATGTAAACAAACACACGTGCGTCTCCGTCAGTCCGGTCTGGTTTCGGGGTGTTCGGTTTATTTTTTTGCAAAGACCCTTACCTGGACTACGTCGCGCTGGGACAGGTGAGTATGGTTTCCTTCCACAGCTTCGGATCCGGACGGCGACAGCGACGGTCGACATGGAGGAAGAAGACGACACAGGACCAGAAGACGCCGACACAGGACATCAGGGCTACCTATGGAGAGAAGATAGGTAAGTATTAGTATGTGTGGGCTTTGTGTGTAATAAAGTTTTATTTTAAAAGTGTATCAGTGTGTTTTGTGCACTATTTTTTTAACTGTAGAACTACAAGTGCCAGCGGGCCCTTTAATGCCCAGCAGGCTGGGACTTGTGGTTCTCCAAGTCCCAGCTTGCTGGGGAGGCTTGCTGGCACTTGTAGTGCCACAGTAAAAAACAATGGTTTATCTATTTTTTACAACATAATCAGCCCGATGCCCACCGCCCAGGGGCATCGGGGACAGCACCAGGCTTCAGCCTGGTCAGGTAAGTCCTGGAGGGGGGGGACCCCTTTATTGGGGGGGTCCCCACTCCCCCAGGGCCCCTGGCCAGGCTGACTGGTCGGTAGGGTTAATGCTTTGGCCGGGGGGACTTGCATAAAAAGTCTCCCCCCGGCTGTGGCATTAGCCTGCCGGCTGGTTGTGCCTGGGGCTGGTTCTTGAAATACGGGGGACCCCTAGTCATTTTGTCCCCCGTATTTTGGGAACCAGCCCCGGACCTGGAGCCTGGGGCTAGTTGTTAAAAATCGGGGAGCCCCTATTTGTCGGGCTCCCTGATTTTTAATTACCGGCCCTGGCTCCTTCAGCCTGGTGCTGGTTATGGCTGTGGGGGGGACCCCACGCCGTTTTTTTTATTTATTTATTTATTTTTCTATTTTTTTACACTGAAGCCTGCACGGATCTGACTGATCCGTGCAGGCTAAAACGCAAATAGAACAGGAAAATGGTGTTCTATTTTCCTGTCGTATTTGCGTGGGTGTTTCACACCACTAAGCAGCCGTATTGTCAGTACGGCTGCTTAGTAAATCAGAAACCACCATTCTTTTGAATGGTGATTTCTGTCGTATCCTATCGATGGTGTAGACATTCGTATTTGTAAATACAAATACGAATGTTCCATCTTTAGGACTACGAATTGTTGTATTTTTGGGATTGTAAATCCCGAAAATACAAATTCGTAAAAAAAAGGTGTATTTCTCCCTACGAATACACCTTTTTTCTACGAATCCATTTTGGTAAATGTCCCCCACTATTTCAAACAGCCGTGACCTGCAGTGCTCTGAATACAGCCGGGCGGGCCCCTGCTCTCTGCCCAGCTGTCAATGACTTTCACCCCTGAAGCTTCTGCTCCAATTCTTCTCCCCGCTTTCACCTCAGCCCGCCCCACCTTTAATCATGTGGTGCCGGCGCCCGGTGTGCTCCCCCAACGTCACGCACAACAAGAGCGCGCACAATATTTCAAATGTCCACTCATCTAGAGGGGACACCAGGAGGGGAGTGGGAGCGTGCTCTGCGCTGCGCTCTGCTCCTCTCCCCATAGAAGCAGCTGCACCGCTCTCCATCTCTCCCTGCAGCAGCAGCGAAGGCTCATAGAAAAATTTACAGTAAGTGGCACTTTTGGGGGCATTGCTTAAGGGACGCTACAAGTGGTGGTATGTGGGGGCATTATGCATAATGTGTGGCTTAATGTGTAAGGGGCATTACGGTGTGCAGCATCATGTGTAAGCGGCATTATGTGTGCAGCATCATGTGTAAGGGACATTATGTGTGCAGCATCATGTGTAATGGGTACTATGGCGCACGGCATCATGTGTAATGGGTACTATGGTGTGCAACATCATGTGTAATGGGTACTATGGTGAGCGGCATCATGTGTAATGGGTACTATGGTGTGCGGCATCATGTGTAATGGGTGCTATGGTGCCATCAAGCAAGAACCCCCTAGCAATGAGCACGTAGGTAAGCAGCACTTATGTGGCAAATATGTAATGGGCATTACGGTTTGTTATTTAGGGCCAGATGTATCAAGCTTCACAAAGTGATAACATGGAGAGTGATAAACACCTAGCCAATCAGCTCCTACCTGTCATTTTTCAAACTTAGCCTGTGGCATGACAGATAGGTGCTGATTGGCTGGCTGTTTATCACTCTCGATTTTATCACTTTGTGAAGCTTGATACATCTGGCCCCTAGTGTGTAATGGGCATCATGATGTGTGGCACAATGTGTCATGGGCATTATGGTGTGTGGCCTTATGTGTAATTGGCATTACGGCGTGTGGCTTTATGTGTAATGGGTATTACAGAGTTTTCTAAAATGTGTAATGGGCATTACTGTGTATGGTCTAAAGTGTAATACCACACCCCTTTTTGTGATGCCACGCCTCCTTCCCATGAGGCCATACCCCATTTTTGCAGCGCGGCTACGCCGCGCAAAGGTCCCCCTTCTGTTATGTCTGGATCTGGGACCACCCATTACCATAATTCTAGATTCGCCTATGTTAATGTGTCAACCACAGTATCCACGCACCCGCCAATCCCCCACCCACACCCACACCACTCCCAATCAACCTCCCCCACCCACGGCACCCTCGCACCTGACCCTCACCCACCAATGACACACCCACCACACCGCCATTCCACCACCCGCAGCACTCCCACATCCACCTGTGGAAACACTACACCCGCCCCTCCTGCACCCGCAGTATTTCCCCACCCACCCAAACCATATTTCATGCAATAAAGCCGTTCACATGTTAAGGGGGCGGAGCCCCTTACGACAGTATGAAGAGCGCCCGTAGGGCTCTATAAATCACATAGTGATGTGATGCAGAACTGATGTCTGATAGTGATGTGATGCAGAACTGATGTCTCACTGATAGTGATGTGATGCAGAACTGATGTCTGACTGATAGTGATGTGATGCAGAACTGATGTCTGATAGTGATGTGATGCAGACCTGATGTCTCACTGATAGCGATGTGATGCAGAACTGTTGTCTGACTGATAGCGATGTGATGCAGAACTGATGTCTGACTGATAGCGATGTGATGCAAAACTGATGTCTGACTGATAGTGATGTGATGCAGAACTGATGTCTGATAGTGATGTGATGCAGAACGGATGTCTCACTGATAGTGATGTGATGCAGAACTGATGTCTGATAGTGATGTGATGCAGAACTGATGTCTGATAGTGATGTGATGCAGAACTGATGTCTCACTGATAGCGATGTGATGTAGAACTGATGTCTGACTGATAGTGATGTGATGCAGAACTGATGTCTGATAGTGATGTGATGCAGAACTGATGTCTGATAGTGATGTGATGCAGAACTGATGTCTGACTGATAGTGATGTGATGCAGAACTGATGTCTGATAGTGATGTGATGCAGAACTGATGTCTGATAGTGATGTGATGCAGAACTGATGTCTCACTGATAGTGATGTGATGTAGAACTGATGTCTGACTGATAGTGATGTGATGCAGAACTGATGTCTGACATAGTGATGTGATGCAGAACTGATGCCTGATAGTGATGTGATGCAGAACTGATGTCTGATAGTGATGTGATGCAGAACTGATGTCTCACTGATAGTGATGTGATGCAGAACAGATGTTGACTGATAGTGATGTGATGTAGAACTGATGTTTGACTGATAGTGATGTGATGTAGAACTGATGTCTAACTGATAGTGATGTGATGTAGAACTGATGTCTGACTGATAGCGATGTGATGCAGAACTGATGTCTGACTGATAGTGATGTGATGCAGAACTGATGTCTGATAGTGATGTGATGCAGAACTGATGTCTCACTGATAGTGATGTGATGCAGAACTGATGTCTGATAGTGATGTGATGCAGAACTGATGTCTGATAGTGATGTGATGCAGACCTGATGTCTCACTGATAGCGATGTGATGCAGAACTGTTGTCTGACTGATAGCGATGTGATGCAGAACTGATGTCTGACTGATAGCGATGTGATGCAGAACTGATGTCTGACTGATAGTGATGTGATGCAGAACTGATGTCTGATAGTGATGTGATGCAGAACTGATGTCTCACTGATAGTGATGTGATGCAGAACTGATGTCTGATAGTGATGTGATGCAGAACTGATGTCTGATAGTGATGTGATGCAGAACTGATGTCTCACTGATAGCGATGTGATGTAGAACTGATGTCTGACTGATAGTGATGTGATGCAGAACTGATGTCTGATAGTGATGTGATGCAGAACTGATGTCTGATAGTGATGTGATGCAGAACTGATGTCTGACTGATAGTGATGTGATGCAGAACTGATGTCTGATAGTGATGTGATGCAGAACTGATGTCTGATAGTGATGTGATGCAGAACTGATGTCTCACTGATAGTGATGTGATGCAGAACTGATGTCTGACATAGTGATGTGATGCAGAACTGATGCCTGATAGTGATGTGATGCAGAACTGATGTCTGATAGTGATGTGATGCAGAACTGATGTCTCACTGATAGTGATGTGATGTAGAACTGATGTCTGACTGATAGTGATGTGAAGCAGAACAGATGTTGACTGATAGTGATGTGATGTAGAACTGATGTTTGACTGATAGTGATGTGATGTAGAACTGATGTCTGACTGATAGCGATGTGATGTAGAACTGATGTCTGACTGATAGTGATGTGATGCAGAATTGATGTCTGACTGATAGTGATGTGATGCAGAACTGATGTCTGATAGTGATGTGATGCAGAACTGATATCTGACTGATAGTGATGTGATGCAGAACTAATGTCTCACTGATAGTGATGTGATGTAGAACTGATGTCTGACTGATAGTGATGTGATGCAGAACTGATGTCTGATAGTGATGTGATGTAGAACTGATGTCTGACTGATAGCGATGTGATGTAGAACTGATGTCTGACTGATAGTGATGTGATGCAGAACTGATGTCTGATAGTGATGTGATGTAGAACTGATGTCTGACTGATAGCGATGTGATGTAGAACTGATGTCTGACTGATAGTGATGTGATGCAGAACTGATGTCTGATAGCGATGTGATGTAGAACTGATGTCTGACTGATAGTGATGTGATGCAGAACTGATGTCTGATAGTGATGTGATGTAGAACTGATGTCTGACTGATAGTGATGTGATGCAGAACTGATGTTCATAGGCGTGCGCAGACCATTTTAATAGGGGGTGCACCATTGGTGGGGCGTGTCTATCACCACCTACTGATTGTGTCTATCTTGAAAAGTTGACATCATTGCAAACTAAATAGGTGGGGACTTATTATGTATATGGACTTCATAATGAATAATTTCCCCCATATACACAAACTAGAAATAGGCACAGAATCTTTTTCACCGTAATGCCCATTACACAATATGCTACACTCCGTAATGCCCATTACACATTATACCAAACACTGTAATGCCCATTAGACATTATACGACATACGTAATGACTATTACATTAGTTTCCACATAAGTGCTGCTTTACCTACATGCTTATTGTCAGCACGTGTTTATGTGCAGCACATACTTTTTGTACTGTATGATGGGATGCACGCAAGAGTGCATATCGCATCACACGGTAAAACAGCACCATGTATGGGCACCAAGCAGTTTTTGTTACAATATATTCCCCCTTAGCCCTCTCTACCCTAACAGATGCCTGCAGCAGACACTCATACCTCCCAACATGACCCTCTCCAGGAGGGACAGAATGCTCTGTGTCTGGATTTTCCTCTTAATTTATGGATTACCATCACCTGTGGTGAAACACCTTTCTTATCAATTACCCTGTTTAAAACAGGTGCTGGCAATCATACATTAAGATGGAAGTCCAGAAACAGAGCATTCTATCCAGGGGCTGGCTGGCAACTTTCAGCCTGGGGGGCAAGTCCAGAGCACTGGCCCATAAGTAACAGTGTTAAATTGAGGTTTTTCTTATTAATAAAAAAAGATTAGGCCTGGAGCTGATTATACCAACTGGAGTATAATACCATGACACCAGAGGCTGATCCCCCTGTATAACACCACCACAGGCTGCTCCCATTGTATAATAATAACAACAGCAACAAATCACAAGCTGCTCGCCCTGTATAATACCATGACACCACAGGCTGCTCCCCTGTATAACACCACCACAGGCTGTTCCCCTTGTATAATAATAACAACAACAACAAATCACAGGCTGCTCCCCCTGTATAATAACAGGACACCACAGGCTGCTCCCCTGTATAATAACCGGAAGGGGATGTATTAAAGGGAATGACAGTGGAATGACAGTCTTGTCTGCTAACAAGGAATGCCCATTGACTATAATGGGAGAGG
This sequence comes from Crinia signifera, assembly GCF_055691185.1. NCBI lineage: Eukaryota > Metazoa > Chordata > Amphibia > Anura > Myobatrachidae > Crinia > Crinia signifera. Next base: position 16,116,958 of record NC_139220.1, read on the forward strand.
ATTTCATTTAAATGTATATTTCTGAAATTATTACGCCTATGAACTATATTTTTGGTACACATCTTGCTGCATCTGTCACTGCCAGGAGGAACCGAATGCACGGCCGTACCCCCTGGACATGTCATCAATGCAGGCGGCCATGTTACTGTAGCCGAGGCCATATTCTGTAAGCCCCGGCTACAGCAGAATTAGGTAAACAAGCAGGCGGCCCGCAGCATCACTTGGTAGAGCGGCCCGGGGGGCACATGTCATCCTGCCCCCCGGCCCAGCCCGCCACTGATTCCATCCCTCCTGGAGAGGGTCATGTTGGGAGGTATGGACACTTAGTAACTGCTGCAGCAGCTCCTACCCACCACAGCAGTAACATCAGTCAGTACTTTCACATTACAAGTTAATTCCTATTTTTTTTTCCTCCCCAAGAAAATAATAAATACCTAACCTAGCTTGCTTCCTCCTTTGAGGAACACTGGCTGCCTGTAGCTCACGCTGACTTCTGCTCAGCGTGTATATCACTGCCTGACTGTGTGTGGTGCATGTGCTGCCGGCTCTAAGGCAGCAGGAGGACAGGAGCGCGGGCGGGAGGACGGGTGCGTGCTGTGACGTCCCCGCGTTGTGCGCGCTGTGACGTCTATAGAGGCGGGGCCAAGGGCTGAGGAATGGAGCCCACAGCCCAGCCAGTGCTTCAGGTTCATCCCCGAGGGCGCAGTGGTACCAACCGGCCGCTGTGCTATGGTTGGACTGCAGGCTGGAAACCGGCGGCGGCAGGCAAGTAATGCAGTCCTGACCGCTGCCGGCCACCGGGTGCTGGTGCAAATTTTGCGTGCAATCGCGTGGGGGGTACCGGCGGGCATTAGGAGGTGCCTGTGCACCCCTGGCACCCCCCGTGCGCACGCCTATGCTGATGTTGATGTGTCAACCACAGAACTTCCCAGGGGCAGCCTGCATTTACTGACCCCCCAGAGTGCAGAAGATGGGTGTTTAGGCTGTGAGACCACACCCTCCTGCAAAGCCCCACCCCTCATTACAGGGCCATGCCCCTTATACACACTAGGATGGAGATTTACTAAGAAGGGAGTTCCATACCCTCCAACATGACTGGTAAGGAAGTCCAGGAACAGAGCATTTTGTACCTAATGGAATGGGTCATGTTGGAGGGTATGGAGTTCTTGTTCACATGGGATGTTGCTATGGGCAACCAATCAGATACTATCTATTATCTTCTAGAAGGTGTGAAATAAATAAGTAGATTCTGATTGGTTGCCCATAGCAACAACCCATGTGAACAATGCAATCAATTCACATGCAGAAATGTGAGTTTCACATGTCTTTAGTTTCGGGCTCAGAGGCACTTTAAGAGAGGAGGGGGCCCCTGTTGAGGCTTCTATCGGGCCCCTCCTCTCCGGTGCAGAAGTAGACTTGGGATATATTTACTAAGATGCAGGTTTTTAGAAGAGGAGATGTTGCCCATAGCAACAAATGATTTTTATCTATTATCTTTTAGAACATGCTAGATAAATGATAATTAGAATCTATTTGGTTACTATGGGCAACATCTCTACTGAATACCTGCACCTTAGGAAATACACCCCATGGGGTGCACACTGGGTGACAGACAATTACTGCAGCCAATCACAACTCTCAGTAAAACAGAGGCAGAGAAATCCCTCAGAAATGAACATTTATAATGACAGTAACTATCACACCAACATGGGAACACGTCCTGACAGACTGGACACAATCATTGGGGCAGATGTATTAAGCTTTGCGAAGAGATAAACTTGAGATAAAGTGGAGATAAATTGGAAAGAGATAACGCACCAGCCAATCAACTTCCAACTGTCATGTTTCAAACACAGCTGATTGGCTGGTGCGTTATCTCCTTTCAATTTATCTCCACTTTATCTCGTTTATCTCTTCGCCAGGCTTAATACATCTGCCCCCTTGTTACATATGGGGAGGGGCTCTGTGGTAGCTATACCCATTGCTTCATTCTATTGGCTGAATGTGTTCCCAATCAGATTCCCCTCCCTGTGATGTCACCAGTCTCTGGGCAGATTACTTATGGTAATATCTCCCAGCTCCTGACTCCCCCACATATAGTTATACATCCGCCCCATACACATAATGCAGCATGGAGGGGCTCAGTGAGGGCGGCAGTGTAGGTGTGTAAGTGTCTGATGGGGTCACACAGAGAATAAAAGGACATCTGTCCTGCCTCATAATCCAGGTATATCCTCACTCTGCCACAGGTGATATTGTCAGGTAACTGGATCCATGTACTGTCATGTAGCACTAAGTACTGATTATACCTCCTACGCAGACACCAGGACTTGTTATTATATCCAATGTCTGACTGACGTCCTCTCCTGTCTATACTGGGATAACACATCCCCACCATCCAGTCCTCTGACTCACTGACATCCACCTCCCAGTAATGTCGCCCTGAGGAGAATCCCCTGGTGCTTATTACCTGATCACACTGAAATCTCTCTGGTGTTACTGGGCGATTCTGGTTAATACGTGACCTGGATGCAGATTTCCTGTCACCTGATATCTGTATATTATTAGCAGCTGTGGTTACATCCAGTAATAGGTCTGTAGCTTCCTGCACATAGATCCCTGTATTTATCCCTGTTATTATATCAGATAATGTGTGTAATGTCCCTGAGAGGGATCCCACATCCAGACCTCCTGCACCACGGACCTGGTTATCATGTCTCTCTGTGTCCTCAGTGTCACACAAGTCCCCTGTGTCTGGTTCCTGTAAGACAGTCACTGGGTCAGACATGTTACACAGCTCCTCAATGTGACGCATCTTCCCGGACAGCTCGTCCTTCTTTATTTCCAGCTGCTGGATCAGATCAGAGACTGAGAGTGAAACGCGCTGTTCCTGCCTGGAGATCTCACTCAGGACTCTCTTCTCCAGGTCTTCCAGCTGTCTCCTGATGTCTCTAAACAGGGCAGTGACTGTCTCTGTTACACCCGCTGCTTTTCCCTGATCCTCTCTCCTGCGCTCCTGCAGTCTCTGGACTCTTTTCTCAGTCTCCGCTCTCTTTGTGGTCAGTTTCTGCAGAACATTCCTCAGCGTCTCCTTCTTCTCAGAGGCCTCACCCAGCATCTCCACCTGGTGTCCCCGATGTTCTCCAGCTGAGCAGTACACACAGATACAGGCAGCATCCTCAGTGCAGTAATACTCCAGGACCTTCTTATGGACGGAGCATTTCCTGTTCCCCAGGGCAGTGGTGGGGTCACATAAGACGTGTTCTGCTGACTTGCTGTGTACTCTCAGGTGTTTATCACACAGAGAAGCCTCACAATGCAGACAGGACTTAGCAGCAGGTACAGGAGAGTCCACACAGTAAGTGCAGCAGATCCCAGTCTCCTCCTGATCTGGGTGAGTAGACAGGAACCTCCCCACTATGTTACACAGTGCTATGCTCCGTATCAGTACAGGACGCTCCTGACACTCTGCTCTGCACTCAGGACAGCTATAAACTCCAGCCCCCTCCTGTGTATCCAGCACACGATCAATACAGACCCGGCAGAAGTTGTGGCCACATCTCAGGGTTACAGGATCTGTATAAATGCTCAGGCAGATGGAACAGTCCAGCTCCTGTCTCAGATCAGCAGACGCCATCGCTGGCAGCAGGAGGGAGAAATGAAAGTGAAAGTCTCTGAGACTCAGAAACCAGTGAGGTCACATTCTGCACACAGGGGGAGGGGGAGCTGTCACTCAGATACCAGTGAGGTCACATTCTGCACACAGGGGGAGGGGGAGCTGTCACTCAGATACCAGTGAGGTCACATTCTGCACACAGGGGAGGGGGAGCTGTCACATGTGGGTGTGTTTCATATATTTCCACACTGATGTTTGGTGCTGGTGTGGATTAGAAAGACATCTAGAAAGTGTCTAGATAGAAAGCCAATATGGTCAATGTTTTTTTTTTTTTTTATGTTGTCAATATCGACAACTGTCAACTTGGACCCTCTAATTAGTGTAACACATACCCTGACTTAACTCGCCATGCTTCAGGGTCAGCACACTATTATATTGTCCCTGTGTGCTGGCGGGATACGGTCATTAGGTCTACAACAACTAGGTCGACAGGCAGGAAGGTCGACATGTGTTTAGGTCTACATGGCTCTAAGTTGACATGTCATTAGGTCGACACAAGCATTAGGTCGACATGGGCAGGATCGACAGTCAAACGTCAACATGAGTTTTTTCACTGGTTTCTGAGCCTACATGTGCCGACAGGCGGTATTTCATGCACTACCATCCACTAGGGCGTGGTGGGAGAATAAAATAGTGTGCCCGAAGCATTGCGAGGGATGCGGTGCACTTCAAACTGTGTCCATGTCGATAGTGTCGACATTCGGGTAAAAAATCCCAGTGAAAACTGCCATGTCAACCTTTTGACTGTCGAATTTGCCCATGTTGACCTAATGCTTGTGTCGACCTAATGTCCTGTCGACCTAGACCCATGTCGACCTTGCTGCCTGTCAACCTAGTGGTGTCGACCTAATGATTGTCGACCTAGTTGTGGTCGACCAAACAATCCCAACCCGTGCCGACATTGATGGTGAAGTAAGAACTATCTGGTTTAAGAAAAAAAATCATGAAAAACTCATATCGCCCTTCACGAGCCGATTGGGATGAAAAACCAGCCCAGGAAGTCTCTGAAAGCAGACCTCATGGAGGTGGGGTCTGTTGAGGGGGTGGAGTCTGTTGAAGGGGCGGGATCCCATCTCATAGGTCTTGATTTGTGAATTTGATGCAGTTGCAGCCATCTGCAGGGGCGTAACTCCCAGAGGAAATGGAGGCCCCTGCCTCTGGACTCTAAACCATGAAAGGGCACCTTCACAGTGGGGTCCAAGTGTGACTGCTGCTCTTCCACCCACTGTGGTGCACTCACTGCTGCTGCATAGTTATTTGGCTCTGTCCCAGGAGCCCTGCTAACACCTGCTATAGGGAACAGGGAGGCTCCCACCTGGTACCGCTCAGTCTGCGCTGTAGCAAGTTGACGTTGCACCCACCACTGCTCCTGGGAGATGGGACCTGTTGGTGACAGCTGATTGTGTTTGCTGCAGATGGTTGAATGCCATAAGTCTAACCCACTGGCTGTTGGCATACAGCGAAGCAGCAAAACCCATTGGCCACAGGCGCTTGGACCTATTGACACTGCGACAACCAAACATCACCCCCAGTACCTTCCAACAAGTGACCCAACCAGCCCACATGTGGAACATCCTGGGCCTGCAAAGTGGCACTCACATCTACTGGACCCCTCGTTTGGCCACTACAATGCTACTATGGAGGAATTCCACCTTTTTTTCTGGTTACTGCTTGGCCAAACAGCCCAGTACTAGATGCCCATCTAGATAACTCCATTATTGTCTCCTTTTTTAATATATACAGTGAAGCTGGAACCCTGCCAATTCACTTTGGGCATTCGTCCCTTTATAATAGAGATGGGGGGCACCCTCCGCTAAACCTTTGTTCAAAACTAAAACTAATCACCTTGAACATGGCCCTTGAGCATATTGTTATACATTCACAGTCGCCATCTAATATATATTGAATATGTGACATGGCAATAATGTGGGTTGCGCATAGCAACGTGAGCTGTCATTTAGCACTTGCATCTACCTTTGTATATACACATTACCTGTATTGCAATACTTATATATTGTGGTTCATTCAATTGTACACTGAAAGAGGTTACACACAATAACTAAGGAAAATATAAATGTCAGACACATGTCAGAATGTTGCAATTTAGACATATCACCTTATTTTTTTTAAATTACTGCTTTAATTAGGACCAGTAGGGATGGTGTAATGGTTATCATTACTGGCTCAGTGCAGTGAGGGAATGGCTTCAATACCCTGCATGGCCCTACCTGTGTGGAGTTAGTATATTATATTTTATTTTTTTTGCTTAATTATTTTATTGAAAGGTTTTCAAAGTTGTACATATAACAACATATACAATCCTATATGTGGGGTGGGGTGGGGGGTAGGGGTAAACAGAAAAAAGAAGAAAGGGAAATTTAGGGTATTAGGGAAGGGAGGGCGGGGTACACACTCGGTTTGTATTCGGGTTCACTCAAGTTACCATACATTTTTACAATTCATCTTACATGCTATTTTCAGACTCGGGAGTTTGGCCCGACTTAGGGGTTTGTTCGCATACTGTTTTTTTGTTTTTGTTTTTTTTTATAGCCCAAATGTAAATGGTAGGGGGAGTTTATGATATGTTAACCAGGGGGACCATATGTTTTTGAAGGCAAGCTCGTTATCTTCTACAAAACTGGCCATGTATTCCATGTGGTATACATCCCATATCCCTGCCCTTATTGCTGTGATCGATGGAATGGTCTGTGTTTTCCAATGTGATGCTATCTTAATTTTAACAGCGCTGAGCATATACCATATAAGTTTTTGTGTTGCTTTCTGAACCCCTGGTACTTTTTGAGGGAGGAGGAAATATTCTGGCCTAAATGGGATATCCGTCCCTGTAATCTGTAATATTAATCTATTTATTTCTTTCCATATTCCTACTATTTTTGGGCATTCAAAAAAGATATGAAGCAATGTGCCTTTCTGTTTACAGGCCCTCCAACATTGGTCGGATGTGTTGGGGTATATTCGGGCTAACTTCTCAGGGGTCATGTACCATCTGGTATATAATTTAAATGCATTTTCTCTGTATCGGATTGAGAGAGAAATCGACACCAGATTTTGGGTACTTATGTAGTATCTGGGCGTCCGATTTAGAAATCGGATCGTATCGCATCGCATCGTATCGCATCGCATGCGACCAAATCGTATGCGATGCGATGGTCAAGATTTTTCCATAGGATTCAATGTTAAAATGGTCTGAGTCCATTTTAACATAGAATTCAATGGGAAAAAGGGGTCCTTTTCCTTTCCCCACTATCCAAGTGGGCATGGAGTTGGATATAAACCTGTGGCGAGCGTAGCGAGCCACCGAGCCCGAAGCGTGGCGAGCCTAGCGAGCCCCGCGAGGGGACACAGAACACTTTTTAAGAAATATGTGTCCCCTCGCGGGGCTCGCTTCGCTCGCCACGATTTGGGCTCGGTGGCTCGCTGCGCTCGCCACGCTATATAAAATCAACTCTATGCCCACTTGGATAGTGGGGAAATGAACAGGACCTTCTTAACATTGAATCCTATGCAAAATCGCATCGAATCGCATCGCATCGCATCTGATTGTATGCCTTAAGGTAAGGCATACAATCACAAAATCGGCAGCCCAGATACTACATAAGTACCAGATTTTGTTTTATCTGGTCCCATATCTCCACCTCTAGTTGTTTTTCTAGGTCTTTTTCCCACGCCAATTCGTGGGAAGTACGGGTAGGGTTACCGAAATTGAGTATAAGTTGGTAAATTATGGATGTAAGACCCTTAGAGGGAGCCCTTTTATAGCAAAGACACTCCAATGGAGTTTTACTTTCCAGTATTTGCGCTGGGTAACATACCTTATGGAAGCTACGGAGTTGGAGAAACTGATAGAAACCTTGCGTAGGGATATTGTATCTTATTTGCATATCTTTAAACGTAGGGAATATATGTGTTGTAGTTATATCATTTGTAAATAGTAAATTAATATCAGTCCACTGTTTAAAAAATTGTCCATCTTTTCCAGCTGGAAAATCCGGATTGTCTCGTATTGGAAATAAGGCTGGTGGAGATGATATGATCCCGTAGCGTTTGGTTATTCTATCCCATATTACAAGTGTAAATGCAATTACTGGTGAATCCTGTATGTTCCTGGGACGTGACTTACGTGGAATCCATAACATTGTGGAGGCGGAGTACATCTGTAGGATCTCTGATTCCAGTTGGACCCATCTACGTGTGTCTCTATCTGAATGCCAGAGGACTGCTTGTGAAATATGTACCGCATAATAATATATTTTTAAATTTGGAACCCCCAAACCTCCTTCCTTAACTCCCCGATGTAATGTTTTCAAACGTACTCTTGTTTTTTTTTCCTGCCCATAGGAACCGTGTGCATATTTTGTGCAAATTCTGAAAGGTTATTGCCGGAATCCTTATTGGTGGGGCTTGAAAGAGATATAATAGACGTGGGAGTACATTCATCTTTAGTACATTTGCTCGGCCTGTCCATGATATGAACTGCTCTGTCCACATGGCGATATCTTGGGATATATCATTTATCATTCTTGGATAATTAGCATCATATAGTTGATCATATTGTCTAGTTAAGTATATCCCTAAGTATTTCACTCTAGATTTTTTCCATTCGAATTGAAACTTGGAGGATATCTCTTTTTTCCACTCCAAGGGAAGATGCATATCTAGGACTTCAGTTTTTAATGCGTTAATCTTAAAATTAGAGATCACACTAAATTCTTGTATTGTTTGAAATAGATTAGGTAATGATGTCAAGGGGTTTGAGAGTGTAAGAAGAATATCATCTGCATACAGTGAGGCCTTATATTCTTGTGTTCTTATATTAATTCCCTTGATCTCTGCGGAGCTCCGAATTTTGGCTGCCAGGGGTTCTATCAAGGCAAATATTAGGGGGGATAAGGGGCAACCCTGTCTTGTTCCATTTCTTATCGCAAATGAAGTAGATTTAAATCCATTTACTAATACCGTGGCTCTCGGCTCTGTATATAAAGCTTGGATAGCCGTGAGAAAGCGTCCTACGATCCCAAAGTGCGCAAGTGTTCGATTCATATATGGCCATGAGATTTGGTCAAATGCCTTCTCAGAGTCCAAACTCATTATTAAAGAAGGTATTTTGAACTTATTTATAAAATTGTTAGTATTAATAGCTCTCCTTATGTTATCTGAAGCTTGTCTATGTGGTATGAACCCCACCTGGTCCGGGTGGACCAGTGGTGTTATAACCTTTGCTAGACGATTTGCTAATATTTTAGCGAACAGTTTTAAATCTGAATTTAACAATGAGATTGGACGGTAACTACTACACATTGTAGGATCTCGACCCTCTTTGGGCAATACTATGATCTCTGCACTAGTTGATGCTAGGTCAAATTTTTGTCCTTGCAGTATGTCATTAAAGAGAACTTTTAATTTTGGGATCAGAATCTCTCCAAATTTTTTATAATATACAGCCGGTAGCCCATCTGGGCCGGGTGCAGATGAGTTCTTCATAAATTTAATTGTATTTTCAATCTCTTCACTTGAGATTTCTGTATCTAAATATTGACATTGTGATTCAGAGAGTTTCGGAAGAGCACATGCATCCAGAAATGTATCTGTATATGCTTGCAAAGTCTCTTCTTCTATTGAATTCTGAATGTTATATAATGCTTATTAGTACTCCCTGAAGCCCTGAGCAATCTTTTGCGGGTCAAATAATATATTGTTTTGGGAATCTTTTAATGATAAAATACGGTCCCTCCTTTTACGTACCCTTAACCGATGTGCCAATAGCGCATCGGCTTTATCTCCTTTTGCGTAAAATTTATATTTTAACCACCTCATAGTTTTCGCTGCTTTTGCTGATTGAATCTGATATAATTGACTCTTTAATACTAACAATCTACTATAGATCGATCGTTTGGAATTCTGTTGGTGTTCTATTGTTAAGGCTTCTATCTGTTTCTCCAAATCAAGGCAAATTTTCTGATCTTTCAATTTTTGTGTTTTAGCTAATGATATGAAGTGTCCCCTAATCGTAGCCTTATGTGCCTCCCAGACTATTGATGCGGTTACATCCTCTGTCATATTCAAGTCAAAGTATTCTTTAAGTGTTTTTTCCACTTGTATTACATAGTCCTTTTTTAAAAGAAGTGAGGTGTTTAATCTCCATCTGAAGGCCGATGCAAAAGTTTGCGCGACCGGGATCGAGATTGAGATGGCTAGATGATCCGACCAAACTACGGGGGTAACCCAAGCTTTACTTAGTCCTGTTACAGTGTTGGAATCAACTAAAAACAGATCGAGTCTCGAATGCACTCTATGAGGGATAGAATAATGTGTGTATGTTCGGTACTTGTGAGTTATCCGGGCGTCCGATTTTTAAATCGGGTCGGATCGGGACATCGCATCGCATCGCATGCGACCATCGGATGCGATGCGATGCGATGCGATGCGATGACCCGATTTTTCCATAGGAATCAATGTTAAAATGGACTGAGTCCATTTTAACATGGAATTCAATGGGAAAAAGGGTCCTTTTCATACCCCTACTATCCAAGTGGGCATGGAGTTGGATATAAACCTGTGGCGAGCGTAGCGAGCCACCGAGCCCGAAGCGTGGCGAGCGTAGCGAGCCCCGCGAGGGGACACAGAATACCGTCCCCTCGCGGGGCTCGCTTCGCTCGCCACGCTTCGGGCTCGGTGGCTCGCTACGCTCGCCACAGGTTTATATCCAACTCCATGCCCACTTGGATAGTAGGGGTATGAAAAGGACCCCTTTTTCCATAGGAATCATTTTAACATTGATTCCTATGGAAAAATCGGGTCATCGCATCCGATGGTCGCATGCGATGCGATGCGATGCGATGCGATATCGCATCGCATCGCATCTGATTGTATGCCTTAACTTAAGGCATACAATCAAAAAATCGGACGCCCGGATAACTCACAAGTACCGTATGTTCTTTCCGCTGGATACAATACCCTCCAGGCATCAAATAGGCCATTTGAGGTCATTATATCCCTCAATCTCCTCGATTCTCTGACTGTGGTGTGGCCTGGTGATTTAGATGCTGATCTGTCACAATTTATATCTGGCACCGCGTTGAAGTCTCCTCCAATAATTATTCTACCTTTAGCAATTTTATTGAGTTGATTAAAAAACTCTTTATGACATACCCCTTGTTCCATATTTGGTACATATATTGAAGCTATTGTTAAATAAGCTTGGCCTAAGTTTATTACCAAAATATTAAATCGCCCCTTTGAATCAGCATAAGCTTGCTCTACTTGGAACGCTAGTGAATTATGTATCATTATTGCTGTTCCCTTTTTTGGGGGGTTTCCAGTTGAATAATGTACGTATGAAAAGGCCCGTGAGGTTATTGCAGGATGAGTATTTTTAAAGTGTGTCTCTTGTAATAATAATATTTTTATTTTCTGTTTCTTAAAAAATTGTATAGCCATAGTGCGTTTTTGAGGAGAATTCAAACCATTTACATTTAAAGACATTATTTCCAGTGTCATAGTATATGTCTGTAAAAAGCAATGCATACATTACGGGTGAATCCCTGAACTTGCCTGTTCTGTGTAGGTAAAGGAAGGGAAAGAGGTTGAAACTTAAAATTAAAAAGACATATTAGGTAAGATACCCCAAGAGGCATCTTGAGCAAAAGTGTATATGGCCGATAGTTGGTAAAAAAAAAAAAAACGGCTACCCGTTTCTATCACGGGTGCTATTCAGTCCAGGGAGCACCCACGTATAATGGGGCGGGAGGGAGGGAAAGGGAGGGGGATCAAAACAAAAAAAACAGTATAGGATATTTCCCTACTGGGGTGAGGGCTGCCACCTTTTGCTTTTACTTAACACTCTAAATTTACAACAGAACGATATACTGTATCTCTATATATCTTTAGCACAAAAACAAAACAAAAAGAAAAGAAATCATAAAGGAGAGGAGAGAGGAAAAGGAGAAAAAAAAAAAGAAAACTCGGAAAAGGACGGGAGGGGGAGGCTATATTTATATCTCCCAGCCCTCCATTCCCCTTTATATTTGTTTAGTTTTCGTATCCCAAAATCCATCTTATTCTATTCTAAGTCCGGTCTCCAGAACGAAGATCAAATCAGATTCTAATCAGATAAAATTTTGCCAATTTCCCTGCGTATTAATCAGTATTTGAACTCTTTTTTTTTTTTTTCCTGTCCTTAACTATCCCACCTACAGCAGAATTTGTGAGTTCCCATGTGATATAGCTAATTTACATTTTCCCCAAGATTCTCTCTCCTAATTATTCTATTATTTCTAATCTCTCAGGTATTGCCTTGGGCTCCTTCCCCCAAATGAGCCCCCTACTCTTTCTTGCTAAACCTGCCACATAGCTATGGGGGACATCTTGAGGGGTGGTCCCATTAATAGATCTGAACTTTTCACCTTTATTATTACGTCCGGAGTTCTTCCCCTTACTTCTGAGGTATTTTATCGCTATATTCCAGACCTTCAGTCCTGAGCTAATGAGAGAGAAAATATGTGCTTAAAAAATAATTAAAAAAAAAAACGTGATTTGTGATACCATCCTGCAAATTTGTGTGAAGGGTGCAAAAGTGATAAGAAAGGAAAGAGAGAGAAAAAAAATAAGTAAACAAATAAATAAATACATAAATAAATAAAAGATAAGTTTTTTAGTTTAGTGCTAAAGGACATTTTTAATCTATACTTATTTATACGTTATTTCTATAATTCTTTCTATGTCTGCATCGTGTTAGTGCTATTTTCTGCTGACGGGGGAAATGGAATAAATTAAATAGTCCTTTTTTATGTTTTTGTTTTTTTTGATACACTTTGGCTAGTATATTATATTTTTAATAATTACATAAAACCACTAATAGGTAAACAATGTAGGGCCAAAAAAACACAGTCTCAGATCAATGTGTGTGCTAGCACATGTACATGTGTATTTGTAATAACGGTGTTGTACACACTAGAACTTGCCTTTTCTTCACACAATCTTGTTCACGTATTTGTGGAGCAACCGCATTAATCTCTGCAGTGATGTCGTCCCAAATCTTCTCCTTCTTTGTGGAGTCAACCTCTTGTGTGTCAACTCAATCCAATCCCGTGTGCGGGGTACCAGTATTTGTAGTTCCTCTGGTTGGAATGGTTTGTTCTTTGTGGTTGGTTGCTCTGTTGTCCTCTTCCGGCCACGCTTACCAGTTGCTGATCTCGAAGTGCTTGCCTGGCTACTCTCTTGGGAAGCCACCTGCTGTGTTCCCAATGATTCTGCTGAGGTAGAAACTGGGCCTGCAGAAGATGGGCCATTGAGCATCCTATGGACATTGGAGGTAATGGACTCCAGGCGAGCCATGTTGAGGTCATGCTCAGTACCAGTGTCAGACTCTGTTCCAGACATGTTTGCAGCAAAATCTCCTTATGGTAGCACATCTATATATACCCATTTCCCTAATTTGCGTACATCGCCCCCACGCAGCGTTCTGTACTGCTACGTATCGTGCGGCAGCGTACCGTATGGCAGTGTATAACATTATGCTTTTGCGGCGCAAACGCCACGCCCCCTCCCCCGGAAAAAACCCCCAATTAGCAATAAAACCAGGCGTCAATTTCCAATTTGCTTTTTCTATACATATTCTAAGATTTTCATCATTGCACACCAGCAAATTCATCCTGTCATACATGCAATATGTGAATGGTGAATTGTAATGTGCAACACTTGGATTATAGGTACAACAAATGTAACTAACCCATTCCAGAATCTAAGCCATTCCACAACACATCCCATATTAATCACTAATTGCATCCAAATCACATGTGATAGGCCTATAAATCCTTGCTTGATGCTATGTACATTTGAATCGAGATCTGCAGTGTGGACAGGTGCAAGGTAAGGTTTTACATGTTTAATTTAGATATTTGTTCGATTCAGTGGCGTAAGTTCACCCCAGTTGCCCGGAGGCAAGATAAATATTGGTGCCCCCCCCACACACACACACACCCACACACACACACACACACACACACACACCATATCCTTATGGCAAGGCTGTGAATTTCGCAGTTTTGCGAGTCCACCAGTTACAGCCTGCACACAGGGCCGGTGCAAGCCTCCCCGCCGCCCCAGGCAAATCCCCCGCCCGCCCGCCCGCCGGCCGGCCGGCCGCCCACTGCTGGGGAGATTTCAGCGGGCAGCGGTACCACAGGGTGGTGGTGCGGGCGACACTGCGGCATGCGCCCGCAACCCCGTGTCCGGGGGGGGGGGGGAGAGGGAAGCTACGCTACCTTTCTCTCCTGCTCCCAGTCCCCGCTGCAGGGGAGATTTCAGTGGACGGCAGGCGGCGGGCGGGGGGTTCGGACGATACTGCACCACAGGGTGGGGTGGGGGTGCGGGCGACACTGCAGCGTGCGCCCGCAACCACCGTGTCCTCCGGGGGGGGGGGGAAAGGGAAGCTACGCTTCCTTTGTCACCTGCTCCCAGTCCCCGCGGCGCATCCTAGTTTCTATGGTACGGGTACCTCTATGGTACCTCTCCTCCTCGGCGGCTCAGTACCGCCCTCCAGTGGCCGGCGCCCTAGGCAAATGCCTGGACCTGCCGAGTGGTGGCGCCGGCCCTGCCTGCACAGATGCCCCCCCTGCATGACGCAACTACCCACAGGCATGCGAATGGATGATTTGCATAATCATCCATTCACAGCCTTGTGTGCAGGCACAAAATCATTCGATGGTCGCTGATCGCGTGCATTGCTCGCAAATCTAAGACACCTCTTTGGTGTCTTACATCTGCAAGTGCCTGTACGGGAAGCGGGCGGGCAGCTGACACCTTCTGACATCAACTGCCCCCCAGTCCAGCATTTTCATGGGAACGCCCATGGGCGAATCCCTCGGCCCGCAACCACACGCCCCCCACCCGCACTGTTATGTGCAAGCGCATGGCGAATAATCTATTGTATGTATGGACACAGAAGGCTTATTCAATGTTTTGGCTGTAACTCTTGTATCAATACAAGAACGTTCTTGATTAAATAAAGGAATGACACACTCTAAAGTGGGTGTGACGCCTGTTTCCCTGCTAGGAGGGGGAGTTAGCCACAGAAGCAATATCAAGCAGGAGAGGAGAGGTGCCCCCTTGGGAGCAGGAACCCGGCGGCAGATGACTCTATTGCCTCCCAGGTTCAATTTATAATGTTAGTTTAGTCATTTTGCCACAAGGTTTTAACATATCACACTCTACTTGTGCAGTAAATCATTGTTTGCATAAAGCAATCATGTTACCTGGCCACCCTTTGACATCTTTAATCTTTTCTATAGTTCAATAATCCTCCTCCATGTGTATGAATACATGCTTTTACTAACTACATGTTTTCAATATATTAGTTAATTCTTGTTAAAGTGCAGCATGTGTGTTAGAAATATATTTATATAACACTTGTTGTGTGAGGTTCTATGTTGTTTCCATAATTGTAGATCATTATGGATATTCGTGACCTGAGCGAGCAGCCATCAGCTGTACGTATAGATCCATATGTTTCTAGTATAGTTTATTGTGGGCCATTCTTTGCTTAGGTGTACCTTTTAATGTCATATTTTTTTTTTAGGTTGCGGAAGCAGCACTGCAGTATATGGCCCATGGGCTGAGGGCACTTGCGGCTCCACCCACTTGTCGCCAAAGGAGGCCAGGACGTGCAAGAATCTTTCGCACAGGGGTGACACTCTTTGGGATGCCCAATGATGAGGTACTTACTAGGTACCGGTTACCCCCACATGTGATTCTAGAAATACTCTCTTTAATCGAGAGTGATCTGGAACCTCTTCATCGGGTCAGGATGGCAATTCCGCCTCACACTCATAGAATTTGACGGCAGATAAGAACCACTTGGCCCATCTAGTCTGCCCCTTTTTTTAAACATGTTACCTCAAACCATATTTGATCCTTATTTTTTTGTAAGGATATCAATATGCTTATCCCAAGCATGTTTAAATTGTACTACTGTATTTGCGTCTACCACCTCTGTTGGGAGGCTATTCCACTTATCTACTACTCTTTCTGTGAAAAAATTCTTCCTCGCATTTCCCCTGAATCTTCCTCAGTGCATGTCCTCGTGTTCTGCTGCTCCTTTTCCTGTGAAGAATGTCTCCCACCTGTACCTTGTTAAAGCTGTTGGCGGTGTTGCATTTCTGCGCCTCAGGATCGTTCCAGCAAGTAGTGGCAGTACTTGCTGGGTTATCCCAGCCTGCTTTCAGCAGAATCCTGAGGCGTGTGTCAGCCATGTTTAGGCACAAGGGGCACTTCATGGCCATGTCTTTTGCACAAGAGACCCTTCACAGAAGCCAGCAGGCATTCCATCAAATTGCTGGCTTCCCTAATGTGATAGGAGCTGTGGATGGCACCCATGTACCATTTGTGCCGCCATCATGCAGTGAGAAGATCTATAGAAACCGCAAAATGTTCCACTCACTCAACGTGATGGTGGTATGTGGACCATCCATGGAAATTCTCGCCTTCAACTTAAAGTGTCCCGGAAGTGCCCATGACTCTCATGTTATCCGACAAACCGGGATTTGGCATAGACTCCAAGAGCTTGAAGGCCGTGATGCGTGGGTTCTGGGTGACTCTGGTTACCCATGTACACCCTGGCTGCTTACGCCGTACAGCTCCCCAACACCGGGACCACAGGAGGCATACAATGGGCCGCATGTTACCACCAGGCAAGTGGTTGAGCGCACAATTGGCCTATTAAAGGGTCGATTTCGTGTGCTCCACTGCATGGTGGTGACTTGCAGTACGCCCCAGAAATTGTGTCTAGGATTGTGGCAATATGTTGTTTTTTTCATAATATTGCTGTGCGGCGTAATGTCCCTTTTGATGAGTGGGAGGTAACATCAGAGCCGCAAGAGGGTGCCCTGCCCCCATCTCGCACCCTGGAAAACATCAGGTGATACCAGCTGCGGGACTCCGTGGTCACACGTTTCTTCAGGTACATGTTTGAATGTTGCAAAGACCATCCACTATTTAGTCATAATAAAAACATCTAAATTGACAAATGTGTAATTAATGTGGTTTATCAAGGACACATTAGGCACCATTGGCTATTAAGTTAAAATGCTATCGCACTATTTTTAATGTTTGTAGTGTCTTGTTTTGGGTGACCAATATTGTTGTTAACATGTAAACCTTATATAGATATGTTTAACTGTATCATTTTGTCCCATATTTTAGTTGATGTTTTCATCCATGTTTGGTGAGTATATTGATTTTCATACTTATTTGGCCCTGTCTGATTTGTATGCATTAGTGATGTTTTTATTAGTGCAAATATTAATAGTTTTTCCATATATATATATGCATACAGTAAGTAATGCGAAGGCCAGCTATGCGATGCCAAGCTATGGCATGCGTTGCTTGGCGATGCGATGTTTTCGCCGATTGTTGTTGCGCATACACACTGTTCATTTCAATATGATCAATAAAGTTAATACCAAATAACACTCTTAACAACCAATCACATGACATGATTGTTTTTAATGCGCCATAGCTAAGATGGCGAGCTATGGGAGAGCACCCCCTTTCTCAACAGCAGAGCTGATGGCCCTAGTGGCTGTTGAGGAGAGGAGGCTGGGCCATGCGGTGCCTTTTGTGTCCAATAGGGACAAGCGCCGGGCGTACGTTGCTTCCCGGCGCAGGATATTCGCCCGCACACAGGTGCGGAGGACTGTCGCGATGGTCCGATCTGCAGAGGCGCCAGCCAGAACTCCTCCAGTGTTTGAGGCGCCGGATCGAGAGATGTGAGCTTTTACGCTATAAACACATAATTGACAGTGAATGCATTCATTTTCCCATTAAGAACTAATATAAGTCAGTGAGGTTAGGTGGGTGTCAATGAGGTTAAGTGGGTGTCAATGAGGTATAAGTGGCATATACTATATATGTGATACTTCCTCATTGACATGCAGTCATGTGGATATAATATGTAATTGTATATGAATATTGAATTTGATGAATAAATTAATGTCCCTTAATTGTCACTCATCCATTGCTCTATTGTATCTTATTTACACAGCACGGGAAAGAGCAAGACAGGCCCATGAGGAGGAGGGCCACTCCCACTCCCCTACCCACTCCCACTCCCACTCCCCTACCCAAACCCACTCCCCTACCCACTCCCAAACCTCCACATTCAGCCTACCTTCACTACCCACCTACGCTCCAGAGACAGAAGGCACACTCCCACCACCCAACTACCCTCCACCCACCAACCTGGTGGAAGAAATGGGTGCAGAGGTTGTGGCAAGTGGTATGTATACATAATGCCTCATTAGTTATTTATTTATTTACAGTTTCTTATATAGCGCAGCAGATTCCGTTACAGTGTCTTATATAGCGCAGCAGATTCCGTTACAGTGTCTTATATAGCGCAGCAGATTCCGTTACAGTTACTTATATAACGCAGCAGATTCCGTTACAGTGTCTTATATAGCACAGCAGATTCCGTTACAGGGTCTTATATAGCGCAGTATATTCCGTTACATCGTCTTATATAGCGCAGCAGATTCCATTACAGTGTCTTATATAGCGTAGCAGATTCCGTTACAGCGTCTTATATAGCGCAGCAGATTCCGTTACAGTGTCTTATATAGTGCAGAAGATTCCGTTACAGTTTCTTATATAGCGCAGCAGATTCCATTACAGTGTCTTATATAGCGTAGCAGATTCCGTTACACTGTCTTATATAGCGCAGCAGATTCCGTTACAGCGTCTTATATAGCGCAGCAGATTCCGTTACAGTGTCTTATATAGCGCAGCAGATTCCGTTGCGCTTTACAATAGTAGACAGTGATAAAACAAACTGGGTAACAACAGACAGACTTGGGGGTTAGAGGGCCCTGCTGCAAGCTTACAATCTATAGCCTCATGTACTTGATTAGTGGTATTTGGTATGTTTTTATAATTACACGATGGACTATGGCATAATTTGAGTATGGGGGACATTGTACTAAAATGTTTGGCCTCTATAGATAATTGAAAAGCAGAGTAGGCGCATAAAATATACATCACAAATAAGGCCATAATGTATCCATTAGCCTGTTGCTTATCAATTTTGAAACCCAGATGGTATTAGCCTACACCAGCAGCAGCAACATCACACATAGGTTAGTATGTATTACGGAAAGGACAGGAATGAGAGCCACAACTTTAGCACATGGCATTGACATGATGGATTATATTTATGCAAAAACTGAAGAACTTCTACTGGTTGTAGCTTTATAGTACATTGCTGAGTGGTAAGGCAGGACAAGTCTGAGTGAGGCTCAAGTGTTGGTGAGCTTTTTAAACATACATTGACAATTTCTGGTATAAGTAACAGATTGTATACAGTAAACCACTGTGTGTGTGTCACCATCATAGTAATTCTTTTCATGTGGAAAGCAGTCGCCTATGTAATTGTGTGTGTATCTATGATTTATCATGCTGTAGGTCATTTTGATTGAATTTATGTATCACAATGTAAAATGTCTACATGAATAGCAATTGTAATGTTGAACCCCCTTTAACATGCCCACAGATGACCAGAGGTAAGTAGACGAGGGCGTCCGAGGTGCCCTGCAAAGGATGAGGGAGCACCTACTACTCTTGGCGGCAGACCTGCAGGACCTGACAGACCTGCTCGTTTAATATTTTTTTTTGTTCTAAATAAATTGTTGTTGACAGTTAGAAGTTGTCTGTGTGTTTTTGTGTAATTTTACAGTATATGTGTAAATGGTGTAATATATTTATGTCACTTGCTAAAGGTACATACTGTATAGAGATGTGTGTTTGCATACAGTGTAAGAAAGTGAAGGGTAATGAATAAATGGTGTTGAAGGTGTGTTGGTGTGTATGTGTGTGTTTTAGCACAGCGAGGTAGAGTACCTTCATAATAGTGAACAAATCATTACATGACACAAAATGTAATTAATTTAGTAGGTATTTGACATTTATTATGTGTTAATCACAAATTGCACATTTTCAATATAGCATTTGACGTCCAATTAATATATAGTATGCATATATAAAACATAGATAAAGGGGCAACAATGATGTAATACCACTTAACATGATGTAAGGGTTAATCTTAAGTGCAAGTAATGTGTTTAATTATCAATTAGGAATTAATTGATTACATTAAAAATAATCTATGTGTTGAGGTTGGCTAATTGGATAAGTGTGTCATGTTGCTTCTAGCATGAGTTCCAAATAGATCACTAAGGTTTGCGGAAATACACCAACTCGGTGCGTACGGCCAGCTTCCCATCCGTTCAGACGCAGTAAGACCGTGCAGAATCTTTGTGTTCCACCGCACACGCACGTTTGGATGCAGTCCGAAGACACTCCCTCTTCTTAGCGAGTCCGTCCGAACGGATGCGGACGACCTGTGGGCGTGTGTTCTTAGAATGTCCACCATGCGTGGCGTTCGGTCATTTCCGAAAGAGGTTGGAACGGACCGCAATAACCAGAATAAGGCCCACAGTGCATGTTTTCCAGGTCTCCACACAGAATCACAGGTGAAATAATTCTCTCCACCTGTGATCTTTTAAAATGTGTCAGTGAATAATGAGTGCACCTGCCAGGTGACCTCATTGCCTGGTGACCTCCTTCAGGACCGAGGTTGAGAACCATTGCCCTACACTATACACCACATACCAAAGTGCCCCTTACACTATATGCCACACACCATAATACCATATTATCATGACGTTAGGCCAGGGGGTGCTGGGGCTGCCCAGACACCCTCTGCCGCCACCTCCTCTAGCCTGCTTCCTAGCCACCTGCAGTGTCTGTATAAGACAACAGCCCCTCCTAAACTGGTCATGCCATGGAGGAGACATGCCATACCACTAGTGTCTGTCAGAGGAGCGCAGTGTGTCCATTGCTATCCGGAAGTATGGATTCCAGTAGCGGAAAGGAACCCCCTGGGTAATGAGCATGAACTCCCTCCCCACCCGGGCAATGAGCATGTAAGTCCCCTTGGCAATGAGCATGCAAACCCCCCTCCCCCCTGACAACAAGCATATAACTCTCCCTTGGCAGAGAACATATACCTTCCCCTGGCAACAGGCATGTAAGCCCCACCCCCCACAGCAATCAGCATGTAACACCCCATGGCAATGAGCATGTCATTTCCTGTGGCAAAGAGAATTAAACCCCTAGCAAGAAGCATGTAACCCCTGCCAATGAGCATGTAAATCCCACCTGGGCAACAAGCATGTAATCCCCCGTGGCAACGAGAATGAAACTCCTGGCACTGAGCAATATACCTCTGACAATGAGCATGTAGGTAAGTGGCACTTATGTGGCATTATATGTAATAGGCATTAAGGTGTGTGGTATAATGTGCAATAGGCATTACATTTTGTGGTATAATGGGGGTGATTCTGGTTGTTGCAAAAAGCAAATTCCCTCTTTACTGGACAAAACCATGCTGCACTGCAGGTGGGGCAGATGTAATATGTGCAGAGAGAGTTCATTATGGTGTGTGGCATATAGTGTACGGTGCATTACGGTGTGTGGCTTATAGTGTAAGGGGCATTATGGTATGTGGCATATAGTGTAAGGTGCATTACGGTGTGTGGCATATAGTGTAAGGGGCATTACGGTGTGTAGTGTATAGTGTAATGGACATTACAGTGTGTGGTGTATAGTTGAAGGGGCATTACAGTGTGTGGCATATAGTGTAACTGGCAGTCTGGTGTATCGTATAATGTGTGAAGGCCCCCATACACTAGTCCGATTTGGCCAATTTTCACCCGATTGCGACAAATCGGGCTGAGAAAACTGGTGAAAAGTGGCCAAATTGCATGTTTGACTTCCAATCCAATCTGATGCGCAGTCCCATGCACGTTGGATCAAAGTCGTAGGTCGGACCTGCTGCACGTCCATCCTCTGGTACATGGGACCACCTGGGAATATCCAGGGCAGCTCAAGGGGGGTCGGCTGGCCATACATAAGGGGCATTATCAGAGGGGGGCGCCAGGAACTTTTCTGGCTGGGGGGAGCCAAATTTGTAGTTATGCCGCTGCCACTATCCATTACCATCCCTGGCTCCAGCGGCTATTCTCTTCTGCAACCTGCTCCTCTCGCACTGAGGGCCTGATTCTGGTTCACACGCAAAAGCTAATTCTCTTATGGACAAAACCAGACCTGGATGGGTAAAACCAGGGGGGGGAACACCTTTTTGGGGGGTTCCCACTCACCCATGTACCCCGTCCAAGGCTGACCAACCACGGTGAGCATGATACGGCCGGGGGACCTTATGTAAAACGTGTCCCCTGGCTGTGGCATGACACCGCGGGCTGTTGGAGCCCAGTGCTGGTTTCAAAATATGGGGGACCCCCAGTTTTTTAAAGTCAGGGTCTGGTTTCAGAAATACGGGGGACCCCTACGCTTTTTGCCCCCCATATTTTTGGAACCAGGTCTGGCTCAATGAGCCTGGGGCTGGTTATGCTCAGGAGGGGGGACCCCACGCCATTTTACCATAGAAACATGCACAGATCTCAATCTCAAGATCGCACCCCCCCTGGCATTCCGGGGGGGTGGGCATACCCACTGCTCCAGAGGGGGTCGTGCAGGCATAGCCACTGATCCGGGGGGGGGCATGCGGGCAGACCCACTGCTTGCGGTGTGAAGGGTGCGGACATAGCCACTTGTCCAGCGAGGGGGGGGGCGGGTAGACCGGCTTTGGGGGGGGAGTGCGGGAAGACTCGTTGCTCCAGTGGTGGTGAGGGGAGGGGCGGTGCAGGCAGACCCGCTGCTTGAGGGGGAGCAGTCCCGCCGCTCCGGGTGGAGGCAGGCATACTTGCTGCTCCAGCAAGGGGGGTGCAGGCAGACCTGCTCATCCAGTCCAGCGGAGGGTGTTTGCAGGAAGACCCACTGCTCTGGGGGTGCACTGATGCTGGGGGAGGTTGGGGGTGCGGGCAGACCCGCTGCTCTGGGGGTGGGGGGATGCGGGCAGACCTGCTGATGCAGTGAGGGGGGTGTGGGCAGACACGCTGCTCTGGGGGTAGGGGGTGCGGGCAGACCTGCAGATGCAGCGGGGGGGGTGCGGATAGACCTGCTGCCCCAGCGGAGGGAAGGGGGGCGGGCAGCAGTGTTGGCAGAACTGCTGCTCCGGTGGGGGGGTACAGGCTGATCCGCTGCTCCAGCGGGGAGTGGGTGGTGCGCTCAGACCCGCTCCTCCAGCAGGGGTTGGGGGGGTTGCGGGCATAGCCGCTGCTCCAGTGAGGAGGGTGTGTGCGGGCAGACCCGCTCATCCAGAGCGCGGGGGGGTGCGGGCAGAGGGCAGACCCCCCCCCACTTCGGGGGAGGGAAGGCATACCTACTGCTCCAAGGGGGAGTTTTTTCAGGCATACCCGCTGATCAGGGGGGGGGGCGCGCTCAGACCCGCTGATCCTGGGGTTGGGGGCGGTGCATGCATGCCCGCTAAGGGGGGGGTTGCGTCGGTGCAGGTAGACCCGCTCGCGTTGGTGCAGGTAGACCCGCTCAAAGGGGGTGGGGGGGTGGGGTGCAGGCGGTCGCGGGAGTGGGGGTGTGTGTGCGGGTAGACCCGCTCGCGCGCGGGGGGTGCTGGCAGACCCGCTCGCGGGGGGGTGCGGGCAGACTCACTTGCACAGTGTTGACAGTCTTAAGACCCGCTCGCGCAGTGCAGGCAGTCTTGCTCGCGTGGTGCGCGCAGACCCGCTTGCAGATTGGGGAATGCGGGCAGACCTGCCGCTAACCTACACCAGTTGGCTGTGGAGTAATGGTGGATGTTGGGTGTGTGCTGTAGCCCTGGCTGGGCGGGGGGAGGTGGTGGTGTGTATAACGCTGGTCTTTTCCCTAGGGGGGGGGCGGGTTTGTGTACAACGCTGGGCGGGGTGGGGGGTGTCCTAAGGCAGAAACTTTTGTGTGTATAATGCTGTCAATCACTCTTGTAACCCCGCCCAGCGTTATACACACACAGGGGATGAGTGACAGATCTGGCTAAATATATAAGAGATATATTATATATACCACAACCTCTGCCGGAATTCCGTCTATCATGCTGGCGCCTTACCTGCTTGTCATCCATACGTTTGTACAGGTCGAGTATCCCGTATCCGAATATCCGTTATCCGAATTATTCCGAAAACCATACATTCCAGAAAGCGAAGATTTTTATTTTTATTTTTTTTTGATAAAAACTCACTGGGGACATATGTAACAGCACTACTGAGGACATGACATAACTGGCACTATATATGTACAAGAAAATGATTGCTTGCCATTCAAATTCAGTATCTGAGATAGTACACAAATTTTGTTTCATGTTTTGAAACCTTGTTTTTTGAACAAATAAAATATATTTGTGTGTATTTTATGTGGTAATAAAATATATATGTGTGTATTTTATGTGTTTATACAGCATAAATGCAAGATACTTCAAAAAACATCATTGAAATATTTAAATATTCCGAAATACGGAATAATCCATTTTCCAAAATTCTCCTTGTCCCGAGCATTTTGGATAAGGGATACTCAACCTGTATATATATATATATATATATATATATATGTCATCACCTGTTTTAAACAGGGTAATTGATAAGAAAGGTGTTTAAGCACAGGTGATGGTAATCCATAAATTAAGAAGAAAGTCCAGAAACAGAGCAATGTGTCAATGTGTCATGCACCTCCCCCCCCCCCCCCCCCCCCGCCCATTCACAGCATCCCCACGTTTAAATGGCACATGCAAAACACTGACATGGTCGACAATGAAAAAGGTTGACAAGATTTATTTTTCACTTTTTCAATGTTTTCATATTCATTCTCATGTGTCGACATGGATGAAGTGCCACACTTAATGTCAACATTTACATGTGTTGACCTTTCTGTGTTGATTTTTTCTTGTGGCGATTCGTGCCACCCCCCGCGACCCCCCTCCCGCGATTTGCAGCACACCCCCCGCAATTCGCGGCACCCCCGGTGACTCCTGCGATTCGTGGCCCCACCCCGTGACACTCCCCCTCCTGCGATTCGCGGCACCCAGCGACCCCCCCCGTCCCACGATTCGCGCCAACCCCCCGGGCCCCCCCTCCCGCGGTTCACTGTGCCCCCCACGACCCCCCCTACCGCGATTCCTCATCCCTGACCCCCCTCCTGTCATTGCGGCAACCCCCACCCCCACGACCCACCCTCCCGAGATTCACTGCAACCCCCCATGCCCCCCCCCTCCCACGATTCGCGGCAACCCCAGGATTAAATGGCACATGCAAAACACTGGCACGGCTATGGTCGACAATGAAAAAAGGTTGACATGAGTTTTTGAAGATTTATTTTTCTTTTTTTTAATGTTTTCATATTCATTCTCATGTGTCGACATGGACACCAATGAGGTGTCACACTTATGTCAACATTTACATGTGTTGACCTTTCTATGTTGATTTTTTCTTGTGGCAATTTTTTTCCAGTGACAACTATGTGCACGTCAACCTACACATCATCAACCAATTCTTTGTATAATGTATAACACCTGTTCTGTTTTACTGTAGGTGTTTTAAGTCAGATCTTTTACTGCTACTATTACTGTTTATGTAAATGCATTCTGAATGACAGCAACATCCTACCATCCTTCTACAAGAATATATAACCAACTAGGTGATTCATCGCGCCCCGTGCCCCCCCCCCTCCCGCAATTCACGGACCCCCCGCGCACCCCCTCCTGCGATTCGCAACCCCCCCTCGCGCAATTCACGCCCACTCCCACGCTTTGCGGACCCCCGCCCTCTCCCGCGATTCGCCGACACCTGCTCCCCCCCCTCCCTTGATTCACGGCACCCCTAAGCCCCTCTTTAGTCCCCCGTATACTCACACACCCCTATCACTACCCAGCTTCCTGCTCTCCTGAACCGTAACTTCCACCACTGGGGAGTCGCTGACGCTGTTTTGCCCACATGCCCCTATCATGCCTCATAGCCCAGCCTCCTGCTCTCATGCACCCGAACTCCCACCCAGTAGGAGGAGACACTAACTAAGGGCCACCATCCTGTACTGCCACGCTGGACCCACACCCACTGGCAGAAGCTGCACAGTATCTCCCACCCTCCTCTTTAGTCCCCCTTATGCCCACACACCCCTATCACTACCCAGCCTCCTGTTTTCCTGTGTCGTGACCTCCGCCAGTGGGGAGCCGCTGACTCAGAAACACCCTACTATACTATTGCACACACCTAAAAAACATGCACACACAGCCCCCCCCCCCCCACACCCACAAATGTCACTGTACCATCCACACTATCAATGTACATCTTACTCTGTAACCGCTTTTTAATTAAACAAAATAATACACAACCCCTTCCCCATCATATGCTCTCTATTTAACACATTTCACCTATAACTCAAGTTGCAATACAGGCATCTTTCATACAATTCTAACCATCTTTCTCATATACAAATGTTCACAAATTAAGGGGGCGCAGCCCCTTACGACGGTGTGAAGAGCGCCCGTAGGGCGCGATGAATCACCTAGTTTGTATATATTTTTGTATTTTTATTCCTTTTTTTGTATTATTATAGTCGTTAGGTGTTTTATATAAGCTATTTAGCGATTTGTTCACCTTAAGCTTTTTGATAAGTATCAGCGTGCACGATTAGGCTTATGTGCTTATACGTTGTAATTGAATATTTTAATGTGATACTGAGCGGCACCTGTGCATTGAGGTTGTGCGGGTATATAAGATAGTGGATGTCAGGGGATGGCCACACCCCCTGATGAAGACCGTAGTCGAAACGCGTTGGGCGTGGTTGCTGTATCCTGACGCTGAAGACGTCCCGGCTTGGTCCGCTGTTATCCTGTGGAAATCGTGGCTGGTTACTGGCTGTCCGGTGCTCCGTCTGCAATTGATCACTGCTGTCGGGTTTCCATCTGTACCTGGTATCGCTGTTCCGCCCTTCCATATGGGAAGTTTTTATTCCTTTACCTATGTTTGTCAGCTGTATATCAGTAAAAGTGTTCTTACCCGTTGCTGACTGGTGCGCTTCATTTTCTTTTCTCTTGCATATATATATATATAGGTGCAAAAAACAACTTATCCTTATTGTCCGTCTGTCACAACATTCAGTTATTGTTTGTTTCTTACCTGGTTTGTGGCTTCTCCTGTCTGTTCAGCCTGCTCCATGCTGCAAGGAAGTTCTGTGTGGCCTGAGCTTTGCTAATTACAGCACCTGGAGGAGTCCTTGCTGCTGACAGCTCTGTATAGTTGAACTGTGCTGTGAGATCTGAGCTCAGCTAATTAGTAACACCTGGTAACTCTCTCCTGCAGGAGAGTTCAGTGTAAACTGAGCATGCTCAGCCCATTGATTAGTTCACCTGTGAGTTCCCTGTGCTTCCTATAAAGGGCAGCCTCTGGGAGACAGAAGCTGCCAGAGTATAGGTTCACACCAGCTCCAGCGTCCTTGTGCTTAGTATATTACCAGTTTCCTGATTACCATATTTGACCCCGGCTTGTTTCCTGACTATTCTCCTGCCTGATCCTTTGGTACCGTGTCCAGTGACTCTGTGTATGACCCAGCTTGCCGTTTGACTATTCTTCAGCCTTATCCCAGTGTACCGCGAACTGTGCTTCCAGTGTATGACCCGGCCTGTCCTTGGATACTCCTTTGCCTTTCCCTTGTGTTCCTACTTGCCCGCACTGATACCAACTCGGCTAGACAACCACGCTTCCATATTTCACAAGCTACCGCCACTCATACGGGGAACCTGACCAGGGGGCCGCGACCGATGTGTCGGGTGCCGCAGAAGCCCATATCCCGCTTGGAGGGGTCACTGGCAGAAAACCCCCGGCACGGTTAGACTCCGCGCCCTTGTGTCAGGTCTAGCCAATCCCCGAGTGGTAGTGCACCCCAAGTTTGTGACACCGTCCTGACGAAAAGGTGCAAGCCTTGAAACGTAGACAGACCTATAGTCAACTATTATGCATTTTGAATAAATCATCAAGAATCTTCTTAATCCAAGTCCTGTGAGTGCCGCCTCACATATACACACACACACACATACCAGTTTACTGCCTTTATATTAAATAAATACTGACCTTACAAGCTGCTGGTAATACTTTTTTTTACATGGGGAAAATGTAATGTCTGTGTTGGAGCACGTCTTTGTGCACGGATGAAGAAGAGGGGGAGACCTAGAAAGCTGTCTCCCTCCTAAACATAAACAGTCTTATCGCAACTTCAGAGTACAGATATTCCGTCAAGTGCTGTATGTGGGAGACGTCATGTGATTCTTCAGTGCTCTCCCAGTCCCCCTGGCTAGGGATGGCCATCGATGGAAAAAAAGGCAACATACCATCGATAGTGACACATTTTTACAAGAAAAGTAAGTATATTGTAAGTGCACTGAAAGTCACAATGTTTATTTTTAAGATTTAACTTTTATTTCATTCATTAAAAGGTGAAATATTTAAAATATGAAAAAGATAAAGAAAGAAATATAGTTTAAAATATCAATGACCCCTGCTCCCCAAACAAAATTATTGTAGGGTTCTCTTATCCCTGTATGCTTCCTATATGCTTTATATTAGCACTTTTCTCCCTGTTCAGTTTAAGGAAGAGATATTTTGTGCTTAAATGTTGCGAATTTCTATATTGCAATAGATCTTTATGTATCAGATCTTGTCTTTTCTGATTCTCTCAGATTAATGTGTAGAATTTGACGGCAGATAAGAACCACTTGGCCCATCTAGTCTGCCCCTTTTTTTAAACATGTTACCTCAAACCATATTTGATCCTTATTTTTTTGTAAGGATATCAATATGCTTATCCCAAGCATGTTTAAATTGTACTACTGTATTTGCGTCTACCACCTCTGTTGGGAGGCTATTCCACTTATCTACTACTCTTTCTGTGAAAAAATTCTTCCTCGCATTTCCCCTGAATCTTCCTCCCTCTAGTTTCAGTGCATGTCCTCGTGTTCTGTTGCTCCTCTTCCTGTGAAGAATGTCTCCCACCTGTACCTTGTTAAAGCCCTTGATATATTTGAAAGTTTCTATCATGTCCCCCCTTTCCCTTCTCTGCTCTAAAGTATACATATTAAGATCTTTTAGTCTTTCCTGGTACGTTTTGTGATGTAGGCCATGCACCATTTTAGTTGCTCTTCTTTGTACAGTCTCTAATGTATTTATATCCTTCTGGAGATATGGCCTCCAGAACTGAACACAATACTCTAGGTGAGGTCGTACCAATGACCTATACAGTGGCATTATTACTTCTTTCTTTCTACTGCTGATACCTCTCCCTATGCAACCAAGCATCTGACTTGCCTTCTTCATTGCTTTGTTACATTGCCTTCCTGCTTTTAAGTTCCCTGAAATAGTGACACCTAGATCCCTCTCTTCCTCAGTAGTTTCCATTATAGTGCCATTTATACTATATTGAGTCTTTGGATTTCTGAGACCCAAGTGCATGATTTTGCATTTTTTTTGGCATTAAACTGTAGTTGCCATTCTCTTGTGTGTTTAGAGTTTAATTTCGTTACATTCGATTAATATAGCAAACTGACATCTCATATTTTCTGCAGACAGATTTTGTCAAATATTTTGCAGAGAGAAGTACAGTTTTTTGTTATTATATATATCTCTCATGCAGCTGTACTATAGTTCATCGATCATAATAGATTATACCTTGCGGGCTGACAGGGGCTGTGGGTTGGCTGTCAGAAATTGTATTGGTGTTATTATGATTTTATTATTACTGACAGTATTTTACATAACCGCAAATTATGCCCACTGTATTATATATTACAGTACTTGGGGTTTAAGTTTTAATATTACTGATTGCACAGAGGTAATGGATAATTGATAACCTCTTTATTCCGTGCTCATGTATTGGATAGGCACTGATTGTATTATGATTAACTGTCGCTGTATATGTCTCCAAGGCCAAACATTGTCTATTTATTATACAGATTATTAGTTTTAAGATGTACAGACACTGAGCTATATCTGGTATTGGTGCTATTCAGTAAGCGATTATGTAACCCAGCTCATAAATCAGAAGGTGTCTGACAGAACGCCTTATGCAATGTGGCTTTCTGAAGTATTTTATTGCTGACAGTAATTTAAATACACGGTGTTTGTGCCTGCTGCACTAAGTGTTATAATAGCTCTGGTTCAGAAAGAACAAACCAATCGGGCGCAATCAGTGACCACACCCCCTTTTGGGGAAAAAATAGAAAATAATAAAAAACTGGAAAATTACACAAAGATTATTGAATCAATTAGGTAAATATGGATGTAAATATGGTTGGCTGCTCCCAAGTACAAATAGGTATATTTGTAAGAGGACAATATGTAGAAAGACAAGATATAAGCGATAATTCGCATATATCTAGAGAGCGCCACAGTTGGATGAATTCAATACAAATTTATTAATATAAAATAACACACAATAAAATTGTACAGACAATATAAGCTCATAAAAATACAAAAAAGTAAAAAGAATCGATATATTCGCACACACTCCTATTGACGATTTCAAGGGCTGTAATAGACAGCTGATTGTCCTTTAAATTGATCCCTAAATGGATTTGGGGAATTATAAATGTCAGTGGCTTACTCAGAGTATTTATCAATGATTAACCGACCTCAGATCCTTTGAAATTTGAAGAGCCGAGAGAAATATTCAGTTGTGCTGTGTATATTCAACAGACAGCTCCAGCACCCCTGTCAGCGGTCGCCGCCTGTTGACAACCCGCTGATGAGATGTTTCACAGGGGACGAGCCGTCCGTCTCCGGCAAACAGCGCGGATGGAAGTTTGCTGTACTGCCGGGAATCACAGAAGTCAGGACACAGTGCAAACACTCACCCAGGTTGCGGTGGCTTGTATTACCGGTCAGACGCCGGCTGCTTGTTGAAGATAGCAACACACTGGGGAGGTCACTCTGGAATCCATTTAGGGATCAATTTAAAGGACAATCAGCTGTCTATTACAGCCCTTGAAATCGTCAATAGGAGTATGTGCGAATATATCGATTCTTTTTACTTTTTTGTATTTTTATGAGCTTATATTGTCTGTACAATTTTATTGTGTGTTATTTTATATTAATAAATTTGTATTGAATTCATCCAACTGTGGCGCTCTCTAGATATATGCGAATTATCGCTTATATCTTGTCTTTCTACATAAGTGTTATAATACCTAGTGCTTAGGTTCTCTTTTCACGGATTGTGCAAATGTAATATACAGTAAATAACCATTTTACACTGTTTATTAATGTGCAGATATTGCTTTTCAAGTGTACATTCACTGAGCTATTTCTGGTATATATGCTATATAAATGATAGTCATATAACCCAGCTCATAAGATGAAGATAAATGGTTATTATTACGTTTGGTATGCTGCGGTAAATGTGAAAAAACTGCCGCTGACAGTTATTTAATAAATGTTATTATTGCCCACTGCGTTTGGTATCGCCGTATTGCGGGCTTATTTAACAGTTCTCCGGTGGCTATGAGTCAGCTGTAACAAGCCAGAGAATATGCTCATACCGCCGCTGTCTATTATGAATGTCCGGGCAGCTCCGTATCTCACGGGCTGCACGGAGGCTGTGAGCCGGCTCCTGTCAGCCGGACACGCACCCATGCCGCTTCTGTCACTGTATCCCGGCTACTGGTACAGACTGCTTAACTCCGTAACACATCACATACATTTCATTAAATTTCTACAACATTGAGTGCATTTTTAAAGAAGCATAAGATAGGGAGCTGAGGTCATTGCTAGCCAACGACCGTTTCACCAAGCTTCCTCAGGGCATCAACCCGTCTGCCCTCTGGAAGGAGTTTAAATCCCCCGCCCTGGCTCATGATTGGTTGTTCTTAATTGCCATGTTCGGTATGGGAAAAATGATATTATGTCATTATTTTTTATTCTTTCATTGCCAGCTGATCATTTTTAGAATATAACTACACATATGTTTATCCCAATTGTTGTTCTGTGTAATTTATTTATTCTTACTATGATTGCCCACTGACCTGATTTAATATGGTCATGTGGTTTTGTTAAAAAAGATATGGATTTATTATTTTTCATTTTTTAATCTTTTTTCTTTATTTTAAAATGCCAGTCATATTCCATTAGTACTGCACTACTCTTTTGGTAATTTCTTTGTAATTAACAAATCACTGTGTTTTATGGATTTATGTTTTTCATTAAATTGTAATTTATGACACATATTTCCGAGTATTTTATTTCCCTTATATTTAATATATTGTTCATCCAATTCTCATCCTCATAATAATATTCTGTATCATCAATTAGATGGATATCTTGAATAAATTTTTATAGAAAGAAGGGGGGGGGGTTTAGTGAAAGAAAGAAAAGGACAAAGACTTTTATTTATTATTATTGTTATATGTGCAGTGTTTTATGAGTAATTAGTGTATTCCAACCGTGATACTGCAAAATAAATATAAACACAATCGAATGTAATGAAATTAAACTCTAAACACACACATTAATCTGAGAGAATCAGAAAAGACAAGATCTGATACATAAAGATCTATTGCAATATAGAAATTCGCAACATTTAAGCACAAAATATCTCTTCCTTAAACTGAACAGGGAGAAAAGTGCTCATATAAAGCATATAGGAAGCATACAGGGATAAGAGAACCCTACAATAATTTTGTTTGGGGAGCAGGGGTCATTGATATTTTAAACTATATTTCTTTCTTTATCTTTTTCATATTTTAAATATTTCACCTTTTAATGAATAAAATAAAAGTTAAATCTTAAAAATAAACATTGTGACTTTCAGTGCACTTACAATATACTTACTTTTCTTGTAAAAATGTGTGTCTTTGCTTAAGTAGTAGGTGGCACCTCCTTTTTGAAAAAATATAGGGGAATTTCCCCAAGGAATACTCATATTAGAGGAGATAGGACAGTCTCACAAATATAAAAGACTGGTGCGGGAATCATTCTTTGTGTTTGTATATACCATCGATAGTGGTCGAATGGATGAGCATCAATGTTTTTACATATTGATGGTCATCCATTTTCTTTGATTGATTGGCCTGAGGGCCAATCGAAATGCAGGGGCAGGGCTTCGCGGGAGTCGGGGGCGGAGCTAAGCTCTGTGTCCTGGCTCCGTAGTGAAAAAAGCAGAGACGAAACTATTCATTTAAGCTTGACATCAATGGTGGGAAACCATCTGGTTCTTCCCCATCGATGGCAAAACTATTCGACATCGGCCATGATTTCTGATCATCGATGGTCGATGGCCATCCCTACCCAGCATAACAGTTAGGTCAGCCTTGCATGTGATACATGCTGCCACTCGGTCTCGGGCCCCATTTCTGTCTGGGGTCCGGAACTCAAGTACCCCCAGACGCCCCCTCTTGGCGGCCCTGACAGGTGGAACGCATAGCGGCTGGTATGCGTTCCACAGCCCATTTGGGCATTTATTCTATTATACAGTGTCCCATTTAGTTCAATATATTTATTTATTCATGCTGACCCTTTTAAGGGTTAGTTTTAATCCCTATAAGAACCGTAAGTACATGATGGTCTGTTTCCCTATTTAAGGAACAGCTTTCAACATACTTGCCTACTTGCTGGCTGCATTTTCCGGGAGAAGGCAGCCAGCTCAGTGAGGCAGGGGGCGGGGCCGCTGCTGCGAGTGGAAAGGGGGCGAGGCATAGGCAGATTGTCTTGTGGGTGTGTCCGAAGTTGCAGTGTCATTTAGCCACGCCCCTTACTGTGTAATGCCAGTATTTTAGGCATTACACTGTGGTAGACGGCACTAAAATTACGCGATTCGCGTCATCTGACCCACGGACCCCCGTAGAGAGGGCGGCTTTCCGAGAGGGCTGCTCCCCTTTCCGGGAGGCCAGGAGAGGGACCCAATTTCCGGGACACTCCCGGCCATTCCGGGAGGGTTGGCATCCCTGACTTTGAATGAGGACAGTCACTTTCAGCCAGTTGAGGAGCAAGAGATTATACCACACTGGGGTAAGTGTGTACATGTAGGGTGTACATATTGTTGCTTTGTTAATTCTTCAGTGATATTTGGGATGTGAATACATGTTGGAGTTTGTATATCTGATATTCAAGTGAATTGTTAGTACCTTTAACATAGGTTTTTGTGTTTGACTCTGGACTCCTCCCTTTATTCATTGATTGACTATAGTAGTTTAGAACAGAGATTTATTTCTCAGTATAAGGACATGAGGTCATAGAACCTATTGTATAATAAGGGTTAGCCTCTATTATAATATTCTTTGCTATAAATAGAAATTTGTTACAATCCCCAATTTATTTATTTTTTACTTATTACAGGAAATAGGATTTTTTGCTTCTACCCCTCATGTAGTGTACCATCTTTTTAGGTGATTATCTGCGAACTAAAGAGGAGGTACCTTATGCCTTAAATTATTCTACTGAACCCTGTGAATCGTTTATCCTTTTAAATAATATGAATATGGTAGGTGTATATTATTCCTCACCACCCAGGGACAGATTTAAGTAGCATGTCGCCCATAGGCACTACATTGTGTGCCCCCCCCCCCCCCCGTACCTGCTGATGCCACATACACCCCCGCGACACCCCTCTCCTGCATTTTGTGCCCCCCCCTGTGACCACCCTCCCGCGATTTGTGCCCCCCTCATGACCCCCCCTCCCGCATTTTGCAAACCCCCGTGACACCCTCCCGCGATTTGCAGACACCCCCGCGACCCCCCCTCCCATGAATCGTGCACCACCGCGAGAAGGGGGGATGCCGTGCCGCCCATAGGCACGTGCCTCATGTGCCTAGTGGGAAATCGGTGATAAAAACCAGACACTTTATCACTTCACCAAACTTAATAAATCTGGCCCTGAGAGTCTTTTATCCTGGATTGTAGTTTTGCTTGCTCATTCCTCTTCATTTTTAAGTACCTTGATCTATTATATATGTTCTTTTAGATTTTATACCTTTGTTCAAAGAATACCCTTCACTGTGTAGACCTCACTATAAGGTCTATCTTCTATCTCTGTTTTTTCGCATTTATACATGTTTTCTTTGTATTACAATGCTTAAAGTTAGCCTTGAAAAAGCTGCCCCTAGAGGCAGTGAAACGCGTTGGAAAGCTGCTCACTCTCAAGGCCCCTCACTGTCATCGCCACACCGTGTTTGTTTGGATCCAACCAGCCGTCTTCATCTCCCCACTTTTGGAGAAATTGCACATTCGGGACAATCCACTTTGCTCTCCACAGACATCGTGATTCTCAAACGGAGAAAGTTCCATCTACCCCCTCTAACGGAGATCACAGCTCACTCAGCAATCCTATATGGAAACAAGACTCCAAAGGGACAATCAGCGGTAACTATACCCATCTCCAATTACATTTATTTGAATCCAGTGGAAAGCTAAATTGTACCCCCTGTTCAAAGAACTGCATCGTTCCAATTGGGACTCTAACAAGGCGGCATTAATAGGAGCGGATCCTATCAATATCTCTAACACAGTGGCACATAGAGAGGGCCATACGAGAGTTTTTATAATTCATTATCTTTTATTGTTTATTATGTTCATGTAATTTTTTTATGGTCATATGCATATTAAATGTTTTTTACATTGATTATCCCTCATTTGTAAGCGCTACTTCTTTTTTCCTTTTTTACTCTTTTTCATTTTAGGGACCTACTCAGTCCCTTCAAGTAGCAGCTTCACTTGACTCACATCCCATAACAGCGCCCTCTGACCGCCTTCGGGCAGTCTCCTTTCTTGTTTTCATTTATATATATTCTGTTTGATGTTCCAAGATTTGTGAATGGATGTTGGCTAGTGATGCATTCACAATTCATTTGCAAATTTGCCCTGAGGGGGTAGTGTGCAGAAGGCAGAATTTATGCCTAAACAACAAACCTTGCACCGGCCCTAATCTTAAGGCCCCCATACACTATGCCATGGTATCACATGACAGCCTCAGCAGCTCCCTGCCGCTACATCGTTTGCATTGACATCCAGAAATGCGCGTTTCACATGTTTTTAGTAACAGGCTCAGGGTCACTTAAAGAGAAGAGGGGGCCCCTGTGCAGGATTCTATCGGGCCCCTACTCTCTGGCGGTGACATAGACTTGGGGTATATTTTCTACTGTGCAGGTTTTTTTATTTTCCATAGCAACACTCAGATTTTATCTATTATCTTCTAGAACGTGCTAGATAAATGAGAAGTAGAATCTGTTTGGTTGCTATGGGCAACATCTCTACTTGTAAAAACCTGCAATTTAGTAAATATACCCTATGGGGGTGCACACTGGATACCCTATGGGGGTGCACACTGGGTGACAGACAGTTACTGCAGCCAATCACAACTCTCAGTTAATCAGAGGCAGATAAATCTCTCAGAAATGAACATTTATAATGACAGTAACTATCACACCAACATGGGAACACGTCCTGACAGACTGGACACCTTGTTACACAAAGGGGGAGGGGCTCTGTGGTAGCTACACCCATTGCTTCATTATATTGGCTGAATGTTTCCTTCACACCCTGTGATGTCACCAGTCTCTAGGCAGATTACTTATGGTAATTTCTCCCAGCTCCTGACTCCCCCAGATATAGTTATACACCTATTCCCTACATATAATGCAGCATGGAGGGGCTCAGTGAGGGCGGCAGTGTAGGTGTGTAAGTGTCTGATGGGGTCACACAGAGAATAAAAGGACATCTGTCCTGCCTCATAATCCAGGTATATCCTCACTCTGTCATAAGGGATATTGTCAGGTAAGTGGATCTCTCTCCTGTCATGTAGCACTGAGTACTGATTATTATACCACCTACGCAGACACCAGGACTTGTTATTATATCCAATGCCTGACTGACGTCCTGTCCTGGCTATACTGGGATAACACATCCCCACCACCCACCACACTGACTTACTGACATCCACCTCCCAGTAATGTCGCCCTGAGGAGAATCCCCTGGTGCTTATTACCTGACTATACTGAAATCTCTCTGGTGTTACTGGGCGATTCTGGTTTATATCTGACCATGATGCAGATTTCCTGTCACCTGATATCTGTATCTTATTACCAGCTGTGGTAACATCCAGTAATAGGTCTGTAGCTTCCTGCACATAGATCCCTGTATTTATCCATGTTATTATATCAGACTCTGTATTACCAGCTGTGGCTACATCCAGTAATATGTCTGTAGCTTCCTGCACATAGATCCCTGTATTTATACCTGTTATTATATCAGATAATGTGTGTAATGTCCCTGAGATGAGACCCACATCCAGACCTCCTGCACCACGGACCTGGTTATCATGTCTCTCTGTGTCCTCAGTGTCACACAAGTCCCCTGTGTCCGGTTCCTGTAAGATAGTCACTGGGTCAGACATGTTACACAGCTCCTCAATGTGACGCATCTTCCTGGACAGCTCGTCCTTCTTTATTTCCAGCTGCTGGATCAGATCAGAGACTGAGAGTGAAACGCGCTGTTCCTGCCTGGAGATCTCAATCAGGACTCTCTTCTCCAGGTCTTCCAGCTGTCTCCTGATGTCTCTAAACAGGGCAGTGACTGTCTCTGTTACAGCCGCTGCTTTTCCCTGATCCTCTCTCCTGCGCTCCTGCAGTCTCTGGACTCTTTTCTCAGTCTCCGCTCTCTTTGTGGTCAGTTTC
The DNA here is from genome assembly GCF_055691185.1 of Crinia signifera. Lineage (NCBI taxonomy): Eukaryota > Metazoa > Chordata > Amphibia > Anura > Myobatrachidae > Crinia > Crinia signifera. Next base: position 16,154,295 of record NC_139220.1, read on the forward strand.
TGCAGAACATTCCTCAGCTTCTCCTTCTTCTTATCAGAGGCCTCATCCAGCATCTCCACCTGGTGTCCCCGATGTTCTCCATCAAGTCTACAGGACACACAGATACAGGCAGCATCCTCCGTGCAGTAATACTCCAGGACCTTCTTATGGACGGAGCATTTCCTGTTCCCCAGGGCAGTGGTGGGGTCACATAAGACGTGTTCTGCTGACTTGCTGTGTACTCTCAGGTGTTTATCACACAGAGAAGCCTCACAATGCAGACAGGACTTAGCAGCAGGTACAGGAGATTCCACACAGTAAGTGCAGCAGATCCCGGTCTCCTCCTGATCTGGGTGAGCAGACAGGAACCTCCCCACTATGTTACACAGAGGAATGTTCCGTATCAGTGCAGGAAGCTCCTGACACACTGCTCTGCACTCAGGACAGCTATAAACTCCAGCCCCCTCCTGTGTATCCAGCACACAATCAATACAGACCCGGCAGAAGTTGTGGCCACATCTCAGGGTTACAGGATCTGTATAAATGCTCAGGCAGATGGAACAGTCCAGCTCCGGTCTCAGATCAGCAGACGCCATCGCTGCAGCAGGAGGGAGAAATAAAAGTGAAAGTCTCTGACACTCAGGGGTGAATTTATGAAGCTTGGAGAAGTGTTATCTATCCCCATAAAGAACGTTATGAGCAAGGTGATAATGGTTCAGCCAATCAGCTACAATATGTAAATTGACAGGTAAGAGCTGATTGGCTGAACCATTATCACCTTGCTCATAACGTTCTTTATGGGGATAGATAACACTTCTCCAAGCTTCATAAATTCACCCCTCAGAAACCAGTGAGGTCACATTCTGCACACAGGGGGAGGGGGAGCTGTCACTCAGATACCAGTGAGGTCACATTCTGCACACAGGGGGAGGGGGAGCTGTCACTCAGATATCAGTGAGGTCACATTCTGCACACAGGGAGGCTGAGCTGCATACCTCCCAACTTCTGTGTTGACGAAATAGGGAGCGCGAGCGCCCGAAAAAGGGGGCGGGCGTATGCAAATGATGGCATGGCTTATGCTAATTAGCCGCGACCTCATTTTCAGATGAGAATAGAGCGTCTATTCTATTAGATTGGGGGGTCTCCCAACTGCTACCCCCCGCAGCGGGACAATGCCTGCCGTGATTGGGACAGTGGGACAGGACCCGAAAAAAGGGATTTTTGTAAGAACTTACCGTTCGAATCCCTTTCTCTGATATGGTCCTGGTGACACAGCTCAACACTGGGATGTAGGAGGGTCCGAAGGAGCCAGGCACCTATCCTAAAGCTTTAGAGGGTAGGCTCCTCCCCAACTGCATCCCGGACTCTTCAGTTCAATCTTTCAAAGCCACTGGAATACATTAACTCAGTACAAACGCCTGCACATATTATATGCACATTTTATAACAGTAACTGTTAACTTTTAACCATTTTAACATGAACATCATGAAACTTCTGGCATACTTACTGAGCGTAAGGGAGGGATCGCTGTGTCACCAGGACCATATCAGAGAAAGGGATTCGAACGGTAAGTTCTTACAAAAATCCCTTTTTCTCTTTCAATGGTCCTGGTGACACAGCTCAACACTGGGACGTTCCAGAGCCGGTCCTTTGGGTGGGTACGCTCAGGTCTGCAGCTCTCAGCACTGCTCGCCCGAATGATGCGTCCTCCGACGCGAACTCATGGAATCTATAGAATTTGGCAAAGGTATGAACAGATGACCAAGTGGCAGCCCTGCAAACCTGCTCAGCTGTGGCCCCATGTCGAACCGCCCAAGAGGTGGCAACTGACCTGGTGGTATGCGCATTTATTCTGGCCGGTACAGGCCTACCCACTTTGGTGTATGCAAAGGCTATCACAGATCGCAACCACCTAGCAATAGTCTGCTTAGATGCAGGCCAACCAATTTTGTGTACGTCATACAGTACCAATAAAGTATCAGTCTTTCTGACACTCTTTACTCTGTCCACATAGATGCGTAAAGCACGCACAACATCCAAACTCTTCAACTTGTCCCTTTTCTTAGAACCCTCAGGGGGTTGAAACACAGGTAGAACTATCTCCTGATTTAAATGGAAGGCAGAGACTACCTTCGGTAAAAACTGAGGCACTGTTCTCAGAACTGCCCTGTCCTCATGAAAAATTAGCAAGGGAGATTTGCATGACAAAGCTCCCAACTCTGACACCCTTTTAGCAGATGCCACTGCCAACAAGAACACTAGCTTCCATGTGAGAAACTTAAAGTCCGCCGACCTTAAAGGCTCAAAGGGTGCCTTCTGAAGGCATTCCAAAACCAGTGACAGATCCCAAGGCGCTACTGGTTGCTTGTATGGAGGTTTCAACCTGGATACCCCTTGTAAAAAGGTTTGAATTTCCGGCAAAATGGCTATCCTCTTTTGGAAATAGATGGACAAGGCCGAAATCTGCACCTTCAATGACTGAAGGCTTAGGCCCGATGAAAAACCATCCTGTAAGAACTCCATCATTCTTGATAGCTTAAAATGAGATGTGTGAGCCTTTCTTCTCTCACACCATCGAATGTAAGTCTTCCAAACTCTATAATAATTTGCCGAAGATACAGCTTTTCTGGCTTTTATCATAGTCTGTACTACTGCCTCAGAAAACCCTTTCCTTTTCAAAATGGCGGTTTCAATAGCCAAGCCGTCAAAATCAATCGATCGGAATCCAGGTGATTGAATGGGCCTTGTCTTAGAAGGTCTGGCCGCAGAGGTAGATGCCATGAGTCCACAGACAACCTCTGAAGCCTCGAGTACCAGGACCTCCTTGGCCAATCTGGGGCCACTAAGATCACCGGAACCTTCTGCCCCTGTATTTTCTTCAAAAGTCCCGCTAACATTGGTACTGGTGGGAATGCATAGAGGAGATCTCCCTGCCAGTGAATAGTCATGGCATCCACTGCCTCCGCTAGTGGATCCCTCGTTCTGGCATAGAACCTGGGCACCTGATGGTTGAACCTGGATGCCATCAGGTCCACATCCGGAGTTCCCCACATCGAGGTGATCTGGTGAAACACCTGAGGGTGTAAGCTCCATTCCCCTTCCTTGAGCTCCTCCCTGCTCAGGAAGTCGGCTTCTATATTCTCTACTCCTGGAATGAATATAGCCGATACAGCTGGAACATTCTGTTCCGCCCATAGGAAGATTCTGGACACCTCCCACATGGCCAATTTGCTGCGTGTACCTCCCTGGTGATTCAGATACGCCACAGCTGTGGCATTGTCGGTCTGAATCCTCAAAGGGAGGTTCAGTAACCTGTCTCCCGCCAAGGAAATCACTTTCCAGACAGCTCTCAGCTCCAAGATGTTGATTGGTAACACTGATTCCTCTGCCGTCCACAGGCCTTGCAGCCTGAGATCCAGGACTACTGCCCCCCAGCCCCTGAGGCTGGCGTCGGTAGTTACTACCAACCAGTCCCAGGTCTGTAATGACCGACCCCACTGAAGGGAATCTACATCTGTCCACCATTTCAAGGAGTCTCGAGTGTCCGAAGACAGCACTATCATCTCCAACTTCATGGTCAGAGTGTTTCCTGACCAGGCTGACAAAATGCTCCATTGGAACACCCGAGAGTGGAACCTGGCAAATTGAAGCGTCTCGAATGACGCCACCATTTTCCCCAGGAGCTTGAGGCACCTCCATACTGAAATGCTCCGAGCTCTGAGAATCTCCTGGACTAAGGTGACCAGATCCCTGGCCTTTACCTCCGGGAGAAATACCCGATGGAGATGGGTATCCAGTATGACTCCCAAGAATTGGAGCCTCTGTGATGGTACCAACTGAGATTTTTGTAAATTTAAAATCCAGCCGTGAGCCTGCAAAAAACTGGTGGCCTCTGCCAAGTGACTCTGCAGCATGGCTGCTGACTCTGCTTTGAACAGGAGATCGTCCAAATAGGGTATTACTGTGATTCCCCTGAGCCTCAGCACCGCTGCCATCACTGACATTATCTTTGTGAATACCCTTGGCGCGGTTGCTAGCCCAAAGGGTAACGCCCGGAATTGTAAATGCAGGTCTCCTTGAGCAAACCTCAACAAGGTCTGATGCTCCGGGTGTATAGGGACGTGCAGATATGCGTCCTGGACATCCATGGACGCCAAAAATTCTCCCTGGTCCAGACTCAGGAGTACTGACCGTAGGGACTCCATTTTGAAATGGTCTACCCATAAGTGAACATTTAGGGACTTCAAATTTAGTATTGGTCTGAAAGACCCGTCTGGTTTGGGCACCAGAAACAGAGTGGAGTAAAAGCCTTTCTTCCACTCTGCCCTGGGAACCGGGGTAACCACCCCTTTCTCCAAAAGGGAGTGAGCTGCTTACCTTTGGTAAGGATGTGGGGATGAACCTTTTCGGAGGCGGACCTCTGAAAGGGATTTTGTAGCCCTGGGTTATAATATCTAACACCCAGGCATCCTGGTCTAGAGAAGCCCATGCGTCCCTGAAGTGTGTGAGACGCCCCCCTACCTTTATCACTGCCGGGCAAAACCCCTGACAGTCATGCGGAGGGTTTGTCCTCTCCTTTGGAGGCAGGCTTCTTGTTAAAGGAACCAAACTTGGACTTTTGTGTCTTGCCCCTAGAGGACTGAAACTTTCCCCTGAAAGACTGTCCTCGAAAGGACGCACCACCTCTAGGGGAGGGCCAAAAGGACGGCCTAAAAGCAGAGAATCTGGAGGTCTGTTTAGCCGAGGGAGCCGGCAGAAATGTACTTTTGCCGCCCGTGGCCTGTTTAATAATTTCCTCTAGTTCAGTTCCAAATAGTAGCTTCCCCTTGAAAGCTAAAGTTTCTAGGGCCTTTTTGGACTCATTGTCCGCTTCCCAGGCCTTAAGCCAGAGCACTCTCCTGGCATTAATAGAGACTGTGGACACTCTGGTCGCCATTTTAGGAGCTTCCTCCTCTGCTTCCACCACATACTCTGCAGCTGCCTTAATTTTCTCTGCCAGCAGCAATGCACCAGGGTCAGCCTGCAGCATGGTGCATAATTCACCAGCCCACTCAATCATGGCCTTAGAGACCCAGGCTGAAGCAATAAGGGGGCGTAGGGTGAATCCCACCCCTTCAAAAATAGCCTTGAGGTTACCCTCCAGCTTTTTATCCACAGAATCTTTAAAAGCTGCACCGCCCTGTACTGGCAATACAGTAGCCTTGGACAAACGTGCCACTGAAGCATCCACAACTGGCACCTTTTCCCAGAGCTCCGCATGAGACTCTGGCATGGGGTACAGACTAAGGAATCTCTTAGGCATTTGTAGCCTCTTATCAGGAGTTTTCCAAGCCCCTTCCAACAATTCCTGTAACCCCTCATCTGAAGGAAAAGTAACAGCCTCCTTCCGCTGTCGCTTAAAAACACCTTTAACAGGAGTCTTATCCTCCACAGACAGTTTTAAAGCCTGTTTCACAGCTACAATAAGATCCTCTATACCAGCAGAAGAGGACTCTTCAAAATCATCACCCTGATCCCAGGGGATGTCAGTATACGCTCCCTCCTCCTCATCTGCCAAAGTAGGCATAGCATAAGACCTTTTAGGGGTCTCTGCAACATCAACATCCATTTTGTCTAGTATTTCACTAAACCTGTTGATCCCCTTAGCAGTATCCTGCATCACCTGAATAAGCGCAGGATCTGCCTGGGTAAGAGGCAAGGAACCAGAAGACTGCTGAGATGATGGCATAGGTCTCTGTGATTCTACCAACACATCACTCTGCCTGCTAGAAGCTGCACCAAAGCGTTCACTGACCTGCCTAGGGCACTGGCCCACGCGGGTTCAATCTGCTCTGCCCTATGGGGTTCACTCCCCATGGGTCTCACAGCAGCGCAAGTAATACATAAGCCCCCCTTGGCCATCTGCTCAGGGACAAATTTCTGTGTGCATACATTGCACGCGCTCAGTGCAATAAGGGCTCCCTCCCCCAAAACCACAGCCTGATGCTCAGACATGATGCAAGTGAAAATATATATATATATATATATATATATATATATATATATATACAGTGCAAACAATGTACCAGCGTTTATACAGAGTCAATGCACCCAGTCACTTAGCTGTCTGTTGGTTTCAGATGCGGGGAAACGATGCCCAGGAAATCCAAATCACTCTGCCAGGATCAGTAAGCCAGCTCAGCTCCGCTGCAAGCGTTCTGAAAGGCGCCAAACACAGAGTGAGGGAAGAGACCAAAAGTCCCTGCTGCTGCGGGGTCCGTGACTTTTGGCGCCAACCACCCCCAGTCAGCCGCTCCCTAGGTAGGATTTCCTAGTTCCAGTATCTCCCCCTCGACTGGGGACCACTTGGAACATGCCTGTCACAACGCTGCTGTCCTCTCATATAGGAGCTCAGCGTGTAAGCTCCGCATAAAATGGCCGCCGCCATCACGGAGCGCCTGTCCCCCATGATCCCCACCTAAACGTGGAGCCGGTTTCAGGGTACTCCGGAGCCCAGGCAGCTTCTTAATAGAAGCTGTAAGCGCTGCACAGGGAGGCCAGACAGCGTCTCCCCTGTGCACAGTGAGCTGACAGGACGCGATTCTGTCAGCTCCTGCTGCGCTAGCAGTGTGAGGATTCACTATGAGAATCCTCACACTGTGCCTACCTAGCTAGGGTGAAAGTTAATAAAACAATAAAAATTCTCTAACTACTCTAATTCTTCGGCTGCTCCTGCAGCCCATTAGAATACCACCCACTCCAGTGGGCACCTAACACGAACTGAAGAGTCCGGGATGCAGTAGGGGAGGAGCCTACCCTCTAAAGCTTTAGGATAGGTGCCTGGCTCCTTCGGACCCTCCTACATCCCAGTGTTGAGCTGTGTCACCAGGACCATTGAAAGAGAAATCGGGACTGTCCCGCTGTAATCGTGACAGTTGGGAGGTATGCAGCTGTCACATTCTGCACACGGGGAGGGGGAGCTGTCACATGTGGGTGTGTTTCATATATTCCCACACTGATGTTTGGTGCTGAAGGGGATTATTAGATAGACAGTCAGTCAATAGGTGGATGCCAAAAGGTCCACAGTGTCAAAATGTTTACACGAAAAAAACAGACACGTATTTGTCTCTTCCCCTTTGATTTACTATTGTCTTTTTGCCCTATTACTGTATTGGTAGAATATGATTTGGTGTTTTCACAAATTATTATGTGTTTCTATATTTTATTTTATTATATTGTTATTACAAATTATTTGTATTGAATTGTCTTTTTACGCTTCAATAAAAGAAAGTTTATAAAAAAAGAAAAAAACAGACACATGAAAAAAGGTTGACATGAGTTTTTCTAAAAATGTTGGTTTCAATATCGACAACTATCTACATGCCCCCCCCCCCCCCCCCCCCAATTAGTGTAACTGATCACATACGCTCGCTTCACTCTCCATGCCTCGTGCTTGGCATTGGCACATTATTATAATCTCCCTCTGTGCCGACATGGATGGTGACGTAAGAAAAAGCTGGTTTAAAACAAAAATCATAAAAAAACTCATATCCACCTATAGGAGCGATTGGGATGGAAAACCAGACTGGGATGTTTCTCAAGCAGCCCTCATGGAGGTGGGGTCTGTTGAGGGGGTGGAGTCTGTTGAAGGGGCGGAATCCCTTCTCATAGGTCTTGATTCTGAGTTTGATGCAGTTGCAGCCATCCTCAGGGGTGTAATTCATTAAGGCAATGGAGGCGCCTGCTTTCGGGCTCCAAGCCCTGAAGGGGCACCTGTATATACAGCAGCCCACTGTGAAACCCATGTGTGCTTCACAGTGGGTTCCAAGTGTGACCGCTGCTCTTCCACCCACTGCTGTGCACCCACTACTGCTGCATAGTTAGTTGATCTTTGTCCCAGGAGCCCTGCTAATACCTGTTATAGGGAACGCTCCCACCTGGTACCACTTAGCCTGCACTGCAGCAAGTTCATGGATGGTGAGATGGGACCTGTTGGTGACCGCTGATTCTGTTTGCTGCAGACGGCTAAATTCCATGAGTCTATAGGCCCCCATACATTAGTCTGACTTGTCATAAGGACAAGTCGGACCTAATTGTCCCGGCAGCTCCCCAGGAGGGATCACATGCAATGGCACTTCATGTGCCAAGTTTTGCATGCGATTTATCACATGCAACTCCCGGGGAGCGGGGACAGCAGCGGGGCTATGCCCGTGACCAGAGCGCTGCACAGGGAGGCCAGACAGCGTCTCCCCTGTGCACAGTGAGCTGACAGGACGCGATTCTGTCAGCTCCTGCTGTGCTAGCAGTGTGAGGATTCACTATGAGAATCCTCACACTGTGCCTACCTAGCTAGGGTGAAAGTTAATAAAACAATAAAAATTCTCTAACTACTCTAATTCTTCGGCTGCTCCTGCAGCCCTTTAGAATACCACCCACTCCAGTGGGCACCTAACACGAACTGAAGAGTCCGGGATGCAGTAGGGGAGGAGCCTACCCTCTAAAGCTTTAGGATAGGTGCCTGGCTCCTTCGGACCCTCCTACATCCCAGTGTTGAGCTGTGTCACCAGGACCATTGAAAGAGAAATCGGGACTGTCCCGCTGTAATCGTGACAGTTGGGAGGTATACAGCTGTCACATTCTGCACACGGGGAGGGGGAGCTGTCACATGTGGGTGTGTTTCATATATTCCCACACTGATGTTTGGTGTTGAAGGGGATTATTAGATAGACAGTCAGTCAATAGGTGGATGCCAAAAGGTCCACAGTGTCAAAATGTTTACACGAAAAAGACAGACACGTATTTGTCTCTTCCCCTTTGATTTACTATTGTCTTTTTGCCCTATTAATGTATTGGTAGAATATGATTTGGTGTTTTCACAAATTATTATGTGTCTATATTTTATTTTATTATATTGTTATTACAAATTATTTGTATTGAATTGTCTTTTTACGCTTCAATAAAAGAAAGTTTATAAAAAAAGAAAAAAACAGACACATGAAAAAAGGTTGACATGAGTTTTTCTAAAAATGTTGGTTTCAATATCGACAACTATCTACATGCCCCCACCCCCCCCCCCCCCAATTAGTGTAACTGATCACATACGCTCGCTTCACTCTCCATGCCTCGTGCTTGGCATTGGCACATTATTATAATCTCCCTCTGTGCCGACATGGATGGTGACGTAAGAAAAAGCTGGTTTAAAACAAAAATCATAAAAAAACTCATATCCACCTATAGGAGCGATTGGGATGGAAAACCAGACTGGGATGTTTCTCAAGCAGCCCTCATGGAGGTGGGGTCTGTTGAGGGGGTGGAGTCTGTTGAAGGGGCAGAATCCCTTCTCATAGGTCTTGATTCTGAGTTTGATGCAGTTGCAGCCATCCTCATTTAAAGTACGCAGGCCCACCATGGCAACAAAAGGGAAAGATGTAGTTGTGCACGCGCTGAAGGCGCGCTCCGGAAAAGGGGGCATGGCCACTCAACAGGGGGCGTGTCCTTGAGTGTAGTGTACAACACCATATACAACTTCTACACATTATGCAACAAAATACTAGACCCCATTATACCTGCCCCTTACACATGATGCCAAATGGATTGAACCAAAATTCACATACAGTAGTGCCACACGGATTGAGCCAAAATTCACATAATGCCACACGGATTGAGCCAAAATTCACATAATGGCACATGGATTGAGCCAAAATTCACATAATGCCACACGGATTGAGACAAAATTCACATAATGCCACACGGATTGAGACAAAATTCACATAATGCCACATGGATTGAGACAAAATTGATATACAGTAATGCCACACGGATTGAGCCAGAATTCACATAATGCCACACAGATTAAGCCAAAATTCACAATACGCTTCATAAACAGGGACATTGTCCACCAAAGACGCGCATTAAACATTTACACCTTAATGTTCACTATACGTTAAGTTACATGCCATTATGTCCATTATGTATTATGCCAAAGACCATAATGCCTATTAAAAATAATGCTACATAAGTGCTGCTTATCTACATGGGGTTCCATGCTCATTGCCAGAGGTTCCATGCCCATTGCCAAGTGGGATTACATGCTCATTGCCAAGGGGGAATACATGCTCGCGGTAAATGGAGGACAGCCACCGCCAGGCAGAAGGGATAGCCACTGACAGTGGCAGGGCCTGGCTGTATTCAGAGCACTGCAGGTCCCGGCTATTTGAAATAATACCCCTTTCACACCAGAGAATGCATTCCCAGGTTGGCCCCTTTTACACCAGCCTAGTCCCTGTATTTTCTGGTGTGAGGAGGAGAGAAAACCCCCCCTTTAACCAGTTATCTCATTTAACCGGCTATATCTTCGGAACCAACTGACCCTTTTACATGAGACAAGTATCATATTGAAGAACTTTTGAGTGGGCTTTGAATGATTTTGGTCCAGTGAAACTGGAACATTTGGTTCCAGAGTAATCTGCCCTCAAAGAAAATGAACAGCCATGAAATTACAGTTCAAAAATAAAAAAATCGGTTTACATGCAATATCTGTGAAACCGATTGACCAATATGGACCAGCCTGATATCATATTGAAGGCCCAGCGATTTGGAATTGAATGAGATCAACCACAAGCTGCTGTGATGCCAGGGGGGAAACTGGCAGCCGTCGGAACCGGGTGGGGGTCGGAATTGACGTGTCCCATATTATCCTATGGGGGAAAAAACGTTACAGATTTACCAGGCGATATCTCCGGTTCCCGGGGGGCTAGAGACACAGGGCTGGGCTAGTTGGAAAGCCCTGGTCCTCAGCTACAAAATGAAATGACAGCGGGGGCACGTGCCCGGGTGTCCCTCCCCCCTGAATCCGCCACTGGGTACTCGTGTATCATCACGGCGCCCAATTTGGCTACGTACGTACGGAATAGAGATCACATCGCATGCGATGCCATGCAATGCGATTTAGCACCCCCCACTGTCCACGTCACCCCAAAGCGCAGCGAAACCTGCAAGGGGAAGCGGAACGCAGACTTTTTATAAAAGTCCCCCTGGCCAAAGCATTCATCCCCCTGACCAGTCAGCATGGGTAGGGGTCCTGGGGAAGTGGGGACCCCCCCCAAAGAAGGGGTCCCCCCCTCCAGAACTTATCTGCCCATACTGAAGCCCAGGGCTGTCCCCGATACCCTTGGTCGGTGGGCATCAGGCTGATAAATGGTATAAAAATAGAAAAAAAAATTGAATAACCTATTTTGTATTGCTGTGGAACTATAAGTCCCAGCATGCCTGCACCACATGCAGGGACTTGGAGAACTACAAGTCCCAGCATGCAGGGCCCGCTGGGACTTGTAGTCCCACAGTAGTACAACTAGTTAAATAAATACACACACATACTTACAGTAAAACTTTATTACACACGGAGCCCATACACACAGATATTTACATATGTTGACACGGAGCATCGGTACTTGTTGAAAGAAAACATACTCACCAGACGTCTTCGGTGCTTCTCCGGGACCCCTGCAACGCTTTAGTGACAATCCGGTCATCTGTTTACTTCTGGGGCTCTGCCCCTAGACCGGGAGTTAGGCCCACCTACCAGCCAATCATGGTCCGGGAAATCCGGATGGCGGACCATGATTGGCTGGTGAGCGGGCCTATGTCCTGTTCTGTGGGCAGAGCCCCGGATGTACACAGAAGACCGGATCATCTTATACTATCTTATACCTGACCAACTGTATGCTGTTTTGCCATGGACACCATTTGATTTGCGATTTATAAAGGCTTTATATTGTAAGTGCAATCTACACTAAAAATCTCCATTTATCCAGAAGATGTTTGCACTATTCTGTGCTTCTCTCCACCTCCCATGAGTGGCTCCTTTTAAGTATTCCACCTTGTTTGACCTACATGAAATTGGATTTATTAGTTTATTAGCAGTTTCTTATATAGCGCACACAGATTCTGTAGCGCTGTACAGAGAATAGTTGAACGGTCACATCAGTCCCTGCCCCAGTGGAGCTTACAATCTATATTCCCTACCACATGTACACGCACACACAGACATTCTAGGGTTAATTTTTTTGGGAGCCAATTAACCTACAAGTATAATTTGACCCATTTATGGGTGATATTTTTGATTTATTATTCTTGGTCACCTTCTGAGCACTGGTTGTAAATGTACTATTTTTCACCAATACTATACACCACACACCATAATACACCTTACACTATATGCCACACACCGTAATGCGCCTTACACTATACGCCACAGTCTGTAATACACCTTACACTATACGCCACACACCGTAATGCGCCTTACACTATACGCCACACACCGTACTGCACCTTACACTATACGCCACACACCGTACTGCACCTTACACTATACGCCACACACCGTACTGCACCTTACACTATACGCCACACGCCGTACTGCACCTTACACTATACGCCACACACCGTAATGCACCTTACACTATACGCCACACACCGTAATGCACCTTACACTATACGCCACACACCGTAATGCACCTTACACTATACGCCACACGCCGTAATGCACCTTACACTATACGCCACACACCGTAATGCACCTTACACTATACGCCACACACCGTACTGCACCTTACACTATACGCCACACACCGTAATGCACCTTACACTATACGCCACACACCGTAATGCGCCTTACACTATACGCCACACACCGTACTGCACCTTACACTATACGCCACACACCGTACTGCACCTTACACTATACGCCACACACCGTAATGCACCTTACACTATACGCCACACGCCGTACTGCACCTTACACTATACGCCACACGCCGTAATGCACCTTACACTATACACCACACACCGTAATGCACCTTACACTATACGCCACACACCGTAATGCACCTTACACTATACGCCACACGCCGTAATGCACCTTACACTATACGCCACACACCGTAATGCACCTTACACTATACGCCACACACCGTAATGCACCTTACACTATACGCCACACACCGTAATGCACCTTACACTATATGCCACACACCGTAATGCGCCTTACACTATACGCCACACACCGTACTGCACCTTACACTATACGCCACACACCGTAATGCACCTTACACTATACGCCACACACCGTAATGCACCTTACACTATACGCCACACGCCGTACTGCACCTTACACTATACGCCACACGCCGTAATGCGCCTTACACTATACGCCACACACCGCAATGCACCTTACACTATACGCCACACACCGTACTGCACCTTACACTATACGCCACACACCGTAATGCGCCTTACACTATACGCCACACACCGCAATGCGCCTTACACTATACGCCACACACCGCAATGCACCTTCCACTATACGCCACACACCGTAATGCTCCTTACACTATACGCCACACACCGTACTGCACCTTACACTATACGCCACACACCGTACTGCACCTTACACTATACGCCACACACCGTACTGCACCTTACACTATACGCCACACACCGTAATGCACCTTACACTATACGCCACACACCGTACTGCACCTTACACTATACACCACACACCGTAATGCACCTTACACTATACGCCACACACCGTAATGCACCTTACACTATACGCCACACACCGTAATGTACCATACACTATACGCCACACACCAGAATGAACCTTACACTATACGCCACACACCGTACTGCACCTTACACTATACGCCACACACCGTAATGCACCTTACACTATACGCCACACACCATACTGCACCTTACACTATACGCCACACACCGTACTGCACCTTACACTGTACGCCACACACCGTAATGCGCCTCACACTATACGCCACACACCGTAATGCACCTTACACTATACGCCACACACCGTAATGCACCTTACACTATACGCCACACACCGTAATGCACCTTACACTATACGCCACACACCGTACTGCACCTTACACTATACGCCACACGCCGTACTGCACCTTACACTATACGCCACACACCGTACTGCACCTTACACTATACGCCACACACCGTACTGCACCTTACACTATACGCCACACACCGTAATGCACCTTACACTATACGCCACACACCGTAATGTACCATACACTATACGCCACACACCAGAATGAACCTTACACTATACGCCACACACCGTACTGCACCTTACACTATACGCCACACACCGTAATGCACCTTACACTATACGCCACACACCGTACTGCACCTTACACTATACGCCACACACCGTACTGCACCTTACACTATACACCACACACCGTAATGCACCTTACACTATACGCCACACACCGTAATGCACCTTACACTATACGCCACACACCGTAATGCACCTTACACTATACGCCACACACCGTAATGTACCATACACTATACGCCACACACCAGAATGAACCTTACACTATACGCCACACACCGTACTGCACCTTACACTATACGCCACACACCGTAATGCACCTTACACTATACGCCACACACCGTACTGCACCTTACACTATACGCCACACACCGTACTGCACCTTACACTGTACGCCACACACCGTAATGCGCCTCACACTATACGCCACACACCGTAATGCACCTTACACTATACGCCACACACCGTAATGCACCTTACACTATACGCCACACACCGTACTGCACCTTACACTATACGCCACACGCCGTACTGCACCTTACACTATACGCCACACACCGTACTGCACCTTACACTATACGCCACACACCGTAATGCACCTTACACTATACGCCACACACCGTAATGCACCTTACACTATACGCCACACACCGTACTGCACCTTACACTATACGCCACACACCGTAATGCACCTTACACTATACGCCACACACCGTAATGCACCTTACACTATACGCCACACACCGTAATGCACCTTACACTATACGCCACACACCGTACTGCACCTTACACTATACGCACTCAATGTTTTGCGTACGTGCATATGCCAAGTGTGTGCGTCAAACCGACTGCTCGCTGGGTGCACAACATTGCTGGCGGTGGTCGTGGGGGGGGGGCTGGCCAAGGTACTCGCCCATGGGAATGCCCAGTATTTCATGGGTGTTCCCAATAAAAACGCGGACCGTTCCCATGGTAATCGCCGGGTGATGTGGATGCCGGGGGCGGGCAGCTGACATTACCGGATGTCAGCTGCCCGCCCATTTCCGCCCAAAAGTGCACGCATATATAAGTGATCTGAGGGTCCCTTTACATATGTGTGTACGGACCACATCTTCGATAGTTAACGACTGATAAGGACCAAATAATTACTAAGAATGAAGTCTCCTTGAAGATTCTTTTGTTCTGCACTGTGTACCATATATATATATATTTAGCCAGATCCGTCACTCAAAAGCAGTGTAGGGAACGGTGGGCGGGGTTCCACGTGTGATTGACAGGGCCGTCCACCGTTAGCCACACTGCAGAACCTGGACACTTCCGTTCTACACAGGCTATGTCCTACACAGCAAGCTCCCGCCCCCTCCTCGCCCACTACTCCCCATGTCCACCCAAGCACACCCCAAACACTGCCCCACGGCTGCACACCACGCCCCCTCCCACCATAGCACTCCACTCTCTCCTGCTTTACCGTCGACCACACCCCCCCCCCCATCATCCATACCCGTACTGCTGCAATTTCACGGCCACCCGCTGACCTACCCTATCTCACTCCAGCATCTCCCCACCTGCAGTTCCCATCTCCGCACCCCCTGCACAGCTCAGTGCGCGGGGGGTTAATGCAGCCTGCCAGAGAGCTGTTCTGCTCTCCTTCTGCCCTTCCGGCAGCCACAGCTTATGCGCCGCTGCTGCTTCCTCCCCCCCTTCTCAAGTGCGCATGAGGGTTGCGCTTTAATACAGCCACTTTAGCTGATCCTGGCCTGCCACGCATCCAGGACCCTGCGCGACCGCTTCTGTCATCCCCCCCTCGGCACCGCACACTGTAAGCCGGGGGGTGTGGGCACTCCAAGCGACAGCGCACTGTGGAATAATACACTCTTAAAGGTACGGCAGCTGCATTTTTTTTACACACACCTATTTATTCACCAGTCAGCGTCTCTGCCCTCACCCTCTCTCTAACTGCCCCCTCAGCCTCTCTGCCCTCACCCTCTCTAACTCCCCCCTCAGGCTCTCTACCCTCACCATCTCTCTAACTGCCCCCTCAGCCTCTCTGCCCTCACCCTCTCTCTAACTCCCCCCTCAGCCTCTCTGCCCTCACCCTCTCTCTAACTCCCCCCTCAGCCTCTCTGCCCTCACCCTCTCTCTAACTCCCCCCTCAGCCTCTCTGCCCTCACCCTCTCTCTAACTCCCCCCTAAGCCTCTCTGCCCTCACCCTCTCTCTAACTCCCCCCTCAGCCTCTCTGCCCTCACCCTCTCTCTAACTCCCCCCTCAGCCTCTCTGCCCTCACCCTCTCTCTAACTCCCCCCTCAGCCTCTCTGCCCTCACCCTCTCTCTAACTCCCCCCTCAGCATCTCTGCCATCACTCTCTCTCTAACTCCCCCCTCAGCATCTCTGCCCTCACCCTCTCTATAAGCCCCCTCAGCGTCTCTGCCCTCTCTCTAACGTCTCTGCCCTCACCCTCTCTCTAACTCCCCCCTCAGCGTCTCTGCCCTCACCCTCTCTCTCTAACTCCCCCCTCAGCCTCTCTCTAACTGCCCCCTCAGCCTCTCTGCCCTCACCCTCTCTCTAACTGCCCCCTCAGCCTCTCTGCCCTCACCCTCTCTCTAACTCCCTCCTCAGCCTCTCTGCCCTCACCCTCTCTACTACTGCCCCCCAGCCACTAACCCACACACACCACCTCTGAGTTCCCTACCCCACCTTTGCACCCCACCCTCACCCACCCACCCACCCCATTACCACATTCATTACACCTCCAAAACCCACGCTCTACTGGACTTATGCCTTTCTACAACACACCCCATCCATCACCCAAGCACACACACACACCACAACACCCACTCCAACACCACAACACCCAGACACAACCATCCCCTACCATTCCCCACCCAAATGCTGCACCTGACCCTCCATCACCTACAGCACCTAACAAAAACAACACCACCCCCACGGCACACCCTCACATCTGCATCGCAACCACCACCAGTATCCAAACAACCCACCCACACAACCCCCAAACACCTTCACCCAACCATCCAACCCTTGCACATAACCCTCACCTACCCAATATACCCTCACTTTCAACATGACTGCAGCCCCACCTCAAACATCTACAGCATACCACCATCCACCTCAAAAATAACATTATCTTCACATGCCCATCCACTTCACCCACCCATCCCACACCCACAGTACACACGCGCAAACACCACCACCACCACACCCAACTACCACACCCACACTAGAACACCTGGCTCTCATCCACCAAACGCACCCTCACATTCAACACCACTGCACCCCCACAGCACACCCCCATCCACCTCCATAGTAACAGATTATCTTCAGAGCCTACTTCATAGCAACTTTCACCCTGTGCACTGCTACATGCACACCTGTCCCTCCCACACCCATGGCACACTGGCTTCTCACCCATCCCCACTACAGCCAGACCCTGTCCCTCACCCACGGCAACAGGTTGCACCCCCGCATCCACCTATGAAAACACGACACCCGCCCCTCTCCAACCTTACGTACACCCCCACCTACCCCTAGGTTGGCGTTCACAGGTTAAGGGGGCGGAGCCCCTTACGATGGTGTGAGGAGCGCCCGTAGGGCGCGATGAATCACCTGGTATATATATATGGAGCATACAATAAGATGCTGTAAGCTGACACATTTATGGTGTGCACAGACTTTTCTACTGTAAGACATTTGTATTTCAGATTCAACATAAACCAATCAAATTAACAGACCAATCATATACTTAGGCCAATCAGATATCAGTAATGATAATAATTAAACACCCCTTGCACCCATGGCGCCCCTTATGTTGATTTTATATAGTGCAAGCATCTTAGGACTTGTCTCGTGATAATGACTATTGTGTTAAAAATATAACCTGCTAAAGTTTGAATTTTCGTTTCCCTTATCTCAAGGACACTAGCTGACCGCAGACAATGATTCAGCGGCAACTGACTCTAAACTTGCTTAACATACCAAAAACAACAGTTTCATTAAATGCCTTTTAAATCATTCTTAAAGCAACAGTTTCTATTCCAACTTAAAAGCAGGGTTGCCTACCTGACCCTCTCCTTCAGGGAGAGAACATGCTCTGTTCCTGGGCTTCCCTGGTAATGTAGGATTGCCATCACCTGTGGTGAAAACACCTTTATTATAGCAACTAGGTGATTCATTGCGCCCTACGGGTGCTCTTCACACTGTCGTGGGGGCTGCGCCCCATTAAAATGACACTGACGGAATCTGCTGCGCTATATAAGACACTGTAACGTAATCTGCTGCGCTATATAAGACACTGTAACGGAATCGGCTGCGCTATATAAGACACTGACGGAATCTGCTGCGCTATATAAGACACTGTAACGGAATCTGCTGCGCTATATAAGACACTGTAACGGAATCTGCTGCGCTATATAAGACACTGATGGAATCTGCTGCGCTATATAAGACACTGTCACGGAATCTGCTGCGCTATATAAGACACTGTAACGGAATCTGCTGCGCTATATAAGACACTGTAACGGAATCTGCTGCGCTATATAAGACACTGTAATGGAATCTGCTGCGCTATATAAGACACTGTCACGGAATCTGCTGCGCTATATAAGACACTGTAACGGAATCTGCTGCACTATATAAGACACTGTAACGGAATATGCTGCACTATATAAGACACTAATGGAATCTGCTGCGCTATATAAGACACTGTAACGGAATCTGCTGCGCTATATAAGACACTGTAACGGAATATGCTGCACTATATGTGACACTAACGGAATCTGCTGCGCTATATAAGACACTGTAACGGAATATGCTGCACTATATAAGACACTAACGGAATCTGCTGCGCTATATAAGACACTGTAACGGAATCTGCTGCAATATATAAGACACTGTAACGGAATCTGCTGCGCTATATAAGACGCTGTAACGGAATCTGCTGCGCTATATAAGACACTGTAACGGAATCTGCTACGCTATATAAGACACTGTAACGGAATCTGCTGCGCTATATAAGACACTGTAACGGAATCTGCTGCGCTATATAAGACACTGTAACGGAATCTGCTGCGCTATATAAGACACTAACGGAATCTGCTGCGCTATATAAGACACTGTAACGGAATCTGCTGAGCTATATAAGACACTGTAACGGAATCTGCTGCGCTATATAAGACGCTGTAACGGAATCTGCTGCGCTATATAAGACACTGACGGAATCGGCTGCGCTATATAAGACACTGTGACGGAATCTGCTGCGCTATATAAGACACTGTAACTGAATCTGCTGCGCTATATAAGACACTGTAACGGAATCTGCTGCGCTATATAAGACACTGATGGAATCTGCTGCGCTATATAAGACACTGTCACGGAATCTGCTGCGCTATATAAGACACTGTAACGGAATCTGCTGCGCTATATAAGACACTGTAACGGAATCTGCTGCGCTATATAAGACACTGTAATGGAATCTGCTGCGCTATATAAGACACTGTCACGGAATCTGCTGCGCTATATAAGACACTGTAACGGAATCTGCTGCACTATATAAGACACTGTAACGGAATATGCTGCACTATATAAGACACTAATGGAATCTGCTGCGCTATATAAGACACTGTAACGGAATCTGCTGCGCTATATAAGACACTGTAACGGAATATGCTGCACTATATAAGACACTAACGGAATCTGCTGCGCTATATAAGACACTGTAACGGAATATGCTGCACTATATAAGACACTAACGGAATCTGCTGCGCTATATAAGACACTGTAACGGAATCTGCTGCAATATATAAGACACTGTAACGGAATCTGCTGCGCTATATAAGACGCTGTAACGGAATCTGCTGCGCTATATAAGACGCTGTAACGGAATCTGCTGCGCTATATAAGACACTGTAACGGAATCTGCTACGTTATATAAGACACTGTAACGGAATCTGCTGCGCTATATAAGACACTGTAACGGAATCTGCTGCGCTATATAAGACACTGTAACAGAATCTGCTGCGCTATATAAGACACTAACGGAATCTGCTGCGCTATATAAGACACTGTAACGGAATCTGCTGCGCTATATAAGACGCTGTAACGGAATCTGCTGCGCTATATAAGATGCTGTAAATAAATACAGCATCCCCGCCCCTCCCCCGGCCCCACCAATCCCCCAAACCCCAAGTTTATAACATCATTAATTAGTTATATAAAAAAAAATCCACCTTCACCTTGTAGATAAGGATCAATGATTGCAGCAGGTCCAGGGCAGCACGGGCAGCTGCAGAACACCTTCTCCTCCAGGCTACAGCCAGCGCTTGGGATGGCTGATAACGCTGTTGTAGCCAGGGAGGAGGGTAGCATGGGCAGGTGGGTGACTTAAGAGGAGTTATGCTGCGCTGCGCTGCCCGGAAGCCGGCCCGAGCAGCAGCAGCAACAGAGAGCAATGAATTAGCCGCCCGGCCTCACCGTCCGGTCCGTGACGTTTGGACCGGGTGAGCAGGGCAAGAGGCAGGCGGCGGGCAGGGCAGCCGCCGGCGCACGCTGCCTGTTAAGTTGTATTCTTAAGATCTAGTGCACCCTGCATCAAATGCTTTAAATGCCTCCAGGCTCCGGCTGTCAGCAAGGGGGATTCAAGCAGCTCCACGCTATTCCATCTCCCTGCCGAGTGAGACAATCCTGAGGGTGAGAGGAGTCACACCCTCTGGGTTGTCTCACTCGGCAGGGGGATGGCATAGCGCAAAGCTCCGGTCCACTGCTGCTTGAAACCCCCTTGCTGACAGCCGTAACCTGGAGGTAATTAACTCACTTACCACTACACTGCGGTGGGGGTGGTGTTGTTATCGGGGCAGGTGGCTTTGGCGGCGGCAGGACGCTTGTTAGGCTGAGCTGAGTGTCCTGACTCCTGAGGCTGCGCAGGCCAGACATTATGGTGCCCGTGCGCAAGACGTAAAAGCTGGCTGCAGTGCTTAATGCAGCCTAAGCCAGCCTGCCTGCTTTTGGGGAACTGCAATTGTGGCCAGACATGATGGGTGGAAGGAGGCGGAATTGAGTTCCAGCTTCAATAAGAACTTCCGCCCCGTTCCGGCCCACTTTAACCCCTGGTTCTCTTCTTCTGTTATATATTTGGCTACGATCTTGCAGGCTGGGTGGTGTGTGACCCCGCCCAGCGTTACAGCCGCAGATGATTGACAGATGTAGCCAAATATATAAGAGATTACCCAGCTCACCACAGGTGACGGCAATCATACATTACCAGGGAAGTCCAGAACAGAGCATTTTCTCCCTGAAAAAGAGGGTCAGGTAGGCAACCCAGCTTAAAAAGCATTGCACAAACATTCTTTGAATTATTCACATCCCAGCTGCTGCTGCTTGTAAATGACCATAACAAAATGTCTGGGCCCTTACAACAGACATTTTTTGAGGATGCTAGAGGAGGCTTGCAGCCTCCTCTAGTATCCTCAAAAATGGTCTGCTGCTAGAGGGCAACCATTTTCTGATGGTCTTTTTCAAGCAGCAGCAAGGAGGAGCACCGGGACCCGGACTGCAGACAAGGAGATTTGCGGGTCCAGTGGTGGTATCACATTTGAGGGGTGTAAGGCAGGGTTGGGGAGGATATTTATTTTATGGGGGGGGGGAGGCAGTTCTGTCATTCCTGGCGGGGGGGGGGGGGGGCTTATTATAGTTAGGCCACTGATTTTGCGTACCATTCAATTCGATCCCAATTCGAATCGCAAGCAAAGTTGCACCGATAGAGTACCCACTATAAGACAGGAGGGGCCCCTGTGCAGGCTTCTGTCGGGCCCCTCCTCTCTGGCGGGGAAGTAGTCTTGGGTATATTTACTACTGTGTAGGTTTTTAGAAGGAGATGTTGCCCATAGCAACAATCAGATTTGATGTTATCTTTTAGAACACGCTAGATATATGATAAGTAGAATCTGATTGGTTGCTATGGGCAACATCTCTACTTGTAAAAACCAGCACTTTGGTAAATATAGCAAACAGTTTTACAGTTACGTTTTTTTACTTGGAGCCTGAGGTGGTGCATCAAACACCCAGTACATGAACTAAATCAGTGCAAAGGGGGCAGTAAGAACGTGTGGACCCTCTCCCAAAGGATAAGGTACCCATTACTCCCCTAACCCCTTTCAGCCAAAAAGGCCCAAGAGGGGAAAATAGGGATTGGTGGGTTCTCCTCGCCGAAACTTGGAGAGACCCTCTTCGCTCAACCCCCGAAAGGGTTAGGGTGGGTGGGTCCTTTGCGTCGAAGCTTGGGGAGATCTTGGGCTCTCCCCAAAAAGAGAGAGCCTCGGTACATGGGAAGACCAGCAGCTCATAAGGGTCGTACCACCAGCCCACCAAAAATGGTGACAAAACAAACGGAAAACAAAAAACATGAAAAGTGACAAATGAGTGGAAAGGAAAGGGAAGAGTAAATAAAAGGGGACCCCAGCCGGAAGGCCAGAGTGTGTGTGTGTCTGTGTGTGGGGGGGGGAATGGGCCTGCCCCAGCCAAAAGGCCCAGGGCAAGGATGTGCAATGCTTCCTTAAAGGGAAGTGTGCAGTGCTAGTGCCAGAAGGTGAATGGTGGGGACACAAGTGAACGTTTAAGGCCTTCCGAGTTTCCCCGGAGGCACGCTACACCTCAGACTCTAAGCAGCCGGTCAGTCAGCTTCCAACCAAGTGTTTCTCTGCTCCTACCTAGGGTGTTTTCCAACCCCTGGCATGGGAATGGATACTCCACCGGGCTTTTCCATTGACTCCCTTGAGGTTTGAGGCCCCTCCGGAAGAGCAATCTACTCATTACCAGTGTTTCTCATATCCCAAGGTTAAGGTACTAAGCTGGGCTTTTCGCTTACTCCCCATCAGAGGCTACGGTGTTTCCCCGCTCTTTGGGAATGGATACTAGACTGGGCTGAGTCACTTAATAGGCCGGGTGTTTCTCCCCTCCCTACCAGTGTGGGGAGGAGCAGGCTATCCCCTCCCCCAGCAGAGTGAAGGTACTCAGCCAGACTTTTCCCTGCTCCGGGCATGGGGGTTCTGATCCAGGGGGGTGGGGGTGGGTTATGCGGAGGTGGGCAGACTCGCTGCTCGCGGGAGTGGGGTTGGGCTCGGGGTGAGTGGAGTTAGGGTGGGCTCGGGGTGCGGGCAGACCCGCTCACGGGAGGGGGGTTGCGGGCAGACCCGCTTGTGGGGGGGGCATGTAGACTCGCTTGTGGGGGGGTGCATGCAGACCCGCTGATGGGGGAGGGTTGCGGCCAGACCCATTGATCCAGGGGGGGGTGGTATGCGCACAGACCCACGGCTCGTGGGGGGAGTGGTGCAGGCAGACTCGCTGTTCACAGGGGGGAGGAGTGCAGGCAGACCTGCACACACGGGGGTGGGGGCAGACAGACCCGCTGATCCAGGGGGGGTGGTATGCGCGCAGACTCACTGTTCACGTGGGTGGTGTGCAGGCAGACCTGCACATGCGGGAGTGGGGTTTTGGGGGGCGGGCAGACCCGCTTGAGGGGGTTGTGCAGACCCGCTGATGGGGGGGTTGCGGGCAGACCCGCTAATCCAGGGGGGGGGGGAGGTATGCGCGCAGACTCACTGATCCAGGGGGGGGGGTGCAGGCAGACCTGCACATGCGGAGGTGGGGGGAGGGGGGCGGGCAGACCCGCTCACGGGGGGGGTATGCGGGGGCAGTGTGTGTGTGCGGGCAGAGGGGGCATGCAGACCCGCGAAGGGGGGGTGCGGGAAGACTAGCGAGCGGAGGGGGGGTTGTGGCCAGACCCGCAAGCGGGGTGTGTGTGTGTGTGTGTGTGTGCGGGCAGACACGCCGCTCACCTGTTGGCTGCTGTGATGTATAATGGTGGATGGTGCTGTAGCCCTGTCTGTGGGCGGGGGAGGTGCTTTCCAAGGGGGTGGGGGTGTGTATAACGCTGGTCTAACCCTAGGGGGGGCGGGTTTGTGTATAACGCTGGGCGGGGGGTGTGCTAAGGCAGAAACTATGTGTGTAAAACCTCCTGTTTTGAGCGACTTTCAGCTCAAAGTCGCCCAGTGTGTATGGGCCTTTACCCTTTACGCAGTGCAATGATTCATATATCAAATGAAAGGAAATTTAATACTGAATTCAACACATAGGTCAAATATTTGCATTACAGGAGAAGTTATGTTATTTTCAAGTCAGACAAAGAAGCACAGATACGTGAGATTAAATAAGCAGATTGTTGTAACAGCTACTGCCAGCCAATCGGAATTGTTGTTCTGAGGACCAATGATCAGCTGTCATATATGAGCAGGTGCAACGTCATGTTCAAAGGTGGGAAAGGTCGGTTTGGCTGTTTCATTTTGCAGAATAAAGTTGGTTACTGAAGTGCATTTACGCATGGATGTTTGTGTGTATTGTTTAGTGCTATTGACAGTGTAAAAAATAAATAAAAGTTTTGTTTACGCTATCAGGAAACACAATCTATACAAAACAAAGAAGGAAAAGGCTGGAAAAAGTGCACAACAGCTGTTGATGATAGGAGAATAAAACAAATTTGTGTCAGGGACAGATGGATGTCATCTGCGGCCATTAGCAGTGAACTGAATGCAACTGGTGTTTTTGTCAGTTCAAGAACGCTACGGAGAAGACTAACGGAGGTTGGCCTAAAAGGTAGGAATCCCCGAAAAAAGCCATTGCTGAATAAAAAGCAGCTGCAGAAACGAATACAGTGGGCAAAAGAATGTGATATGGAGTGACGAAACTAAGATATCGATATTTGGTAGTGATGGGAGAAAATATGTGAGATGTCGCATCGGGGAAGAGGTACGTCCAGATTGCATTCAAGCGACAACAAAGAATCCTGCAAGTGTTATGATCTGGGCAGGTATGTCAGCCGCCTTCATGTCATACGGTAGATGGCACACTGAACAGTAGAAAGTACACTGACACCATCCTACAACCAAAACTTCTACCTTCTATCAGAGATCTATTTCCAGATAATGCCCCATTTTTTTCCAGCAGGATTCAGCTCCCTGCCACAATGCACGGATATATAAACAGTGGTTCACAGAGAATGACGTACAGGTGCTGGGATGGCCAGGAAACAGCCCAGACCTGAACCCCTTAGAACATTTGTGGTTCCGTTTGAAAAGAACTGGTACATCGGAGGCATCCATCCAATAAAAGAGAATTCATTGAGGCCATAATTGTCTCCACCTAATAAAGAAGGAAGAGCTCCAGCCATTGGTTGGCTCAATGCCACATCGCTGTGCTGCTGTCTTACAAAATAAAGGATACCCAATGAAAGACTGATATGACAGTGACATCACCCCAAGTGTGATTTTCACCCCAAGTGTGGTTTTCACTGCATAACTTTCATTGTAATGCAAATATTTGACCTCTGTTTATTGTGTTGAATTCAGCATTGGCTTTTCTTTCATTTGATATATGAATCATTGCACTGCGTAGAGTGTAACAGTTGTTATAAGCATTCAAAGTTGAAAAAGTTGAAAAACATTAGCATTTCAAAAAGTGTCCACAATTTTGGCCACCAGTGTAGATGTTTTATACTATGGATTTCAAATTATTTGTAAAGAAATACACGTTATAGTTGTCAGCGTATGTTCGCCGCTACGGCCGCTAACGGATATTGCAGACACTTATCAGGCACAGAACAGAGTATAATCTACAATACACAAGGCTATAATATAAAACCCCTATCAGAGAAGGAATGCGACACCAATACTTAGTATCAAATGCTGTGGTCCGAAGCAGCAGCAGATCTTTACTTTGGAAGCCCCCCCTCACCTCCGCTCCGGCGTTAGTACGCCGGCGCTTCCCTGCTGCCTCTCTCCCCCCCTGCCTAAGCCGCCTGTCATTCCGCACTGCAGTGACGTCGGCGGAAGGCTGGAATTGTTCGCGTCGGCTCGGGAGGACTCGGGTGCCTGAGCGCTCCCGAGTCCCCCCGAGCCGCGCCGACCATACCCGAGCCTGCCGCCGACGTCACAGTAAAATGAGTGACGGGCCGGCTGCCAGGCGGGTCAGGGCAGGGGAGCTCCGGCGCACCGATCGCCGGAGCAAAGGTGACGGGGGGACTGGAGGGAATTGGGGGGGGGGGGCAGAGGTGCTGCGCCACCACTGGCGCACACCTATTCTATATTAGTGGTATGGCCAGAAATTTTCCGGGACAGCCCGCTGCGGCGACGCCGCTGAGCGCTGAAACTTTCAGGCCATACCGCTCCAGGGGTTAATACATATTCTTATTGTCTTAAATATCAATGTCTTATTTGGGTGTCAGCTTAACTCACACGAAGGTCTGTGCAGACAACATTCATTGTTTGTTTGATGACACAGTCAGGCATTTGCCTGTTCTTGGATTTTTGTATGGTGTATTGTATTGTTATTTATTCTGACCTATAGTTTACTGTATACAATCAAAGACTAGTATCTGAGTGACACGATAAATGAGTCTTGTTTGTCGTTAGCAATAGATGCATACAAAAGCTATTGAAACATAAATAGCAGTGCAGACATAGGTATTGTTTCCCAAATGCAAGTTGTCTGTAGATAAGTTGATGGACTGGGAGTGGGGAATACATTATATGAATGTGTTATTAGGAAGTGATTTTGTGGCAATTCTGTGCGAATGGGTATGTTACCGCATCGACTCATACCACGTGCTAGCACACAGGGCTTCACGAGCCAATGTACACAGCGTCCGGGTCTGGGCACGCACTGCTGGTACGCACAGAGGCCACTCTGATACATGTGGCTATAATATTTTCGAGTTCCACACAGTACCATAACCGTCCAGACAGACTAGTCACCTGGTTACCCATGGGGAGGGGCTCCATTGTAGCTCCACCTACTGCTTCATTCTATTGGCTGATTGTTTTTTTCAAGGCATATTTCCCTCCCTGTGATGTCACCATTCTCTGGGAAGATTTCTTCCTCTCTACCATTTTCTTTTATTGAAGACAGATTTCTTATGGTGATTTATCCCACTCCCTACTCCCCCACATATAGTTATACACCCATCCCATACATATAATGCAGCATGGAGGGGCTCAGTGAGGGCGGCAGTGTATGTGTGTAAGTGTCTGATAGGGTCACACAGAGCATAAAAGGACATCTGTCCTGCCTCATAATCCAGGTATATCCTCACTCTGTCACAGGTGATATTGTCAGGTAACCGGATCTCGGTACTGTCATGTATCACTGAGTACTGATTATACCTACACAGACACCAGGACTTGTTATTATATCCAATGTCTGACTGGTCTCCTCTCCTGTCTATACTGGGATAACACATCCCCACCATCCACCACGCTGACTTACTGACATCCACCTCCCAGTAATGTCGCCCTGAGGAGAATCCCCTGGTGCTTATTACCTGATTATACTGGAATCTCTCTGGTGTTACTGGGTGATTCTTTTTACCTGACCTGGATGCAGATTTCCTGTCATCTGATATCTGTATCTTATTACCAGCTGTGGCTACATCCAGTAATAGGTCTGTAGCTTCCCGCACATAGATCCCTGTATTTATCCATGTTTCTATATCAGACTCTGTATTACCAGCTGTGGCTACATCCAGTAATATGTCTGTAGGTTCCTGCACATAGATCCCTGTATTTATCCCTGTTATTATATCAGACTCTGTATTACCAGCTGTGGCTACATCCAGTATAATGTCTGTAGGTTCCTGCACATATATCCTTGTATTTATCCCTGTTATTATATCAGATAATGTGTGTAATGTCTCTGAGATGAGATCCACATCCAGATTTCCTGCACCATGGACCTGGTTATCATGTCTCTCTGTGGGGCAGATTTATGATGGTGCGCTATGGGGTATATGCGCTATCCCCGTGCGCTAAAGCAGGGGATAGCGCTTCCCCTCAGTTATCATACCCGCTGTGCGGGTACTTTAACGGCGGCGGTGCGGGGGCGGGGACTTAGCGCATGTACTAGTTTTAGTACAGCGCGCATTAGCCATACCTAATTTATGATTCTTCTTTATGTGCCCTTCGTGAGTCTTTGGGGTGCTGTCCTTATCGCCAGAATTTTCTGGCGCTGCGGGTCTCCTCTATGAAGTTACGCGACGCTTGCTGGTCTCCAGCGTCTTCAAATTCAAACTGCGCATGCGCCGGGTACTACAGCATCCCCGGCGAACATTACCCGGCGCATGCGCAGTTTGAATTTGAAGACGCAGGAGACCAGCAAGCGGAAAACTGCGCATGCGCCGGATACACAACGCGAGACCAAGGTATCCGGCGCATGCGCAGAAGACGCCGCCGGACGCCTACAGCATTCGTTATGGGAGGAAACGTATCCCCGGCAGGAGGGGATAACGCACTCCCATAACGTGCGCACACACATTAATAGATTCGGGCGAAAGTCAGGTTCTCTTCACCACGATAAAGTGGTGAAGCGAACCTGTGCCCATAAGGTTCCTTAAAGCAGGATTAATAAATCTACCCCTGTGTCCTCAGTGTCACACAAGTCTCCTGTGTACAGTTCCTGTAAGACAGTCACTGGGTCACTCATGTTACACAGCTCCTCAATGTGACATATCTTCCCGGACAGCTCGTCCTTCTTTATTTCCAGCTGCTGGATCAGATCAGAGACTGAGAGTGAAACGCGCTGTTCCTGCCTGGAGATCTCACTCAGGACTCTCTTCTCCAGGTCTTCCAGCTGTCTCCTGATGTCACTAAACAGGGCAGTGACTGTCTCTGTTACACCCGCTGCTTTTCCCTGATCCTCTCTCCTGCGCTCCTGCAGTGTCTGGACTCTTTTCTCAGTCTCCGCTCTCTTTGTGGTCAGTTTCTGCAGAACATTCCTCAGCTTCTCCTTCTTCTTCTCAGAGGCCTCATCCAGCATTTCCACCTGGTGTCCCTGATGTTCTCCAGCTGAGCAGTACACACAGATACAGGCAGCATCCTCAGTGCAGTAATACTCCAGGACCTTCTTATGGATGGAGCATTTCCGGTTCCCCAGGGCAGTGGTGGGATCACATAAGACGTGTTTTGCTGACTTGCTGTGTACTCTCAGGTGTTTATCACACAGAGAAGCCTCACAATGCAGACAGGACTTAGCAGCAGGTACAGGAGAGTCCACACAGTAAGTGCAGCAGATCCCAGTCTCCTCCTGATCTGGCCGAGCAAACAGGAACCTCCCCACTATGTTACACAGAGTAATGTTCCGTATCAGTGCAGGACGCTCCTGACACTCTGCTCTGCACTCAGGACAGCTATAAACTCCAGCCTCCTCCTGTGTATCCAGAAAACGATCAATACAGACCCGGCAGAAGTTGTGGCCACATCTCAGGGTTACAGGATCTGTATAAATGCTCAGGCAGATGGAACAGTCCAGCTCCAGTCTCAGATCAGCAGACGCCATCGCTGGCACTGGCAGCAGGAACAGAAGGAGAAATAAAAGAGAACTCTGATACTCAGAAACCAGTGAGGTCAGATCCTGTACACAGGGGGAGGGGGAGCTGGGACTCAGATACCAGTAAGGTCACATTCTGCACATAGGGGGAGGGGGAGCTGGTAATCAGATACCAGGGAGATCACATTTTGCACACAGGGGGTGGAGGAGCTTTCACTCAGATATCAGTGGGTGTGTTTTATATGTTTC